>NW_027555736.1:201788086-202530586 GCF_003287225.1 Phascolarctos cinereus
ATATTACCAAATTAATTAATAATATTCTCACATTTCCATTAACCCATTAGAAGTCTGAATTAATTTTAACAGTTTTATAAATTAAAGTACCAAGAATTATGCTAAGAAAAATATGTACAGCCAAAATATTACTAACCCCCACCTCCCAAAAAAATAAAGGTGAATTATTGGTTAATGAGTCTTCCAAGTCACCAACTTTATCCTATAGTCTTACAAATTTAGAGGAGAGAGATATAGAGTTGTCGTTATTTCTTTCTATCAGAAACATTCCCAGTCCCAGTTAACCTTCTTCAAATGCAATCATTGTTCCAAGCTGCCATCCTTGTTCCCTAACCCTCACCACCTATGCTTCATATCAGAGGAGAAAACTGAGAGAAAAGATAGAGAGAAAGATAGAGATGGGCCTATGATTTTATTGATGTAGGGAATTCCTGGGTGAGTAAACTCCCTCTTCTAATACTTGTCAGCTTCTTCTTGGCAACTTCTACTCTTAGTCACCAAGAATACTAAGAGCTTAAATGATGTGTGCAGAGTCACATAACCAGTATTTGTCAGACACAAGATTTGAATCCAAGTCTCCCTGGCTTCAAGGCTGGCTCTCTAACCACTATTCATATGAACAATTTTGTAAGCAGATGCAATAATTTGGGTGGGGCATTGTTTGAATGATGAAATTAACAGCCCTTCTCACTGTGATTACATTCAAACCAGGAAAATATAAGAGAATAAGTCACAAATTTCACCTTTAGTTTCTAAACCAGTGGGTTCCAGAAGGGGGAGAAAAAGTTCCCCCAGGAAAGCCCATATTAATAATAATAATAATGTACATTTGTTTAGAGCTTTGTCCTTTTTTTTGTGGAGGCAATTGGGGTTAAGTGATTTGGTCAGAGTCACACAGCTAGTGAACGTTATGTGTCTGAGGCCAGATTGGAACTCAGGTCCTCCTGACTCCAAGGCCAGTGTTCTACCCATTGTGCCACCTAGCTGCCCCATGAGCTTTGCCCCTTTAAAAAGTGCTTTCACAAATTAGGCATAGATCAAAATCTCACACCATATGCCAAAATAAAGTCAAAATGGGTTCATGATTTAGATATAAAGGCTGATATTGTAAGCAAACTGGGCGAGCAAGGAATAGTTTACCTATCAGATTTATGGAGAACAGAAGAATTCATGACCAAACAGGAGATAAAGAACATTACAAAAAGCAAAATGGATAACTTTGATTGCATTAAATTGAGAAGTTTTTGCACAAAGCCAATACCACCAAAAATTAGAAGGAAAGTAGAAAATTGGGAAAGAATTTTTACAAGCAGTCTCTCTCATAATGGCCTCATTTCTAAAGTATATAGAGAATTAAATCAAATTTATTGGGAGCAGCCAGGTGGCGCAGTAGATAGAGTACTGGCCCTGGATTCAGGAGGACCTGAGTTCAAATCCAGCTTCAGACACATAACATTTACTAGCTGTGTGACCCTAGGCAAGTCACTTAACCTCGATGCCTAGCCAAAAAAAAAAAAATGCAAGCCATTCCACAATTGATAAATGGTCAAAGGATATGAACAGACAGTTCTCAGATGAAGAAATTAAAGCCATCTATAGTCATATGAAAAAATGTTCTAAATCACTATTGATTAGAGAAATGTAAATCAAAACAACTCTAAGGTACCACATCACACCTATCAGATTGGCCAACATGACAAAACAGGAAAATGATACATGTTGGAGAAGATGTGGAAAATTGGAACACTAATACATTGTTGGTGGAGTTGTGAAATGATCCAACCATTTTAGAAAGTAATTTGGAAATATATTCAAAGGGCTATAAAAATGTGCATATTCTTTGACCCAGCAATAGCACTTCTAGGGCTATATCCCAGAGAGATCATACAAATGGGAAAAGGACCTACATGTACAAAAAATATTTATAGAAGCTCTTTTTGTGGTAGCAAAGAATTGGGAATTGAGAGGATGCCCATCAACTGGGAATGGCTGAACAAGTTGTGGTATGTGAATGGAATGGAATGCTATTGTGCTATAAGAAATGATGAGCAGGCTGACTTCAGAAAAACCCGCAAAGACTTGTATAGTCTAATGCTGAGTGAAGTGAGTAGAACCAGAAGAACGTTGTACACAATAACAGCCATGTTGTACGATGACTAATATTGATAAACCTAACCCTTCTCAGCAATACAAGGATCTAAGACATCTCCAAAGGCCTTGTGATATAAAATGCTATCCACAAAAAAGAAAGAACTATGGAGTTTGAAAGCAGATTGAAGCATACTATTTTTTCTCTTCTGTTGTGTTTTGTTTCCTCTTTCTGGTGATTCCTCCTATTGGTTCTAATTCTTACTTACAACATCACTAATGTGAAAATATGTTTAATAGGAATGTATATATATAATATATATATACATATTTATATATATATATATATACATATATATATGTATATGTATGCATATAGCCTATATCAGATTGTGCGCTGTCTTGGGGAGGGAGGTGGGGAGGGAGGGAGAGAAAATTTTAAATCTCAAGAGCTTATGCAACTGATTGTTGATAGTTCAAAATAAATTAATTTAAAAAGTGCTTTCACATCTATGTAATCTCATTTTATCTTTCCAACAATCCTTTATGATAAGAAGGATGTTAATAATATCTTTTTTTTTTTAGGAAATTGGGGTTAAGTGACTTACCCAGGGTCACACAGCTAGCTAAGTGTCAAGTGTTTGGTCTCAGGCTGGATTTGAACTCAGCTCCTCCTGACTTCAGGGCCTGTGCTCTATCCACTGAGCCACCTAGCTGCCCCAATAATATCCTTGTGATCCTTATTTTACAGAACTAAGAACCTGGACTTCTAGCAGGGCTCTTTCTACTGTACTTTTATGGTGAGTCATTCATTGAAATCATCCAAATTTTAAGAGACAGCCTCAATGGCTTTCCAGGGCAGGTGCAAAGCCAAATCAGATTTTTGGATTCAAATTTTTTTTAATTTTATTTTATAGGCAATTGGGGTTAAGTGACTTGCCCAGGATCACACAGCTAATAAGTACACAGATTCACATTCTTAATCTCTCAGCTAAGGGTACTAAGGACAGACTATCAATCTTTCCAAGAGTAGTGAGGGAAAAAATTATTCCTCAACATTAAAATTATCATCTAAGTTCTATCTTTGGACCAACTATAGAAGAAGAATGCTGTTAACATTTTAGACAGTCTGGAAATATGACTTTTGCCTACTCCTGACTCAAAGACTCTTGAGCAAGAGAGGATAGAGTATAATTATTAGCAGTAATAACATTGCATACTTTGAACTGATTTCCTGCTCTCTCCTAAGGCTTCTGCATATGTAACACATACACATAAGGTAAAGTGAAGGACGTTCCTCCATGGAGAAGGATTGCCTTCTGCAAATTTCAAAGAACATTGGCAGCCTTGCTCTGATATCTAAGCTCAAAATTGGTTAAAAGGCCCTTGGGACATTGACTGGAAATCAAGCACATTGAACAGTATATAAAGTAGTGTCCAAGACTGGTGACCTTGGTAAATGGCTTAACCCAGGGGTGGGAAACTGTGAACAGAACTGTGAAGTTTGGAATCAATCAAAGGGCTACACTTGAGAATCCAGCTTTGAGGCTGCAGGTTCCCACCCTTGGTTTAATCTCTCAGCCTCAGTTTACTCCTCTTTAAGATAGAGAGAATATCTGCCTATCTCACAGGAATTATTATAAGGAAAACATTTTATAAACTTTAGAGTGTTATGTACTTGTGAACTCTCATCCTTTTTTTTTGGTCAATATTATCTCTTGGACATTCTATAGTATTGTTCCATCTCAAATATAGTAGTTTCCCTACACAATGTTTGAAGTAGAAAGCCTAAATTTCTACCAAGGGACCAGTACAGAGACTTGCATTAGGGATAATAGAGTGATAATAGGAGTCATAAATTGGAAGGGGTGACCAGAGATATGTCCTTTATATTCCTTTAGCAGTTGTTTATACTAGTAGCTAGTTAGCATGAAAAATTGCTTAATCAAACTCATATCCTTCAGATTGACAAAGATGACAAAGGTGAAAATAATAATTGTGAGAGGAGTCATGACAGAAAAGGCACATTGATGTCCTGCTGGTGTGATTGTGAATTAATCCAATCATTCTGAAAATTAGTTTGGAACTATACCCCCAAAGTCACTAAGTTTTGCATATCTTCTGACCCAATTATATGATCACTAGGAATATATTCCAAAAAGAGGTCACACACAGTGGCAAAGGACCCATACATTTAAAAAATATTCATAGCAATGATTTCTATTATAGCATAGAATTGGAAATAAAGGAGGTGCCCATCATCTATCCCAGAGTACGTTTTTGCTTTTTGCCCCAGGGTACCAGGAACACTCTGGAGCTAATTCCAGAAGCTGAGCTGATAATTTTTATTAGGAGCAAAATTAGGATTAAAACTGAAATAAGCTTTTTCCAAGTAATCCTGCCAGGCAAATATCAAGATTTAGCAAAACTGAGTTTTCCAAGATATTAACCCTGATGTCAATATCTAACATATGTACCCTGAGCTTTTTAACTAACCCTGTCTGATGGTGCCATAGATGAAGAAGCAAGGAACAATTCTACTGCAGTGATTTCTAACTCATGAGTTAGTCCAATTCTAGACCACCAGAAGCAAAAGCACAACCCCACAACCCTCAAATTTATCCACAGGGTTTGTTTTTGTTTTTTAATTTGTTTTTTCATCAATTGGAGTTAAGTGACTTGCCCAGGGTCACACAGCTTACAGGGTTTGTTAATAGTATACAATCCACCAACGCTGCATACTTATGTACAGGACACAAGGATGCATATGTTAGTCAGTATTGTAGGCTATCCAGTTTCTCAACTGCCCATTCTGCTATCTGAGAAAGCAGTGCCAGGGATAGTTCCAAGAAAACCAGCCATGCCCAAAACTACAGGCTAAATCTGAGTATGCATTCCTAAAGAATAGCAGTTAGGGGTAGTGCTGTTGTAGAACAAGGAAGACAAAAGGAGGCAGAGCCTTTTTCAAATCCATAAATCTAAAATAAGCAAATCCCAGGTACCTGTTGAACACATCTGTCAAGAATAAGGTAGATGATGAACATGAATCTCAGCAGGACCTTTTTGATATCTGGGGTACAGTTAGGGATTGTTCAATCATCCTAAGTCTGTTTAGTTGCCCCCCCCTTCTCCCTTTGAGAGAAGGGACTCAGTCTAGCCAGGATGTATCATTTGGTTTTGTTACACTGTTAGTGGAATGAAGATGGGGCAACCCTCCCAATAAACCTGCTATAATAACAACCCAATCCAAATTTTACTACTATATTTCTAACAACCTATGTCTTCCTGCTCCCTATTTCTCCCTAATTTTCCTGTTCCCCAATGTTATCACAAATTCCAGGATGGTTAAAGAAAGACATTATGGTATAGTGTATTGAGTGTATAGACAGGATAGAATATAGGTTCCACTGAGATATTGGACAAGTCTTGTCACCACTCAAAGTTAATTTCCTCATCTAAAAAAGAAAGGTGTTTGATTGAGTGATCTGTAAGGCTCCTTTTAGCTCTGATTCTAAATAGTTGGATCCTGTGTGGATAAGTTTGGAAGGCTACCACAGAGTGTGGCCTTTGCTGAGTGAGGGAAGGTGATCTAATGCAAAACATCTTAGATTTGGAGTCAAAAAACCTGGGTTCACTATGTGACTTCCCATAAGTCAATTCATCTCTCTGAGCCTCAGTTTCATCATCTGTCAAAAGGGTATAATAATCCCTGCTACCTTACAGAGTTGTCATGGAGGTCAGTTGATATAAAGGATGTTGTATGTGAAAGAACTTTATAAATGTTAATAGGAGTATTGGGAATATGTGTTCATCTAAAGTACAAATCCCAGACTGCCAGACAGTTCTCAAATCTTCATTGCATAAACATAAGCTAAGGGTTGTTATTATGTACCTGGGGTTCTCTCAGGTCACTTAATTAGTCTTAGCTATCTTCAACCTTTTTGGTCTCTCCAATTGAGTTTATCAGAAAGAGCAGTATTTCACCTTTAGGTTATGCTTGTTGTTTAAAAAAAAGATGAGATCCAAGCATTTTGAAATGAAAAGCTCTAACCCCAGGCTTAAAGTTAAGATAATTGAGTTCTGCTTAATTTTACTGCCTTGGCATATCTGGAATTTTTTTTTTCTTTCTCTTCTATCCTCTTCACTAATTCTTAGCCCTTGGGGAAAATTTCTTCATCCCACATATCTCAGTGCTAGAAAATAACTTGGAAAATAGGCTCTGTTGGAGGGGAAGTTCTACTGGACCTAAAAGCCTGGGATTTAATGTAGACGCTATAGAATATTATCCCCATTTTACTAGTGAAGAAACCAAAATCTAAGGATGGATTCAAACCCAGGTCCTCTG
This sequence comes from Phascolarctos cinereus, assembly GCF_003287225.1. Classification (NCBI taxonomy): domain Eukaryota; kingdom Metazoa; phylum Chordata; class Mammalia; order Diprotodontia; family Phascolarctidae; genus Phascolarctos; species Phascolarctos cinereus. The sequence goes on from NW_027555736.1 coordinate 201,794,520, forward strand.
TCTTCAAATTCACTGCCCTGTCTACTTTATCATTCTGCCAGCTAAAGACCTTGCTCCTAAAGAGGTGGATAGAGCAGTAGACTTATAGTCAAGAAAAGGTAGATTCAAATCGTATCTCAGATCCTTTCTGAATAATCTTGGTCAAGTCACTTAACAACCTCTTGAGGCCTCAGTTCCTCATTTGTAAAGTGACAGAGTTGGATTTGATGGCCTCCAGGGTCCCTTCTACATCTAAATCCATGAGTCTATGACCTAATCTAAATGTAGTACCCTTTGCTGAGCTTCCAAGTGGAAATCATTTTGGCTCTTCCCACGCCCCAAATATTTAATTTATAACTGTAATGCAATTCATATGTTCTCTTTTGTATTCTGATGAACTCCTTTAGCATAGGGTTTTATTATTTTTTGCCTTTTCTCTTTCAGAGTACAGAAGTCTCTAAATCATAGTAGATTTTTAATAAATATGAATCAAATTGAAAATTTTGAATTCACCCAGCTAGTAAGTAGGAGTAGCATCCAAGCCTAGACTAAGGCCTGGGCTTTTTCTCTTTGCTATTCCACAGACTCTGCATTCCATATCTCAGCTCAGAGCATTTTTTCTGGCTGTCCACCAGGCCTGTAATACTCTCCCTTCTCATCTTTGGCTTCCTTCAATTCCTAAATAAAATCCCCTTTTTACAAGAAACCTTTTCCAACCCCTTTTATTTCTAGTGCCTTGGCTTTTAAAATTATTTTCTATCTTTCCTGTATATAACTTGTTTGTACATAATGGTTTGCTTATTGTTTCACACAGAAGTGAGAGAAGGGACTGTCTTTTGTCTCTTTTTGTATCCTCAACACTTGGCACAGTGCCTGGCACATAGAATGCACTTATTAAATGCTTAATGACCCTCTGACTTCTTTCCTAAAGCTATAACTAAAAACAATTTCATTCAAGCAATAAACAGTTGGGGATGGGGGGTCAGGATGGACGGTGCTCAGAGGACAGTTTGACCACAACTGAACATGGGGAGAGTTGTGGTCTAGCCCTCAGTACAACTCACTCCCCCTCATTTTTCCAGTAGGCAGGAGAGAAGGTGGGCCTAGGCTAAGGATGCCACTGCAACAGGACTATGGGAATGAAATGGGCTGCACCCTATGTCAGAGGGAAGGAAGGCTATCTCCCCTACCCCAATGTCAGTGCCTTGGGTCAAAGCATCACTCTACCTGCAACCCTTCATCTTTCTACTCCACAATGCTATCAAATGACTACTATAAAGCATGATATAATATAATATTCTAATACTGAAATTAGAGATGTTGAAACTCCTCAGGCTGAACATTAAATAACTCCATGAAGCAGCAAAGTCCCAGACTGAGTCACAATGATTTTATTGAAAGGCCCCTGTGGTTCATCCTACATCCTTCTCTTCCTTCCAATATTTCTTTCTTTTTCTTTTTTTTCTTCCTCAATTAATAGAGTACACATAACTGGAGTATGCCAAGAGATAAAGCAGACAGGCAAGCTGGGAGATGCCTGGTACTTTTTTCTTTGATCAAATCAGATTCCAAAACTATTAAAAACATAGCGGTATTATTTCTCACCATGACTACAGAGATGGGCAGGGAGAAAAGATTCAGAAGGCAAACTGCCATTCATATATTGGAGACTTGTCCAAAAGATCACAACGGTCCAGAAGATGAATGCTTCAATGAGTCCTGTTATCCCTCTTCTATGCAACTGCCTGCAAGTTGGTGGTGCGGTCATCTCCTAGCTTCTGTAAAAGATTATTGTGAGTCAGATAACAGGCAGCTACTGCTGTGCACCCTACCCTCTTCCCAAATTCTTTTCCCCCTACAATCAGATAAAGGGAAAAAGAATAACTTTAAGAGAAAAACCTATGAATGGATTGGCCTATTACATTAAGCCTAATTATAAATATGCCAGTTAATAATCTTCAGAGATGTCAAAAAAGTGAATTTCCACCATTAAAAGGAACAGTAGCTCACAGGCATTAGCTTAAATCTTTGATAAGAAGATAAGTTGTCACAGACACTAAGTGTATATTTTGAAAAAATAAATAAATGAAAAACAATTAAATTAAATAAAAATTACCCCTTCCAACATAAGAGAGTCTTCAAACTGGAAGAGTATTAAGGATTATATGGCACAAGAGAAAGAGCATTGGGTTTGGAGTTAGAGGTTCTAAATACAAATCCTAGATCAGCCATTTACCGCCTATGTGAATTTGGAAAGTCACTTTCCTCCTCTAATCCTATATAATTCCAAGAGGTTTTAAAGATAATTCTTTATCTACAAAATAAGAAGTTTGGACTAGAGGAATCTGAAGTTCCCTTCAGACTACAAATCTATGATTCTAGAAATCACCTAGATTAACTCCCTCATTTTGCAGGTGAGGAAACTGAGGCCCTCAGAGGCAAAGTGACTTGCCCAAAACCATATAGCCAATTGGTGGCTAAGTTAGAATTAGACCTAGTTCTTTTGACAACTAGTAAAATACTATTTTTTCAATTTCATTTTATTTTTCAATTAATTACATATCCATTTGCCCCTCCTTCTGCCCCCCAAACAATTTTTCTAATTTATTGAAAAAAAAGAAAAAGAAAAAACAAAATCCTTGTAACAAATTTTCATCATCATGTAAAGCAAATTACAGCATTACCCATTTCCAAGCATATATATGTGTATATATATATATATGTATATATGTGTATATATATATATAATATATGCATATACATATATTATATATATATATATATATCACTCTATATCAATTCATGCGAGCTTTCTTAGATTTTTCTAAAATCTTTCATCACTTTTAATGCCACAAGAGTATTAAATTGATTTTATTGATATGCTATAATTTGTTCAGTCATTCCTAAGTTTATGGGCATCCTAATCCAATGTTATCTACATCATTCTATGCTTCTCCTGTGGACCTATTTCATAGAATCAAAGGACTTTATAGCTAATTAGAGGTCATATAGTCTAACAATCTTATTTTATAGAAGAGGTTTATAAATGAAGCCCAGAGAGATTAAGCTACTAAACTCAGGTCACACGTGGATTAAAAGTGGCAAGGTCAGGACTTAACCCAAGTCCTTTGACTCTAAATCCAACCCTCTATTGCACCAAAGTTATTTATTTTCTCCTTGTAATGATCATGCTATCTTCCCTTTCCCAGAGTAAGACCAGCTACATTATCCCTTCAGGATTTTAGAGGTACCTCTAATGCGTTGGTATATCTTTTCTAACACTATCTCCATTTCCAGTATGGTTCCCAACTTTCAGTTGTCAGTAACTAGTACACCAGTTCCATTTAACCAAGTACAAATATTTCACCCAAAAAAAACCCAAAAAATACTTTGGTGACATACTACATCATTCTCTGGGGAGAATGGGCTCAGACTGTGCATAGTTGCTACATAGCATTGGTCCCACTAACAGAACACCCAAATGCAGCATCACAGCTCAATGAGCCCACATCTTAGCTCTCTGAGCTAGAAGCTGAAGTTTGCTTTTTGTTCCTCAGGACCTCAAAGGTAGATTGCCTGCCTGGCGTGAATTATATTCTCAAACCTTCTTGTGGCTCACTCTCTGGACTTTTTAAAATTAGCAAGTTTATAGACTACAACTTTCTTCACTTTGTTAACATGGGTTCTATAATGACTATACTTCATGTTAGAACTTTCCTACTCCACTAGGTAGCAGGACAATGGAGTGACACAACAACCAGCCAATCAAAAAGATTTCTGAGGCTCAGAGCTACTTGACTCATCAGTAATCCTTTGTGAATGAACTCTGGCTGAATTTGGACATGTCTGCAGCTTCCAAAAACCACAGAACCAGCCTTGATTAGCTCAAGGGCAACCTTGAGCAGAAGCTATAGAATTAAGACCTTGCATGGGAGTTTCCAAACATCCTACTGCCTGGTTTATTTGTCTACAGATGTCCTCTCCCTCAACCTGCCTGAAAGCCTCTAGAAACTAGAATATCTCATCCTTTTTTCTCTCCCCTTGGAGCAGCTGAAGAACTCTCCCTACCTGCTCCCTTGTGGGATCTTCTCTCCCCTACAAGTGTTTTTTCTTAGACAATAAATAGTCTCATTTGGTGATTGGACTCTGTTTCATTTCAGGTCCCTTTATGGGCCTTGGGGTCATTTGTTAACAACTTAAATTGAAAGAACAAATGCTAAGGCAAAGAACTGAGAGAGGTTATGTCAGCCTCAGGTAGAAGGACCCAAAGCCTTTCCCCTTATACCATGGTCTTTCTTCTTTCACTAGAACACCATCAGAAAGAAAGCAGATATGCCAAAAAAAAAAAGGTAGTGATACCCATTGGCTAGTGCCAGTTGGCCCAATTCCAGCTACATAGCCAAACAATAAGACTTCTCTTTCTCAATTGGTTAGCAGACTAAAACCACTTACATAATGTTCCCAAGTTAGTGAGGAGATTGCACTGAGCACAGCCTCATAAGTGCTATGCTTATTGGCCAGTCCCCCATTACACCCCAATTTATACTTATAAAATAAGCTGATTCATCCTACATCTTAAACAAATGTGTACTCGTCACCATCTTTCACTTCAGTATCCTTGAAAGAAACATAAATCTATCCTGATATTCAAAGTCATGCTCAAATGTGATTAGTTCTGGCTAGATTCTGAATGGGAAACAAGGAAAGTCATCTTAGAATCTCAACAGATGTATGAATTATTGTCTAAATAATACCAGAATGGGAAGCCTGAAAAAGGCCAGAAGGGCAATTGTATTTAATGGTAAGGTTTTACATAGTAAGCTGAGGCTTCTAGTGCTAGAGGGTATGCATCTCAAACATTGATTCTAGGGACACTGACAGCCCCCAAAGATACTGATTCTCTGCAGAAAGCAATTATCTCCTGTCTCTAGTACCTGTCACCTTCACCATCCACCCTCCCCGAAATTCCTACAATGAAGTCTACAAACAACAAGGTGGCAGGGATATTATTGTCAAAGAATTCTGAAGACTTTCTTTTGGTGCTATAGGAAAGCCATCTTGAAATAAAAACAAAGTGTACACAATTTAATGGTGAAATTGTCCCTTTGTTTAAAAAAATATATTATGAAAATGCATTGTCATCCCAACCCTCCCAAAAATGACAAAGAAATTGTCATCTTAGCCAGGTCTATGTGACATAATATTGAGCAGTGAGGCAGAATACAAGAGGAGAAATGAAAAGTTTTCCACAGTTCTAGATCAAAGCACACAAAAATAATAAGATTGTGCATAGATTGTGAAGACAGCAGCTGCAGGTACACAGGGAAAGTGTTCAGCTCTCTTGATGACTTCCTCTTTAGGACAGTTACACTGGTTCTTTGTCTTCATTCTGAATCTAAATGTGAATTCATATTTATGTTGAGCTTTAAGGTTTAAAAACCACATTTCCCAAAACGATGCTTCCAGGTTAAGTCCCCGATTCTTTTGGGAGTCTTTGAATCTTTCTGGACTGCTTTGGAAGGATCCTCTTTCACCATTCTCTAGACCCCAGGCTCTGGAAGTCCTAATGCACCCTTACTCCTTTCTTCTTGGACCTATTTAAATTGCTTATGTAATGGCTGGAGGCATCCACACATACTCACAGAGAGGGTCCAGAATTAACTACCTCATTCAAGGCTCAAGGTACTTAGTAGTTACTCCTCCCCTTTCCCAATCTTAGATGTAAGGCAATTTATCTTCAGGAGGAGTTCCAGATCAGACTCCTCCAAGCTAGCTAATGTCCACAGCTTAATTTTTTTCTTTGGACTTCCTGGTCTAGGGGCTTAGGGTCTCTTGATTAGAAATACTATTCTAGTTTATAATGAGCATTATTTGTGCCTTCTGATTTTAACCTCTGAAGACCGAACTGTCTCTGGGGTCATTATCCTTGTAAAAGCTATTTGTCCAAACAGTTCTGAGATTCAGGGTTCCCCTATTTTCTACTTCCAAATCTCTTCCATTCTCCTAGGTAGATGAGTGGGTGAGGAAATGAAGACAGAGACAAAAGTCCAAGAGGGGTAAAGTAACCACCTCCTCTACCTGCCCAGCCACATTCTTGGTTTCTTATATGAAAATATGAGCAACAAAGGCAAAAAATACTGAGTTCACAATTACACTTAAGATGGATTTGCCTATGCTTTGTGATACTTCATTCTTCCCATTAGAATTTGAGCTCCTAGACTCCTTTACAATTTCTTTTCATCCTCAGTACTTGGCACATAGTAAATGCTTAATAAATACTTGCTGGCTCATTGACTCTCCATGAAGGTGGAAGCTATGATGACAAACTGCCAGGATCTCTTCACCTCTGGCATACGCATGTCTAAGAGAATAGAGAAAGGCTCAGGGGACATTGACAAGATGTAGTTCTTGGTGACCTCATGATCCACTGTCATCAGTGACTACTCTGTGATGAAAGCATCAGGCCAGTTCATAGCAAAGACAAATGTATGAGACTTTATAAGAAAAACAAAATATAAGATAACAAAAGCACAGGAAAAGTCATCCAAATAACAAAACTCCAGAGCCATCCTGCTCTGCCATAAAGGAGTGTCACCTAGTTAGAACTTTTCTTCTCCACTAGGTAGCAAGACAATGGAGTCACACAACAACTAGCCAATTAAACAGATATTTACACTCTTTTCAATATGCATGATTTTTATAACCACAATAGAAAGGTCAACTGAGAAACACCAGTCCAGAGGCCTAGGCTTTCTCTGCTTTTTATGACTTCCCAGAGCTGGCTTCAAACTGGAAGAGAAAGACATCGTCATGAGGGCTATTGACAGCAGCTGTTGTCTTTCTGATCCAGTAGCTCAATTGCCTTGCCTTATTGATTATTAACATCAAACAAGTCCTGGATCACTATCATCCGTGAGCCTGGATTCAGCCCTCTGTTAGGGTACCCATACAACTGCCCTTTTTGTTCTGATAAAACTCTGTGTCTCCTGTTGTACTTCTCACCAAGTTGCTGTTCACGGTCATCCTATCAGTTTAGTCTCTTGCTCATTGGCAGAGCTAAGATGATTCACGAGTAATTCATTCAACGTTTGAGTATTGCTCAGCTAATCAATATGTCTACCTCCCTGACTAACTTTCAATGACATCTTATGGGCCCATCTTCCTAGAATTGGTTTTCTAGGAAACATTCTACACAGTTTAAAATTTAAAAATACTTTGTGCTTTCAGCAACAGATAATTCTACCCCATTCCCTATTATCACCAATAAGAACAGTCATGGCATCGCTGGAGTGTAGGTGTACCCCAATATTTTCCTCAATTCATTTCTCTTCTCTCTCTACACTTTTTCCTTTGGTGATATGATCCACTCTCATGGCTTTAATTATCATCTTTATGCAGATGCCTCTCAATATCCAGTTGCCTTATCTCCCACATTTCCAAATGCCTGCTACGTATATCAATCTAGGTAGCTTGCTGGCTCCTCAGATTCAATACTTATAGCACATAGTGCTTCATCTTATCTTCTACACCTGACTTCAGTGCTTATTGATTGATAGATGCTGGGAACATCTTTATATCTATCAATGATTCCACTCTCCTCTCAGCTGCCCAAACTTGAAATCTCAATTATCCTACCCTCTTCCTTATCCCATTATCTGATCAGTTGCCATGTTCAGTCAATTCTACCTACACAATGTTCCTATCTGTATCCTGCTCTAGAATCACATTGAAGCCACTTTTGTCCTAAATAAAGACCAAGTAATTCAAAAGGCAAGTTTCCTCTGATCCCAGGACTAAACCATCACAATCTATAATTTTCAGTAAAGGTGTCCAGATTAAGATAATAAACCTATTGAACTAACATTTTTCAAACAGACCTTCATTACCTTTTGCTTATATTCTCAGAATATCTTCCTAAATGCCTAGCCTAATTCTAGCCTCTCTACTTTGCAACCATCCTTCACTGGATGCCAAAATAACCTTCCTAATATGCAGTAACTCTTCTGCTCAAAAACTTCAGCATCTCTCTATTACCTCTAAGATACCATACCCACCCTTTAGCCCAACATTTACTTCCCTGCACAGTCTGGCTCTCAAACTACTTTCTAAGTTTATTTCCTAAGATTCTATTTCACAAAAATCTATGTTCAAGTGAAACTGGATGACTTGCTGTTTCTCAAACATGACAGTCCATATCACTCCTCCAAACTTTTCACAAGCTGTTTCTCAAGCCTAGAAGGTTTTCCTCCCTCTTCTCTTCTTCCTAGAATTTCTAGCTCCTTTTTAAAGTTCCCTTCAAATTATTTGTACGTATTTTAAATTTCATTTATATATTTCTATACGTGTTGTTCCTCATCGCCCTCCCCAAAGAATGTAAGCTCCGCGTGAAGAGTGACCTCATTTTTGTCTTTGTACCTCTGGCACCTGTACAGTGTCTGGTACATAGGAAATACTTAATTTATTCCTGTTGCATGAATAAATGAACTCAGTAGCAAAAGCAATTAATCTCACTGAACTTTCCCCATAAATTTTGGAAGAAGTGGAGTTTGTTCAAACTCCTTCACCCTCATTCCGCCATTCATTCCACAATTATTAATAACAGGTAAGCCCACCAGAAGCTTCAGCACTGTTCTTGGATGGAATGACGCAGGCCACTAATCCAGGTTAAGAAGCATTAAGATACACTACAAGCAGGGATACTAATTCCACAGTGCTCATGAGAAAACAGACATATTGCTTTATAATCCTATCACCTAATTTCCAATAAGTTTTATGGAAAAGATTGAGGCCATCTGAAATCTGATCCTTCATTTTCCCTCCTTTAGTTCTCAAAACTTCTTTTCACCACCCCTCTTCTGACACTTAATTAGAAGATGGGTAAATGACTTACCTTCCCTAAGCCTTTGTTTCCTCATTTGTAAAATAATATTTGTGACGTACACCACAAGGTTTTCATGAAGAACAAAAAAAATAGTTTGTAAAATATTTTGCTAATTTAAAGTGTTATATAAACATCAGCTATTATTATTATCATCCACCAACTTTTCCTTCCCTCTTGTCACAGAAGATAGCCAAGTGTCATAGTGAAAAGAACACTGGATCTAGATTCAAGAAGACCTCAATTCAGATCTGGCCTTGGATACATACAAGCTATGTAACCTTCAGCAAGTCACTCAACTTTACCACTCAGTTTTCTCATCCACAAAATAGGGATAATAATACCACTTCTTAAGGTAATAAAGATACAGTGAAATAATAAATGTAAAGTCTTATGCACATCTTAAAGTGCTACATAATTGCTGTCTATTGTTAAGAAATGTCCCAACTTTTGAGAAAAGCTATTCTCCTTAGAACATCGACAGATCTGGAACTTATTCCATATTTCTCATCATACTTTAATCCCTCTTTGCTGCTGGTTTCTTCCCCTATGCCTGTAGAAATCTTCAGGATTTCCCTATCTTTAAAATGCCTTCCCTCTATTATTTTTCTTAACATAGGCCATCATCTCATCTCTCTCCTTCATGCTGAACGTTTTGAAAAGGTTTTCTATACCTAAAACCTCCACTTTGTCATCTACTCTTTATTTAAGGATTCTGTCTTCTTTCAGGGTTTCATCTCCACCACTCTGTTGAAATTACTCTCTCACAGGTCACGTCTGACCTGCTAATGGCATTTGTTAAGTCTTCCTCTTCATCATGACCATCAACAAACATTCATTGAACACTTCCTCTTTAACTTCCCTGAAGCTCTTGACACTTTTGACTGCGCGCTCCTATTGTATACTCTCCCTTCTCTTGGATAGACTGTACTTTCTTGATTTTTCTCCTATATCCATCCCTAATTCTTCTGCCTTTAACTGCCTACAGTTGGAGATCTCAACACGGAATTTTTATCAGCACCTTAAACACAACATTTCCATGACTAAGCTTATATTTCCCCTAAACCCTTTTTTTTCTGGTTTTATGATTTCTTTTAGTTGCATTATCATTCATCTGGTATGCAATGTTCAAAGCTTCAGTATTCTCTTTGATATTTCATTTTCTCTCACATCTTTTATACCATCAGTTATCAAATCCACTCTCCTCTATTTCTACAACAACTAATTCTTCCTTTCTATTCCCACCAACACAAAGACATCCTCATTAGTACTCACCTGGACTATTGCAGTGGCTTCCTAGAAGATATTTCCTCTATTCTCTCTTTCCTCCAATCACCAGTGTAGTTAAATAGATAGAGGAAATGGAAAAGCACTCCATTATTTTTTTACCAAGAAAACCTCACAGACAGAATGGTCCATGGGATCATGAAGAGTAGGACACTACTGAATGACTGAACAACAAAGGTTAGATAGATATAGACATTTTAATATCAGAACAAACTTTATTACTTACAGATCTTCTCACTTCACCACTCTGTTCCTTTTTAGTGACTTCCTCTTGCTTAACTAACACTGGATGTATTCCTTAGCCTGACATTCATAGTCTCCCACAATCTGTCAAACACCCTTCCTTTTCAACTTTATTCTCTTTCATGTACTCTCCATCCACTCCAAAAGAAATGGATAACTCTCTCCCTGTCCTGACTTTTCCTGACTCCATTCCTTTGTTTATTTTGACCCCTCTGTATGGAATGCTTTCCATTTACACCCATCCTCAAAGCTCAATCAAAGTAATGTTCCCTTTATGAAGTCTTCCGTAATTCAGACCTCCTACCACACTTAGTTTAACTCTGTTATCCTTACCAAAATTTGGTATTATAGCTATCTGTATTTTTGACTTATCACCATTACAATGCAAGATTTGTGAGGTCAGAAGTTATTTTATTTTATTTTATTTTTGGTGAGGCAATTGGGGTTAAGTGACTTGCCTAGAGTCACACAGATTGTGTCAAGCATCTGAGGCCAGATTTGAACTCAAATCCTCCTGACTCCAGGGCCAATGGTCTATTCACTGTGCCACTTAGCTGCCCCTAGAGGTTATTTTATTTAATATTTTTATCTTCTAGACACTTAGCACAGTGTTATTTACATAGCAAGTGCTTCATTATTGAATCTGAACCAAAATAAGCTTCCAGGAAGACAAAACTTCAGTGTTATTTTGTCCTGGTACTCACAATTAGTACAATTGCCAGACCTCCAGATTTAGTCAGACTTCTGCAATCCCCTGGACTCTCAGGATTAAAGCCCAAGTTATTTTTCTGAAGATTCCATATGAATGGCTAAGGGCAGAGATTCTATGCCACCTTGTGGTCATAATTGAGAACTAGTCATTCTCCAAGGTCCTGAAGAAGAACATATTCATATAACATTTCGAGGTTTATAAATGCTTTCCTCACTACAACCCTCTGGGAACATTATTAGATGAAGAAACTAAGAGTCAAAGTCAGTTACTCAATAAACACTTATTAAGCTCCTGATATATGCCAGCACTGTGATAAGCACCAGGGGTACAAGGAAAGGCAAAGCGTAGTCCCTGTCCTCAGGGGGCTCACAGTGTAATGGTGGAAATAACAAAGAAAACCATTATATACAAATAAGATTGAACAGAATAAATTTAAAATAACTTGCCCATTGTCACACAGATAGTATCAAAGACCCAGGAGACCTGAACTCAGGGTTTGTTGACTTTAATCCATGTGTTCTTCACCATGTTCAGAGAGCACAGTCTTTCCTCTGCTTATGACCTGGAGTGCAGGAGCAGATTCTTAATATAACTCTCCTAACCACTACCACCCCTAGCAGACAAATACCAACAGAAAACTTACCAAGAAATTTTCCCAAGTAGACAAGCCATGATGACCCGTTGGCAAAATTGTGAAGTAGACCGTCCTTAGCATCTCTTAGGCCTACTCTTTCACTTTTGAATGGGCTAGTGTCATGATAGCACCCCCTGGCCACCCAAAGTACCCTCATTGCCATGTCTTACCTATGTCTAGTCCTAGACCAATGCCTGTCTTTCCCTTGCCAATCTCCATCAAAACCTACCTGGACTTTGCCTTATTCCCTTAGGACAGAGTCTTGGCTGAGAGACTAATACCCAATAATGAGAAAATGGTTGCTAATGGCTTAATGCGCTACATGTCAAGTAACATATTTGCAATTCTGTATCTGTAGAGCTTTAATCCAAATTAATGACAACAGCCCTGGGGATTTTGGTCAATCTGGCAGGGTAGAAAGGAAGATATTTGGAGACAGTTATTATAACTCAAATCACAGAGGTGACTGACTATATGAAGCATCCGCCCTGTCAAACCACAACACTAAGTCTCTGGGAAGAACTCTGACCGTATATCCTACTAAGAATGTGGGCCTGTCTCACGTGTGAGGCTTGCCAAATGATATGAAACCAGTGAAAAATAAATGGAAGCTCTATCCTCATCTGTCTTCCTTTTGACACGCATTGAACAAAATAAAAGTCTGCAGGGACATTTCTGTATATTCATCACTTAAACAATGCTGGATTGCATGCCTAGTAAAATTGTATATGGAAAAATACAAATAATTGTCATAGAAGACAGAGTAGTCAGCATTTAAAACTGACAGCATTTAGAGGCAAGTCTGAGAGATGGTAACCAGCTTGTGCAAAGGAGAGTAGCATATAAAAACAGAAAAGTCATCTAGATAAGGATCTAAATTAAGTCTATTTTTTTAAATATAAATTTATTTGTTTGTAGTTTTCAACATTCATTTCCACAAGTTTTTGAGTTTCAAATTTTCAATCCATCTCACCCTCCCCCCACATCAAGATGGCATGCATTCTGAGTACCCCTTCCCCTAGTCTGTCCTCTTTTCCTTCTCTCCCCTTCTCTTATCCCCTTCCCCTTCTATTTTCCTGTAGGGCAGGATAGACTTCTGTACCCCATTTCCTGTATTTCTTATTTCCCAGTAGCATGTGAAACATTTTTTTTAAACAATGTTTTTAAAACTTTAGGTTCAAATTTTCTCTCTTCCTCCCTCCCCACCCACCCTCATTGAAAAGGCAAGCAACTCAATATAGGTACATGTGCAGTTATGCAAAACACTTCCATAGTAGACATGTTGTGAAAAACTAACTCTATTTCCCTTAATCCTATCCTGCCCTCCCATTTATTCTATTCTTTCTTTTGACCCTGTCCTCCTCAGAAGTATTTACTTCTGATTACCCTTTCCAATCTGCCCTCCTCTCTATCATCCCCCTGCTCTCTTGTCCCCTTCTCCCCTATTTTCCTGTAGGGTAAGACAAGATTTCCATACCCAATTGAATGTGTATGTTATTCCCTCCTTAAGCCAAATCCTATGAGAATAAGATTCACTCATTCCCTCTCACCTTCCCCTGCTTCCCTCCACTGTAAGAGACTTTTCTTTCTGTTTTTTTGTGAGATAATTTACCCCATTCTACCTCTCCCTTTCTTCTTCCGAGTATAATCCTCCTCATCCCTTAATTTTATTCTCCAGATATGACCCCTTAATCTTCAACTCACCCTGTGCCTCTATCTATCTATCTATCTATCTATCTATCTATCTATCTATCTATCTATCTATCTATCTATATCTACATACATATAATTTTTTCCTCCAACTACCCTAATACTGACAAAGGTCTCATGAGTTATAAATATCATCTTTCCATGCAGGAATGTAAACAGTTCAATCTTAATAAGTCTCTTATGATTTCTCTTTCCTGTTTACCTCTTCATGTTCCACTTGAGTCCTGTATTTGAAAGTCAAATTTTCTATTCAGCTCTGGTCTTTTCATCAGAATGCTTGAAAGTCCTCTATTTCACTGAATGACCATTTTTTCCCCTGAAGGATTATACTCAGTTTTGCTGGGTAGGTGATTCTTGGTTGTAATCCTATCTCCTTTGCCCTCCGGAATATTATATTCCATGCCCTGTGGTCCTTTAATGTAGAAGCTGCTAAATCTTGTGTTATCCTGATTGTGTTTCCACAGTACTTGAATTGTTTCCTTCTGGCAGCTTGTAATATTTTCTCCTTGACCTGGGAACTCTGGAATTTGGCTATATATTCCTAGGAGTTTTCCTTTGGGGATCTCTTTCAGGAGGAGATCTGTGGATTCTTTCAATTTCTATTTTGCCCTCTGGTTCTATTATCAGGGCAGTTTTCCTTGAGAATTTCTTGAAAGATGATGTCTAGGCTCTTTTTTTGATCATGGCTTTCAGATAGTCCAATAATTTTTAAATTCTCTCTCCTGGATCTATTTTCCAGGTCAGTTGTTTTTCCAATGAGATATTTCACATTGTTTTCTAATTTTTCATTCTTTTGGATTTGTTTTACAGTGTCTTGATTTCTCATAAAGTCACTAGCTTCCAATTGCTCTATTCTAATTTTTAAGGAAGTATTTTCTTCAGTAAGTCTTTTGGACTTCCTTTTCCATTTGGCCAATTTTTCTTTTTAGGGCATTTTCTCCTCATTGGCTTTTTGGACCTCTTTTGCCATTTGGGTTAGGCTATTTTTTAAGGTGTTATTTTCTTCAGTATTTTTTTGGGTCTCCTTTAGCAAGCTGTTGACTTGTTTTTCATGATTTTCTTGCATCACTCTCATTTCTCTTCCCAGTTTTTCCTCTACTTCCCTTACTTGCTTCTCAAAATCCCTTTTGAGCTCTTCCAAGGCCTGGGACTGATTCATATTTTTCTTGGAGGCTTTGGATGTAGGAGCTTTGACTTTGTTGTCTTCTTCTGGTTGTATATTTTGATCTTTTTTGTCAGCAAAGTAAGATAATAGAGTCTGACTCTTTTTGCTCTGCTTGCTTATGATCCCAGGCCAATTACTTGAGTTTTAAACTCTTTGTTAAGGTAAGAGTCTGACTCCAATGTACTGTACCAAGCTTCAGGGATTTGTACAGCTGTTCTCAGAGATACTTGTAGGGACCTGTAAATTTTCAGTTCTTCCAAGGTGGTATGATAAGGGGAGAGGTGTTTACTCCTTTCCTGGCCTATGACCACAAGTATTCCTTTCTGTCCTGTAACTGTGAGGAGGGGCTCCTCTCCACAACCACTACAAGCTCACCAGCCAGCTCCTCCTCACCCCAGCACACCACCCAGAACTGTGGCCCAGATCCAAACGTGGGCAAAGCAAGAGATTCCTGCCTCAGCACTGGCAAAGAGATCCCTTCAATCTCTCTCTGATCAGCCACTGGATTCCCCCTCAGTCTGTGGAAGCTCGGGAAGCAGCTGTCCCCCCCCCCAGGGCCGTGCTCTTGGGGAACGGAGCTGAGACCCCTCCTTCCTTTCTCAGCACTGACAGAAACAGACTTTTCCCACTGACCTTTGTATTAATATGATTTAGTGAGGTTCGGATTCGCTCCTATAAATGACACTCTCCAATGCACCAGAAAATAATAAGAAATAGATAATTTATTTAGAAGAAGCAAAGCACAGATAGTTTGAATTTGCATAGAAAGCATAAATAATAAGAACAATCAATAATATAGCACCGATCAAGAGAGTCGGTAATGGAAGAGAATATATCACCAATTCAAGGGAACCTCCAAAATCAATCAACGGCTGGGAGCCCCGTTGCAGCCCGTACAAACTTGAATTGTGTAAAGATTTTCCCGGGCGAAGAGTCCTTCCCGCGGGTGAGGCTCAGCGGGCTTACAGGACGCAGTGTTTTTATATTGTTCTAAACAAAGAAGGCTTGGGGCCAAGAAGCCCTTTTTGATGCATGCGCTATTCATCTATTCATGGTTTGTTCAATACACATCTGACCTTAGCCACGCTCCCATACGCCTGAGGCTTGGTATTTTGTTTTTTAATAACATCACGTCTCACAAGGAGAGGAGCCAACCCTCCATGTCAACGTGACCTAGGAATGGCTAGTTCCTGGAATGCTAGGCCAAGAACACTCAGGAGTTGGAACGGTCATGACCGAGATTTGAACTGAACCTATTTATTTGAGTGATCTTATTAATTTAAAGGGGAATTTCCAATTTCCATTTCAACCTTCTAAGTTGTCTTTGGCATTAGTGGGTTGAGGAGTCTGGAAACCTCCACAGTTGCCCGAAATTCAGTCCTCTGAGGCCTGCTCCAGGTTCGCTGTGCCCTGCTCACCCACACCGTGCTGTGCTCCCAGCCCAGTGCGATACACCTTTCTGATACATCATCCAGGTTGTCTTGGGCTGGAAATTTGTTTCACTCTGTCTTTTTCTGGGTTCTGCTGCTTCAGAATTTGTTTAGAGCCATTTTTTATGAGTATTTGGAGGGGTTTGGGGGAGAGCTCAAGCAAGTCACTGCTTTCACTCTGCCATCTTGGCTCCGCCCCCTAAAGTCTATTTTTTAAGGAAAAAAATTGATAACTGTATTTCAATACAATTGGCTTTCTTTGTAATCCTATATATTTATTTTATGCATTAAAACATTATTCTGTTAAAGTGTTCATAAGTCTGACCAGACTCACAAAGGGGTCTAACATACACACACACAGAGTGAGTGAGAGAGAGAGAGAGAGAAGCTAAGAACTCCTAAAATAAAAGAAATTATTTCTGTTAAGAGTTATAAAAAATTAGAAATTCCCTTTCCATTCTTCAGTGTCACATAGAAATTTCAAAAGGATGGAAGGATCTAAGAAGATTAATGATAGCTAGGTGTACAGTGGATAAAGTTTTCCATCTGAAGTCAGGATGGAATCTCAGACACTACTAGCTATCTAACCCTACAGAATTCACTTAACTTCTCTCAGCCTCAGTTTACTCACCTGTAAAATGAAAATGTTGGACTTGATGGCCTCTAAGGTGTATTCCATCTCTGATCTTATAGGTAAGAGAGGGCACAAAGTTACACAAATGGAAAGGGAAAAAAAAGAGTCATATAAGTTTAAAGGTTGTGATGAGATACATAAATGAAAGACTGTACTTAAAAGGAGAAAACGACTAAGACAGCATGATATAGGGGAATCAGCACTGTCTCTGGAGTCAAAGCATCTGGCTTTAGATCCCACCTCTGATATTTACTGCCTTGGGAAAATTTCTTGATCTCCCTGGACCTCAGTTTTCTCCTCTAAAATGGAGGAGCTTGGACTACAAGGTTTTTACTTTTCTTTCTAGGTCTAGATCTATGGCCCTATGATCCAAACATGAGTAATTAAAAGCTGTAATGAGATGTGTACATTGTGTACATTTATGTCAATCTCATGTTTTATAAGAATGTGGAAGAGGGGAGGTCACTAATGAAATGTATGATTAGAAAAGGAGATGCATCACTCATGATGGGAATTGTCATTCAGTCATTTTTGATCATGCCTGACTCTTCATGACCCCATTTGGGGTTTTCTTGGCAAAGATACTGGAGTGGCTTTCCATTTCTTTCTTCAGCTCATTTTACAGATGAGGAAACAGAGGCAAACAAGGTTAAGTGACTTGCCCAGAATTACAC
The DNA here is from genome assembly GCF_003287225.1 of Phascolarctos cinereus. Taxonomy (NCBI): domain Eukaryota; kingdom Metazoa; phylum Chordata; class Mammalia; order Diprotodontia; family Phascolarctidae; genus Phascolarctos; species Phascolarctos cinereus. The sequence goes on from NW_027555736.1 coordinate 201,811,866, forward strand.
AGCTAGTAAATGTCTGAGGCCACATTTGAATTCAGGTCTTCCTGATTCTAGTCCCAATGCTCTATCCACTGTCCCATGTAGTTGCCCTATCTTCTGAGGATAGCCAAAACAAACAAAAAAATAAAACATGGTGAAAGCAAAGAGGGAAGGGAGCACGAATGTTGAATCACAACATGAAAGATATGTCATAGTAGATATGAGGTCAAATATCCCCAAAGAGTTATTAAATGCTGAAATGTTACAGTGTGGAAGCTTGCAAAATTTCTTCTGTATATATTGGAAATTAAAAGAGTTATCTTCTCAGTATTTTCCAAGAGTAATTAACTTGTACAACTATGGACAACTGAGTTCACAGTTGATTTTTTTTTCATTCTAGACCTATGATTTTACTCATGTAGGGAGCAACTAGTGTAGAAACTCTATTCGCTAATAAAGATCAGCATTTCTATCACTTATCGACAGTCATACAGCTAGTAGTGAGGCCCTAGGTAGTACGGTGGCTAGAGCACTGAGCCTAGAGGCAGGAAGATCTGAATTCGAATCCAGCCTCAAATACTTTCTATCAATGTGACCCTGGGCAAGTCACTTAACCTCCATTTTTCTCAGTTTCTCCCCAAAATGGGGATAATAACAGCAAGTACCTCTCAGAGTTATTGTGAGGGCCAAAGGAGATAATATTTGTAAAGCATTTAGTACAATATCTGGCTGTCACAGTAAGGTGTTATGGGTTGCACAGCACTTATAATTTGTTTCACAGGTTCGGATCTGTACCCACCAAGACATGTTCACACTTTTCCTAACTTGTAAATGATTTAATAATAATCATCATAAACACACATGCACATAAATGTGATTACATACAATCTTAGAAACAAAGACTATTAACAGAAAGATAGAGAGATAAAGAGGAAGAAATACCTCACCAATCCAGGGAAGCGCCAACTCCTGAACATCTGGCTTGGGGAGGCCTGTATCACAGCCCTCAGAGTCTCAGTTGAGAAAGTCCCTATGGCAGAGTGTCCTCTCCGAGGGGAGACTCCCTAAAATTCCTTCCCCAAGAGAGACCCTTTTTTGTCATCCTTACAAAGAAGGCAAGGAGCCAAGGAGCAGGTGATTGATCCTAAGGACCTGAGAGGTTTGGCCAAAACTCTCTGACCTCAAGAACAATCTTTGTTATGTCTCAGGCAATACCCAGGAACTGGCCAAGTCCCTGGATGTTTACCTGAAGACCTGTTTTTTAAGGAATAGTTCCCCAAGGTTGAGTCTGGGTTGAAACAAATCCCAGAACAATACATTAGGGAAGAAGTTCCTTGTCCCTTGGCTTCAGCTGTGGATAGGGAAGATCTTACACATTAACCCTTCACTGGCACATAGTAGGTACCATATAAATGCTTATTTCTTTCTCTTCCCTGGTTTGAGCCATATGTAGCACTCAAACTGAGATATTTCTGAACTCCAAAGCCAGTTCTCTGTTCACTATACAATGCTGTCTCACGTAGCTGAAATTATAAGAGCTTAATAAGTTGATTCACTGAGTCAGATCATCACGTAGCCATCCTTATATTCCCCCTCACTCAACCAAAACTGCTCTCTCCAAATCTTATGGGCTTTTCTCAATGATTCCTGAACTCTGCTGCTTTTCACTGCTTGACTAACATTTTCTTGCTAAATATTCTCTCCTGTCTGGGTTTTCATAGCACTTATCTACCCTTACCTATCTCACCTCTCCTCAATCTTCTTTGCTGTATCATCATTCATGTCATGCCCATTAATTTTGGGTGGCTCTGTCCTGGGCCATTTTTTTTCTTTTTTCTCTATATTTCCTCACATGATGCTCTTATGATTTTAATCATTATCTCTATGCAGATGACTCTCAGATCCATGTGCTCATTACTAGTCTCTCTTCCAAACTCTAATCTCACAACTTCATATTTATATTGAACATTTAAGCTGAATGTACCTTAAGGATCTGAAATTTGACTTGAAAAAAATGTTATTGTTCCCAAAAACCCACATTTTTTTTCCAAAATTTCTTTTTTCTATCTAGGATAGCATCATTCTTTTAGTTACCCAGTTTCTCAAACACTCTCCTTCTCACATCCTATAGATCCAAACATTTAGAAATTCTTGTCAATTTTATCTCCACAATATTTCTTAAATACATTCCTTTCTCACTACTCACACTGTAGTTTAGGCCCTTGCTCAGGATTATTTCATCATCACCTAGTTCACCACCCTAGTGCAGTCACTCTTCACTTCTCTCTGTTGCAGGGAGAAGTTTCTCCCCAGGCTAATCCATCCTTCACATAGCCACCAAAATGATTTTCATTAGTGTGTGTGTGTATGTGTGTATGTATATGTATACACATACACATATGTATGTGTGTATTGTGTATATATGCATTGTGTACATAAATATATATATAAATATATACATATATACATATATACATGCATATATATATATATATATAAAATTTCCCCAAAATTACATGTTAAAACCATTTTTTTTAAGTTTTGAGTTTCAAATTCTATCCCTCCCTCTCTCCTCTCCCCATTCACTGTGATGGTAAGAAATCCAATATAGGTTATACATTTACAATGATGTAAAACATTTCAATATTAGTCATTTTGTTCGAAAGAAAGAAAGAAGGAAGGAAGGAAGGAAGGAAGGAAGGAAGGAAGAAAGAAAGAGAGAGAGAGAGAGAGAGAGAGAGAGAGAGAGAGAGAGAAAGAAAGAAAGAAAGAAAGAAAGAAAGAAAGAAAGAAAGAAAGAAAAGAAAGAAAGAAAGAAAGAAAGAAAGAAAGAAAGAAAGAAAGAAAAAGAAAAATAGCATGCTTTAGTCTGTATTCTAGGAGGAATCCAACCAAATTCCTTTTTGACACAAATATGGTGCTGATACTTAAACCAGGAAGAGCCAAAACATAGAAAGTCATAGACCAATTTTCCTAATGAATAGAGGCAAAAGGAGATTACAGTAATATATTACAAGGATCACATACTATGAAAAGGTGGAATTTATATCAAAAATGTGGTACTGGTTCAATATTAGGAAAACTATCAGCATAATTGACAACAGCAAAGTGATTTTCTTAAAAGTACAAGTTTAAGTATTTTATTATGCCACTTCCATTCCCCCCATCACTCCACACATATACTCCAGTCTCTCTCTGTTACCTCTGGGATCAGATGTAAAATCTTATATTAAGCATTTGAATCCCTTCACAATCAGTACCCCATCTACCTTGTTAGCCTCCCTTCCACAAACATGAAGGTTCAACTAAATTGACCCTCTTGCAGTTCCTCGCATATGATGTTCCATTTCCTATCTCCACACTTTTTCTCTGATTATTCCCTGGGGATATTGTAATCCCTCTGTCACTCTCCCAATAATACATTCCTTCCCTACCTCTACTCTTTGAAGTCTCTCATTTCAAGACTCAGCTCAAGCATGGCCATCTGTATGAGACTTTTCCTAATTTCTCTGACTTACCAGTAGCTCCCCTCATTAAGGTTACTGGTATCTGTTTTGCATGTGTATATTGTCTTTTCCTTTAGAATGCAAGCTCCTTGAGGGAAGGAATTGTATCATTTTGTGTTTTAATCTCCTTCACTTAACACAGTGTCTAACACAAAGTAGGTGCTTAACAAATGCTTATTGAGTGATTGCTAACCACAGCCTCAAGGGACATGCAAAGAGAGGTAGTTGTCCAGTCTGGTGCCAATTTTTTTTCTTGGCTAGGCAATGGGGTTAAGTGATTTGCCCAGGGTCACACAGCTAGTAAGTGTCAAGTGTCTGAGGTCAAATTTGAACTCAGGTCCTCCTGACTCCAAGGCCCATGCTCTATCCAGTGCACCACCTAGCTGCCCCCTCTGGTGCCAATTTTAAAGTCAAAGAATCAATGACTTTTTTTTAGTAACTATTTGTGGTTTTATTATTGGCCAAGGTATATAAACCCATTCTAAAATGCCTTGCACAAAGTAGGTATTTAATAAATGCTGACTGATTAATTGCATTTACTGCCAGTTATACGACAGGGTAATAAATGAATTTACTATGAATTTACTACTCAAGGTACAAAGTATTATTTTCTTCATCTTGTACAAAAGTTACAAATGGAGGCAGCTAGGGAGTGGATAGTGTACCAGCCCTGAAGTCAGGAGGACCTGAGTTCAAATCCAGCCTCACACCAAACACTTGACACTTACTAGTTGTGTGACCCTGGGCAAGTCACTTAACCCCAATTTCCAAAAAATAAAAAGTTACAAATGAATAAGTTGTAGGTATAATTAATTAGCAAAAAACACTTAGAAAGTTGTGCTATGTTTCCAGTGATTCCAAACTGCCCACTGTGGCAAAAATCCATTTTTTGTAGTATTAGTATTCTTTTGGTGATGTATATATGGCTGCAAAACAAAATACCACGACCTCTAAAAAAATTTATATTACAAATAATACAAATGACAATGAAAAGATCATGTGAGTACAAGTAATCTTTAGCATTTTGCCAATAATTACTAACATAAATATAAAATTCATTATCAAATATATCAATTTATTAATCAATCAGTATTTTAAAGAGCCTACTGTGTGCCAAGATAAGTGTAAAATGGTCAAAGGCTAATGAAATAGTATAATTTTTTTTTAAAAAGATGATTTTTGGTAGCACATTGGTTTCCTCAAGATTCTCAAAGAACAATCAAAAGACCTCCATGTCGCAGATGAAAGATATATAGAAAAACATGGACAACATCTACATAATGTTAGATGACAGTCTAGAAGTTTCCATTCATGAAATAAAGGGGGCACCCATACAATGAAACCACAACTCCATCAAAACATCAAAGTCAGTGTAAAATAATCATTTCTATTCATCTACAACCTGCTTCATTCAAGTTTCAAGATTTCCTGCATGTTCTAATATTTGAAAATTTGATAAATAAATTCCTAATTCAATTCAGCAAGCATTTGTTAAGCACATACTATGTGTCAGGCATTATAGTAGATACTATAGATACAAAGATAAAAATGAAATAGTCTATCCGTCAAGGAGCTCACATTCTTCTGGAGGCCCTTACATTCTATTGCAATAAATATCAGTACTTGTCATTATTCCTCCAAGCTATTTAAAGCTAATTTTAAAGCATTTAAAAAATATCCATAACCAGTACTCTAAAGGAGGCTGGAGCAGGTTGGTGGCTTAGTAGATAGAGTGCCTGGTCTGGAGTCTGAAAGACTCCCCTTCCTGAATTCAAATCTGGTTTCAGACACTACCTTTGTGGCCCTGGACAAGTCACTTAAGATATTTGCCTTATCTGTAAAATGAGCTGGAGAAGGAAATGGTGAACCACTCTAGTATCTCTGCCTGGATAACTCCAAATGGGTTCTGAAGATTTGTACATGACTGAAAAATGACTAAAATAAAAACAAAGGAGGTTAAATGGTTTGCCTAATGCTTCACAGCTGGTATATTTGAGAAACAGAATTGCAACTCAGGTATTACTAACTCCAAGTCCAGTTCTCTATCTGATGGGCCAGTCTGCCTCATGATTTTATAAATTTTGACTATATAGTCTCTCACTTTCCCACTTATGGATTGCCAGTCTTTTTCACTTTTCCCTATATAGAGCACCTTAACCCTTCAACCACTTAACTTCTTTCTCTGGACCAGTTCAAAGAGTTTAGTAAACCAAATAGTGAGCCTAGAAGAAAATTTAATCTACTCTTCTTCTCCTTCCTGTGCCTTTTTTCGTCTGGGGAGAAACTGATGTGCTGTAAACTATTTTCAACTTTCCTGAAAAGGCAAGAATCTTATGAACTAAACTATCTAAATAAGTCAGCTCCAGGGCTTTAACGTCTAATCTGAATTAGAAAATATAATGAAATGTCTGGCTTTAGTCAATCCTAAAATGCATCCAAATGTCCCAGAGGTCAATTGTTAATAACTTTTGTCCATCTGAAAGAAGAAGCCATAGTTGGTGATCAAGCAATAGAACTAAATTCCCCAGGAGAGGAAGCCCATACCAATTAGATTAGCTACCACAGTGAAACCATAAAACAGCTTCACGATTCATATGAACTAAAAATGAAGGATAAGGGAGACCCATAAATAGGGACAAAGACTTAAGCAATAGCTTAAAGTCATGGATGTAAAGTGACTTAATTCAAACATTGTTGTCTTTGAGTGGCGGTGATTTGGGAGAAGGTGTATTAGGTAGACATGGATGCCATCATCTCCTCATGGGTGGCAGTAGAGCTGTGTTGAACTCTCTTTGACATATCCTACTTTTCTGATTCTTCTTTCTGGGCTCATGGGCCTGTGCTACAATAACACAATGCCTTAAAACCTTTGAAATCCAATCTTCTCATTTAATAGATAAGGAAGCTGAGGCTCAGAAGGGTTAAAATGTAGAACTGTGTGATAACTGACCATTTCTTACTCACAGGAACAAACAAGGTTTGTTTCCAAAGTGTTCTAAAATATATAAAATATTTTAAGCATTTAAACTTGTATAAAAGTTAACAAAGCACCATCTATACAACTTTACAGCTAAAAAAGCACTACCTGTGCAACTTTGTGAGCTACGTAGAACATGTATTAGAAACATAAAATTGCATGGTCAGGTGGGGCCTCGTAAACCATCTACCCCAATTCCTGCATGAGTAAAAGTCCCCTCTACAACATACACAATAAAGAGCCATAACTGAGCCACAAATGAACTCCTCCATGAATTTACTACTACTAGAGGCAAATGTATTCCAATTCTGTATAGCTAATTGTTCAAAAAGAAAAGAACCCATATATACAAACATATTTATAGCAGCTCTTTTTATGGTGGCAAAGAATTGGAAATTGAGGGGATGTCCATCATTTGAGGAATTGTTAGGATCTATTTTGCCCAATTATATGCCAATAAATTTGACAATTTAAATGAAATGAGTAAATATCCACAAAAATATAAATTACCCAGATTAACAGGAAAAATAAACTGTTTAAATAACCCAATTTTAGAAAAAGAAATTGAACAAGTCACCAATTAAGTTCCTAAGAAAAAATTTCACAAGTGAATTCTACCAAATATTTAAAGAACAATTAATCACAATAGTATGTAAACTATTTGGAAAAATAGATGAAGAAAGAGTCCTCCCAAATTCCTTTTATGATACAAATATGGTGCTGATACCTAAAACAGGAAGAACCAAAACAGAGAAAGAAAAGTATAGATAGACCAATTTCTCTAATGAATATTGATGTAAAAAAATTTAAATAAAATACTAGCAAAGAGATTAAAGCAATATGTCACAAGATCATACACTATGACCAAGTGGGATTTATACCAGGAATGTAGGGCTGATTCAATATTAGGAAAGCTACCAGCATAATTGACCATATCAATAACAAAACCAACAGAAATCATATGATTATCTCAATAGATGCAGAAAAAGCTTTTGATGAAATACAGCACCCATTTCTGTTAAAAACACTAGAGAGCATAGGAATAAACAGAGCATGCCCTAAAATGATAAGTGATATTTATCTAAAACTATCAGCAAGTATTATCTGTAATGAGGATAAGCTAGAAGCCTTCAAATTACAATCAGGGATGAAGCAAGGATGACCATTATCACTTCTATTATTTAATACTGTACTAGAAGTGTTGGCTATAGAAATAAGGGAAGAAAAAAATTAAAGGAATTAGAATAGGCAATGAAGAAATGAAACTATCACTCTTCATAGATGGAAGGATGTCATACTTAGAAAATCCTAGGGGGCAGCTAGGTAGTGCAGTGGATAGAGCACCGGTCCTGAAGTCAGGAGGACCTGAGTTCAAATCCGGCCTCAGACCAAACAGTTGACACTAGCTGTGTGACCCTGGGCAAGTCACTTAACACCAATTGCCTAAAAAAAAAAAAAAGAAAATCCTAGAGTATCAACTAAAAAAGCTACTTGAAATTATGAACAACTTAGCAAAGTTACAGGATACAAAATAAACCCAAATAAATCATCAGCATTTCTATATATTACCAACAAAGTCCATCAGCAAGAAATAGAGAAATTCCATTTAAAATAACTGTAGACAATATAAAATACTTGGGAATCTACTTGCCAAGACAAGCCCAAGAACTGTATGAACACAACTATAAAATACTTTTCACACAAATAAAATCAGATCTAAACAACTGGAAAAATATTAATTGCTCAAGGGTTGACAGAGCCAATATAATAAAAGTGATGATTCTACCTAAATTAATCTATTTGTTCAGTGCCATATCAATCAAACTATCAAAAAATTATTTTATAGAACTAGAAAATCATAATAACAAAATTCATCTGGAAGAAAAAAAGCTCAAGGATATCAAGGGAATCAGTGGGAAAAAAATTGCAAAAGAAGGTGGTTGAGCTGTACCAGATCTCAAACTGTACTGTAAAGCAGTAGTCACCTAAACAATCTGATACTGGATAAGAAATAGAATGGTGGATCAGTGGAACAGATTAGGTACAAATTATATTAAAGTAAATGACTATAGCAATCTATTATATGATAAACCCAAAGATCCAAGCTTCTGGAACATAAACTCATTATTTGACAAAAATTACTAGGAAAAACTGGAAAACGGCAAGGCAGAAACTAGGTATAGCTCAAGATTTCACATTGTATGCCAAGATAAGGCCAAAATAGGTTTATGATTTACACATAAAGGTTGATACCATAAGCAAATTAAGGGAAGGTAGAAAACTTTATCTGTCAAATTTATGGATAGGGGAAGAATTTAGAACCAAAGAAGATATAGATAGCATTACAAAATATAAAAAATAATTTTTACTATGAGAAAATTCAAAAGATTTTACACAAACAATGTCAATGCAATCAAAATTATAAGGTAAGCAGAAAACTGGAGGAAATTTTTTTTTATCTCTGATAAAGGCCTCATTTCTCAAATACATAGAGAATTGATTCAAATTTTAAAAAATACGAGTCATTCCCCAATTAATAAATAGTCAAAGGACAAAAATGGGCAGTTTTCAGATAAAAAAAATCAAAGCTATCTATAATCATATGAAAAAGTGCTCTAAATAAATATTGGTTAGAGAAATACAAGTTGAAATAACCCTGAGGTACCACCTCACACCTATCAGATTGGCTACTATGAGAAAAAAAAAGGAAAGTATTGGATGTTGGAGGGGATGTGGAAAAACTGGAACACTAATGCACTGTCGGTGGAGTTTTGAACTGATCCAGCCATTCTGAAGAGCAATTTGGAACTATTCCCAAAGGGCTATAAAGCTGTGCATAACCTTTGATCCAGCAATACCACTGCTAGCTCTATATTCCAAAGACATCCAAAAAAGGGTAAAGGACTTATTTGTACAAAAATAATTTTATCAGCTCTTTTCATAGTGGCTAAGAATTGGAAATTGAAGGGATGCCCATCAATTGGGGAATGGCTAAATAAGCTGTAGCATATGATTGTAATGGAATGCTATTGTGCTATAAGAAATGACAAGCAGGATGATTTCAGAAAAACCTGTAAAAACTTACATGAACTGATGCATAGTGAAGTGAACAGAACCAAGAGAATACTGTACACAGTAATTGCAATATTGTTCAATGAAAAAATGTGAATAACTTAGCTGTTCTCAGAAATAAAATGATCCAAGACAATTCCAAAACACTTATGATGAAGCATACTATCTGCCTTTAGAGAAAAAAAACTGGTATCATTTGAACACTGAAGCATGCTATTTTTCACTTTTTTCTTTCTTTTATTTTTTTCCTTTTATTTGAGTCTTCTTGTACAAAATTACTAATATGGAAATGTTTTACATGATTTCACGTGTACAACCTATAACTTGTTATTTACCATCTCAGGGAGGGGGCAGGAGAGTGAGAGAGTGAGGGATAGAATTTGGAACTCAAAACTTAAAATAAAAATTTTTTTAAAATACTTATTCAAAATTTTTCTTTACATTAAAGTCATATCAGCTTCTTTGCATCCCTGCCTCCTGTTCCCCATCCCTAGTTCTAACTATGAGATAAAAAAAAAAATCTAATTCCTCTTCCACATAAGAACTCTTTGGATACTTGAAAATAGCTATGATATTTCTCTTTCCTTTTTTCAAGTGAAATGGTCTCATTTACTTGAATCAATCCTTATATGAGGATATTTTTTTTCTAAAATTTCATTTATTCATTTTTAACACTCATTTTTTTATGTTGAATTTCAAACTCCTTCCCTTCATCCCCTTCCTCATCCATTGAGAAAGCAAGCAATATAATATCAATTATAAATATGAAGTCACACAAAACATATTTCCGTATTAGTCAAGTTACAAAAAACAAAGAAAGAAAAAATTTTAAAAATCATAAAAAAAGATTATACTTCAATATGTACTCACTCCTCAGACATCAGTCTTCACTCTGGAGGAGAATAGCATTTTTCATCAGGGTGTCTTGTAATTTTTTTTTTTGGATCATTGTATTGACCCTAGTAACCAAATCTTTAACATCTGCATCACGTTTTCCATTTTCATATTAGTCTTTCCAGGTTTTTCTGAAAATGCCGTACTCATTATTTCTTACAGCACAATAGTATTACATCACAACAATATACCATAACTTGTTCACCTTTTCCCCAATTGATTGGCATCCTCTCATTTCCATTTTCTTGCTACCACAAAAGGGAGCTACCATAAATATTTTTGTATATATATGTCCTTTCTCCCTTTCTTTTATATTTTTTGGACACAGACTTAATAATAGTATTGCTTTATAGTAGCATAGTTTTATAAACATTTGTATGTAGTTCCAAAGTTCTCCAGAATAGTTAGACTGGTCCAAACCTTCACCAACAGTGCATTATCACACATCCCCTCCAGTATTTATCATTTTCATTTTCTGTCATTTTATCCAATCTTATAGGAGTGATATGGTACCTCAGTGCTGTCTTAAGTTGCATTTCTCTAAACAGTATTAATTTAAAGCATTTTTCCATGTGACAATAGATAGCTTTGCTTTCTTTTTCTGAGAACTACTTGTTTATATACTATGACCATTTATCAATTGAGGAATAGCTCTTATTTTTGCAAATTTTGCTCAGTTACCTATGTACTATAGAAATGAGACCATTATCAGAGATACTTGCTGTAAAAAGTTTTTCTCAGTTTCACACTTTCCTTCTAATTTTGGCTGTATTGGTTTTATTTGTGCAAAAACCTTTCTTTTTATTTCATGTAATCAAAATGAGGATATGATTTCAAGCACCCTCAATATTTTTTAAATTTTCCTTCCTAAAACCGTCCCTTTAATAATGACTTTTAAAACTTTGCCAAGGGCCAGGTAGGTGGCATAGTGGATAGGGCACCGGCCCTGAAGTCAGGAGGACCTGAGTTCAAATCTGGCCTCAGACCAAACACTTGACACTTACTAGCTGTGTGACCCTGGGCAAGTTACTTAATCCCAATTGCCTAAAAGCAAAAAAAAAAAAAAACTTTGCCACAAATTGAATTCCTGCTTATTAGCCCTTAGTCTGAAGATTGCACCTTATTCCTCTTTTTAAAAATCAAGACATTGGCCTAGTTCCTTTCACATTGTTCAAGATTTTTTTCAGGAAATCCTGATAATAGTTCAACAATCATGTCCAAATTTCTTTCAGTACCTTGGGATATAGTTCATCTGAATATTAAGACTCACTGGAGATAGGTAGGTACCTTCTTAACATCTCTTCCCTACTTATGATTTTCTGTTTCCTATGGGGGTTTTTTGCTAAATTTTCCAATCTGAAAATCATTCCCTACACATTGAAAATAAATAAACAAAAAAGAGTCAAACAATTCCACATTCATTCTATCATCTATTACAACAATCCCAATGGTCTTATCTTCTCTTTGATATTCCTTTTACTTCCAGCATAGCTTTTAAAAAGAGGCCCTTTTTGTTGTGGTAGTCTTTAGCATCATCAGAAGTCCAGATTATTTTGGGTTTTAGTTTGCCTTATATTATTCAGGAAAGATCATGCTACTCTTTTTGAACTTGGAGTCCCAGGATGGTAGTTCAAATCCACTCTTTCATCTACTACTTTGCAATTGTAAGTAAGTCACTTAATTTCCCTGGGCTTCAGTTTCCTTCTCTACAAAATGAGAGGATTGGAATTGATTACTTCCAGTGTCCCCATATACTCTCTAGATCTCTGCGGCTATGTTCCTTGACTCCAGGTGCATGTCTCCTCTCAGTTGATTGATTAAAACCTAGGTTTATTGATGAAACAACTTTAGAACTTCATTCTTGAAAGCATCCTATCCTTCTTGTAATCATATATTTTAAGCTGGAAGAGACCTCTGAGATCAACGAGTAAAACATTCTCATTTTACAAATAAGGAAATTCATGTTCTTGAGATGATGAAGATGATGATGATGATGATGTTTATGATGATGATACTGATAGCTATCATTCATATAGCACTTTAAGATATGAAAAGCATTTTATAAATATTAGGTCATTCAACCCCCACAACAAACCCTGGGAGGTAAGGTTTGGGGTGAGGGGAGTCTGGGGGAGGGAATTTTACTGATTGGAAACTGATACTTATAAACGTTAAGTGACTTGCCCAGCATCACAAAACTAGTAAGTTTATGAGGTCAAATTTGAGGTTGGGCCTTCCTGACTCCAAATCCAGGGGTCTATATAATGCACTAGCTAGCTAGCTACTGTAGCCTATAGGAATCTTATCCTCAACTCTGAAATCCACTCTTCCCAAATTGAGCTCCCTTATCAGACAATGTTGAATGTTCTTATCCTTGATCTAATAATATCTTAACAATAATAATAATAACTGTCATAATATTTAATAATCATAATAATAATATCTACTTCATGGGATTGTTAGGAAGAAAGTGTTTTGTAAACCTTAAAGAGCTACCTAGATAGGAGACATTGTTACTAATCTATCACAAACTCTAAGATGAAGGGAGTTCCCAACATTCCAACTTTGGCAAAAAGTTCTGCTAACTAGTCAAAACTAGACCCAGAGTAGCAATTTCCCTCATTGCTTCTGTAAATTTTTGAAGAATGAAATAGCATTAAGGAGAGCTAAGAATTCTCAGCTGCTCTACTTTTAGCAGAGGCAGAGCTCCAGCAGATGTCCAGATAGTTGATGGCCCACATCATTAGTAGGTTATACTTTAGGGCCTGCTTTGTGACTTCCTTCAGGAATTCATTATCCCCCTTCTTCTGGCTGAGAATTCTGGAGTAAATCCCTATAACAATGCTATGTCTATTTCTTCCTCAATTGTCGTCCATCCAAATATTCTGTACCATGCTCCCTGCCTTTGAATTGTGATTCTCCTTGAAGGAATATACCTTCTTTTGATAGGGTACTGCTCCACTGATCTTTTTATCAAATGTGTTCCTATTAAAGTATTATTTTCTCTAGCTACATTCCAGTTCAGAATCATACGCCTCTCAGTATTCATTAATACTTAACATCAATTACCTTCTTGCACTAATATCTATAGTAAATGTTAACACTGCCTTTCTTACCAGAATATTGCCTTGTGAAAACTGGTGGGCATCACAATGGATATTTTTCTTCCTATGTCCTCTCTACTATTGTATTGTATCTGTCACTTGCATTAGACAATTTTATTCCTCCACCACTATTTTCAATATAGAATTATCTTATTCATATCTAGGACTGATGACATTTTTCCTTTACCTTTATAAAGTATATTCTATCATTGGCCAAAGGTCTTGGTCCAGAATTCCAAATTTCATTCTTTCTCAGATACATTTTTAACCAGTTAGTCAATTTCTAGTTCTTGGACTTTTTTCTTTGGAAGACCCTAACTTCATTCACTTGAAGTGATAAAAATATTACCTATGTCTTTAAAGTAATATGTTTCCTTCCAAGAACCTTGTATTGCACAGAGATTTATTCTATCTGGTGGAGGTTTATCCTGACATGAAATACAAGAATGTCTATTGGTCATCCAATCTGATAGTTTTCAGTACCATGGACAACTCTCTAAAATTATATGTTGTATAACATTTGCCAGTTTGCATTTTCAGAGGCTATTTCCTCACTGGGAGTTCTGTACACCAATGAAATCACAGGTCCAGTAAAAATAATAATAATTACTATTATTGTTTATCATTTACTTCATATTTTGTGTCATATTTTTCTATTCTCCACCTGCAAAACAAATTTAGATTCATCATAATAGAAAGAAAGCTTTGAATTTAAGAAGGGTTCAAATCCTTTACCTGATATATACTAGCTGTAGGACTATAAACAAGTCACTAACGTCAGTGCCTCAAGACAAGTCTCTAATGCCACAAAGTAGAGAAAATTTACTCATCTGCATGAGTGGAGAGAATATAGTCCTAAATCCTAACTCTCCCCTCTCAAAAAAAAATGGCACCTACTACGTATAAGGCAGTATGTGTTAGATGCTGAGATAAAAGAGTTTACAATGCAATGCTCGGGAGATGTACACACATGATTATAATGTACAATAAAAGGTGAGAACAGAGACCTAATCATAAGTACAGACAGCAAAAGTGGAGTCAGGGGAGTGTGAGAGATGAAGATGAATACAAGAGAGAAAATAAATGCTGCAATGATGTCTCAGAGGGAAGGGGATTAAGGGTCCTAATGAAGAAGTGAGTGTGAGCAATTAAAAAGGTGACCTCATGCTTCAAGACTAGAGCAAAATCAATCAATTGATAAACCTTTATTAAGTACCTACTATGTGCCACACTGTGCTAAGCACTGGTGATACAAAAGGAGGCAAAAGACAGTCTCTGTCCTCAAGAAGCTCACAATGTAATGGGGGGGGGGAAATAGGTGAGGATTTAGGGTTCAATAAGTGGCTTATGGAAGATGAGAGAGCTCATTGTAAATGACTATTATTTTCTCACTAAATGAAACAAAATCATCTGTTTATAAAGAGAGGGATGGGGGCTTAAGGAGAAAGGGAAAGGGTTGAACAATTTTGTCCTGGAATACTTTTCCCTCTTTGGTTTCCTTGTGAAATATAGATTTAAGTTACCCTAATTAGTCAAAGGGTAGAGAGATTTTCTTCTAGCCCTTTCAGGTTTTCCTGAGATCAACCTGCATTTTCTAAACATGAAGTTTTTACTAGGCTAGGGAAAAGCTTTTCATCTCCTTTGCTTGATCAATTACATAAACTGTGGGTATACACCTAGATTCTGTTGCAGACACTCTTCTCTCCTCTCTGTGTTCTTTGGGTGACCTCAGAAGCTCCCAAAAGCCCAATTATCATCCCTATGAAGATAGATTTCTGTATTCAGGTCTAGTCTCCTAAAGCCCAATCTCATATAACCAAATGCCTGTTAGACACTTTGAATTAGATGACCTGTAGGCATCTTAAACTCAACTTGTTCAAAATAGAGCTCATTATCTTTCTCCTCCAAAACCCTCCCCTCTTCTGAAATTCTCTATTACTGTTAAGGGCACCACATTCATTCCAGTCTCCCAGAAGGGAAAACTTGGAATAATCCTTGCCTCCTCACTATTTCTCATCCCACATAAGTTGCCGAATCTTATTGATTCTACTTCCATAACATTCTTTAAATCTATCCCCTTCTCTCCATTCACATGTGACTACTACCCTAATTCAGGGCCTCATCACCTCTTACCTTAACTATTGATATAGCCTCCAAATTGGCCTCTCTACCTTCTCTCTTCCCTCTCAAATCAATCTGCCACAAAATTGCTAAATTAATATTCCTAAAGCATAATTTTACCATATTATTCTCCCATTCAAAAAATACTCCCTTTTGTTTTTGGAATAAAATACAAACAAGCCTTTAATAATATGGCTCTAGTCAACAAGTCAAAAAGCACATTTATTAAGTGTTTGATATATGTCAGGCACTGTGCTAAGCACTGGGAAGACAAATAGAAGCAGAAAGAAAAATAGTTCCTGGCTCAAGAGTTTTCTGTTCTAATAAGGGAAGAAAAGACATAAGAAGGAGATAAAAGGGGGTTGGGGGAGGGGGAGAAGAGATGAAAATACCCAGATCCATGATATTATAGAGAAAGTCTCCAGGTAGGAGTATAGCCTGGAGAATAAAGACATGGTAAGCTTTGTAACCTCTTTAAAATGGAGTTTAAAATGGAAAATCAGCCAATCAGAAGGAGAATCTACAGGCTTGGAGGGGACTTCCAATATGGAAAGTTGTCCATGGGTAAAATGAGCTTCCAAGGTAAAGAGGTTTCTAGGACATTGTAGAGACAGTATGGCACAGGGCAGGCTTTTAGCCTGGAGAGGAATGAAGAACAACTCTGACCAGCCTTTCCAGAATTAGACATTATTCCCTTCTATGCACTAAATTGTCCAGCCAAAGAGGCCTGCTTGCTCTTTCTTACACATAAGATTTAATCTCCTGCCTCCTTCTGCACACTCTGTTCCCATGCATGACCCTCTCATTTCTACCTCTTACAATTCCTAGCTTTTTTCAAGGTTCAGTTCAAGTGTTCCTTCCTACATGAGGTCTTTCCTGATCCCCCCAAATCATAGTTTTCTCTCTCTCTAAAAACCTTGCATTTATTTACTGTATATGTATACATCTCATTTCTCAAATTAGAGTAAGAGATCCTAAGGATGAGGCCAGTTCAATTTCTGTCTTTGTATTCCTAGTACATAATATCTGTCACCCAGTAGGCACTTAATAAGTTTTTATCTGTGGAT
This sequence comes from Phascolarctos cinereus, assembly GCF_003287225.1. Lineage (NCBI taxonomy): Eukaryota > Metazoa > Chordata > Mammalia > Diprotodontia > Phascolarctidae > Phascolarctos > Phascolarctos cinereus. The sequence continues at coordinate 201,828,583 of NW_027555736.1, forward strand.
TGGAAAAAATTCAAATCTAATGGAATTTCCTCTCCATGTCACTAGAACATCTGCAATACCCTCAATGCTTGCTGGAACTGAACTACTCCATTTTCTGTTAATTCTGTTGCTAACTCTCATGCTATAACAAATCATGTTTTATATAGGACTGTCTGACTTTTATTGGGTTCCTGACTTTTCTTCCTCCTCTTGGACTATTTGGTGTTTTTGATCTGCAATTACCAAGTTCCTGCTAGTGCCCTGATACAAATAGTAGCTACCTACAGCTAATTGGGGGGGGGGTAGGGCTGAGAGGATGCATTGGAGTGGGAAGAACAAGGAAGCAGGGAGACTGAGTAAAGGCTACTATGATATCACAGCAAGAGAATTTTTACAGTTATTTTCTGTAAAAAGGTCTGACACTTATTAACTTCTAGTCAAGTTTGGCCTCTCCCTTCCTCCTTTTTCCCCTCACCACTGATCAAACATCATTTGTTGTCTATTGCATCTTGCCTCTTCATTGTGCCATCCAAATTACCCAAGGTCCCTTGGACAGTACAATCCAAAGGCAGGTCTTTAGGATCCTAGTCTGATCTTTCTAGTTCACTATGCTGAGCAGCTAGTTGGTCAAGTGAATGGAGTCCTTGACTCAGAGTCAAGAAGATCTTAGTTCAAATCTTGCCTCAGACACTTAGTAGTTGGGTGACCCTGGATACATCACTAAACCTCTCTCTGCCTCAGTTTCTTCATCTTTAAAATGGGAATAATAATATCACCTTCCTCGCATTGTTGTTGCGCAAATAAAATGATGTATGAAAAGGACTTTGTAATCCCTCATGTATTAACCATTATCAATATTATGTTAGCAAATTGTTGCCATTAGAAACCCTGAAAAATTTATCCTCTGAAATGAACTTACATGGATGCCAATAAAAAATTTCCAAGAAATCATGGAGTTAGTTAGTAATAGAAATAACAATAGCTGTTCCTAACAACAATTACTACTTACAATACTTGGGTTAATTTACCTTTCTGGCCAAAATTTCTTTATCTGTAAAAGGAGGGAATTGGACTACATTAGTATTCCAGCTTTTAAATTTGGCATTTTATAAGATTAAATAAGAGACTAACAGAATCTTACTTTTGAAAGGAGAGTAGTGTGGTATATTAGAAAGATAACAAGTTGAAAAATCATAAGACAAGAGTTGAAATCCTTACTACTTTTTCAGTTATTTTTTCAGTGACGTCCAACTATCAGTGACCCCATTTGGGGTTTTCTTGGCAAAGATACTGGAGTGGTTTGCCATTTCCTTCTCCAGCTCATTTTACAGATGAGGAAACAGAGGCAAAGAGAGTTAAATGAATTGCCCGGGGTCACATAGCTACTAAGTGCCTAAGGCCAGATTTGAGCTCAGGAAGATGAGTCTTCCTGACTTCAGGACCAACATTGCCACCTAGCTGCATTTACTACATAAGGCAATTCAGTTCAACAAGCAATGACAAAGGCCCTGCTTATTTGGAATCACTGTGCTAGGTATTGGAATACAAAGAAAGATGAAATAGTACAAGCACACAAGGAACTTACATTCTATTTGGGAAAATCATGCATATGCAGATAGGTAAATGCAAAATACATAAAAAGATGGGGAGCCAGAGAAATATTTAACAACTGGGGAGTTTAGAAAAGGTCTTATGGAAGATGTAGCATCAGAGCTATACTTTGAAGGAAGGTAAGTATTCTATGAGGCAGAGTTAAATTCCAGATTTGTTTTTGTTTTGGGGTTTTTTGGGGGGTGGTTGAGGTATTTGAGAGATAGAGGTCAGTCTGCTTAAAGGCACAAAAATAGGAAAATGCACAGGACTAGCAAACAGGCAGATTTGGCTAAAACAGATTGCTTATGAAGGTAAGTAATGTGAAATCATGCTAAAAACAGTGAGATTGTAATATTGTCTTTACACACTAGATTTGAGGGATTTCTCAGTCCAGATTCCTTGAGAGCCAAAAGAGAATCTCACCTATCAGAAATTTATTAGTGTGTTAAGGAGGTTTGCTTGCTGCTAACAGTTTCAGCTTCTTAGAGCAGAAAATTTGGTTTATGTGGCATTTTCAGGACAGGGTACATAACCAGTCATTCTTGATAAGGAATTTGGTGTGGAAATTCCCTGGTTGTGGGTTAGGTACATCATTTGTGATACAGTGCAGAAACATCTGCATTAAGCCTAAGAAGGAATTAGATAAATTGGGCTTTCCTATTCAGTTCAGAGCAGAATGGAGGTAGGAGTGGGGAACAATTCAGGCAGGTTTAGGGCACTTAATTTGTAACAGAATGAATCATCCAAATAGCAAATTGGGCTGTGTTTTGTCTCAATTCTCACCTATCCCTTAGTCACTGAATGGGCATTGCCTCAGACAAACCAAGACCTGGAAAAGACCTAATTTAGAAATACCAAGGTCACCCACTTCATCCTGGACCATTACCAATCATCTTGACTTTTGTATTGCCACTAGACCTCAAAGGTTCTAGAGGACAGAGTGAGTCTGTTGACTTTGTTAGGTTAACTCTGCCTCACTTCAATCCAATTCATTTGAGTCAAGACATCACCCTTGTGACCTCTTGGTCCTCTTCAAAAAATAAACAACAACATTCCAATAACAAGGTTGTCTTTCTTCCCCACCAGAAAAGTTCATATTATTTACAAGAAACAATAGTCAGTCCTTGAAGTTTCTTGAACAAAGGAGTGATATACTTGGATTTTTACTTAAGAATATCACTCTAGTAGGAATCTTGAAGTAGAAAGTCCTGGAAGCAGGAAGACCAATTTGGAGACTACTAAAACAGTCCAGGCAAGAGGTAATGAGGAGCTGAACTATTGCAATGACTGTGAAGAAAGAATAGGATAGATGAGGGGAAATAATATGGAGTTAAAATTGACAGAATTTGACAACTGATTGGGTATGGGTGAAGGACTGAAACAGAAAGAAGAGCTAAGAAAGGAAATTAATGAATTCTGTTGGGAAGAAATATGTTAATTTTGGGTTTCCAAGGGGTCATCCAGGGTGCAGGTGTCCAGCAAACAATTGGTGGTATAAGCCTGGAATTCAGGAAAGAGAAGACTAGATATGTGCCTTTAGGAGATGCCTATTTAGAGAAAATAATAGAATCCATAGAAGCAGATGAGATCACCACATGAAAGGTATATGTAAAAAGAAGAGGTCCCAGGAGAGAGCACAACTGTAGAGCAATATAGATGATGATCCAGCAAAAGAGATTGAGAAAGAAATATCAACACAGGTAGAAAAAGAAGTTATGAAACCTCTTTGGGTTTCAGTTTCCTCATGTGCAAAATGAGAAGATTGAACTAAATGATCTCTAAGGTCCCTAAAGCTCCAAAGCTGCTGATTTCAGAGGTAATCTACTCCAATTTAGTTAACTAAATTATGAATCACTTCTATAAAATCCTCAAAATAATGGTCAACAATCTCTATTTACACATCTACCATATGGAATTATAATAACAATAACAATAATGATAAATAGCAAACACATATAGCATTTTAAGGTTTGAAAAGCACTTTGTATTTTTGTTGTTCATTCATTTCTCTGTCATGTCCAACTCTTCATCACCCTATTTGGGGTTTTCTTTGCAAAGATACTGGACTGGTTCACCATTTCTTTCTCCAGCTCATTTTACACATAAGGAAACTGGGGCAAATAGGGTTAAGTGACTTGCCCAGGGTCACACAGCTAGTAAGTGTTTGAGGCCAGATTTGAACTCAGGAAGATGAGTCTTCCTAACTCTAAGCTTGGCACTTGACCTAGCTGTCTATGTCAATACTTTGTATAGATGATCTCAAATCATATATCATTCTCTAGGAAGTTCCACAGGTCCCTAAAGCTGTGACATATCTTTTTAAATGTATGTCTGGAACTAAAGTATTGTAGAACTTTGAAATTACCACTTTAAAAGCTAAGTACATGAAACAATTTTATAATAAGTTCTTTTTTGTAACTAATATTTTAGAAATAGCACATTTATAACTTAGGACTCAAATTTGATCTACTGAAATTCATTATGTTAGCCTACCACCCCCTCAGGTACCAGGTGGCCCTAACTTCCTAGAATGACTCTTGGCTAGAAGGGGAGTTCACCATCAAGTAGCCTTACTTTTAGATCTGATTTGTCTAGATATACACTGTCCTCTTCTCTCAGCGTTTGGAAGGACTACGGTAGCTCTCCCCAGGAATTTCCCTTTATGGGCTATCTAAAACCCCTATTTCAGGTCTATCCCAAATTTAGCCTTGAAAGAGAATCCTTGTCCTTCTCTCCTGCCCTCCCTATGAGAATTAAGAGTGGGCTTTGGTTTCCTATCACTATACCATGAGTACAAGTACATGATCTCTCAGGATCATTCCAGTTTCAATTATCTATAAAGCAACATTTAAAATGTTTCTAAATATTGAAATGTTCAGTCACCCAATTAGTTTTAAGACCAGACCTATGATCTCACTGGAGTAGGGAAATGCCCATACGGATTCCTTCCACTAATGCAAGTTGGTACCTACTCTGTATCCTGAGCAGCATATTGACTTTGAAAACCATAAATTGAGATTATCTGTCATACTGTATTTTCATTTATTTTGTTGACCATTTCCCAATTACATTTTTAACTGGTTTCCCCAGGCAATCTGGTCTAAGAGAGTTGTCTAGGGTAATGAGGTTAAGAGACTTGCCTGAGGTCACATAGCCAGTATGTGTCAGAGAATGGATTTAAAACCAGGTTTTCCTGGCTCTGAGCCTGGCTCACTATTCACTAAGCCATGACTGTGTTTCAGGAACACATTGTGTCACAAAGCAAATGACCATATTCCTTGCAGACTGACTCCACGCTGAGGATCATTATCATGGGTCCTCAGAGATAATGCCCATCACAAAGAGTATCAAGAAGCAGGCCCATGGGCATCCACTAGAACAATAGAGAGCTCTGCCATCATGAGAAAAGTTTTGTCCCCTTCTGTCTTTGCAGGTTTCACAGCCAAATCCTTCCTCTTCCCATTATGAATGGAATTAAAGGTATTTAAAGCCCTCCCTCACCTGACTCCAATCATCTTTCCTGCCTTATTCTATATAACTCTGCTTCATGCCCTCTGTTGTCCAGTGAATCTGGCCTTCCTAATGTTCCTCATATCCAGAACTCCATTTATTGTCCCTGGGTCTCTGCACTGACTATTTATAGTGCCATGAAGGCATTCTCCTCTCACTGCTGCCTCTGAGTCTCCCTCAAGACTTAATTCAGCTGCAATCTTATAATTTTATTTTAAAGCATTTAAAAACATTGTTCTGACAAAGGGTCCATAGGTTCAGACTGCCAAAAGGGTGCGTAACACATAGTAAGTTTAAGAGCCTTGGTCTTCATGAAGCCTTTCCTGAAGCCTGTAGCTGCTATTATGCTCTCCCCTCCCCATCTTGTATCCATTCTGCTTATATTTTGTAGATACAAAATGTCTCTACACGAACGTGATGCCTCTCCCAATACAAAGCGAAGTCCTAGAATTCAGGAACCTTTTCCCTTTTGTCTAACACACTGCCTGGCAGAGTAAACATTTCCTAAATGCTTGTCAATTGATTGATGATTATTTTGTTTCTCTGTCTTCAGTTGATATTCTTTGAGATCATTTGTTTCAGTTTGGTTGGGAGTGTCCATTGTATCCAAACAAAGCATATCAAAGAAAACCCCCCAAATATTTTGAGTTGCTGGGTTGCTGCTGAATTTTTTTTTCAAAGCCTTCCTTTCAAATGAAGTCAATGGGAGCTTATCCAAACTATATATATCCCTAAAGAAAAACCTCGTATTAGACCCATAATTTCTTCATAAGTGTGTTTTTAAAAAAAATCGATTCCCAAGGTTCAATTCAAATGGAACCATTTCCATGTTCACCCTCAAAACAAGTTCTGTTATTTTCCTAGTGTTGGCTCAGCTCCAAGAACAACCAGCTACGACAGCCCCAGCATCTGAATGGGTCCTGATGTACAGTAGACAAGACTGTAATGATATTCCAGGCTTCTGTAAACTGCAGCTTCCTCATCCTTTAAAAAGGGATAAAGATGAATTATACTGTGTTTCCTCCAGACAACTTTTCAAAGATGAGCGATTTTGATTTACGATGCTCCTCTGAACAGCAACTTTGCAATGCCTTTTACTCATTCAAACATAAGACTTATTGCAGTCGTATCAAGCGTTCAGTATATATGCCTACTCATGCTGTGTGATGCTGGAAGGTAGGTATGTCTGAGCAGCATAGCCCTATACTGAAGCTAGATATTATAAAATTACAAACTCTTCCCAAGGCATTTAGCTTCTACTATCAGAGTAACCTATGTCTGCTTAAAGAATCAACTTGAGGAAAGAATTATGCCTGTTGACATTTATATCTCTGTATTCAGATACAAAATTCCCAACACTATGGCCACAGGGCTCTAAATGACCTAGACAAGAGTTCTAATGACTTGGCTTTGGCTATCTGTCTTCATTTCCTACTCTGCATTTGCAACATAAGAAATTTTCAACTTGGTAAATTGACTTCTGCCCTAGAATATGCAGAGTGTGTACTGATCATTTGAAAATGAAAAGATCTTCCCTACTATTTGAAACACTTGGATGTGAGTCAAGAAAATCACACTACTTTCTAATCAATGAGTCCTCTCTCTATGTTTAAATATTTTGTTTATGTTCATTCATTCTTCTAGTCTTACTAAATTGGGACTTTACGTCCTGGCTCTGCATGCTTCTGGAGGGAATGTCTGAGCTTTGTTTGCTCCTCATATATGTTTTCCAGTGTCCTGCTGCTGTGTCCTCTGGGTAATAAGTGTTGTTTTCTACAAGGATCTCAGGCCTGGAACCTATAACCTTTCAGTGTAACCAAAGCCGTCTGATCTCTTCCTGTTCTGAGTTTTACAAATTCCTGATCATGTGACAAAAAGATATCTCATTATCCAAAATCTGTGGTTGTTCTCAGCCAGCATACAGCACTATTCAAATAACGAGACTTCCCTATGGATACACTCAATAGAACAAGCAGTTCTTAACCTTTTTTTGTATGTCATGGACCCCTTTGGCAGTCTGGTCAGAACTGAGGAGCCCTCTTCAGAATGTTCATGAGTGCATAAAATGAAATATATACGATTCCAAAGGAAATCAATTATTCCCAAATAGTTATTAAAATGTATTTTAAAAAGCAAGTTCAAAGATTCCCAGTTAAGAATTCTTACAATAGGGGCAGCTAAGTGGAGCAGTTGATAGAGCACTGGCCCTGGAGTCAGGAGGACCTGAGTTCAAAGCTGGCCTCAGACCAAACACTTGACACTTAATAGCTGTGTGACCTTGGGCAAGTCACTTAAACTCAATTGCCTAAAACTTTAAAAAACTTAGAAAAAAAGAATTCCTGCAATAAAGAGTCATAAGATCATCAGAATTACAGCTAGAAGGGTCCCCGGAGGTTATCTGGTCCAATTCCTTCATTTGCAGTTGAGGCAACTCAACAGTTGAGGGCAGAGAGTGACTTGCCTGACATTACATAGCTAGAAAATGGGAGCATGAAGAGTTGAACCTATGTTCTCTGCCTCTGAATCAAGCACTGTATCATGCTAACTCTAAAACAAACACACACAGAGAGGAAGAAAGCCACCTGAAAATACAAAAATCTTCCTGAAGCATTACTAATCTGCCTCAAAGAGGTGCCTGTCCCCTGGCTTTCTTGTTTTCCTTTTTGTCAGTACAATCAGCTCTGAAGTCATCCTATAAGGACTAGTTTAAGAATAACAGCCCAGAGGTTCTGAGTCTCCATGCTCATGTCTATTGCCTGCAAACAGTCTCACAAAGGAAGAGAGACTGATGCACTTGTCAGCCCTGTTGGCAGCACCTGTTGACTTTCTGCTGCCATAGTTCATCTATCCTGCCTGTACTAATGACTCTCTATCCTGAGCTTTTATTATCTCTTTAAAATTCTCGGATTTCTCTCATGGAATTTTTCATTCATAGGTCATTTTTTTTCTCTGTGGGCTTGATCTCCAGGGGAAAATCTTACATTCAGGCCTTTATGCAGCAGCAAATTTTTTCCTAAGTGCTATAGAAAATAGTCCATCATTCAACTTTCTCCATGAACTTCTAACCCCTTCATTCCATAAAAGTTATGAGATCACTCACCCTACAGCTTTGAGACTGGAACACTCTGAGCTGAGTTGGCATGTTTTGCAATGCTAAAGAGAAAAAAAGAGAAAGATCCACCTTGTAATCTTCATGGTTGGGCAATCCATATCATCACTGACCTATGAGTTCAGAGATGCAATTGAAGAGGACAAAATAGGGCACTGGAGGAGAAGCAAGACAGGTTGAAAAAATTGGTAAGCTTGGCTCCATTTTCAGGGCTTCTGAAAAGGCACAACTTATTAAATGAGAAATGGAAAGGCAAATTTAGCATGGGTCTTCGCCAGTCCAAAGTTTCCCTGGAGATTCAGTAGTCTCTGTAATTGTCTCTCATATTGAATCAGGCTCCAATTACTCTTATACTTGAAATGGGAGGTGGGGGGGGGGGGTTGGGGGAGATATGAGGCAATTTCCTGCTGGGAAAAGGGGCTTTAAGAAATAAAGCTATCAAATTGACTTATTATAAAGGTTTTTTTTTTAAGACTGCCTAGCTACCCTTAAATATAATGCATCATTTATAATACCAACAATCTGTTCCCTCCAATCTAACTTTTGCCTCTTGACTGATACCTCCTCATCTATAGATCTAAGGCTGGAAGGGACCCTGGAAGCCATAGTCCAAACTTTTTCATTTTACAGCTAAGGAAACAGGGATCAAGGGATCTAATGTGACTTAGCCAAATTCATACTGGTAAGAAATGGGGGGTGGAGCCAAGATGGTGGAGTGAAAGCAGTGACTTGCATGAACTCTCCCCCAAACCCCTCTAAATACTCATAAAAAATGGCTCTAAACAAATTCTGAAGCAGCAGAACCCAGAAAAAGACAGAGTGAAACAAATTTCCAGCCCAAGACAACCTGGATGATGGATCAGAAAGGTGTATCACGCAGGGCTGGGAGTGGAGCACAGTATGGCATGGGCACACAGGCCTCAGCAAACCTGGAGCAGGCCTCAGAGGACTGAATCGCTGGCAGCTGTGGAGGTTTCCAGACTCCTTAATCCATGAATGCCAAAGACAACTTAGAAGGTCAGTGGGAAAAGTCTGTTTCTGCTTTGCTGAGACAGGAAGGCGGGATCTCAGCTGCTCCCCCAGCTTCTAGCCCATAGACTAAGGAGGAATACAGTGGCTGATCGGAAAGAGATTGCAGGGATATCTTTGCTAGTGCTGAGGTGGGAATCTCTTGCTTTGCCAGTGTTTGGATCTGGGTCACAGTTCTGGGAGGTGGTGCTGGGGTAAGGAGGAGCACTGGTATGGTGGAGCTTGTAGTGGCTGTGGAGAGGAACCCTTCCTCACAGTTACAGGCCCAGAAAGGAATACTTGTGGTCACTGGCCAGGAAAGGAGTAAACACCACACCCCTTATCATACCACCTTGGAAGAACTGAAAATTTACAGGTACCTACAAGTATCTCTGAGAACAGCTGTACAAATCCCTGAAGCTTGGGACAGTACATTATCCACATTGGAAGCAGACTCTTACCTTAACAAAGAGTTTAAAACTCAAGTAATCATCTGGGATCATAAGTAAGTAGCACAAAAAGAGTCAGACTATATTATCTTACTTTGGTGACAAAGAAGATCAAAATATACAACCAGAAGAAGACAACAAAGTCAAAGCTCCTACATCCAAAGCCTCCGAGAAAAATATGAATCAGTCCCAGGCCTTGGAATAGCTCAAAAGGGATTTTGAGAAGCAAGTAAGGGAAGTAGAGGAAAAACTGGGAGGAGAAATGAGAGTGATGCAAGAAAATCATGAAAAACAAGTCAACAGATAGCTAAAGGAGACCCAAAAAAATACCGAAGAAAACAATAACTTAAAAAATAGCCTAACCCAAATTTGCAAAAGAGGTCCAAAAAGCTAATGAGGAGAAGAAAGCCCTAAAAAGAAAAATTGGCCAAATGGAAAAGGAAGTCCAAAGGATTACTGAAGAAAATACTTCCTTAAAAATTAGAATAGAGCAATTGGAAGCTAGTGATTTTATGAGAAATGAAGATACTGTAAAATAAATCCAAAAGAATGAAAAATTAGAAAAAAATGTGAAATATCTCATTGGAAAAACAACTGACCTGGAAAATAGATCCAGGAGATAGAATTTAAAAATTATTGGACTATCTGAAAGCTATGATCAAAAAAAAAAAAGCCTAGACATCATCTTTCAAGAAATTACTAAGGAAAACTGCCCTGATATAGTAGAACCAGAGGGCAAAATAGAAATGGAAAGAATCCACAGATCTCCTCCTGAAAGAGATCCCCAAAGGAAAACTCCTAGGAATATTATAGCCAAATTTCAGAGTTCCCAGGTCAAGGAGAAAATATTACAAGCTGCCAGAAGGAAACAATTCAAGTTCTGTGGAAACACAATCAGGATAACACAACATTTAGCAGCTTCTACATTAAGAGACCGGAAGGCATGCAATATAATATTCCAGAGGGCAAAGGAGATAGGATTACAACCAAGAATCACCTACCCAGCAAAACTGAGCATAATCCTTAAGGGGAAAAAATGGTAATTCAATGAAATAGAGGACTTTCAAGCATTCTTAATGAAAAGACCAGAGCTGAATAGAAAATTTGACTTTCAAATACAGGACTCAAGTGGAAATCACAAAAGAATTATTAAGATTGAACTGTTTACATTCCTGCATGGGAAGACGATATTTATAACTCATGAGACCTTTGTCAGTATTTGAGTAGTTGGAGGAAAAAAATTATATGTATAGATAGGTAGACAGATAGATAGATAGATTATACATACATACATACATACATACATACATACATACATACATGGATACATACATAAAGGGCACAGGGTGAGTTGAAGTTTAAGGGGTCTTATCTGGAGATTAAAATTAAGGGATGAGACAGGATTATACTTGGAGAAGAAGAAAGGGAGAGGTAGAATGGGGTAAATTATCTCACAAAAAAAAAACAGAAAAGAAAAGGCTCTTACAGTGGAGGGGAAATGGGGGGAGGTGAGAGGGAATGAGTGAATCTTATTCTCATAGAATTTGGCTTAAGGTGGGAATAACATACGCATTCAATTGGGTATGGAAATGTGTCTTACCCTACAGGAAAATAGGGGGAGAAGGGGATAAGAGAGCAGGGAGATGATAGAGAGGAGGGCAGATTGGGAAAGGGGTAATCAGAAGTAAATACTTCTGAGGAGGACAGGGTCAAAAGAAAGAATAGAATAAATGGGGGGCAGGATAGGATTAAGGGAAATAGAGTTAGCTTTTCACAACATGTCTACTATGGAAGTGTTTTGCATAACTGTACTTGTACAACCTATATTGAGTGGCTTGCTTTTTTAATGGGGGTGGGTGGGGAGGGAGGAAGAGAGAAAATTTGAAACCTAAAGTTTTAAAAACATATGTTTAAAAAAATGTTTTCACATGTTACTGGGCAATAAAAATACAGGAAATGGGGTACAGAACTCTATCCTGCCCTACAGGAAAATAAAAGGGGAAGGGAATAAGAGAAGGAGGGGGGAAGAGATAGAAGAGAGGACAGACTAGGGGAATGGATATTCAGAATGCATGCCATCTTGGGGTGGAGGGTGGGGTGAGATGGGTGAAAATTTGGAACTCAAAAACTTGTGGAAGTGAATATTGAAAACTAAAAATAAAAAAATTTACATACTGGTAAGAAATATCACAGGCAAGATTCAAAACCCAGATTCTCTGATTCTGAAGTCAATATACATTCCAGTGTACCAAGTTGCCTCCATGAAAGAGTAAGATATTGTGTGTGTGTGTGTGTGTGTGTGTGTGTATGTGTGTGTACTACATAATAACCTCCATAAGGGCAGGATATTCGTCTTGCCCAAACTCTATAACTCACACACAGAACCTTGCACAGTGCTCTGCACACAGTCAATGCTTAATAAATGTATGTTGTAGATATTAGCAAAAATCTACATGTTTCAAAAAAATATATAAACTTCAGAAAAAAAAGATAGAACCAACTGGCAAAACTAGCTTCCTTAACTAAGCCTATGTAGCTTCAATATTCACTTTGGTACTCTTTCAGAATGCAAGGGTCTATTACTCTAAGCATCCATTCATTTTTTTTTTTTACCATTTTAATGTACATATACTCATTGTATCAGTCTGTCAAAGTGCTATTCTCCTGTGATTTCATATATGTGTATCTTTTTTTGGCCTACCAGACTCAATTCCTCTGGGTCAGAATCTATCTTCTAATCTCTGATACTATGTGTTGCAAATAGTGAATATTACAGATTGACCTGTGGAAAATAAATTGGCTTCCTACAACTGGAGAAGTGTTGACTTTTCTTTTCAAAGTCTGAGAATGGCAATGCTTCGGGCTTTTATTTGAATTCAATTCAATTAAAAAAAATACTTGCATGCCAAGCACTGAGCTAAGTTCTGGGAACAAAAAGAAAAAGAAAATGAAAATAATCCTTGGCTAGAAAAAGTTTACATTTTACTGAGGAGATGGAAAACATCTACACAGATAATCAAGTACAAATGTGTGTGTGTGTGTGTGTGTGTGTGTGTGTGTGTATAATAAATGCAAAATAACTTTTTTAGGAGGTGGCTCTTGAATTAAACCTTGAAGAGAAGTAGGGATTCCAAGAGGCAGAGATGAGTTGGGAGAACATTCCAGGCCAGCATAGGCAGAGGGAAAATGGTGGGAGATGGAATAGTTTCAACAGCATGTTTGGTACACAGTAAGAACAGCAACTTGACTAGCAGAGTAACAAAGTCTTTTCAATTAGGTTGGAGTCCAATTGTGAATGACAAACAAAGGGGGTTGTGTTTTATCCAAAAGGCCACGGGGAATCTATTCTATAACTAGATTTATAGCACCATATCACCCAAGAAGGAAAGCTCACAGAATGGGGGCATCAAGCCCCAGTAACCTTTTCATGTCATTTGTGAAGTGGCTAGGTCTCCAAACTTGTGGTTCTATGGTGAAGTCTAGAAAGGGGGCATGGAGAAAAAAGAAGGAAACAAGCATTTATTAAGCACCTGCTATGTGCCGGGTATTATGCTAAAGACTGTACAAATAATATCTCATTGGATCCCCACAATGCCCCTGAGAGGGGGTGCTGTTATTATGCCATTTTATGGGAGAAGTACTGGAGGGATAGCAGGGTTTGTTTGTTTGCTTTTTAATAATATTTTCTTTTTCCCCAATCATATGTTATAGACTGAGGTTAAGTGACTCCCAGGGTTACATTAAGTGTCTGAGGTCAGACTTGAACTCTGGTCTTCCTGACTATAGACATAGCACTTTATATTGCTCTGATTAGTTACCATTGGCAGGGAGAGGAGTGGGGCCAGGAACATGCTGAAAGAAACCAGTTTGGCTTTTTCCTGAACCAGAAAAACAAGAAGTCCTATAAAAGAAACCACCACGTCAAATACAAATACAACTAATTATAAAATTAGCATATTTGTTACACACTTAATCTGTGCAAATCATGGTGACAATGTAATAGAGGAGGTTCAAATAAAATTAGAAAAAAATAATTATTACCTACTCTCATTGAGTTTTTAAACCCATTTCTAGCTAGAAGCCAACGTTCCTTAAACCTCTGAGGTTAACTTCATTGTGCAAATGTGTAAATAAATAAATAAATACATAGAAAAATAAATGCATATTTTTTTAAACTTGTCAGGTTTTATAATACTAAAGTTACAATCTTCTTAAAGTTATAGCTGTGTCATTAAATGTGGATTAGTACAAAAGAAGATAACAGGGTTGAGGGATATTTAGTAATATGGAAAGAACTCTGGTTTTTGGAACCAAAGGACCTAGGTTAGAAGTCTTACTCAGCTACTTACTACCTATGTGGTCCAGGAAAAGTCAATCAGTCAATAAATATTTAATAAGCACCTACTATGTGCTAAGTGACTTAACCTATCTAGTTTCTTCATCAAAAAAAAAGAAAGCATTGAATTAGATCATCTGATCTCAAATTTTTTGGTCTCAGGACCCCTTTTCTTTCTTAAAATTATTGAGGATTCCAAAGAACTTTTGTTTATATGGGTTCCATCTATGAAAATTTACCATATTTAAAATTTAAACATCATGATATCATCATGAAAATATTTTTGACTTTCAAAATGGGTTCATGACTTAGATATGAAGGCTGATACCATAAGGAAACTGGGAGAACAAGGAATAGTTTACCTATCAGATCTATGGAGAACAGAAGAATTCATGACCAAACAGGAGATAGAGAACATTATGAGAAGCAAAATGGATAATTTTGATTACATTAAATTGAAAAGTTTTTGCACAAACAAAGCCAATGCAACCAAGATTGGAAGGAAGGTAGAAAATTGGGAAAGAATTTTTAAAACCAGTCTCTCTGATAAAGGCCTCATTTCTCAAATACATAGAGAATTAAGACAAATTTATAAGTACACAAGCCATTCCCCAATTGATAAATGGTCACAGAATATGAACAGACAGTTCTCAGATGAAGAAATTAAAGACATCTATAGTCATAGGAAAAAATGCTCTAAATCACTGTTGATTAGAGAAATGCAAATCAAAACAACTCTGAGGTACCACATCACACCTATTAGATTGGCCAACATGACAAAACAGGAAAATGATAAATGTTTGAGAAGATGTGGGAAAACTGGAACACAAATACATTTTTGGTGGAGTTGTGAACTGATCCAACCATTCTGGAGAACAATTTGGAACTATGCCCAAAGGGCTACAAAAATGTGCATACCCTTTGATCCAGCAAGAGCACTTCTAGGGCTATATCCCAAAGAGATCAAACAAATGGGAAAAGGACCCACATGTACAAAAATATTCATAGCAGCTCTTTTTGTGGTGGCAAAGAATTGGAAATTGAGAGGATGCCCATCAATTGCGGAACGGCTGAGCAGGTTGTGGTATATGAATGTAATGGAATACTATTGTGCTATAAGAAATGATGAACAGGCTGACTTCAGAAAAACCTGGAAAGACTTATATGGTCTGTTGCTGAGTGAAGTGAGCAGAACCAAGAGGACTTTGTACACAATAACAGCCACATTACACAATGACTAAGATTATTAAACTGAACCCTTCTCGGCATTGCGAGCATCTAAGACATCTCCAGAGGCCTCAGGATGGAAAATGCTGTCCACATCCAAAGAAAGAACTATGGAAGTCAAATCGCTATCACTTATTTTTACCTTCTGTTGATTTTTGTTTCAACTTTCTGACGGTTCCTCCTATTGGTTTTAATTTTTACTTGCAACTTCACTAATGTGAAAATATGTTTCATGGGTATGTAAATGTAAGATTGTGTGCTATCTTGGGGAGGGTGGGAGGGAGGAAGAAGGAGAAAAATTTTCAACTCAAAAGCATATGGAAGTGATGGTTGATAAATCAAAATAAATTAATAACATTAAAAAAAAAGACAAAAAAATATTTTTGACTTTGCAGACCCCCTGAAAGGGTCTTGAGGATCCTCAGGAATCCTTGGATCACAGTTTGAGAACTGTTAGATTAGTTGATTTTTTAAGGTCCTTTTCAGCTCTAAACTCTAAGATATGCAGCTGTTTAGAGCAAGGAGGCTAAAAAAAATCAATTGAGCTATTTTATTGAACACTTACAGGTAAAAATGTCTTTCTGGTGAAGCAAAGGTCATGGTTTCAATACCCTTGTCGCCTGTTAGATATTGTTTTCTCTCTGTAGATACAGTCTATCTTCAGATTTACCCAATGATTTCCTAAATGCATACCTTTACTTACAAGGAGAACTAGACTAGAGTATATGACCAATTGGTCAATGCAAATCTATCACCACAACTGGGAAGATGACATTAAAAGATATATCTGACTGACTCAGGAATGTCATCTTTGAATATTAAGGATTAGTATATAATTGTATAAAAGTATTATATGTACTTCTACTTTCTCTCTTATATTCTTAACGCTAATTCAGCACCAAGAAGTTGAGTCTATGAGATAGTAGGAGAATAGGATATAAGCTTTCACTATCACTTGAGGAAATCTGTTCCTGAGTAGCAATTAATGAGCCATAAAACTAAAGGCTTAAAATTAAATGAGCAATTATATGGTAGGGCACACAGAGAAAGACCTTTGTCCTCGAATTCTCCCCTAGAGTAATCTAGTAGCACTGCTGCAATGTCCTATATCAGGAGACAGGCTCTAAAATATATTTGACTGAGAATAAATCCCTCAACCTTTTTCTACTTTAGTTTACCCATCTGTAAAATGAGGATGGTAGCTAGGTGGCACAGTGGAAAGAGTGATGCCTGGAGTCAGAAAGAGTCATCTTCCTGAGTTCAAATCTGGCCTCATATACTTCCTAGTTGTATGACTCTGGGCAAGTCACTTAACCCTATTTGAGTCAGTTTCCTCATCTGTAAAATGAGCTAGAGAAGGAAATGGCAAACTATTCTAGTATCTTTGGCCAGAAAACCCCAAATGATGTCACAAAAAGTCAAATACAAGTGAAAATGAATGAATTGGGGCAGCCAGGTGGCACAGTGGATAGAGCACCAGCCCTAGAGTCAGGAGGACCTGAGCTCAAATCCAGCCTCAGACACTTGACACTTACTAGCTGTGTGACCCTGGGCAAGTCACTTAACCCTATTGCCTAGCCAAAAAAAAAAGTGACTGAATAACAAGAACAATAACAAAAGGGAGAAAGTCCTCCCTGCTTAATTTTATTTCACAGGGATATTTTAAGAAAGAGAGAGAGAGAGACAGAGAGAACTTCCATTAAAGTTAAATTCAAAAAAAAAAAAATAAGTACAATGAGACCTAAGAAAGGAATGCTCTAAATGCAGACCCAAATGCAAGGACAATTGCTCATTAATCTAGGGTATTTGTTTTTTTCCCCCATTATGTTCCTGTGGTTTTGATAATTATGGAAATGTGAGAATTTAAGCAAGGGAAAGGGCAAGAATATGAACCGTTCAATTAAAGCAAAATAATGAAGTTACATCTTCTAGGCCTTTTCCAAATGTTTTTTACACTGCATTCTTATACCTCTACAATATTTTTAAAGTTACACATCTATGGGGTTAAGCTAAATCATTCACATAAACTTGAAATAAATAAAAACAAGTTGCTGTCAACATCATCATCATATCATCCCTGTGACCAAATCCAATCAGGCAATTCTATCAACTTTTTCTTTTTTAATGTGAATCAAGGCAGTATAATCTTAGCAATTATGTAACACCCTCAAAATGTGTTTTAGGCTATGATGCAACCACAACTACTTAGTTAACAAGTGAACACATTTCCATCAAACCCTTTTTTCAAGGATTTTTGTGTAGTTCCAAATAACCTATTTGACTTGGTTTTTTCTTTCAATAAATTGTCTAGATTTTTACCCAGTGGAGTCATTTAACCTGTTAGTTTTGTGTTATTAGACACAACCTTAATGTTGTATTGTATTGTTACTTATCTTGTCAAACATTTCCCCATTACATTTTAATCTGGTTCAGATTGCACTCAAGATGATAGTGAAATCCGTGAAAGCTGAAGAGGGAGGGTATCAAGAGAGAAAAAATGTAGTCAAGAGAAGAGGTCCCAGGACAGATCCTTGGATCACCCACAGTTAGAGGGCATGATATGCATGATGAACCAGCAAAGGAGACTAAAAAAGATCCATCAGATAAGTGGCAATCAAATGAGGAGAGAATGGTGTCACTAAAACTCAGAGGACACAGGAGGAGCAGGTGACCAATATTGTCAAATTCAGTATAGCTTGAGAAGGATTAGGATTCTCCCCCCCCAATAAAAAAATAGATTTGGCAATTAAGAGATCAGTGATAACTTTGGAGAAAGGTGTTTTGCTTGAGTAATGAGGTCAGACTCCATAGAGCAAAGAGTTGAGGAGTAAGTGAGTGAGGTGGGAATAGAGGCAGCAAGTATTAACACTTTATTTTTAAAGAAGTTTGTCACAAAAGGGAAGAAAGATGATGTTTGAGATAAGGTCTAGTGAAGTTTGGGATTGTTTTAAATTTATTTTTTGTTTGTTTGTTTGTTTGTTTTAGGATAGGGATGATTTGAGCCTGTTTGAAGGCAATAAGGAAAGGGTCAGTTGATAGAGGTTAAATTTTTGAGAAAAAGTAGAGATGATTGAATACAAAATCTATTGGAGAAAAGATCAAGATAGAATCAAGTGTCTATGTAGAAGTGTGGACCTTGGTAAGGAGAATGGCAATTCCAGTTCAAAGCTAACCTCTTTGTCATCTTCCCATCTTCTCCCTCGACTCTCTCTCTCTCTCTCTCTCTGTCTGTTTGTCTCTCTCTGTCTCTGACTCTGTCTCTCGCTTTCTCTTTGTCTATCTCTCTTTTCTCTCTCTCTGTCTCTCTCTCTGTCTCTGTCTATCTCTGTCTGTCTGTCTCTGTCTCTGTCTCTCTTCCTCTCCTTTCCCTCCCCCTTCTGTTTTATACACACACACACACACACACACACACACACACACACACACACACACACAGAGCCAAGTTGTCATTGATAAAATAAGTGGGTTGTAAGCTAAGCTTCTCCTGACAACCTCATTTAGTAAAATGGGTAGTAGACAGCCACATAGTTACAGATAGGGAAGTAGACATGGCAAGGAAGGCAAATGATTCCCCCAAAGTCAAATAGGGACAAAATCAGAAGCACAGCAAAATTTTCCTTCCTCCTCATCAAATATCTATAGTCTATATAAGACATATCTATATAAGACTACAATACTGTGTTATCAAGTATACTGAAAGGTGACAACCCCATTAAATTGTCATTTGTGAGCCATCATGCACTGACTCTGAAATGTGATTAAGATGATTTCCCTGATCCAACAATAAGGAACTGGACTTGGGGTCAGAAAACCTGAAGTAAGATTCCATTTAGGACAATTCTGCAATTAAGAGATCAGTGGTAACTATTTATTATCTGTGTGACACTGGGCAAGTCACCCCTTCTATGCCTCATTTTCCTCATATGTAAAATGAGACAGTTGGATTCAACGACTTTCAATGCCTCTTTCAGCTCTAAATCCACGATCCTATGATTCCCTCAAGCTGAAAATGATTTTCCCTTTACCTTCTCCTAGTTCTAAGTTTGGATTTCTCCTTTGTACTTACATTCTAATTTGTATTATAGCTATTTGTTATAACCTGCCTTACCTCTTATACCAAACTGATAATTCCTTGAGAGTAGAGACAGCCTTATTTATCTTTATGTCTCCCCAAGCTTTATATGATTCCTTTGTATCCCATAATTTTTAAAAGTTTTGAACTAAACTGAGCTACATTGGACTGAATTGAATTGAACTGAATGACTAAGGCACTTTTAAACCCTCACTAAAAACCCCACCAAATTTAAAGTCCAAGCAGTCTTACAATAGCCACAATTTTTGGTATTAATCAGTTATGTTCCCATTATAGCCCACTACAACATTCTTCACAGACCCTCCTTGGATATAAGAACTGTGAAACCTGCAAAGAAACCAGAGTATTGAATCTGCCAGGTTCAGACAATATAAGGAAAGAGCTTTCAGTTTGCCTATAAAATGCATTGAATATCAGTTTGTTAGCCTTTATTGTCAGCTATTTAAAGAAGAAATAGAACTGAAGCTCAAAAAAAAAAAAACCCATGGCAACCAGCCTGTTCTTTCCTTTTTCTAGAGATAGAATTATAGAATTGGGCTGGGTGGGGTCTTCTGGTCTCCATTCTTTTTCTAAGTTCTCAGTTGTCTTCCATTCCTTATCCTTTGTTCAGTGGGCCATGAGAGAGAGGCTTTTCAAAAACATAACCTCCCACAACTTCCCTGGACAGCTTGTTCCTTCACCCTGCTACACATTTGCCTGTAAACTAGAACACCTCTTATAATGGTTGTCTGAATGTGACATTACAGTAAGTAGGTGGAACAAATTCACATGGGAAAAAATAATTTCCCCAAGTTAAAACCGTCATGGAAATTTACCAGATTCTTCATCATGTTCAGCCCTTCATTTTCATTTGAACTTGCCTCTTGGGAAAAGAACTCACTTTCCTCTCAAAATAAATAAAATAAAAATAACTTGTAAATTATCTAATCACCTGATTCAACTAACTATCCCTAAATGGACATAGAATCACAGGCGCACTGTCCCATAACATTGAACTGTCATCCAACACAATTCTAGCCAACAGAATCCAGTATCCTTGGACCTAACCCAGCTCATTTCCTCAGTGTACCTTATTTTATGGTTAATCCATGAAGTCAGTACTTTTCCATTTGAGAGATATGAAAGCTTGGAATTTCAAAATTCATACCAGCACATTGTACCACACTGTGTTAGAGAAGATATTGTTTTTAAAAAGTCCAAGTCTGATTATTATTGAAGGAATTTTATCATGGTTTTTGGAAGTCATGCCTCCTTATTACATAGAAAGGGGTAATTCCTAGGATCATAGATTTAGGGCTGGATGAAAGTTCTCCAAATCCAATGACCTTATAGATGAGTAAGCAACAGACCAAAGAAAGTGGCTTGCCAAAGTTCGTACAGGTAGTAATTGGCAGACTCCAAAGCCAGCAGTCTTTCTACTTCTACTGCAATAACTGAATCAATTATTCAGATCATTCAGGCCTTACATCCACTTTTGCCAGAACTCTCTAGTTAATAAGTGAATGAACAAAAAAGCATTTGCTAAGCTCTTACTGTCACTATGTTAGGTTCTGGGGTTACAAGTAGAAAGCAGAGGATGTTCCTGCTCTCAAGGAGACTACATTCTCAAAGAGAATAGAACCCATGTAGGAAGTTTCAGCTTCAAATCAAATGGAAAAGCCTTCTGATCCTTTAGATGCAACAGCAAAGGAGATGAAATTTATCACCGTTAATGTCATTCTTGCTGATAAAACTATTCATTTCTGATGTCAACCCATTTGAGAATGCCTAGGATTTTGGTGCTGAGGAAGCAGGGGTGGTGGTACCTGCGGAAGCAGTTTCCTGGTCAAATCTCCATAGGAGTTGGTTCCCCTCAATGATGGCTGCAAGGGCCAGGCTGGAAGTAGGGCTGGTAGAATTTTCAGGGCTCTTGGTGTAAAGATCCTAGCCTATCTCTATCTGATCCTGAAGGGTGGTGGTGGAAGAGGTGACAATGGTTTTGACCCCCTGGAGCATGTTGCCTCCCATTTCTCCCTCAGAGTGCCTTGCTGCTTCTATTAACTTAGTTAACTAGGTAAACCCAGGCTTGTAATCTGCATTAGTGTAGTAGACCCTGGCTTAAAATACCATGATATTGGCTTGGATTGATATATCATTGGAAAAAAAGTGAAAGGAGCAGATGTTTGGAATGTTTAATACCTTAACTTCCCTCAAAAGTAGAGAATATTATCACTAATCCACAGAGTGCATAGGTCTCCAGCGATAATTAGATAGAATCATTTCCCCCCCAACAACCATAATTACAGCAATGCACTGAACATTGCTAATCATGGAAATGAATTTCACATTCAAATTTACCTGCCTGATGAAATACAGAAAGTCCATTTAAGCTAAACCAAATTACCTGCTGAGCTAAAGGAACTCTCAGAATTCAGTGGCACTACTTTTCAGCCTGTGAATTACAGAGCCATTATTTGGCAATGGAAAAACTCCGATGGAAAACTTATCATATTTGAGATTTGAGAATGACTCAGGAAAGAGGCAAGCTCTTTTAAAAGCTATCAGATAGTTTTGAAATTTTAAATAATTTCTGTAATACCTTAGATTTTGTGGAGCCTTTTACAAATATCATCTCATTCTATCCTCACAACAACCCTGGGAGGTAGTTGCTAATATTTTCCAAATTTTACAGATGAGGATACTGAGTCAAATATTGTGTGTCTGGGGTCACAAAGCTAGTAAGTGTCTGAGGTCAGGTTTGAACTCAGGTCTTCCTGACTCCAGGTTTAGAACTTTGTCCACTGCTACTAGGTACCTCTTATCCTTTGGTTCCAGGGATGGGGAACCTGTAACCTTGAGGCCACACTTGGCCTCCTAGGTCCTTGTGTGTGGCCTTTTGACTGAGTCCAAGTTCTACAGAACAAATTGTTTTATTAAGGTGATTTGTTCTGTGAAGTTTGGATTCAGTCAAAGGACCACAGCTGAGGACCTAGAGGGTCACAGGTGGTCTCAAAGCTGCAGGTTCCCAAGCCCAAACTTTTACAAAGCAAGTTAAAACCTTTGGAAAGGAAACAAATCATTATTCTCTGTAATTAAGCTACTTCCTCCTTTGATTAAGCTACTTCCTCCTTTGAAGAGGTATCATGATATGACTGTGGCATATATGTGGTGCATAGAGGACCAACCTTGAATCCAAAAAGTCCTGAATTCAAGACCTCCCCCTCATTCATGCTGGTTGTGTAACCACGATTATCGTGTCATTTTACCTTTCAGTACACCAGACAACTTTCTTAACCTCATCAATTAAGGGAGTTAAGTGAATGTGGATATTCATCTTTTGCCTGAATTCTAGTTCTTTAATGTATCCCTCTACCTCCAGGATCTCTTTTCTTTAGTCATTTCTTCATGCAGTGGACAATTTAATATTTGTTAATACATAGGTCTGATCATGTTTCACCTCTGCTCAAAAGCCTTCTATAAAGCTCTCTATGCTTTATGTGATTAACATATAACCTTCCGAGCCTGGCCGTCCCTCATCCAGCTCCAATCACCCTTCTGGGCTTTTCCTTATTCTTTTTCATTCTAAGTTCCAGCCAAATTTACTTATTACCAATTTCCGGATCTCTTACATTTTCTCAGGCCCTATTCCATGCAGCCTTCATTGACCTGTCAGATGAAAAGTGGTCTCCCAATCCTCAAATTTTCTTAGACTCCAGATCTCTCCCCCCTTACTCACCTAAGAACTCTTTTCACCCCCGCTGATCAACTAGTGTATGACTTAATAGATAAATCTTACGATGTTGCCTAAGCACATCCAAGTTAAATGTTTTGTCCAGTGGTTTACAACTAATAAGTATCAAAGGAGGAATTTGAACCCAGGGCTTTTTTTCCTTAAACAGAGGATGTAGCTTTCTTCATTGAAAAGCAGATTAAACCCAGTAAAATAAGCAGCTGGTTCTGTAAGGTTTGATTTCAGAATTCAATGAAGAATTTTATATAGGTTCACACTATAAAAAACAAAAGTACCCCAAATCACTACAGTCTTTCTTCCTTTGAGGACTGTCACACTCCATTTCTGGAACACGAGAAGCAGAAAGGCTGCATTTGAAAATAAATTTATTGAATGTAGAGCTTTTTGACTCTAGCTCTAACATTCTCCCCATCAGACCTCTACATGATCTCACATTTATTTCTGCATTCTGTATCTCCCTTATCAGACTTAAGGTCCTTGAAGGTAAGGGCCATATTGTTTTTCTTCTTTAAATACAGATTTCGTAAGTGTTTGTTGAACTGAATCAATTGAGTACTTCCTTCTTCCCTCTCTACTGTGAAAGGGCCAAAAATTGCCTAAGTCCAAAAGACTTCTGGAAACCTTGAGGAGAGGTAAAAAAACCCTAAAAAAAAGATACATCTTTTAAAAGGTCCCATGTATATATTGCATAGCTTTACTTTATACAGCAATTACCTTCAATCATGGAATCATACAATTTAAAACTGGAAGAGCCTGTCAAGATAATCTAATTCAACTTTCTTATTTTTTTATAGCAGAAGAAAATGAGACCAGAGAAGTAAAACAACTTACCCCGGGTCAATAGCTAGTATATTATCAGAATCACGGTTCAAACTAAGATACTGACTCCAAATCTGTTGTTCTTTCCACTATACTATGATTCAATGTAGCAGTGATCAGCTGTCACAAATTGACCATGACAGTAGTGTCTAATTCAACACTGTCCAGTGGGTAATCAATAAATGTTCACGTGATTAAGTTCAATGATGTATAGACAAGAAAGAGAAAATAGGAGTTCCTAAAAGAGCAATTTTAAAAGCTTTCATTCCCAGTTTTTTAAATCCTTTTTTATTTAATTAAATCAGTATTTCTGATCTTGGCCTTGGTTTGGTTAACTGAGACTTATTCATAAAAAAGCTGTTTATTTTCTGAGGAAGAGTATACCAAATCATTTAAATTTCTTTTATTATGATTTCTACTTTGGGGCCTGAAATAAAAGCCTAGAAACCTTGACATGGGGTTTTACCGTCTGTGATCCTCAAGTCTTAGGACTTGAATCTATCAAGATTTTATCAGTCCTGTCAAAGGCTGGAAAACGGACCTTAGCTATAACATGAGACCAGATCTGGCCAGGTAATTATTCTTCTCCATTATACTTACCAGGACCATTGTACTATGAAGTAGATTGTTCTGACTCCTATATGCTGTATCCTCCTTTTATCCCCTGAAAAAGAGAACAATTAATTAGTCAAAGGGGATTTTCTCCCCCTTTCACAGTCCCAGTGGCTATAAAGTTGGATGGATATCTCAACTTTGTCAATATCTACTCCAACTTACTTGGATTCAAACTGGAGGAAAGGGATATTTTTGCCTTTTGTACTTTAGACATTATCTAAAAAATATAAAAACAAAGGACAGAATCTTGCCACAAAGGTGACTTCATTCTGATGCACTTTCCAAATAGACTGTATTAACTCAGTGCTGAACTCTTAATACAACTTTTTTTCTCTCATCATCTGAAGTCTCAGTAGTACATTGTTGAATGGTGGGAGATATCAGTCATTTCAGTATTCATTAAAATTTTGGCCACAAGCCATTAAACTGAATTCAATAAGCTGGAGCTTTGGAATTTGCATTAGTTCTTTAAACAAAGGCTCCTTCCTGGACAATGAAAATTTTAGTACAATTTGCTCTCCCAGTTGCAGAGAGTTCACAGAGAGTTCAAAGGGAAGAAAAATAGCTGGCTTCTCTATTGTTCTTCTTCCCTTCCCTGATTCCCACCGTGACCACACAGCAACATTTTAAATAAGCCAATAGATCTGAAATGCTACTTGTCCTTCATACCAGTAAGTTAAACTCAGTTAACTTTTATTAGGCTATTCATTCCATGAGGTTAAAGTCAGTTAACATTTATCGGACAGTCCGTGCAAATCATATAATCATAGAGCTAGAACCGGATGACATCTACTCCAATTCTCTTATTTTGCAGATGAGGCAACTGAGGCCCAAGGAGGTTAGTCCTTTAAGAAATGGAAATATTGAATAGTGAAGATCTCCTTGATACCTAGCCCAAATGAGTTTATAATCTATATCAAAACTAATTAAGAGAAGGTCCTCATTGGTCTTTGTTTTGGCTTAAATGGAAATGTACCAGATTTACTATCACATTTTACCTGAAGTTCATTTCACAGACATTGGGGCTCCCGGATACTGGCATAGCATATGAACTCCTGCCAGATTCAAGTCAGAGGACCAGGGAAATACATGGATGAATTTTTAAGCTACTACATGCAGACATGATGATGACCATTTCAATATATGTGGGATGAATGTTTATGAGATTAGAGATTTAGTCACATCACTAAAGACTGGTAAAGAAAACAGAGATTTTTTACCCCATCTGTATAATAGGATAACAAGGAAGTTGTCCCAACTGTAGCAGACACCTATTACCCTTACCTTGGCCCAAATTCTTTCAGGGTTTTCAAATGTAAGATAATAATTTGTTTATAACGTTTCATAAATTTATAACAAGCATGGTTTTATCTGTTCCTTACCCTAGAACTCTGGGAAATCTCCAACTGTAGTTTCTGTCTCATTTCCCTTTTCAGATTTTAATCTCCATCCTAGCTTCTCATTCCCCAAAAGGAAAGCACGTTCCCATTATAGTTGAGGTATATTTACAGTGAGAAATAGAAGGATAATAAAAAACAGCACTGAGACACCCCAAGCAGCTGCTCACTGCTCAAGTAAATGGATCATCCATTTCCAAACCTAGCAGCTGGCACCACACTAATGACTGAAGTCATACATTTGGTCTTTCCAGAAGAACTGCTAGGGTAGCACAGCCTGAATGCTTCCCAAAGGAACCGGTTTTGTCTAATCGACATGCCTTCCTAAGGAATTTCCCTGGGGTAGAAATTCTTCCCAGGGTAGGAAATTATTCAACATTCATAAATATGAGAGAGAAAAATATGGAGATGTAACCTAAAAATCTGAGGTAAATCTATTGTTGTTGTTATTCAGTCATGACCAACTCTTTGTGACCACATGGACCATACTGTCCATGGGGTTTTCTTGGCAAAGATACTAGAGTGGTTCGCCATTTTCCTTTTCCATTGGATTAAGGCAAACAGAGGCTAAGTGGCTTGCACTTAACCTAGTCAGTGAGTGTCTGGGGTCACATTTGAACTCAGGTCTTCCTGACTCCAGGTCCAGGGCTCTATCCACTGAGATGTCTAGCTGCTTCCTGGTAAACTGACTACTTAGTAAATTTCAGCAAGACTTTATTGGCCTTCTCTCTGGATTCTTCTTATAGGGATTCCTTCAGAGAGGTCATAATTGACAGCATTTTGCCAAGTCACATTGCCACATTTAACATTTAAGGGAAGTAGATAGATATGCAACCCTTGGTTCAAAGTGCTCTTTGCATAAGACTTTCCTCATTGATAGAAACTGATTACTCAGTGCTCTAGGCCTATGTAAAAAGGTGGGAAGAGCCCTCTTCTCTCCACTTGTCACTAACTCTTCCTCTCCTACAAATGTGGAACATTGAATAACCGGTCTCCAGTAATGAGGAAAGACTTATGCATACAGCCCTTTGAGCCAAGGTGAATGATAACTATATAGCTAGATGGATGGATAGATAGACAGAAGAAAGAAAGAAAGAAAGAAAGAAAGAAAGAGAGAGAGAGAGAGAGAGAGAGAGAGAGAGAGAGAGAGAGAGAAAGAAAGAAGGAAGGAAGGAAGGAAGGAAGGAAGGAAGGAAGGAAGGAAGGAAGGAAGGAAGGAAGGAAGGAAGGAAGGAAGGAAGGAAAGAAAGAAGGAAGGAAGGAAGGAAGGAAGGAAGGAAGGAAGGAAGGAAGGAAGGAAGGAAGGAAGGAAGGAAAGAAAGAAAGAAAGAAAAGAAAGAAAGAAAGAAAGAAAGAAAGAAAGAAAGAAAGAAGGAAGGAAGGAAGGAAGGAAGGAAGGAAGGAAGGAAGGAAGGAAAGAAAGAAAGAAAGAAAGAAAGAAAGAAAGAAAGAAAGAAAGAAAGAAAGAAAGAAAGAAAGAAAGAAAGAAAGAAAGAAAGAAAGAAAGAAAAGAAAAGAAAGACGGATAGCCCCTACCTCAAGGAGAATATAATCTTAATGGGAAAAGATAACACATAAAGAAGAAATGGAAATGGAGAAGGGTAGGGCAAGCCTACTGGCAAAGAGGCAGAGTCCAGAAATAAGTAGTGGAACTGAGTGAAGTGAGTATAGCTTGGGTTCCTCATGAGTTCAATAAATTATTGAGGGTGATAGGGGCAGGGGTGACAAAAATAATTATGCATGATTGTCAGAATTAAAACTTGTTTAAGCTACAGGCACTCCAAGTTTAGAGGCAACATAGTGCCAGGGCTAGAGGGCTGAATGTGGGGTCAGATGACCTTGGTTCCAATCCCATTTTTGCTGTTTACTACCTTTATGAAACTCAAACACTCTCCGTAGTTTCCTCACTGTAAAATGACTTCTGAGATCTCTTCCAACTCTATGTCTATTATCCTATTTCCCTGCAAGGACTGGGATAGCCAGGTGATTTTCAGGAAATTATGCTTCCCAGATTCTGGCTTGAGTCAAGGGAAGTAAGACAAACTTGCAGAACGTAATCTGGGTGCCCTTCATGCTACCTGAATGCCTCTGGCATGAGGGTTACATAAGTAAATTAGCATCATTGAGTCTAAAAGTTCTTTCTGGGAGAGTTTCAAGGACAGCAATGACTCTGTAAGTAGGGAAAAGCAGTGTCAGAAAGAAGGCTTTAGCCTAATTCAGCAGACTAGCAAGGGCTGGGAACAAATTAGACAGATCCAGACTTGAAAGTCCATAAAGTCTCTAATCTTCACTTCCCTCCAAAGGCATCTTGCATGTCAACAGCTCCTTCCTTCCCTAGCTTCACAGCATGTTCTCTAGCTAAGGCTAGGAGGCATCTAGGGAGATCTGCCCATATGTTCTTCTATTAATATCTAATTGTCATAAACCCTTTCTAAAGAATACTATGAGGGCAGCAGGATAGTGACAGCAAACGCATGTCCCTGGTTGTAGCTTCATAAAGATAGTCAGTCTTCTAAGGATGCGAGAAATATCTCTGAGATGAGGCACTAGTTATATATTTATTGATTGCTGAAGCAAAAAAAATGCAAAACTTTCAAAAGTAAAACCCAGGTTATATTGTATTAGATTGTCATCCCAGTGAGGAGTGAGGGGAAGAATACTAACCTTGGAGTTAGGAGATCTGGGTTCTGGTCCAGGCTCTTCTACTGACTATGTGACCCTGCTATGTTACTTCATTCTTTGGGCCTCAATTTTCTCATCTATCTAATTAGAGGCTTCAACTAGATGAATTCTAACATCTCTTTCAGTTCTAAGATTCTTCTTCTGTGTTCCCCTTTGAATATATAAAATTTTCAAAAAAAAATTATATTTCATTGGGCTTTCTCTGTTGCCTGGATTCATTCATTCGGAAAATATTTAAACACCTTTTTTTCAATACAGCATCCTACTCTATCCTCCAACTCCCAAACACACAAACTCAGCTTCAGTGCATTGGAAATGATGTGTGGGGAAATCAAACTGTGACTTTTCCCATAGAGGAAGAAACTTGCCTGGATAGGTAGCAGCATTGGCCAGGCTAACTTACAATCCTGTAAGATTTGTATCCAGAGGATTTGAGTTCAAATCTCAGATATACTACTTCCTAAGTGTGTGGCTGAGGGGTTTAGACTGCAAAAGAGAAGAATCAGGTGGGATAAGATAACTTTCTTCTGGTACTTGAAAGACTGTCATGTGGAGGAGAGATAAGATTTATTTTATTTTACCCCAAAGGTAAGAACCAGAAGCAGTGGGTAGAACTTTCAATGAGACAAGCTTAGATTTGTTGAAAAGAAAAACCTCTTAACAATGAAAACTGTCCCAAAGTGGAAGTGTCATTTTCCAGAATACAGTGGGCTCTTCTTCTCTGGAAATCATTTTTAGCAGAGGCTGAATGTGTATAATTGATCAAGGCATGTTATAGTAGGGTTTCTTTGGGGAGTATGGGTTGGTCTAAATAGTCACTTTAATCCCTTCCAACTCTGAATTCTATGATTCTGTCAAGTTATTTCACTTTTTTAGGCATCAGTTCATTCACTGGTAAAATGAGAAAGCTTGATTATTTCATGCCATAGAACCTTTGGCAGTCTGGGGAAGCTTATGGACCCTTTTTCAAAATAATACTTTTTTAATTTACAAAGTAAAACATGTAAAGATTACAAAAGAAACCAAATATATTGAAATGCAGTTATCAGTTTTTTTAAACCGAATTCAAGGATACCAAATTAAAAATCTCTGAATTAGATGATCTCTAAGGTATCTTCTAACTTGGAATCAATGATCTCTGGACTCTAAAAAAAATTATTTATTTTATTTTTAATTTATGGAATAAAACAAGGATTTCTGTAACATAATATAATAAAGAAAAAAAAGATGATTGCACATGAAACTGCAAATCTATTATGTTCTGGATCATTGGACTTTTCCTAATTTCCCAGCTTCTCAGGCATAAAATATTTTAGGACCTTATGTTTTAGTTGGCTGAAGAATTTAAGTAGGTTACATTTTGACTTTAATTTGACTTCTCTGAGGCCTGACCTCATTTCTTTCTGACCTGTGCTAGCTATCATTTTCCTGGCCAGCCTAAGGAAACAGAAGGGCTGACTAGGATTGTCAAGCAAGTAATTCCTGAAGAAGCGGCTGGCTGTCTTTTCAAAATTTGCTTCAAAAATGAGTACTGGTGTTTATGAAAGGGAATCATTCTAATGGCCTACAGTTCCATGAAGTTCCTTGCTGTATTGGTATTCACTCACAGAGTAATATACCTCCCATGATTCTGTTATTTTGGGGATTCATTATTTCATTCATCAAACAAATCAGTCACCTATTGATGAACATTTATTAACTGCCTTCTTTATGCCATGAACTGTCCTAGAAAAATTCCATAATCCCTGTCCTCAAAGAGCTTATATTTTATTACAAGAGACAATATATGATGATGATAATGCTCATTGTATAAGACTTTAAGGTTTTCAGTTGTAAGATAAATAGATGATAGATAGACAGACAGACAGATATAGGTAGGTAGGTAGGTAGGTAGGTAGGTAGGTAGATAGATAGATAGATAGATAGATAGATAGATAGATAGATAGATAGATAGATAGATAGATAGATAGATCAACACATAATAACTGGCTCACATGAATAAATAAAGCATTGATTAAGCATTTATTATGTATAAAGCACAGTTCTAAGTGCTGGGGATACAAATACAAAAGTAAAACTGTCCCTCCTCTCAAGGAACCTGACAATCTTACAGGGGAGACAACATACAGAAGGTTTCAACAGCAAGTCATAAAGAAAGGTCCCATGATCCTTAAGATGCGGCAGCAAAGCAGATGGCAATGCCTCTCCTTGATTGCCATTCCAAATGATAAAATTGTATCAGTTTTTGACAGTGCCAAGGACTTTGGTAATAAGAACTTTCTTGGGGGGGAGTCTTCTAAAGATGTGACTATAGCATCTGTGGTAGGATCAGTTGCCAAGCTTCATTTCTACAGAGATTGCTTCCCAGGATGATGATAGAGAATACTGCGCTCAAAGCATTATTATTCCAAAGGTTCTTCAGTTCAGGATCCTGGCCTGTCTCCATCAGGGCATGAAGGGAAATGATGGTGGTCAAGGTGGTGATGGGGTAAGATTGACTTGCCTGGCTCATGCTCCCTCTTATCTCTCCCTCAGGGTACCTTGTGACATGGATAGATAACTCTGTAACCTGCCCCACCCCTCTGCAAATATAACTATGATTTTCACTGTAAGGAGAGCAAAATACTCTAATACTTCTAAATGACAGGGAGCTTACTCCTTCCTTCACTTCTCTCCAAGAAGGGTATTGGGCTAGGATTATATTGTTCACCACATTTCAAATATCTATCTATCTATCTATCTATCTATCTATCTATCTATCTATCTATCTACCTATCTATCTATCCATATTCCAGGAGTATGAGGTTCAGAACAAAAGAAGAACTATTTCTGATCACTCTTAAGGAGGAGGATAACCCTTAGCTTACACACACACCAACTTAGCCACTTCCAACCAAGTGTTGGTTATACAAAAGACAATGACAGATTGGCTAGTAGTAGCCTACCTCATTTATCTAAACAATCAGGAAACAGAAATCAGAAGTTAGAATATTTCAAAGAATACACTAGAATTAATGAGCTATTAAACTAAGAGTGGGATAAATCCTCAGATCAACCATGGAGAAAGAGAATTGTAACACCTAGAGGAGGTCTCTAAAATTTCAATTAAATCCAGGAACATGATAATGCTGGCTTCCCATGCACACTCACCATTCCAAAGTCTTTCTCTCTCCACTGCCTCCCTGAAACTCTTTCCCTCTTATGTCTCTCCCAAAAAGTTTCTGGAACTAATTCAGAGTATATTCCTTATGCAGCTATTCAGTGGCATACTGAGCATTCTTTCTGATAATTAATAATTATATCTCCCTTTGTACACATTGCATGAAGCACAGGGATATCTTTTAGGGGACTACCCAATGGAGTGTTATACAATATGTTAGACTAGATCACCCTTCCAGTTCTAGATCTGTGAACAGAAAGGAATATTTTCTACCTACCCAAAATACATATTGTTCCAGCAGGATGAACACAGTAGTGGTGTTACAGCAGGCGTTCATATTATTTCTTTAAAGAAATTTCCATTGAAAAGCAATATGTTGGCAGCAGGGAGAAGTCCAGGAGCTGTCATGCAGTTGCTCAGGTGGCTAGGGATGGCAGCTGCTAATGATTTCTGGTTTCAGGCTTGGCTAAATTGGTTCATCTCTTAAAAGTATAGAGGTTTCCTCTAACCCTACCAACAAAGAAAAACACCTAAAAAGAAGATGATAACTTATTCCAGACAATTCTCTATCCATCTGTTGCAGTCTAATACAAAGGATAATACTAAAAGGGATTTTAGAAGTTCTCCAGTCCAGACCCCTCATTTCACAGTTAAGAAAACCAAGGCCTAGAGAAAGTAACTGATATACCCTTCACTCCCTTTTCATTTTCTTTCCTAAACTCTTTTCTCAAAGCACATTTTCTTCATCGTTTCTAGTAATTCTTCCCTCTTATGCATCCATATCCCTATATTTGTGCGCATTTACAAAAATCATTGTCAACCAAAAGTTATTGGAAGGCCTATGCTAATAAAAAAAAATGATACTCATTAAAGAGTAATTGGTTCCTGAATTATTCACTCTGAAATCATATTGATGGTGGGGCAGTCTTATTGAATGGTAAAATATTGGTAAACCAAGGAGTTCTCTATTGAGTTTTAACTCTGGAAATGTCAATGATATTGATTCTAATCTAAAATGCTTATCCTATTTGGCACCTGACTAAGCGATGCTGATGCGGAAATACAGAATGCAAGGAAATGTCAGTAACACATTGGAAACATTTCCTCTGACATTTACCCAGTTCCACTAATTTTCTATCCATGTCTATTACACAAAAAGTGTTGATGCTGAATATTTTTCTATATGCCTTCCTAGCACTTTATAAACAGGGTGGAGCCAGTATGTACTAAATACCTTTTGGGTGTAGTATGCTATGCATGTTTTTATGACATCATTTGCTGTCCTCAGTCTTCAAATCTTCTGCCCCTAAGCTTTCTTCCTTGGTAATCTCATCCTTTCTGATAGCTTCAACTATCATCTCTCCACAGATGATTCTCAAGTCTCAAGTTCCCACCTTCACCTTTTTCTTATGCTCTGGACTCGCATCTCCAACAGCCGATTTCCACCTGGACTTCCTGCAAGCACCTCAGACTCAACATTTTCAAAGCTGAGCTCATTTTCTGTCATTCAAACATCTACTCTTCTTGCAGACTTCAATATTTCTGGCAGTGGCTCCATCTACTTCCTCTCTTGAATATATGACAAAGAGAGGAAAGAGCCAATCAATTGTAAGGTATAGTACAGTCTACCACAATAATATCTCTCACATCCTTCTCTTTTTGCTTCCCACTCATACCACCCTAGAACATTTCATAATTATCACCTGACTAGACTAATGCTATTGCATTCTGATGGATTTTTCTGTATCCATTCTCTCCTCTTTTCAGTGTACTTTTCATATTCTTGCCAAAACAAACTTCCTCAGAGTCATCAGGTAATGATTATGGCAATAATAATAATAATAACAAGAGTAATAATAACAATCCCAATGATGTTTGGCTGTTTCAATGGGGATGCATCTGAGAAACATTCAAATCTTGCCACTGGAAAAAAAAAAAAAAACCAAACTCTGCCATTGGCCTTAAACCTGTATTCTTAGCACCTCTGGGCCTTTCCATCCACCTGCAACTGAACACTTCTACATATATCATTTTCACGTATATCACATTCTAGAATGTGAGCTCCCAAGAGTAAAGACTATATTTGGCACATTGTTGTTTTTCAGCCTTTTTGGCAGTCATGTACGATTTTTCTTGACCCCTTCTGGAGTTTTTTTGGCAAAGATACTGGAGAGGTTTGCCATTTCCCTCTCCAGCTCATTTTATAGATGAGGAAACTGAGGCAAACAGGATTAGGTAATTTGTCCAGGGTCACACAGTTAGCAAGTATCTGGGGCCAGATTTGAATTAACAGATATGTCTTCCTGACTCCAGGCCTGGTGCTCTATCCACTGTGCCACTTAGCTTCCCTTTGGCGCATAATGAGTACTTAGTAAATTTTTTTAAAATATATTTATATGGTGCTTTAAGATTTATAAAGTTCTTTACATATTTTCTCTCATTTGATTTTTGTGGCATTTAAAAAGTCCTAGAGATATTCACTGGGTAATTGGTCATTTTATTAATAGAGCTAGCATTTTAATAAAAGAGGTCAAGTGGCACACTGGAATGCCAAAAACCCTCATGGCAGCAGGCTCAAGGTTTATATGGCCTTGGAAAAGTGGGTGTTCTGGGGCAGAGCCAAGATCGTAGAGTAAAAGCAGTGACTTGCTTAAGTTCTCCCCCAAACCCCTCCAACTACTCAAAAAAAATGTCTCTAATCAAATTCTGAAGCAGCAGAACCCATAAAAAGACAGAGTGAAACAAATTTCCAGCCCAAGACAACCCGGATGGTTGATCAGAAAAGTATATCTCACCGGGCTGGGAGCACAGCGTTGTGCAGCATGGGCGCGCAGGGCACAGCGAACCTGGAGCAGGCCTCACAGGACTGAATCTCGGGCAGCTGTGGAGGTTTCCAGACTCCTCAATCCACCAATGCCAAAGACAACTTAGAAGGTCAGTGGGAAAAGTCTGTTTCTACAGTACTGAGACAGGAAAGTAGGGTCTCAGCTCCATTCCCCAAGAGCATGGCCCTGGGGAGGGACACAGCTGCTTCCTGAGCTTCCAGCCCATAGACCAAGGGGGAATCCAGTGGCTGATCAGAGAGGGATTGCAGGGATCTCTTTGCCAGTGCTGAGGCAGGAATCTCTTGCTTTGCCTGTTTGGGTCAGGGTCATAGTTCTGGGAGGTGGTGGTGGGGTGAGGAGGAATGCTGGAGTGGTGGAGCTTGTAGTGGCTGTGGAGAGAAACCCCTCCTCACAGTTACAGTACAGAAAGGAGTACTTGTGGTCACTGGCCAGGAAAGGAGTAAACACCTCGCCCCTTGTCATACCACCTTGGAAGAACTGAAAATTTACAGGTCCCTACAAGTATCTCTGAAAACAGCTGTACAAATCCCTGAAGCTTGGGACAGTACTTCTCCACATTGGAAGCAGACTCTTACCTTAACAAAGAGTTTAAAACTCAAGTAATTGGCTGGATCATGAGCAAGCAGTGCAAAAAGAGTCAGACTATATTATCTTACTTTGGTGAAAAGAAGATCAAAATATACAACCAGAAGAAGACAACAAAGTCAAAGCTCCTACATCCAAAGCCTCCAAGAAAAATATGAATCAGTCCCAGGCCTTGGAAGAGCTCAAAAGGGATTTTGAGAAGCAAGTAAGGGAAGTAGAGGAAAAACTGGAAGAGAAATGAGAGTGATGCAAGAAAATCATGAAAAACAAGTCAACAGCTTGCTAAAGGAGACCCAAAAAATACTGAAGAAAATAACACCTTAAAAAATAGCCTAACCCAAATGGCAAAAGAGGTCCAAAAAGCCAATGAGGGAGAATGCCCTAAAAAAAAAATTGGCCAAATGGAAAAGGAAGTCCAAAAGATTACTGAAGAAAATACTTCCTTAAAAATTAGAATAGAGCAATTGGAAGCTAGTGACTTTGTGAGAAATCAAGACACTGTAAAACAAATCCAAAAGAATGAAAAATTAGAAAACAATGTGAAATATCTCATTGGAAAAACAACTGGCCTGCAAAATAGATCCAGGAGAGAGAATTTAAAAATATTAAACTATCTGAAAGCCATGATCAAAAAAAGAGGTTAGACATCATCTTTCAAGAAATTATCAAAAAACTGCCCTGATATTTAGAACCAGAGGGCAAAATAGAAATTGAAAGAATCCACAGATCTCCTCCTGAAAGAGATCCCCAAAGGAAGAGTCCTAGGAATGTTGTAACCAAATTCCAGAGTTCCCAGGTCAAGGAAAAAATTTTGCAAGTAGCCAAAAAAGAAACAATTCAATTATTGTGGAAACACAACCAAGATAACACAAGATTTAGCAGCTTATATATTGAGGGACCAGAGGGCATGAAATATAATATTCCAGAGGGCAAAGGAGATATAATTACAACCAAGAATCACCTACCCAGCAAAACTGAATATAATCCTTCAGAGTTAAAAAAATGGTCATTCTGTGAAATAGGGGACTCTTAAGCATCCTTGATGAAAAGACTGGAGCTGAATGGAAAATTTGTCTTTCAAATACAAGACTCAAGTGAAACATGAACAGGTAAATAGGAAAAAGAAACCCTAAGATACTTATTTCTTATTTCACATGTCAGAAAATCGAAAAAAAAAATGGTGACTTAAACAGATAAAATGCACAAACAAAAACGAAAAAAGAATTCCAAGACTAGAACTCAAGGCTCCTAATTACCACTGGCTAATTAGTTAATTCAGTGTATTAAACATTACTTTTTAACTCTGAGAAAAATAATTTTCTCACATTAGGTCAAAAGGTGAACTCAGGAACAGATTTTGGATAATCCAAATTTTCAGAGACGGGGAAAACAAATCAGATAGATGAAAAATGATTCCCAAGACTAAAGCATGGCTGGTGCTAGAGGTAATTTATGGGAAATATACATTAGTCTTATTTCCCTGAACCCATGTAAAATTCCTTAAGTTTTTTTTTTTAAATAATTCTTCAATGTCCCCCACAGTGCACAGAACAGTAATGAACACATAGCAGGTATCACCGAGCTTTAGTATCTCTGATTATTTGCCTAGAAATTCCCATTTGCCACAACCCACCAACAATATTAGCATGTACTCCTGAAACAGTAAAATAGATAATGGATTTCAAAAACAAAAACTCATACAATATTAATGTGAACATTTCAAGGCAGCTATGGAAGAGATTAACATTTCCTCAGCAAAAGGAAGAAAGCCATTAATAAATTTTCTCAGACTATATGAGAAGCAGATTTAAAATTTTCAGAAATAATTCTAGCTGGAACAGACTCCACTTCAACAGAGCATCAGGAAAGGCTGACAGTAGTATATAGCACAGGGTTTATGAGAATATATGGTTTACCTCCATCAGATGGAGCCTATGAAATGGCTAAAAATATAAGTGGTACCAAAAAGCCTTACATAGGCAACATCCATAGAAACTCAACGAATAATATGTTGACAAAGGCATGCCAAAGAAATTATTAAATTTAATTATAAATTATTAAATTATGTGGATTTGTTTTAAGAAATGGAGGGGCTTAAGGACAGCTAGCTGGTACAGAGGTCTGGAGCACCTGATCTAGAGTCAGGAAGACCTGAATTCAAACCCAACCGCAGACATTTACCAGCTGTGTCTTCCACTTACTAGCTATGTGACCCTGGACAAGTCACTTAACCTCTGTTTGTCAGTTTTCTCATCTGCAAAATGAGCTGGAGAAGGGAATGGCAAAACAACTACAGTATCTCTGCCAATAAAACCTCAAATGAGATCATGAAGATTCAGACACGACTGAAATGACTGAACAACAACGATCTGGCATTATAGGAAGGAACCTAGATTTACTGATAAATGCAGATTTTGCAAGGAAATAGTAGAAAATGTATGACTTATCACTGCAGGTTGCAAAAATTTGGCACCTGCCAAAGATACGGAAAAAAACAATCAAGTGGCCAAGATTATACTCCAGAAACTTGCCATATTTAATAAAGTGACAGATGACAACTTCTCATTCTGGGTGACAGCAGGGAGAGGGAAGTGTTGCTTTTGTAAGGCTGTTTGAGGAATGAAAAACAGAGGGGCTGTGAATGTAGGGCCAGACGACTAAGGCAGGGAATAGGCATGTCCTGGATGATGGTTGCCCATGGAGCAAAGCCCCATGGCCTGACCCTAGTCATGTTAGGAATCATTTGCGAATCATTGCAAATCATTTCACCTCGCTGAGCATCAATTTTCTAATCTGTAAAATTGCAATGACATTACCTATAGAATTTTCCTGTTAGAATTGTTGTAAAGGATTAATTTGATAACATATATAAAGTACTTTGTGGTTGTTTGCTGTTATTGTTTAGTTATTTTTCAGTAGTGTGACTCCGTGACACAATTTGGGGTTTTCTTCTTTCCGAGAGACACCCAAACCCTGCCATTGGCCTTCTAGCTACACCCTAATGACCTCTGGCCTTTCTATCCACCTGCAGCTGAACATTCCTACATATCTTGTGTTCCTTATTTTAGAATGTGATCTGGTGACATCCATGGGTAGAGTTGCCTTTCGGGTTTTTGAAAGAGTGTTATGACCAGTGAGTTATCTTGGCAAAACTCTATTAGTCTGTGTCCTATTTCATTTTGTGCTGCAAGGACAAACTTGCCTATTATTTTAATTATCTTTTGCTTTCCTAGTTTAGCCTTCCAATCCTTTATGATGAATATGATATCTTTTTTGGATGTTATTTCTAGAAAATGTTATAGGTCTTTATACAATTGATCAACTTTAGCCTCTGGCATGAGTGGTTAGAGCACAAACTTGTATTATTGTGATGTTGAATGGTTTGCCTTTGATTCAAACATAAATCATTCTGTCATTTTTAGATTATACCCCAGTTCTGCTTTTCTCACCCTTTTTTTGACAATGAGGGCTACTCCATTTCTTCCAAGGGTTTCTTGCCTACAGTAGTATATGTAATGATCACTTGAATTAAATTCACCCATCCTTATCAATTTAAGTTCACTGGTACCCAAGATGGTGGTTTAATCTCTCCATCTCCTGTTCGATCACATCCAGCTTATCTTGGTACGTAGATCTTACTTTTCATGTTCCTATGCAATATTGATCTTTACAGCATCAGATTTTCCTTTTGTCACTAGATGTATTCACAGCTGAGCTCTTTTTGGCTTTGACCCAGCTGCTTCATTCCTTCTAAAACAATTTCACTCTTTCCCAGTAATGTGTTGGGCACCCTCCAACCTGAGGGGCTCATCTTCTGATGTCATCTCTTTTATCATTTTAGTACTGTCCGTGGGGTTTTCTTGGCAAAGTTACTAGAGGGGCTTGCCATTCTCTTCTCCAGTGGATCACCTTTTTTCAGAACTTTCCATTATGACCTGCCCATCTTGGGTAACCCTTCATGGCATAGCTCATAGTTTCATTGGGCTACATAAGCTCGTCTGACACAACAAGGCATTGATCCAGGGGAGGATTCATAACAATACTAAGATATTTCATTTCAACTGTGGTCAATATTGACATATAACCCACATAAATAAAAGTTCATTGGGAGGCTCTCAATATTTTTTAAGCAAGTAAAGGGACTGAGACAAGAGAGAGAGAGGAGAGAGAGAGAGCCAGCCACTGGACTAGGGGATCAGGAAGGATTTCTTTTAGGAGCATTGAAGGTAGTCATGAATTCTACAAGCAGAGGTAAGGAAGAAGTTCATTACAAGCATAAGGAATAGTCTCTTCCATAGCACAAATATGAGAATAGAGTACCAAGTTAAGGAAACAGCAAATGTATCAGTTTGGCTAAAATAGAGTGAGAGAAAAAGAATAGCGTGAAATAAGATTGGAAAGGTAGAGGTTATGAAGGTCTCTAAATGCCAATGAAGTGAATTTGCATTTTACCTTAGAGGCAATAGAGGTCCCCCAAACCTTCTTGAGCAGGAGAGTGACATGGTTAGAACTGCTCTTTAGAAGATTATTTTGGCAGTTATGTAGAGAATGAATTGGATGATAAAGATGATAATCAAGCAAAGGAGACTGGGAAGAAATAGTTGTGCAAGTAAGGCAGAAATATGAAAGACCAATATGAAAATGTAGGAGAAAAAAAGTATCTAGCAGATGAGGTTGATGAACAATGTCAAATGTTAGAGAAAGGTCAAGAAGGAATACAACTGAATTAAGATCACAGGACATAGCAATTAAAAGTCATCTCAGAAGGTTCAAGTTCTCTCTCTGTTCTTTATTTTGCCTAAGAGCTGAGATACTCCCAAAGGATGGATGAACTTCTAGGTTTCTCAGCCATGCTCTACATTATAAGTGTAATTTCCGGTCCATTGAGCCCAAGCATCTCTATTCGGTATTTCAAGTATGGTAAGGTCAAAAGTGAAGGAGTAGGTGCATGTAATTAGGGCGTCTAAAATTAGGGCTTCAGTCTGAAGAAGGTCTATGAAGGTTACAAGCTCTTGTAGGGCTATTAAGGCTGTACAGACATTTGCCTTTCTATGATATTCTGTAAACAAAGTGCCATAGTAGGTTTTAAATGCTGCAAGGAAAATTCACTCTGGTTTTTTTTTGTTTGTTTTTGGGGGGTTTTTTTAGGCAACTGGGGTTAAGTGACTTGCCCAGGGTCATACAGCTAGTAAGTGTGTCAAGTGGCTGGATTTGAACTCAGATTGTGCTTAGTGCTTAGGGCCCTGTGCTGCTTAACATTTTTATCAGTGATTGGATACAGGCATATATAAAGTAGATGGCATAGGTATTGTATTTGTGGCATGGGAGGGGTAGCTAATATGTTGAATAAAGTAATTTTCCAAAAAGATCCTAACAGTATAGAATGTTAGGCTAAATCTTAAAGGTGAAATTTAATAGGTAATGTGTGACTCTAATACACTCTAGGGTGCTTATCCCAACTCCCACTAGCATGGCCAATGGGGTCCCAAGAGGGATGCCTCTCCTAGGGGTACCCCCTGGAGGGCTGGAGTATCTTTCTAATTCTATTGGCCTACACTCCCTTTCCAGTGCTGGTGTATTCTCCCCAATATTAATTTCTAATGATTTGTGCCCCAATGCCATCAAACCATAACATCAACTAGTGTTCACAAAGGGATATTTACCAAAAAAAGATACAGTAGGAGCAGAGACGCAAAACCTCCCCCCCAAAAGCTGGGATATACCCTCCCATCTGTGCTTCGAGTCCTGGAGATAATGGGCTGAACTGTGCAGCGATGGCTACAAATACTCACCTTATCCGCAAGTTCACTTCCACATACAGCATAGCTGACAAACAAGTCACCCTCTTGCTTACGAGACTGTGCCTCTCGTGCTAGTTAAATTCTTTGCTAGAGTGAGTCAAGCAGGTCACTGCTCAAGGAGGGCTCCTTTTAGAGCCTCGTGGCTGGTTCTCTGGTGACTCTTGGGGCCTTTTAAGGTCTAACAAGGCCCTATACCAAGGGAAAGGAGTCAAAACATGAGGTAGCCCAATGTGGGACACAGACTTGTTTAGAAAGCCATGTGCTGTTAATGGGCCAACTTAGGAGACAAGGTGAAGGGGACCACCTATTAGCCCTCTAAAGTTGAGCAAGTCATCTTTATACTTCATGGCCATCAGGAAGTAAACAAAGAGTGATCAATATGAGAAATTCAGAGAAACATGGGAAGACTTCTATGAACTGCTATAGAACGAAGAAAGACAAACCTAGAAATCAAGGCACAAAATGACTTACAAGGATGTAAACAAAGAATAATACAATTGAACACTGTTATTATAGTGATCAGATTTGGCAAAGAAATGAAGAAATATATCCTGCTTTTTTTGTGGAGAGGTAGGAGACCACGGATGTTAAACACTGTATATGCTGTTAAATGAGATTAAGGTGTCATGTCAGTTGGTTTTATTCAACCTTTTTTTTTCCTTTTTAATTACAAGGGAAGCTTCACTGGGTAGGGGACTGGGGGAAGGGTATATTCCTATGATAAGAAAAACTAATACTTTAAAAAGAATGATATAAGACAAAGGGAAAATGACAAAGGGAAAATTCTGCCTGCATTGTGATATACGGCATAGAAGAAAATTGGCAGCCGTCTAAGTGATGCTTCACTGTCTGCTGCTAAACATTGGAGCCAAAAAAAAGTATGATTATTTCTCCCAGACAATGAGCCTGAGGCCTCAGATATTTACAATAACGTGCAGCTCAGTCAAGAAGAGCAATCTGATTGTAAACTTGTCTTGCAGGATTGTGATGAATACTACAATCCCAGAAGAGGAAGAAGAAGAAAAAAAAAAGAAACTGTCTTCAATAGATGAAACAAGAAGAAGGGGATGAAGTGAAAAGGGGAAGCAAAGGGATTTTTGTCTAACCTATTTCCTGCAATACTGCTAACCGTGACATTTTAGAAAGGGCTCTGATCAGAGCTGGAAGCATGCTTAGAATAAAAGATGAGCATTTCAGGGAGAAAATGCTGGAAAATTCCAATTTAACACTGAAAAAGTTAACCAATATTTGCAAGGTATATGGAATCTCTCAGTCTAAGATGTAAGCATCTAGATTCTCTGCAGATCCCTTGAAACAATTTGAGTATGTGCAGAGAAAAATTTTAAAGTGCACAAGTAGAGATTTTAAGTTTCTAGAAAGAAGCAATCAGCAAATGGCTGAATAATGTAAGAAGACTTTGGAAGTCAGGAGACCTGGATTGTATTCCTAGCTCTACTGCAAGTTGGTGGTGTGATTTTGGCTAAGTCATGTCATTTCTCAGTGACTCAGTTTCTTCATTTATAAGACAAGAGGTCTGAATTAAAAGACCTCTAAAGACTCCTCCAAAGCTGAAATGTGTCAACTCAAAAATCCTATTTTGTAAAGAGACTATATTTTTTTCAGGTTGCAACCCAGCTTGTCCTGTCACTTAAAGGAAATAAAATCACAGAATCATAGACTGCAAGATTCAGAAAGAACCTCTCGGGGTCATCTAATCCAACTCATACATAAAAGCAACTCCTACTACAACCCACATTGAAGTCATCGATACACTAAAGTATAAATAACATATTTACCTGGATAATTCATAATGTATTATGGGATCAAAGATTTAGTGTTAGGAGAAATTTTAAAGATCAACTCACCCAACTTCTTCATTTTACAAGTAAGGAAATGGAGTATCAGAGAAGTTAACTGAGTTACTCAAAGTCACAGGG
This sequence comes from Phascolarctos cinereus, assembly GCF_003287225.1. Classification (NCBI taxonomy): domain Eukaryota; kingdom Metazoa; phylum Chordata; class Mammalia; order Diprotodontia; family Phascolarctidae; genus Phascolarctos; species Phascolarctos cinereus. The sequence goes on from NW_027555736.1 coordinate 201,871,459, forward strand.
TAGTAAGTGGCAAAACCAGGATTTGAACCCAAGTTTGCTGATTCTGAGTCTAGCACTCTTCCTATTGTACCCTGTTGCTTTTCCTCCTTTGATGGTGATAATAAGGATAGTGATAGCTTTTATATAGCACTTCAGAATTTTCAAAGTGCTTTATACATCTTTTTTCTTATTTGATCCCACAACAACCCTGCTATTATTATAGTCATTTTTTCAGATGAGGAAACTGAGACTGAGAGAGGCTAAATGTCTTATCCAGGATCACATATCTAAAAAGTGTTTGAAGTAGGATTTGAATTCAGGCCTTCTTGACTCCAAGACATACATTCTAACTACTGCGCCACCTAGCTGCCTCGGAGATGTTGTCCAGAGGATTTAAATATCTGTTCAGGTATGGGTTACACTGGATAATCTCTGAGTTCCCTTTCAGCTCTGGGATGCTTGGAGTTTGTGATTCTCTGACCGAACAGCAGCCCAGGATGTAACAGCAGGGAGCAGGCTGTACAGCAGAAAGTCCTGGGAAATCTTCATCTGTGTAGGCCAAAGGAATAGATAGCAGTACCCCATGCAGGAACCTTGCTCCAAGAGCTAAGCGACCATAGAAAATGCCGACTATGGGACCTGGGACCCTTGTGGACATTTACTATTTCAGTACGTTCTGATATTATTTGTAATTTAAAAAAAAATAATTCTATTTGGGTTCAAAAGAGGGTAATTGATGAACATGCACTTGCTAAACACCTACTATATGCCAGGCACTAAATAATGAACAGAACCAGCTAGGTGGCACAGCAGAGTAAGGAAGATCTGAGTTCAAATCTAGCCTCAGACTCTTCCTAGCAGTGCAACCCTAGGCAAGTCACTTATTTGCCTCAGTTCCTCATCTGTAAAATGGGGACACACTGGAGAAGGAAAGAGCAAACCACTTCAGTATCTTTGCCAAGAAAACCCTCTGGGCAGCATCCGTGGTGTCATGTAGAGTCAGACACGTCTAAATGACTGAACAACAACAAATTATGGATATCAGCTTCCTGGGCTGCTCAGAACAGTAACATCAGGCCTCTGGATTCATAGCTAAGGGAATCTGACACTTTTCAGACGTGACTCAGACCTCGGTGTTACTGGTGCCTCGTGAACAAAAAGTATACACACACACATATTGATACAGTGTACTGCTTTGGGGGGAGGGGGTTAGGAATATGACAAGTAACATGGCACAGTAGCTAGATAGCAGGTCTCAAAGTGGGGAGGACCTGAATTCAAGTCTCACTTTTGAAACTACCCGTGTGAGCCTAGCCAAGTCATTAAACAGCTCAGTGCTCTAGGGAGCTCTCTAAGAGCATGGTAGAGAAGTTACTGGATCAGCATTGGTAGGACTTTCCCCACCCAGGAGTTTATAGGTCTATCCCTACCCCTAAAACTTTAGGCAGGGATATGTTTGGAAATATTTAACAACACGCTCAAACACTCATTGAATTTACATTAGGAATATTTTACACCTCACTTTCTTAAATCAAAACAATAAATCAAGTAAACAGAGGTTAAGAGATTTGCGTAGTCACATACATACTAAGTGTCTGAGCTCAAATTTGAACTCAGACCTTATTGTCCCCAGGCCCAGAACTGGTAGCTTCCTCCATTGTCTACTGAATAATGTATAAAATGATCCTGGCTTTCAAGCCCTTCCCCAAACAGATTCCAGTCTTCTTTTGTGACCTTATCTCATACTGGTCTTCTTTATATGCTCCACTTTCTAGCCAAACTGTAACTCCTTTCTTCAAATAAAAAATAAATTTCTGAAATGACATTCAAGGCCCTCCAAAATTAGGATGCCGCCTGTCTCACTATACTTATCTGATACTACTCTGAATGTAGTCTATATATCTGTGAAGCTGAACCTTTCTCCATTCCTAATTCTCATCCTTTCTTCTCTTGCCTCCAGACTTTTACTGCCACCATGTCTCATGGTTTGAATGTTGGAATGGAGTTCCATCATTCCAACCCCATTTCCTTTAATTTCTTTTTTCCTTGCTGCTTTCTTCCTTCCCTAATATCCTCAGATGAGAGTGATCTCTCCCTCCTCTGATTTCTCATAACACTTCTTTGAATCCCCACTAAATATTTACCTCCCTCTGCTGTGGGCTACAGTCACTAAAAAGTAAGTTCCCCAAGGGTAATGTCTGCATCATATCTACCTTTAGATTGCCAACATAAAACACAGGGTCTCACACGTAGTAGGCTCTTCAGAAATGTCCACTGAATCAAACTTTTCCCATTTGCAAGGTACAAAAACTAGGAGACAGACATCATAGTGGACAGTTTTTTTCTCTTTTTTAAATTTTATTTATTTTGTTCTGAACTTAAGACATAAAACAAGTATTTTCATAACATAGTAGAATAGAAAAAAAAGATGATTATACATGAAACTGCAACTCTATTATGTATGCCTTGCTATTCCTTTTAAATATATAATAATATGTAATAAAGTAATCATGTAACTTTCTTTATTTTTCCTTTTTTTACTTCTCTCCCCTCCACCCTAAAGATGGCCACCATTAGACACAATTGTGTATATATGTTTGTATGTATGTATGTATATATATATATATGTATATGTATATATGTGTGTGCACACACATGTTATATATGTATATGTGTTCATAAGTACATATACTCATATACACGTACAATATATACATACATTGGTTGTATGTATGTAAAGCCATTCTATACATACTTCTATTAATCAATTCTTTCTCTGGATGCAGAGAGCATTTTCCTTCTTAGGTCCTTTATAATTAATTTGTATATTTATAATAGTCAAAATGACTTTGTCACTTAAAGCTATTCTTAAAACAATATTGTTGTTACCATATACAATGTTGTCTTGGTTTTGCTCATTTCACTCTTCATTATTTTGTGAAAGTCTATCTATGTTTTCCTAAGACCATCAAGCTCATTGTTTCTTTTATTTATTTATTTTTGGGGGCTATTTTTTTTTTTTTGGTGAGGCGATCAGGGTTAAGTGACTTGCCCAGAGTCACACAGCTAGGAAATGTTATGTGTCTGAGGCCACATTTGAACTCAGGTCCTCCTGACTCCAAGGCTGGAGCTCTATCTACTGTGCCACCTAGCTGCCCCCCATTGTTTCTTACAGAACAATAGTATTATAACACAATCATATACCACAATTTGTTCAGCCATCCCCAACTGATGGACATCACCAAAATTTCCACCTCTTTGCCACCACAAAGTGATCTGCTATAAATATTTTAGAACATTCAGGTTCTTTTCCTTTCTCCCTAATCATCTGGGGAAACAGATCTAGTAGTGGTATTGCTGGGTCATTATAGTACATAAAGAGTCAGCTTTAGAGTCATTATTACCCAGCTTCAAATTTTGCTTCTAAGCTATATGGGCTATGTGACCCTGAGCAAGTCACAACCTGTCAGTGCCTGAGGCAACTCTCTAAGACCTGAGTTGCAGAGCACTTACCCATCAACATGAGTAGAAGGCATTTCCTCATCAAGTTCCCTATATAAATGAAATCAAATGTCTAGACCAAAAACCAAAAGTAAATAATAATTCCAGACATTGCTCAGGCTCAAGTCATTCTAGGCATATACAGGAGGAAGCATATTGTGACATTTAAAAAGTTTGATAGACATAATTACTAGGTAATTTGATCATTTTATTAACAATGCCAGCATTTTTAATAAAACATCAGTGGCACTCTCAAATGCCAAAGACAATCATGGCAGTGGGCTCAAGGTTTACATGCCCTTTGGAAGAGGGGTGTTCCTGAGAGTGGCAATCAACTCTGACTGGTTAATAACTAATGAGAAAATGAATATTACAATAAGGGGCTGAACTTATTTTAATGAACTTTTATTATATCATTTACCTCTAAGTTACCACCAACTTTGGGCAATCTATTCAAAGAATTTATCCCCACCCAAAAATCAGTAGAACACAATGGCATCCCCACCTGGGTAGGGTCTGAACAAGGTTGTTAAGAAAGTCCATCCAATAAGGCAGCTAGGTGGCACAGTGGATAAAGCTCCTGCCTTGGACTCTGGAGGACCTGAGTTCAAATCTGACCTTAGACACATGATATTACTAGCTGTGTGACCCTAAGCAAGTCACTTAACCCTGATTGCCTCACCAAAAAGCAAGTAAAAAAAATAAAAGAAAGAAAGAAGGTTCATTCAATTTCATTAACCAGAATGTCCTCCAGAGACAGAACTTTGAAAGGAAGACTTAAAAAAAAGGGATAACTCTAGCTCTCCCCAAATCATTGGTTATTAATAATCATTTCTCTCAATATAAATATATTTTGAGGCCACTATGGGGTATTTTTCATGAAGCAATATGGTTGCCAGTACTTACATACTAAGAAACAATGAAGACCCCAAAGATGAAAATTATAATAATAAAACCATGTCTGAAAATGTGTTTGTGTGTGTTCTCCCTGACATTTAATATTCCATTACACAGAGATAAGGTCTTTCTTCCATAGACAGAGAAAAGGCTTAAAGAGCAAGCAAGCACTTCTAACATGAAGCAACAAAAGGACTTAACTTTTACATGGAGGCTCGATCAACTCCAATTCATGTCATTCCTTAAGAGGAGGTTTTAAGAGAAAGCAAGAGTAAATATATAAGCAGGAGATACCTTAAAAGGGGAAGGAGATGGGACTGGAGGAAGAGTTGCCAAAAACTGGGAATCATATAGTTACTTGGCTAAGAAGAAAGGAGGAATGTGTTCAGGGCAGGAAGGGAGGCTATTTCAGAACTAAATCAAAAACATTATCCCCATTCTAAGATTTTTGTTCTGTTCTTGTCCCTCCAAAATGGAAATTACCTATAGCATCCAATTTGATACTTTTCAAGGAAGGAATAGTTTCTCTCTTGAGAAAATTCCTGGATATACATATAGCTAACAAAGCAACACCACAGATTCTTTGTGGGATCTGGGGCTCATTTTGCACATTATAAGTTTCACTATATTCAGAATCAGCTCTGGGCTGTTGGAAAAGTTGGCAGTTTGTGTGATAGTATCCCCTTTACCCCGCCCATATTTATGTTTATTTAGTGTTATAGCTAGGGGAAAGTGTATATTTCTAACAGTTCCCCAAGTCTCCTCACAGTGGCCTCATTCTCTGTCCATTTCCACACCAGTAGAAATTTGGACTCGACCCCTGACTCACCCAGCTGTGATCAGTAAGCTTTTTTGCCTTATCTAGCTTAGGCTCAAGAATCTTTACCACTTTCTGCCATCTCCTCAGTAAGCCTCCCATCCCCACTTTCCAGCACCCTTTTATGAATTGCTAAATGAATTGATGCAAACTAAAGTGAGTAGAACCAGGAGATCATTGTACACAGTAACAGCAATATTGTAATGATAATTAACTATGAAAGAATTAGCTACTCCGATCAATACAAGACAGTTCCAAAGGACTCATGATGAAAAATGCCATCTACCTCCAGAGAGAGAACTAATGAACAATGAGTGCAGATCGAAGCATACTTTTTTCACTTTATTTATCTTACCTCTTTATTTTTTTCACAACATGCCTAAGTAGGTTTTTGCATAATTTTACATGTGTAATTAATATCTTATTTCTTTTTTTCTCAATGGGTAGGGGAGGGACTACAGGGAGGGAGAGAATTTGGAACTCAAAATGTTTTTTTGAAGAATAATAAAAATAAATAACAGATTAAAAAATAATAAGATACAGAAAACATAGGGTCCAAATAATGTAAAGAATGATTATTAAAGATTTTGGTCAATATTAGAATAAAAGTTAAAAAAAAAGAATGTAACCTACTTGAGGACAGAGAATGTTTTCTTTCTTATCTGTGTTCGTATCCTCACTACTTGTCACAATGCATGGTAGATAATAAGTGCTACATAAACATTCTATCTTCTAGCTGGCAAGCTACCTACCTATCTTTTATAATCTGCTCAGTGTTAATTTTCTCATCATTTTTTAGTATCTGGAGTAATTTTTGTTTTGTTTGTTTTGTTTTGGTGAAGTAATCAAGGTTAAGTGACTTACCCAGGGTCACACATTTAGTAAGTGTCAAGCGTCTGAGGCTGGATTTGAACTTGACACTAAGGCTGGAAGGTCTATCCATTGTACCACCTAGCTGCTCTCTTGGGGTAATTTTTAATCAAGCTTTCTGGATCCCAGCTAATAATTTTATCACACCCCTCAGATTGCCCCTGATAGTTGAGGAAAAAACTCGTGGTTATTTGGCAGCTTTGGCTGAACTCTCAGGGAACCCCAGGAGTGTGTAAGCTTGACATACTGAATTTTTTTATATAGATATACGTATAAACATACATATGTGTACACATGTATGTAGCAGATATGCATGTAGCATATATACACATGCAATATATATCTCTATACATTATGTATACATATATACATATATGGATATATCTGAATAAATGTTTCAGTATCAATCCAATTCTATTTAACAAACATTTGTTATGTGTGACAAGTACTCTGCTGGGATTTGAGAATACAAAAAATATTTATATATGCTATAAACTATGGTATCAAGGAGCTTGCTATTCTCTAATGGGAGTGGCAGTGGGGAAGACAAGTACACAAATAAATGACACAAAGACTAGTGTGATAAATGCAAGAAAGAAATCCAGGCAAATAGATTTGAAGAAGATAATGCTTTTACTTGGAGATGGAATGAAACAAGGAAGGACATATAGGAGGGGTGGAATCTAACATGAGCTTTGAGAAGAAAACTAAGTAGCACAGTGGATAAAGTACTGGGTCTGGAATCAGGATACCCAAGTTCAAATCCAGCCTCAGATACTTATTGTGTGACCCTGGGCAAGTCACTTAACTACTGTTTGTCTCAGTTTCCTCACCTATAAAATGGGGACGATGATTGCTGTAATGATCAAATGAGATAATAATTGTAAAGAGCTTAGCACAGTGCCTGGCATGTATTAGACGCTATATAAATGTTAGCTGTTATTAAGAATAGAAGAAACTTCAAGAGACTAATGTGGTGATTGAATATGATGGGATAGTGTGAGCAAAGGTATTGAAATGAAAGAGAAGGAAGGAAAGGAGAGAGGAAAAAGAAATGAAGGTGACATAAAAACAAAAAATATATAAATAAAGAAGTTTAAAAAAAAAGAGAGAGAATGGTATGTCCTAACTAGACGTAATTTCTTTTATGATTGACTTAATAGGTTGGTAGATCAGGGAATGCCATTGACGTAGAACAACAAAATTTCTTCAAGGCAAAAATCTCTCATATGACACTTGTGGATAAATTATATGGATGACAGTATAATAGATTTAGATCTGATTAAATAACTACATCAAAGAGTAGGCTAATGTCATTCTAAAGGGAGATTTCTAGTGGAATGTCACAGTAAATAAATGAACAATCTGTTAAGTAGTCAAAATCTTTCAGAAAATGTTCCTTTCATTCTCTTTCTTAATGCTTTTCCCCAAAGTATGTTACATTGAAAATAATTTTAACAACTCTCTGGAATTCAAAAAGTGCCATCATATTTTCTGTTTAAATCTTTGATTTAAAATAAAAAGTTGTCATAAAGCAGTTTACATTTCTATATTTTAACTGTATTTCATTTTACATTCAAAGTTCTTTTTCAAAATAAATATATATTTTTTAAAGTAACTTTTGGTATAGTTTTCACATGAGGCAAGTAGGTATATACTAAGCTAAATAAACTTTATTCCTTTGGGAAATACCATGATGATCAAATAAATCCATATTTAGAAGTCAGTCACCAATATTTCTACTCCTGAAAATCAGTTATATCATAGCTACCATTTTATGCTTGTTCTAGAGGAACTGTATTTTCTATTTTCATGACATTTTCTATATATTTTCATATTTTTATTTTCATAATTCACTAAGCCACTATAATACCAGTTTCTTATTCCATCTTACAAAACTGATCAATGCATCTATGATTTTATAAAGCTAATACATCAATAATATTATTTCATTGGTAAAACATCAAGACAGATCTCAATCCATCTAAGACTTAGTAGAAAAGGTTTTAAGAGTTCCCTAAGTCCAAGAGAGGTTAGGTCACATAGCTATTAAGTTCCAGAACCAGCATATGAGCCAGGGTCGTTTTGACTCCAAGTATAGCTTGCCATCCAGTACATCATGTTGCTTTTACTATAGGGATGGAGTTATAGCTTGGAAAATAGGTCTATTTCCAAGCAGTCCTCTGAATAGTAAACAACACATATTAAAAAAATACCAGCAACGACCTACACAGTTGTTCTACTACTGATCATTAATAAGAATAATACCCTACATTTGTATATTTTATGACCTTTATACATACTGTATTATAAAACTATTCCCTTATTCCTCAACAGAACTGAAAGTAAATTTAATATAGACATTTTAAAAACAATTAGCTGTAGATATGAACATGGCGACTGCAGCCATGAAATTAAAAGATGCTGACTCTTTGGAAGGAAAGCTATGGCAAGTCTGGACAACATACTAAAAAGCAGAGACATCACCTTGTCAACAAAGGCCTGTATGGCCAAAGCTATGATTTTTCCAGTGGCAATGTATGGCTGTGAGAGTTGGAGTATAAGGAAAGTTGAATGCTACAGAATCAATGCTTTCAAATTGGGATTCTGGAGAAGACTTTTAAGATTCCCTTGAGCAGCAAGGAGATCAAATCAGTCAATACAAAAGAAATGGATTCAGGCTATTCACTGCAAGGTCAAATACTGATGCTGAAGCTTAAATATTTTGGCCACATAATAAAAAGACAGGACTCATTGGAAAACACCCTGATGTTGGGAAAGATTGAAGGCAAAAGGACAAGGGGATGGCAGAGGAGCAGATGAATAGATAATGTTACGACAGCAACAAACATGAGCTTGGAAAGACTTTGAGACATAGTGTAGGATAGAAGGGCCTGCTGTGCTGTGGTCCAGAGGGCTCACAAAAAGTCAGACACAACTGAACAACTGAACAACAACAATATGAGTAAGTCTTCCTTTGTACATGTGTAATAACCAGACTTAGATTTCTAGACTTTCTTCCAAAAGATTACCCCTATACCTGAAGCTCCTAGCCACCAACTTGGTCTCAAAGCGCCAAAGAATGTGACAGATCAAGGGATCTTGGAGCTTGTCTAGTTTAACATCTTTATTTTATAGCTGAGGAAACTGACATTAGCAAAATTGAATGATTTGCTCAAGTTCACACAATTGAATAGTGTAAGATCTGAGATTTGGACCAAACTAAGGTTGTAAAATTCATTTTCCCAAGCCCCAAGGCACCTTAACACCTCAGAAGTCTAGTGGTAGAGGAAGCAACAGATACAGTACAGTCACGGTTCTGCCCTCAACTTTGGATGGGGCTCCAGCCTTAAATCCAAGTCCTACTCCAGTGATTGCCCCCTTACTATGAATGAGAAAGAATCAGCCTTTCCCTCTCTCCATTTTATCATTTACTCTCCCTCTCACAAAAACGGTTTCAACATAGCCACTCTACACTGCCCCTGGATTGAAAATCAAGAGTGGATGGGACTTGAAGTCAAGAAGACCTGAATTTTAATCCTTCTTCATATACTTATTAACTGTGGGACCCTGTGGAAAAGAATCAGAAACTGAGAAGATGCTCATCAACTGGGAAGCAACTTAACAAGTCGTGCTGTATGATTGTGATGGAAAACTTTTGTGCTATAAGAAATAATCAAGGAGATGGTTTCAGAAAAACCTAGCGAGACTTATATGCAAAGTGAAGTAAACAGAACCTAGGAAATCATGTACACATTAACAGCAATATTGTAACAACGATCAACTTTGAAAGACTTGGCTACTCTGACCAACACTATAATCCAAGACAGTTTCAAAGACCTTCTGAAAAAAAAATGCTATCCATTTCCAGAGAGAGAACTGATGAACTCTAAGTGCAGATTGAAGCATATTTTTTCCACTTTATTATTTTTTTTTGCTTTTTTTTCCACAACATGGCTAATATGGAAATGTTTTACATGGCTTCATATGTATAATGGGAATCAAATTGTTTGCCTTCTCAATGGGTAGGGGAGGAACAAGAGGGAAAGAAATGATTTGAACTGAATTTTTTTTAATGAATTAAAAAAAAAGCTATGTGATACCTGGCAACTTGTTTAACCTCTCTCGGCCTCAGCCCATTATCAAACCATGCAACTGTCTACTTGGATTGGACTCCACAGAACTTCATGCTTCACCCAGGATGATCACCTGAAATCTCAATATCATGCTGAGTTTTGAATATTCAACATCTTCTCAACTCCCTCAGCCTCTTCTGTTATGTGATTAGAGAGCTAGAGTGTGGTCCTCCCAAAGCTTTCCTTTATATAGGGGTGAGATCTGAATGTTCCAACTAACTCTCCAGTTTCCATTAGCCACTCATTGATTTGGAATCCAAGCAACCTCATGTCCCCACCTATGCCAGGTACTATGTGCTATCTTCCTGCATTAGGTTGGAAGCTTCTTGAGAGCAGACTGTCTTTCTTTTTCTTATTTATATTCCAGCATTTAGCATAGTACCTGGTACTTAATAAATGTTCACTGCATTATTGTATTGTGTACACATGAGGCAGGTGAGTGGTGCCATAGCACGTAGAGTGCCAGGCCTGGAGTCAGAAAGACTCATCTTCCTGAGTTCAAATCTGGCCTCAGACACTTACTAGCTGTGTGACCCTGGACAAGTCACTTAGCCCTGTTTGCCTCAGTTTCTTCACCTGTACAATGAGCTGGAGAAGGAAATTGCAAACCACTCTAGTATCTTTGCCAAGAAAACCCTAAACAGTGTAATGAAGAGTCAAACACAACTGAAAATGACTAAACAGCACAAAAAACAATTGTGTACACTACCTAAATTTACCCTTTTTGAGAGGCCATTTTAGAAATTAATTTCCTCATCTTTAAAATGGAGATAATAATTGTTCCTAGCTCATAGGGTTATTAGGAGAATCAAATGAGATCACGTCTATAAAGAACTTGTAGAACTTAAAGCATTATATAAGTGCTAGATTTTATGATGATGATGATGATGGTATGTCAGGTTCTAGATTTGTCTTCTGTTGGTTGCTGGATTTCCCTCTTATTTAGCCTTACATCTTTTTTTTCCCCTAATGTCTATAGTTGGTAGTACTAGTTCATATAAATTCAGCTCACCTATACACTCAATCTAACTAGACCAATCAACAAATAACATTGACATAAATTAAAAAGTGCCCCTAACTCAAGGATTTCTTTGATTTTTTTTTTGAAGCTATAGATCTATGGAGTAGAGAAGTGTTATGGGATTAGCCAAAGAATCTATGCAGAATCTTCCCCAGGAAACCCATAATGAGCAAACAGCATATTTGAATGGCATTATTGAAGTCAAATACACCTTTGGAGATGAATCAGAGAAATGATTAATTGTCACCATGCCAACAACATGCATAAAACTTCTTATCTTTGTGACTTGGAAAATCTGTCCATCACTGTCACTGTGAATTGCCAGCCATCAATTCAATAGCATTTTTGCTCTTCATACCTAAAGGAGTACCTGACTTCACTGATTTTTGGGATTTTTTTCCATCCTTTGGTTAGGTACTTTGTAATTTCAGTCATTCCATTAGCTAGTTGACCCTCAGACATACACACACTATGATTAAAATGGTACTGTTTACTTACTGCATCAAAACGTATCATTTTTGCAGGGACCATGAGAGAAATTTATTTTGTCCCTTCAGTCAAGGAAGACAGAAGAGCAGATATGCATAATTGCTTGCCATCCCTCTCTGCAATTTGTAAAAATATCATATAAGAATTGGATGTCAAGACCAGAATGTGTCCTGGTTTCATGATGTGAGAAAGTTTCAGCAGGTTTCCAAGTCGGTCTCCTTTTTCAGGTCAATATGGAAAAATAGCTCACACACTGGGGACCATATAAGACCAGGTTTCTAGAAAATTCACTCTTTAGATGTTGGACCATTCCTTTGACATATAGATTTGTAATATGCTGGTTTAATTCCAAAAACATTTTTAAGTTATAACTACACAAGGCATTGTGCTAGGTTCTGATGATACAAAGCTGTATACAATTCAGTTTCTGCACTCAAGGACTATCTGATCCAATTAGGGGATGGTTATAAAATTTGAATAGTAATATAGTTTGCCTTCAATCCTTATTCTAAGAAATATGAGCATTTTGTAAATTAACTAAATTATGTTTAACAGATGTGGGTTTTTTTCCTACTATTTCAACCAGTTATGCTTTCCATGAACAGGATACAGGATACTGAGAAATATTACCTCCTGTCTATTAAGTGTTGGAAGTGACTTGAGCACTAAGACTGTGTGAATCAGAGTTCACTTACTTTAGTAACTTCACCTTTCACATGATGTTGATGACTAGAAAAATTCTGCTTGAGTATATATACTGTTTAAATCCCTTCGTATATATAAATCCAGTAATTAAAGGAATTAGAACCATATAAAGTTAGAGCTGGAAGAGTCCTTAATGGGTCTTTAGTCCAATCCCCACATTCTACAGAAGAGGAAATGAAATTCATTGAATGGACATCACTGTGAGACAAAAAGAGCATGAAGACCTCATGTAATCAGTCAATGCTCCTTTCATTTTTCTTTTATGCATTCTTGAATTTTCAGAAGTTGAAATGACTAATCCAACTTTTCTATATTCCTGAAATAAATCCAACTATTCTTTGGCTATGGAAGCATGAGTATTTCCGAATTTCATATACTGTTTAGTAGGATTTTCATTTGAGCAGTCATATCCTCAGATTTCATTGCCTCCTCAGTTGCTTACTTACTGCCATTCCTCTTTTCTTAGATGTTTCTCTATTCCTGATACAATTTCATTAGTGCTGCATCTGCAGTTGAGAAATGATCACTGACATTTTATGTTTCTCTTTAAATTTAGCTAAGAGCTTTCTACATATTATTTCACCTGAGTCTCAATAACCTTTTAAGATAGGAATTAACACCCCTTTTACAGATGAGAAAACTGAGGTTCAGAGAAATAAAGTTGCTCAGGCCTTCTTCTCAATTCTAAATCCAGTATTTTACTCACTGTATCATGCTAGCGTTCATAAACCATGCTACATCAGGCCTGCCACTGCAGAAATGAACATTTTTGTCTTGACTTCTCCAAATTAATTCTCAAAGCAAATCAAATATACTGGATCATGGTAGAAGTTTGTCTCTACTTTGCTCTGAAGATAGAGACTAAAGATAAAAGGCTTATCTTGAGTATATCAGCCAGTATTCTCTGTGTGATTTATAATTTATTACTGAAATGAAATATTCACATTTTCAATAATATTGATATCCAGCTCATACATCAAACAAACAAATCAGTTCTGTATAAGTCTAGATATTTTCCCTTCAAAAAAGGAGAGGTTATGAAATGAGAAATTATATATATATTGAAGCATCATTCATAGGTATCATTGACTCAGAGGCTTTTCCTGAAAATGAAACTTGAGAAAATTTATATTCAGAAAAGCATAACTATTGAACCTCTTGCGCATCAAAAGACAAATTAATATTTCAAGGCAGAGGTAAGCAGCTACAGAGTCTTTAGTTAAGAATCTGTATAATATTGCACTCTCATAGTGCATTTTCCAACAAATTAAACAGCCTTAAAAAATCATATCCACAAACCAGCAGTGACCAAAGTGACATATTTCTTGACATATCAGGTATATTTTCGCTCACACATCATCTGCTCATTCTCTCATTGCTGGGCTCCAAACATTCATTTTCCATGGGGCCAAGATGAAAAACAGAAGGGAGAATGACGAGGAAGAGGAGCAGGAAGAAGAGAAAGAGGAGAAGGAGGAGGAAGAGAAGGAGAAGAAAGAAAGAAAGAAAGAAAGAAAGAAAGAAAGAAAGAAAGAAAGAAAGAAAGAAAGAAAGAAAGAAAGAAAGAAAGAAAGAAAGAAAGAAAGAAAGAAAGAAAGAAAGAAAGAAAGAAAGAAAGAAGAAAGAAAGAAAGAAAGAGAAGAAAAGAGAGTAGGAAGGGGAGGAAGAGGAAGAAGGAAAATAATAGAGTTTGCATTACCTTCAGCCTATTTTCAAATCAAGCAAGAATTAAAAATTAATTCTTCCCTTCCCCAATATTTATATTTTTGCAATTCACATGGGATGACTTTCATATTTCTGCTGTGCAGCACCTGTGCCATGATAAAGAAATGCCAGTCTCATGTTATAATGGAAAGTGATCACTCTTTGTGGGCTGTCTTAAAGCTGTATTACAACAGTCTTAGTTCTTGTTTGTGGGCTAAAGCCCATTCTATATCCCATTCATCACAGATACATACAACAAAAACGCTCTCTGGAAGCCTGAAACCAGAACTCAAGAATGTAAACTGAGTGCTTCCAGGCTTGATTTTAGTGAATTTTTCTTACTCCTTAGCTAACTTTTTATTGTTCAGTCATTTTCCAATCATATCAGACTCTTCACAACCCATTTGGGTTTTCTTGGCAAGATACTAAAATAGCTTGCCATTTCTTTCTCCAGCTCATTTTACAGATGAGGAAACTGAGGCAAACAGGGTTAAGTGATTTCCCCAGGGCCACAAAGCTAGTAAGTGTCTAAGGCCAGATTTGAACTCAGGAAGATGAGTCTTCCTGACTATAGGCCTGGCAGTCTACCCACTGTGCCACCTAGAGGCCCTAACTAGTTAACCCTAAATCTGTATATACTTACCTGTGTACACGTTGTTAGGCTCCATTAAAATGTAAGATTTTGGAAAGCAAGGATTGTTTGTTTTGTTTTATTTTTTGTCTTTCTTTCCCTAGCACCTACCATAGGGCACACAGTGGATGCTTACTTAATGCTTGTTAAATTGTACTTAATTGGATAAAACTCACAAGATAGCTCAGATAGAAGAAACTCCAATCTTCCTTCTCCCCACATTGCCAAGGATGCCTTATTTCAATTATTGATTCATATTTGACATACTGACACTATTACTACAAGCATGCCATGAACTGAAATTCTTTTATATCTGACTCAAAATCCATGTAGTAATACTTTGCCATTGGCATTACTCAGAGCCCCAAGCCCAGAGAAGACATCATGTAAGTAATAATAATGTGGATTATATTAGACCACATTGATGATTTTTTTCCCCTTTCTTGAAATATCCTAATAACAGCTCTATATCATTAAAATTCTTTGGGAAATTGCTTGAACTTTCATTTGTCTTGGGGCATAAGAACTTAGGCAAAAAAGCCTGCTCCCTAGAAATGGGAGTCATTCTTACTCTTGTTTGTTTTAAAGAGCCTGAAACTTCATTGTCTCTGGAGTGAGGCAAAAAAAGAGAAAGTTGAACCCAGGGTTTTAAAAGCACTTATCAAATATACTATAAGAGACTAAAAGAGTGCAGCTTAATTGAGTAATAGCTTCTACTGTAGCACTTAAAAAACAAATATGAACCTGACTTTGAAGCACATTTAGTATCACATCTATAACCAGAACCTACTCTTCCAAGCTTAATCACCTTACATTGCCCATTTCAGCATTATTTTATTATTATCATTATCATTATAGAATATAGGCGGTCTGCCCTTTAGGAAAAGATATTTCTTTCCAAAAGGTCTGATGTTCAGATGAAGAACTTGACCTCCTTCCATCTGTTTCCTTTGGAAATCACGGGGGTTAAAACACATTGCAGATGAGAGAGAGACAAAGACAGAGACATAGAGACAGAAAGATGAAGAGACAAAGAGAAAGAGACATAGAAACAGTGATACAGAGATAGCAAGGCAGAGATAGAGACAGAAGCTTGGTGTTTCCAAAAATAAGATGTTTTCTTAAAGTAAGAGATGTGCAAAACTGGAATAAACTTAGGTGTGTGTTAGTAAATGTTTAACAACCAGCCCACGGGGTGGGGGAATTTTTTTTAAAGTTTAATCTGCATTATTTACACTTTCTCAAGTCTAGATAATAAACAAAAATAATTCAAGACAATTTGTCAGATGGGAATGCTCATGCTGAAAAATTAAAAAATACTTCTCCTAAGTCTGCTTCAGGATGGCTCCAGCACACCCCTGTCCAGGGAAGTCTTCTTATTAGAAATGACCACTATATGATCACTTGTCAGCTATGTTGTAAAAGGTATTTCTGTTCAGTTAAAGTTTGGACTAGGTGAACTCTGGTTCCCTACTAAGATTCTGTGATTTTATAAAGCCAACAGAAGTCAGTGATAGCTTGTATATAGCTATATATTATACATACAGATATATAGATATATAGATATATATTTGGGTGAGGCAATCAGGGTTAAGTGACTTGCCCAGGGTCACACAGCTAGTGAGTGTTATGTGCATGAGGCCGAATTTGAACTCAAATGCTCCTGACTCCAAGACCAGAGCTCTATCCACTGTGCCACCTAGCTGCCCCAATGTGTAGCTATATTCTTCTTGTTCAGCCATTCCCCAATTGACGGACATCCCCTCAATTTCCAATTCTTTGCCAACACAAAAAGGGCTGCCATAAATATTTGTGTACATATAGGTCCTTCTTTTAAAAAAATCTTTTTGGGATACAGACCTAGTAGTAGTGTTGCTGAATCAAAGGACATAGTCCCAAATTATCTCCAGAATGGTTGGATCAGTTCACAACTCCAAGAACAGTGCTTTAGTGTCCTGATCTTCCATATCCCCATCCAACATTTTTCATTTTCCTTTTCTGTGATATTAGCCAATCTGATAGATGCAAGATGTTACCCCAGAGCTGTTTTAATCAGCATGTCTCTAATCAATAGCAATATAGAGCATTTTATACAACTAAGAATAGCTTTGATTTCTTCATTTGAAAACTGCCTGTTCATATCCTTTGACCATTTATCAATTGAAGAATGGCCTGTATTCTTATAAATTTGACTCAGTTCTCTATATTTGAGAAATGAGACCTTTAACACAGATACTTGCTGTTAAAATTTTTTCACAGTTATGATTGCTGTGTATTTCCCATTATCCTATTTTCCCTCATGTACTTTTCTCTCTCTTTCCTTTCATCCTGTCCCTCCTCAAAAGTGGTATCAGTTCTTTATCTCATCCCTGCATGTACAAAGTCCTGCTGGTAAGTGTTAGCATAATTACTATCCTCAAGTGTTTGAAGGGCTGCTACATGCAAGAAGGATTAGTCTTGCTTAGCTTGACCTCAGAGGGCAGGAAAAATAGCAATGGGAAGAAGTTACAAAAAAGGCACAATTAAGCCTGATATCAAAGGGAAAAAACTCCCTAATAAAATAGCAGTTTATAAGCACAATGGGCTGTCTCAGGGAGTAGTGGCTTTCCTGTCATTAGAAGTCTTCAAGAAAAGACTAGAAAATTACTTATTGGTTACATTCACATAGGAATGCCTTTCAGATATTGGCTGAATTATATGTGCCCTAAGGTCCCTTCCAACTTTAAGATTTTGTGATCCCATGCTCACTTTAATAAATTAATCGTCCTATTGCATGAGGCCAAAAACCTCCAACTTTTCTAGAGCTATTCCTGAGTTTGGAAAATGTATCCCCTGGCCTCTGCACCTATTCTTACTCACTGGAGAAAGTCGTTGTCCTTTTATGTTGTCAGTAGCTAACATCTATATAGGGATTTAAATTACACAAAGCCAAATGGTCATATTATCTTAGGATAACATTATGAGGTAAGTACTAAAGTTATTATTATCCCCTTCTTGCAAAGGAGGAAACTGAGGCTGAATGGGGCCAAGTGGTTTACCCAGGGTCACATAGCTAGTGTCTGAGGTTTTAACCAAAATCTTCCTGACAGTAACTACAATGTTCTATTCATCAGGCAAAATTGTCTCCTGCCACAGCTAGTATGGAAACCACCAGTATTTAACAGTAAAAGCAAAAACAATTTGCCAACTCAGCAGATAACCTGGCATTTTGAGGGTTAAAGGAAATGCCTCCCAAATGGATCTTCTGGATTAGTTTGTCACTGAACCACACAGGGTAGCACTTTTAGTGAGGTTTCTAGTAACTCTTCTGAATGCTTTGTTAACCATTTAAGAAAGATTAATGGGTTTTCCATATGCAATCACAGACAAATATGAAGTGTTCTAAGACTTTTATCTTAATGGATTTGTGGAGAAGGATTAGGGTTTAAAGCTCTATTTTAGAAACATGTTGCAATGGAAGGAGGAAATATTCACTGAGCAAAAGTCAAGACTAAAAGAAACCACTGTCTGAGAGAATAAAATGCTACAAAAAGGCTACAATACCTGGCTTTATATCTTAATGAATAAATTATATTAGCTAGTAATAAAATGGCACCTTTAACAGGATTTACATTTGGTAAATATGTAGACAAGGAGAACAGAAAATAAAAGGGGAGAGAGAAGAAAGAATAACATAAAGGGACAAAGGTGTGAGCAGCAAACAGAGATGACCACTTATAAAATGTTCCAAAACCATAGTGTCTTTTTCACAAATGTGGTTCATTTCATGAAAATTGGATGAAATTGAACAGTTTGTGGCTGCATTTCTGCTTAACTGAAACAAAACCAGAAAATCCTTTTTTTCTCAATCTTAGCTATAAAAATTTGTGTGTATGTGTGTATGCACACACATGTATACATATACGTGTGTATACATGGATGGATGGAGACACATGTAAATATAAGTGTGAATCTACTTTCTTGTGTGTATGTGTCTACCTTCTTGGCCTAATAAATATAGTTCAGGTGATATAATTTTGTTTTTTATGATTCAGCACTAAATTTATGCTCAATTTCATTCTGAATATTGATTTTTTTGCTTAAGACAATAGCTATCAACGGTATTAGATCACAGTATATAGAATTTTATAGCTGAAATTATTTTTTTTAATAAAACTCTGATCGTAGCATGTATATCATCATTTATCTCTTTAACCTAAAGTAGAATATTGAGAGAAACATTCAGTTCTTTGATGGTTTTTATTAGTTGACATCTTTATAGTGTTTGAAACAAACAAACAAAAAAACTAGTTTTGTCTCCAAAGACTTGGCTATAATCGATGTTGCCCTTAGAAGTGATCATATGCTACATAGACACTGCTGAAGCAACCTCTACTATACATCTATATCAATATTGATACATTCAAAATAGTAAGCACTGGAAGACTAGACCATAGAAATCAATCTGGACAAATAGCACTTGTGTGATCTTGAGTGTGTCACTTTATTGCTCATGTGCAAGCAAGAAATTGGACTAGATGATTTTTACGTATCTTACAGCTGTAATGTCTTATAATCCTATGGTCCTTTTTTCACTGACTCTCCTACCAAATATGGCACAATGCAAAAGCAATCAGCCTGATATTTATATTATTTTGTGAAATAAGAGAGACACTATGGTATAGTAGATACAGAGCTGGCCTTAAAGACACTAATTCATGTGTTCAAGCCCCAATTTCGATACATACTATGAGTGACCATGGGGAAATCATTGAATTTCTCCATATCCCAGGCAACTCCCTAAGACTACAAATTATTATTAGCAGAGGAAGTTTTCCCACTGAAAGTTCCCTACATCAATGAAATCAAAGGTCTGATTTAAAAAAAAAAAAGAAATGTGGAACACTAGATTGGAGTTGAAGAAGACTGCAGAAGCAAGTCTGCCTCCACCACCATCCCATATTAGTTAAGTTTTCTATGTTCTGATCCCAATGTTAACACAGATAGGACTTGAGCACCTGTACACCATGTTTCTCTAATCATAGGAACCATGTTTGGCTCAGAAGGCTATACCCTAGAGTTAAACTCCAAGTAGTCATAAACTACTTGCAGTGGGTAACATTGTAGGATGACTAGGGAGAAGGGAAGAAGAAATAGTTGAGAACTGAGAAAATTTTCAACTCAAGATTATGTGTCCAGAGTCAAATAAGAAGGCTGAAACCTCAGTTGTATAGAATCCAAACAAGGTGGAGATATACACATTCCTGCCATTTTGACAAGTATTCAAATTTAAGTGGGAAAATATTGTCAAGGGTACAACAATGAGTCTTATTTATTTTGAGACGTTGCTCCTGATTCATTTGGGGTGATGAGTCATCTAGGTTGAGGTAGGAGGGTGATTGACACTCTCATGGAAGCTGCCCAGCTACAAGTTTCAGCAGGAGTTTTGACTTCTCAGAGCTTGACACCACATAGCAAAGCTGACAAACTGGAAAAAGAAATTAGGAGGAAGATTTGAAGTCACCAGGACCCCAAGGTGACCAAAGCACCCATGAAATATCTCCAGATGGTGGACACTAAACAACTAGTTTTCTGAACAAATTAAGTAAATCACCAACTATTATTTAGTACAAGGGCTGTGAGTTTGAAATAGGAAGTGTGTACAGAGATATTACATAAATCTCTCATATATAGGACCTAGTACAGTGCCACTCAAAAGTAAATATTTAATAAATGCTGTTTGATCTGCCTAGTAGATTTTATTTATAGTGAGAGCTGATGTACCTTCTATCATGAAGAAGATATTGAATGCTAGAGCTGGAAGCAATATGAAGAATTATCAGATTAAACATCATTTTAATGGTAGAGAAATTTGCCAAGGTCACACAATAAATCCTTTGGTAGAATCAAGACTAGATGACCCATAAAGGCAGTAGCATGTGAAGACATTGACTATACCCAATTTTTTGATGGAGTGGATTTCCTCCATTGAAACTACCTCAAGAAACCATGAGTTGGTACTACTAACTAATCTACTTAAAAGGAAGCCTGCCAAGACCAACTTAAAGAGTTTTATACACATCCAAACTACATGGCCAATGACAATTTATTTTTGAAAATTTCAAACTACAGAATCACCTCAGGGTCTAAGAGCTATTTTGTATTATATATGCTAATTAAGAGAGACATGTGCATTTGCTACTATAGCAATATTAGAGATGCTGCCAGCTCTGTCCCTTTTCCCACATTCCTAATGATAACTTTTTTAAATATTTTTTTTATTCCCAATTACATTTTAACATTCTTTTTAAAATTTTTGAGTTACAATTTTTTTCATCCTTCCCCCTTTCCAGAGATGGTAGGTAATTTGATATAGGTTATGCATGTGCAATCATGCAAAGCATATTTATATTAATCATGTAGTGAAAGAAAACACAGGCCAAAAAAACCCAAACCATGAAAAAAATAAAGTGAAAAATAATATGCTTTAATCTACATTCACACTCCATCAGTTCTTTCTCTGGAGGTAGATAGCATTTTTCATCATGAGTCCTTTGGAATTGTCTTGGATCACAGTATTGCTGAAAATAGATAAAATCATTGACAGTTGATCATTTTACAATGTTGCTATTACAGTGTACATCATTCTCCAGGTTCTTCTCGATTCACTTTACACAGCCCTGCCTCACTTAAATCCAATTCACTTGCAAGTCAAGACATCATCTTCCTGCTGTCATTGGTCCTCTTTGAGAAGAAAGGACAAACACCAATTTGTGAGTAATAGGAGCTGCCCCACTGGGGACCCAACTGGCCAGTTCCAGTTGGGCAATGCTGCTTCTTCCTTCCTTTCTTTATTACCTACCTTCTTCCTCCCTCTACATGGGGAATCATACACTTACATGTTGATGCTCTGTCCAGAGGAATATAAATTTCTTGAAATAGAGCTCTGTTAAACCAAGCTTTGATAAAGCATATTTGGATTCAAATGGAGCTACTTGACTAAGCCTTTATCCCAAATCACTCTAGCTGTCACTATCTGGCCAATAATAAGCCCCAGCTCAAGCCTCCATTGGTCATTGTTTGGGTTTTGATGGCTCAAAGAGAGTGTAAATATCAATTGTTTCTGTTCTGGTCAAAAAGCCTGAGGGCCTTCTCTTTCCAGATTGATTTTTATTTTTAGTAGGTAAAAGAGGCCATTTTTTGGCCTCATTTCTTACCTAGCCTTAGTCACTGAATGTGTGTTGCCTCAGACAAACTAAAAGCTAAAAAAGACCTTAGCTTAAAAAGGCCAAGGGCTCCCACTGCATCCTGGGCCATCTCCAGTCATCCTGATCTATGTCTGGCCGCTGGACCCAGCTGGCTCTGGAGGAGAGAGTGAGGATGATGACTTCGGCACAGCCCTGCCTCACTTAAACCCAATGCACTTGCAAGATAAGACATCACTTCCCTAATGTCATTGGTCTTCTTCAAGAATGAAGGACAAACAACAACAAACAACAAACAACCATCTAGGTTTTTTGACAGCATCCTGCTTATAATTTCTCGTAGCACAATAGTGTAGCATTAAAACTGCAGACGACAACTTGTTTAGCTATTCTACAGCTGCCGGACATCCCCTCAATTTCCAATTCTGTGCTTAAATACTTTTTTACAAATAGGTCTTTTTCCCTTTTCAAAAAATCTCTTTTAAGAAGACCTGGTAGTGGTATCATTGGATCAAAGGATATGCACAATTTGATAGCCCTTTGGTCGTAGTTCCGAATATTTCTCCAGAATGGATGGATCCATTCACAACTCTACTAATAGTTCATTAGTGTCCCAATTTTCCACATCCCCTCCAACATTCATTATTTTCCTT
Organism: Phascolarctos cinereus; assembly: GCF_003287225.1. Lineage (NCBI taxonomy): Eukaryota > Metazoa > Chordata > Mammalia > Diprotodontia > Phascolarctidae > Phascolarctos > Phascolarctos cinereus. The sequence goes on from NW_027555736.1 coordinate 201,894,046, forward strand.
TTATGTCATATTAGCCAATCAAATAGGTGTGAGGTGGTACCTCAGAGTTGTTTTAATTTACATTTCTCTGATCAATAGTGATTGAGAGCATTTTTTCATATGACTATAGATAGCTTTGATTTCTTCATCTGAAAACTGCCTGTTCATATCATTTAACCATTTGTCAGTTGGGGAATGATTCACCTTCTTCTAAATTTGACTCAGCTCTCTACATATATGAGAAATGAGGCTTTTATCACAAATACTTGCTGTAAAAAATTTTTTTCCAGCTTTCTGTTTTCCTTCTAATCTTGTTTGTTTCTACAAAATTTTTTAAATTTAATATAATAAAAATTATTCATTTTACATCTCGTAATGCTCACTATCTCTTTTTTGATCACAAATTCTTCCTTTTTCCATAGATCAGACAGGTAAACAATTCTATGCTCCCCAAGTTTGCTTATGGTAATACATTTTATATCTAAATCATGTAACCATTTTGACTTTATCTTGATATATGGTTTAAGGTGTTGGTCTATACCTAGTTTCTGCCACACTGTTTTCCAGTTTTCCAGTTTTTCTCAAATACTGAGTTCTTGTCCCAGAAGCTTGGACTTTTGGGTTTATCAAACACTAGATTACTATTGTCATTTACTACTATATATTGTGTGCTTAATCTATTCCATTTATCCAACACTGTATTTCCTATCCAGTCCAAATTATTTTGATCTTTACCACTTTATAATATGGTTTGAAATCTGGTATGGCTGAGTCACCATCCTTTGCATTTTTTTTTCATTAATTCCTTTGATATTCTTGACTTTTTTCTTTTTTTTCTCTTCTAATACTTTTTTAAATTTTATTAATCTATTTTGATTTATCAACAATCACTTCCATATGCTTTTGAGTTGAAAATTTTTCTCCCCCTTCCTTCTCCCCCCCCCAAGACAGTGCACAATCTGATATGGGCTTTACATTTAAATACCCATTAAACATATTTTCACATTAGTGAAGTTGTAAATAAAAATTAAAACCAACAGGAGGAACCATCAGAAAGATGAAAGAAAACTCAACAGAAGGTAAAAATAAGTGATAGCGATTGGACTTCCATAGTTCTTTCTTTGGATGTGGACAGCATTTTCCATCCCGAGGCCTCTGGAGACGTCTTAGATCCTTATAATGCTGAGAAGGCTTCAGTTTAGCAATTGACTTTTTGTTCTTCCAGATGAATTTTGTTATTGTTTTTTTCTAACTCTGTAAAATAGTTTTTGGTGGTTTGATTGGTGTAGCACTGAAATAAGTACATTAATTTAGGTAGAATTGTGATTTTTATTATATTGGCTCAGCCTATCCATGAGCAATTGATATTTTTCCAATTCTTTCAATCTGACTTTATTTGTGTGAAAACTGTTTTGTATTCCTGTTCATGTAGTTCCTAGTTTTGTATTGGTAGTTATAGTTCCAATTATCTTATATTGTCTACAGTTATTTTAAAATAGAATTCCTCTATTTCTTGCTGCTGCACTTTGTGGGTAATATATAGAAATGCTGATGATTTATGTGAGTTTATTTCATATCCTGCAACTTTGCTAGAGTTGTTAATTATTTTAACTAGCATTTTAGTTGATTTTCTAGATCCTCTAGGTACACCATCATATCATCTGTGATGAGTGATAGCTTTGCTTCCTCACTGCCTATTCTAATTCTTCAATTTCCTTTTTCTTCTATCATTTCTACAGCTTCTACATGACAATGATTGCTGATGGTTTTACATAGAAACTATTTGTCATTTTAAGGAAAGCTCCATTTATTCCTGTGTTTCCTAGTCTCTTTAATAAGAATGAATGTTATATTTTGTTGAAATCTTTTTCTGCATCTATTGAGCTAATCATATGATTTCTGTTAGTTTTGTTATTGATATGATCAGTTATGCTTATAGTTTTCCTATTGTTGAACCAGCCCTGCATTCCTAGTATAAATCCCACCTGGCATAAATCTCACCTGGTCATACTCTTGTGATGTATCACTGTAATCTCTTTTCTAGCATTTTATTTAAATTTTATATCAATATTCATTAGGGAAATTGATCTATAGTTTTCTTTGTTTTTGCTCTTCCTGGATTAGGTATTGCACCATATTTGTGTCATAAAAGGAATATGGTAGGATTCCTTACTTGTCTATTTTTCCAAATAGCTCATATACTATTTGGGATTAATTGTTCTCTAAATGTTTCATAGAATTCATTTGTGAATCCATATGGGCCTGGGGATTTTTTCTTAGGTGGTTCATTGATGACTTGTTCAATATCTTTTCCTGAGATAGGGTTAAGTGTCCTATTTCTTCTTCTGTTGATCTGGGTAATTTATTTTTGTAAATATTCACCAAATTAGCTTAGATTATCACATTTTTGGCATATAATTGGGCAAAATAGCTCCTAATAATTGCTTTAATTTCCTCTTCATTGGGGGTTAATTCACTCTTTTCATTGTTGATACTGGTGATTTGGTTTTCCTTTTCTAGTGACATATTGAGGCTTCTCCTATACACAGTTAATGTTCCCCTTAGTTTCAGTCCAGAATGTTTATTCTGGAAAATGGGGTACACTGAAGTCTCCAATAAGTTTCTAAAGTTAGCTTTTGTGTTAGATTTCTAAACTCTATATTCCTGTCCTGAGAAATACAGCATAGGGGAAAGTGCAGCCAATTTTTGTTGTTGCTATTCAGTCATTTCAGTCATGTCTGAATCTTCATGACCCCATTTGGGATTTTATTGGCAAAGATTAAAGGAGTGGTTTGCCATTCCTTCTCCAGCTCACTGTACAGATGAGAAACTGAGGCAAACATGGTTAAGTGACTTGCCCAGGATCACACACCTGGTAAGTGTCTGAGGCCAGATTTGAACTCAGGAAAATGAGTCTTCCTGACTCCAGACCTAGCACTCTATCCACTGCACCACCCAGCTACCCATGTAGCTAATTACACAATCTTGATTACCAGACAAAGCATTTGCTTTCAGTCTGCTCCTTCCTTTCTACACTAGTGAATACAGTATAACCCAGGGCCCCAGCCTCTAAGAAAGATATAATACCCTTTTCCCTTTCCTTTTCAGGCTTCCCCAATACTCATAAAATAACCACAAAAGCATCACAGAAGGTGGTGTGGCTATCAATCAAGCTGCTTTTTCATATTACGGCAGTTGGTTTTCACAAACTCATTACTTCTGCTCTCTGTATGTGCTTTCTCTAGGTTCTGGCACTCATTAAGGGTATGTATCTATTTACCAATCAAATCTTTTGGCTCTACTCTAACCAACTTAGCCTTTCCCATTCTATCTTTTCACACTATAACTCACTGAATTACCTTACCAAGATCATTACTTTCTAAAGCATATAATCCAAATGTTTTTTTTTAAAAAGCATAACATTCATCTCAAAGCACTCACCATGAGCTCCCTAATCTGTGATACTCATTCACTCCCCCCACCCTACCCCACATCTTCCCTGAACAAGAGAGAAGATAAAACCCAGAAGTTGAGTTCTCAGTTGCTCTGAAGCCAGAACGGAGCAAAAGGTCATTCACAAACAAACAGAGCTCATGAATGCAGGGACTACCAGATGCCTTGGAAGCTATTGTCACTATTAGCTTCCTCCCTTGAGATGACGCACATGCATCAATCTCCACCTCACTTCTGTTAGTACTAAAGTGGTCTTCTGTTATCAGAAGTAACTACTGTCTTACACTCTGTCCCTCAATATCAAGTATGAGCATGAAGCCAGGCCTCTGTCCTTTCACTTCTAGGCCATAGCATATTGGATTTTCCCAGGGAAATGGTGCTATTTTCCTATCAAAATCTCTCCAAAGGCAAATGGCAGAAAACAGGAAAAGTCAACGTATTTGTGCCCAACTGACACTCTTTCATGGCCTTGGTGTTGTCTTTCCAATCTCCTATGCTTCTTTGTCCTTCTTCACCTTTGTGAGTTTGCACCAAACATTGATGTGCTCATCATTGTTGGCCAGGAAAATGCCTGCCATACCTAATTCATTAAGTCCCCTATCTAACAGCTGTCAAAAGTCTGCACCTAAACTAGTAGTACCTACCACTGTTCTCCATGTTTGTATGGGTCTTCCTTATTATTAAACCTTCCTATATTCTCCTGTCCCAGAGACTGCCTTAGTTTTGGTGCCCATACCTCATCAGTACCCCTAGTAATTTCTGTTCTTTTGATTGAAGGACCTGAGAGTACAGTAAGAAACTCCTCCCAAAGCCTCTTTTAAAGAGGGCCCAGAACTCAGTCATTTCCCAGCAGCTTCTTTTCTTGAATTCATTATCATCATGTCATCCTCAACCCCTCTCACAAAAATACACGCACTGGGTACCTTCTCCACCCTCTCCACCACCAACCCCTTTTCACTTTCTTTTCATGTGCTAGATTATAAGTTCTTTGAGGTCAAGGACTGTCTTTCTTTTTGGTATTTTATCCGCAGTACTCAGCACGTTTTGAACATAGTATGTGCTTAAAAATATTTATTGTATTATATTGTATCCTATACATTAACATTGCAACTCTTTATCAGAGACATTCTTTGGTATCCAAAGGACTATACTACTTTTTAGGGGTGTGAAACATCTATAAATTGAGCCTCTACTAATAAACTATATAGTCTGGCACTCCCTATTTTTGACCATACTGGCCAAAATGTAACAAAAGAGAAGATATCATAAATAGATAGGTAGTACCATCTGATGTCAGTAGCAAAGAGTTTCAATGCCTGCTGCCTAAAAAAGTCACAAAGCTATAAGTTCCCATTTATACAGTTGCCTGAAATCTGCTGCACTACCTTCTGTTGTTAAGAGATCTTCTATGTGATCTTTGGTCTTCTTAACTAACACTTCTAGCAAATGTTCTTAAACATAGTCTATTCATCACCTATGCAAAAGCAGTCCCATCTCTATCTAATGTTAGCAAAAGATCCACAAAACCCTCATGGCAAGACCCTCTCACACAGTACTTTTTCAATTCCTTCTGTGATGGAGCTACATGTCTTCCAGTGTAGTGCCTTCCCCATGGTTTCCAGATATCTGCAGGTCTACTGAAAATCCCAACTTCATCACTTAATACCTGTGGGAATTGGGACAAGGCATGTCACCTCTCTGATCCTCAGTGCTCTCATCTATAAATTGATGGGGTTGGATTAAGGTCCTTCCATGCTGTTCCATCTCCCCCCTATACCCCAAGTGCCTGACCTCCAGTGCCTTCCTTCTGAGATTATATTTATAAACTATATGTCTTTTAAACATAGCTGTTTGCATAGGTTGTCTCTCCTTTTAAAATGAGAATTCCTTAAAGATGGGAACAATATTGTTGCCTGTCTTTTTCTCCCTGTAGTTTGGCACAGTGCCTGAAATATACTAAACCCTCATTAACTGACTATGATCAAATAAGATAAAAATGCTGAAATGAGGTAATGCATATAAAATGCTTTCAAATTTGAAAGCACTGTATATAAATTTTAGCTATTATATTATTGTTATTATGTTTGTAAGCTATGATACAATAATACGGACATCAGGAAACCTCAAAAACCAAAGTAAGGGACTCTGGGAACAGCCCCACTGAAAGGAACATGACTCATGAGATTTAGAGTTAGAGATAATCATCCAGTCCAAACTTATCCTCATTTTTACAGACTAGAAAACTAAGGTCCAAAGAAGTTTAAAAACAAGTGAATGGCAAGGCCAAGGCTTGGCACCTAGGCCATCAAACTACATATCTAGTGCTCTCTGCAATACACCAGGCTTCCTCTCAGTTGCTCTTTTAATTCAATAAGGAATCATTGCAGATAGCTACCCATCTTCTCATGTACTATTCAATAGAACATTTACAATACTAACCCTCTAAGTAGAAGAGCTAGAAAGACTTGAATGAAGCATCTAAACGAATCAGAGAAATTTTAAACAAGTAATTGGTTTGGGTTTTTGCGTACTAATTCAAATAAGTGGCTGAATTTATGCTTTTGTAAAACAGAATCTGTGGTTGACTTGAATTAAACAGAATTGGATTGAATTGTGAAACAAAGCCAAAGGAACTCTACAAGATGCCAATATCATTAAACAAAATGGAACTATGCAATGCCTAACATAACACTGCAAATAAATATTTATTGAATGATGATTATACCAGCTGGTTGAGACTTTTTAGACTAACATATAAAATATGGAGCCTCTGAAAGCTCTGGTTCTGAATCTGATACTTGTTCAAGTCCAGAGGTGGCTGTTTGGGTTAATCAATTTTGCAAATAATGAAAACAGCTACTATTAGTACAATACTTCTATTACAGACTAAGCAAGTTATCCAATAGTAAAAGCATTTAGTCAAGACATAAAAACAGTACAATAATAAAAGAGAATATAGTAATAGAATAATTCTCTGCTCCCATACCTAAATCCTTCTAAGCTCCAGAGGGTTCTAATCTAATCCTCCCAAACACCACTGATCTGTCTATCATGTCAGGAGAGGGACATGTCTGTTTTGAAACTTCCCATGCAGTTAGGGCTCAAATCCATTCAATTCATGGATTTCTTCAGAAGCTTCTTGGGGTGAGTTGTTATCTGCTAAAGTCTCTCTCCCTCACCCTTTGGGATGTAAGGCTTATCTGAAAGTTCCTGGGTTGAGGAACATATGAGTTGTACCACTTCTTATACTACTCTTCTGTCTTCTTATTCTGACCACAATCCATGGCTAGCTTTCCTGTCTCTGTTTACACACTCAGTTCCAGCAATCTTGTTGTTTTTTTTTAAACTGCCACCTCTCAGAAGTCTCCCCAAGAATCAGAGTCCTACTGATGCTACATTCTGTAGCTGTTCATATATCACTCTGGGAAATCAAGGCCAAAGAAGTTCTCTTAATGAGCAACTGGTCCCCAGAATTTTCATTTTTTTTTAAATTTTATTATTTTTTAAAGGAAGGAAGGAAGGCAGAAAGTATGCTTAGTTTTAAGAAGTTAATACCAACATTGGGTCATTTTTGGTTCCTTTCCTAGTTCCCAGGATAACAGGATCAAAGTTTTGTTCAGGGTGGACAGGGGACAATTGAAATAAATGGGCTTCCTTTCTTTTCATGTCCTTTTAGATCAAATATTTAAAGACATGGGAGAAGGAAGAGGAACTAGATTTGTTCAGACTGATTCTAGAGCTGTTAACTGTGGCTGGAATTTGCAGAGAAGCAGACTCAGTATTAATGTGGGGAAAGACCTTGGGGCCTAGGGTAGAATGGGTTGTCTCTAGCAGTGTTGGGTTCTCCCTTATTGAAGATCTTTCAGCAAGACCTGTGTGATCACTTCTCTGTGATGCTATGGAGCAGAGGTGTCAAACGCATACTCTTGAGTGCTACCAAGTGCAGCCTGAACAAGATTAAAAGGATAACTGGGAAATACTTTTAAAAAATCAATAAAAAAAAAATAAATATAACCAATAAAAATAAAAATAGATAATATTTCATTTTAAAACTGTTACTATGTCACTCACAGGAGTCCTTATGTATAAATTAGAAGCCCCCATTTCTATTTGATTTATATTACTTTATTTTTAATTTGTGGAATAAAACAAGTTATTTGATTTTTACATCACTCCTGTAGAGGAAATTCTTTTCCAGATGTGGGTAGAACTAGATGATGGTCTCTGAGGGTTCTCCAAATTCTGAAATACAGCCTAGGACATAGCAGACAAGTAATAAATATATGTTGATTGCTTGATTGATTGAAGTGAAATCCTGGGGCCATGCCCACCATACAACATGATTTCAGACTTTGTTGTCTATACTTATTATGTTTCAGTGGACATGATTTGACCCATGGTATATCCAAATTCATGTAATAACTCATAAATGTTCTACTAAATTAAAAATGGTACAAGTTCTCTTTAAGGAGAAACTAGTACTTTCAAGTAGCCATAAAAGACTAACCTGAAAAAAAGAAGTATCTGGCTAATTGAACCCTCCCCCTTTTTAGTACATCTATTCATAATAAATTCCCCCAAAGCACCAATCCATTTTCAACACATCAAAAGCTCAGAACACTAGAGAAAAATAAACCATTTGTGTGACAATATGCTCTCTTTCTTAGCAAGAGGATTCTGGTGTCTGTCATTATTGCCAGTGTCTAGAGTAGGAGATTTTAGCATTATTCTGAGAGTTCAGCAGTGTCCCTGTTGCTGTCTTCAATGTCATTTGTCAAAAAGGGGACATTTTCCCTGAGGACTGATTTTTTAAAAGATATTTTGTATTTTTTCCTTTCCTATCAGCTTATCTACTGTCATCTCAGAAGTACCTGAAAGGGATGAGGGATTTTGTGCTTTCCTTTGTAGTTACTGTACAATCCATAAGAGATGTTTGGTTAGGGAAATTAACTACCTGGGAAGTAGAAAGAGCTTCCGTTATTGTCTTGGGCTATAATCTGTAGAGTGAAAACACAATGGAGGTAACAAAGGGAGACACAAAGAACAAAGACATCAAATAGGAGGGAGATCAAAGGTACCCAGATTGTGGAGGAAAATAAAGAAATAACAATAGCTGCAAACCATTGAATGAACAAAATGGCCTCCCAAAGAACACAGATTCAAAAAATAAAACAAAAGTTATAGAAGAAATGGAGAAAAAAGAGGTAGGAATGAAGTTGCATTCAGATAAAGAGGAAGGATACTGTATACCAACAGCATCAAACTCAAATAAAAATGGATCCCAGCTGCATATCTTCTTAGAAAACCACAAATTAGCATTATCTATCTTGGAGTTTATTTTTATTTGTTTTGTTAAACATTTCTCAATTACATTTTAATCTAGTTCAGCTGAGGAAGCTTTTCTGTGAGCCTTGAGTTTAATACCTCTGCCGTATAACTGTGGATAGACAAAAGAAAGCCAGCACCCAACATACAACCAACACTGACCTTCAGAAGACATACCATCACGCACAAAATGTGTGTGTGTGTGTATGTATTTATGTATGTATGTATGTATGTATGTATGTATGTATATACCTATTTGTGTCTAATGGTAGCCATCTCTAGGGGAGGGAAGGAGGGAAGAAAAAACAGAAATTGACATGATAATTTCACTGTATTTTAAAAGGAGTAACAAGTTGTACATAGTAGATGTACAGTTTCATGTGCAATCATCTTTTTTATTGTACTATATTATGGAGATGCTTGTTTTATTCCATATATTTAAAATATTTTTTAAAAGAAGACATACTGTCATTTGAATAAAATGATTTTTTTTTCTTTTCTCAAGAGAGAGAATTAAGCTTTTGATTTCCTTAACATAGGAAACTCTTGGGGAAGAAAATCTTTCTGCCCCTACAAATCAGTACCTGAAGCCTAGTCTGAGATTTCAGGTCTTAGAAAGTTCTTTGTGGCACTGAGAGGGTTTTGTTGTTTGTTTTTTTCTGGACTAGGTTAAACAGGTCATTCTTTGCCTCATATTTTTTACCTACCTTAATCGTTGAGTGGGTGTTTCCTCAGTCAAACAGAGACCATCTAAAAACCTTAGCTTTAAAAGGCATCTGGAGCCATCTCCAGTCATCCTGGACCAAGTGGCTCTGGAGGAGAGTGAGGCTGGTTACTTTGCACAGCCCTCCCTTGTTTAAATGCAGTTCACTTGCAGGTCATGGCATCACCTCCATGAGGTCATGGTCCTCTTTGAGAACAGAGGACAAATAAGAACAAGCTCAGATTCACACAGCTAGTGCATGTGAGAGGTGTCACTTGAATCCAGGTCTTACTGACTCCCAGGCTGGCTTTCTATCCACTATCAACCTTTGGCCTTTCCTATTAAAGTGTTTCCCTTTGTTGTTCGGTTATATAGGACTCTTTGTGACCCTGTGCACCATACTGTCCATGGAGTTTTCTTGGCAAAAATATTGGAGTGGTTTGCCATTTCATTCTCCATCCTTTAGTTTCTGCTTTGTTTTGCTTTGCTTTTTCTGCCTCTCAGTAAAGCTCAGTAAATCTCACAGGTTAGAGTTGGAAGGGGGAATGAAACTTGGAGAAGTTAAGTGATTTGTCTAAAGTCCTAAAGTTGGGGCATCAGGATTCATATACATGTCCACAGGCTCCAAATCCAACAGTTCCCCTTCCTCCCACCCATAAATTCTCTTAACTGGCATGGCTCCCCCCAAAAAGTAGATGATCCAGAATTCTTACTGGGTTCTCTGCAATTACTTCACGTGTATTTTCTTTGCAAAACATCCTTTCTTAGAACAACATAACAATGACATAACGATGCAAGTGAAAACACAAAATGGAAGATGAACTTTCAAGGGAAAAGACAATGGAACACAGTTTCCTCCTTACAGTAGAGAAGTGGGGAATTTGGGGCATGGAATGCTGCACACAATGACACAGATGAATTGTTTAGTTTTATTTACCTGTTTTCCTTTGTTACAAGGAGAAAGTTCAGTTTCAGAATGGGAGAAGATGGGAAATCTCATCCAGAAATGGCTATGGTATAGATAACAATAGACACCAATTAAAGGTTTAAAAAAAAAAAGAAAATGAAGTGTCTATTCTTCATTACTTCTTCACTGAAACTTTCCCATCTAGTGTTATAGTGAACTCCACACTTTTTGCATATTTGCAGTTAGATTTTTGAAAGTCTTAGTTAAATATTTAAATAATAGGGATTTTTTTTTCATGGAATCCAAGTAATGGGTAGCAACAACAACAATAGTGCTTTCAAACAGATGGATAGCAGTTGCAGAGTGGACAGAGTGCGGAACATGGGGCAGCTAGGTGGCACAGTGGATAAATCTCCAGCCAGTTCAAATCCAACCTCAGACATTTGACACTTGCTAGTGGCATGACCCTGGGCAAATCACTTAACCCCAATTGCCTCACCAAAAAGCAAAAACAAACCAAAAAAAAGAGTGTGGGACACTAGGAACTTCACTTTTACCCTTAGTGCCCTAGGTAACTATGCATATAAATTGGGGGAGGGGGGGTCAAGGTGTTCACCTACTTTGGAAGAGGTTTATCCCTTATCCAGGAATACCCTTCATCAGTGAAATCACAAGGCCATCATCAAACACTTTTAAAGTTTAAGAAGCTCTGTGCTGTAAGAAATGATGAGATGGCTGGTTTTTTTAAAAAACTTAGTAACAGCAACATTGTTTGAAGAACAGTTGTGAAGGACCAAGTTATTCTGAGTATTAGAAGTACTCAAATCAATTTTGAGTAAAATACTCAAAGGATTTATGAAGGAAGATGTTATCTACCTCCAGAGAAAGAACTGATAATATAGAAGTATGCATAGTATGGTTTTACATGTATTTACAAATCTGTGTTAAATGGTGGCCTTCTCTAGAGTGGAGTGAGGAGGAAGGGAAGGAGACAGTTCAGAGTTTACAATGTAACAAAAATAAATTAACTTTTAAAAAATTAGGTTAAGAAAAGAAAGTCTAAGAAGCTCATTTCTCAAAACAAACATGTCAAGGTAGGAGTGACAAAGTTGTTATTCCTATTTAACAGATGAAAAAAGTAGAGCTTAGAAATGTTAAGTAACTTTCCAATCACTACAAAGCTAATGCATGTATTTGAATGGTGTTTCCCAACTAAGACATGTTGATGCTTTAATGCATTAGGATAACTTTTTGGTACTTAATTCAAAGGAATAACATCTCTACCTACAAGCATCTTACAACCTTGCTGGATGTCTCAGTCTCAATAATCATTATTTCCTTGCTGCCCCTCCTCAAACATTTTCCTGGAGATCGGAGGATGAAGGTGATAGTAGACATTGGAGACAAAGGAAAGAGGAAGTTTATTCTCTTAGGCTATATAGATTTTATATAATATGGTTGATGGAACAGGATTTTGGAAAAACAGTGGAAAGTGGAACATAGGAACTGTGGTTGCATCCTACTTCCTGCCAAATGTACCAGCAAGCTCACAATTAAGTTACAACCTAAAAAGGGTTAGATACTGGATTTGATGACTTTTGGAAGACTCTTCCAGCCCTGTACATCTATGATTCTGACTCATGAGTAAGTTTTCTAATGGAAAAATTATTTCATTCATTAAAAAAAAAAACATTTATCAACTGCTGACTTTGTTTAAAACACTTCAGGAAATCTAAATATTAATAAGACATATTTCTTGCTCACAAAGACCTTACCATAAAGTAGAGCAGATTAGATATGTGTACAAATAAATACAATATATAATAGTGTGATGAATACATTTCAAAATTACAAAAAGAAATGAAATGACATTCAGATGAGAAAGAAGTCACTTTGTAAGGTGAGGAAAGACTTCATCAGAAGGTAATTGAGCTGAGCCTTAAATGGTTCACAAGATTTCATTTGTCAGAAACTTGATAGAAGAAAGTGAGAGGATTGTCCTATTTTAGGTGAGGATTGAATGGGTAATGGTACAGTGGCAAGAAAGGTGGGAATATATTAAGCAATATGTTAGTAGTCCAGTTTGCCTAGAGCAGGAGTTCTTAAATCTTTTGTGTATCATGAATTTCTTTGGTAATATGGTAGAGTCTGTGGACCTTTTTTCAGAATTTTTAAAAAATATTTATTTCAACTTTTTTTTCAAAAGTTTCCATTTCAAATTCTTTCCTCCCTAAAGCCCCTCCCCCACTTATTGAGAAGGCGGGCAATATGATGTCAATTACACATGTGAAATCCTGCAAAACATATTTCCATATTAGTCACATTGCAAAAAAAAAAAGCAAGAAAAATTTGAAAAGTGAAAAAAATCAGACTTCAATTTGCATTTAGAGTTCATCAGTTTTCTCTCTGGAAATAGACAGCATTTTCCAACATGAGTCCTTTAGAATTATATTGGATCATTTTCTTAATCAGAGTAATTAAGTCTTTCACAATTCATCATTATAATAATGCTGTTATTGTATACAATAATCTCCTGGTTCTGCTAAATCACCCTGCATCAATTACATCATTACAGGTCTTCCCAAGTTTTTTCTGAAACTACTTACCTCATTATTTCTTACAGCACAGTAGTATTCCATCACCATCATATGCCACAATTTGTTCAGCCATTCCCCAGTTGATGGGCATCCTTTCAATTTCCAGTTCTCTCCCACCACAAAAAAAAAAGAGCTGCTAATTTTTTTTTTTTGCGCATATAGGTCTTTTTCCCTTTTTTCTTTTATTTCTTGGGGGTACAGGCCTAGAAGTGGTATTGCTGGGTCAAAGATTTTGCACAGTTTTATATCCTTTTGGGCATAGTTCTAAGTTGATCTCCAGAATGGTTACAGCCTTTCACAACTCTACCAAAAATGCATTAGTGTTCCTACTCTACTTTTTTTTCTCTTATTTTTTCTCAACTATGTATAAATAAAATTTAACATTTTTTTTTTAAATTTGAAGTTCCAAACTCTCTCCTTCCCTTCTTCCCTCCTGGAGAAATTTTTTAAAAGTATGCTTCAATCTACATTCAGACTCCATCAGTTCCTTGTTTGGAGGTAGATAGCATTTTTCATAGTAAGTCCTTCAGAATTGTCTTGCATCATTGTATTGCTCAGAATAGATAAGTCATTATTGAGAATCTGCTCATCATTTCTTATATCACAATAGCATTCTATCACAATCATATACCACAACTTATTCAGGTATTCCCCAATTGATGGGTATCCCTTTAATTTTCAATTCTTCACCACCACAAAAAAGAGTGGCTATAAATATATTTTTTTTTAACATATTGGTCTTTTTTTCCTTTTTCTTTGAACTTCTGTGCAAAGTTTTGTAGCCCTTTCAGTATAGTCCAAGTTGTCATCCAGAATGGCTGAACCAGTTCACAACTCCACCAACAGTGCATTAGTGTCCCTATTTTGCACACATCTTTTCTAGAATTTGTCATTTTCCTTTTCTGTCATGTGTTATCTGATACATGTGGGGTGGTACCTTAGAGTTGTTTTAATTTGAATTTCTCTAATCAAAAGTGATTTAGAACATTTATATTTAACTATTGATAGCTTTGATTTCTTTTATGAAAACTGCCTCTTTCAGAATGCTTTTAAATGCACAAAACAAAATACATTGAAATACAGAGAAAACCAAAGGTTAGTGAAAATAAAATGTAATTCTTTTCTTTTACAAGTTCATGAACCTCCTGAACTCATCTCTGAAACTTACAGAGGTCTGTGGATGTCATGGGCTAGAGCAGAGAATAAAGCTAGGATGGTAGATAGACCTGGATTACGGAGTGCTTTGAAAGCTATGCTAAAGAGTTTTTTTTTTTCAATAGGTATTAAGAAGTCATTAAACATTTTTGACCAGGGAAGATGGTACAATCATATCTGTATACAGGATATTTAATCTGGTAACAGTGTGTATGGTGGATTAAAAAGGGAGAAAGGAAAGTCATTAAGGAGGCTTTCTCATTCCAGATGAGACAATGAAAAAAGTATAAAGTTGTGATTTTGGGACAAGGGTAAGGACAGGAGATGGATGTGAGTGTGGACAGGATTTGAGTATAAGAGAAAAGAGGAATGACAAAGATTGAAATTCCAATGTTAAAGTAAATATGGTTGGGAAAAAATATGGGGCCATTCATGGAAACTGGAGGTTAGGAAAAAATGGTTCAGGGGAAGCAAGCATTTCAGAGATGATGAGTTGATTTTGGATATGTCCAATTTGCTATGCCTATAGAACTATTAGGTGGAGAGTTAGTAATAAATATCTAGATCTATAGGGACAGGTCAGTACAAGGAATATAGAGTTATGGGTAAAGGTGATCATGAGATTGAATGATTTCACATTAAGGATAAATAAAATAGTCAAGGGAAGGATGGTTCCAAACAGTCACCATCTTAACACCTACATATTCACCTGATACTACTCTCCCAGGACTGAGAACTGGACCAATCATGAGCAAGACTATGAAAATAGTAACATTTTTCTTTGTCATGTGTTTCCTCATTGCTTCTAGTCTCCCATTGCCCCTATTTGTCATTTATCTTTTCAAGCTCCCTAGACACTTTATACCTTCACACTGACATTTAGTTCTTCAAAGTTCTTCATGTGCATAACCCACTAGCCAAAAATACCTCTTTTCCCCCATTAAATTATATCTATCCTGTGGACCATTCTTTCATTGTCCTGCTATATTTGATTAGTGGTAGTAAGTTACATTACATGAGCTACTAAGGTTAAATATAAAATTTAGGTAATGTCTTATCTCTACAAAATAACTATAGCTGACTCTGAGAGCCTGGAATAACACAACATTCAATACCCCCAAGAAAGCACTAATAGGATAAGCCCAGACCTTCCCTCCAGAAGTGCACAGAGCCGTACTCTAACATCAAGTCTGAAGTCAAGAAATAGGATGAAAGAATGAGCAAACGAAAAAGAATCCCATTATAAAAAGCTATTGTGCTAACAGGGATGCTCAAGACACAAACTCAAAAGAAAATGACTCCAAATTTTCTATAAGAAAAACTTCAAAGAAAAACATAACTTGGACAGAAATCTAACTAGAAATTTCTGAAATATATGAAACAAAATGTTTTTTAAAGAGTCCAAAATTCTTTTTATAAAATAAAATGGAAGCATCATAGGAAAAACATAAAAGAAACCAGAGCTAAAGAAGAAAGAATTGAAAAGGAAATAAACAGCTTGGCACAAGAGGTACAAAACCTTGCTTAAGAAACAAACTCCTTGAGCATTAGAATAGATCACGTAGAAACCAATAACTCCATAAGAAAATAAGAACTATTAAAACTGAGTCAAAAGAACAAAAAAAAGAAGGAAATGTAAGGTATCTCAAAACAACAACAAAAAAGGATCCCAAATACAATATTTCAAGAAATCATAAAAGAAAATTGCCCATATCTCATTGAAGCCTAGGGTAGTGTTGAAATAGAAAGAATCTACTAGTCACCTCCTGAAAGAAACTTTAAAATGAAAATTCCCAGGGACTTTATAGTCAATATCCAGAACTTTCACCCTAGATCAAAGAAAAATATTGTAAGCATCCCAAAAGAAAGAATTCAAGAACCAAGGAGCCACAGTCAAGATGACACATTATTTAGCAATCATCATCACAGAAAAGACTAGGGCATGCTAAAGCCAGTTCATACTGGCTAATAGTTAAATTTTGATTATGAGCATTTACATCTCAGAAATCATAAAATGCTATAAATAATGGCTTGATATATTCTTTTATTGATTATCTGGACTTAAGAAAGTGACAGGAAAAATGTTAATAATACAGATTAAACTTAAAAGTATGTCACTCACACTTTTTTTTTCCAGAGGGCCAGTTGTTAAACATTTACCAGCAAAGTTCCTTACCCCCAGGAATGGAGAGCTTATAATATGATACTACAGAAGGCAAAAGATATAGGCTTACAATCAAGAATAATTTACCCAGGAAAACTGAATGTAATCTATGAGGGAAGGGAGGAATGGAGCTCTAATGAAATAAACTAAGAATCCAAGCATTCTTGATTTTTAAAAAAAATTGCATAGAAACTTTGAAGTAAAACATAGCAGTCAAGAAAAACATAAAAAGGTAAAAATTAATGAATAATCATAAGGGACTAAACAAGGATAAAGAATTTACATTCTAATATGGGGGAATAATACATGCTTCCTTTCTGAACCCAATCATCATCAGAGGTCATAGAGGAAGTCTAATTAGATGGAAGCCCTGAGAGTTATATAAATTTTGATGATCTTAAAAAGAGAACATAAAGGGAGGGAAACAGGAAAACATTGGAGGGTGAGATAATAGGTAGAATAGGGAAATTTATCTCATAACCAGGGTGTGTTAATAGAAGTCTGTACAAAAAGGAGGAAAGAGTAGGAGTATCAGGTGACATTTGAACTTCACTCTCATTTTAGGTCAAAGTAGGGAAAAATATACACATATACACACAGAGTTGGGTACAGAATCACTGGATTCTGGTGACTCTGGAGGAGATAGTAAGGCTAATGACTTTGCACAGCTCTGCCTCATTTAAATTCAGTTCACTTGCAAGTCATAACCCTCATGATATGATCTATCCTCTTTGAGAATGAAGGAGAAATAACAACAATTCAATACGAAAACAGGAGGGAAAAGAGAGAAAAGAGAAGAAAAAATAAGAGGGAGGGTAAAGTAATAGAGGGATTGTTCCTACCCAAAACAAACTCTACAAATATACAGAAATACTTACAGCCACTTTTTTTGTGGTGGCGAATAATTAGGAACTGAGGGGGATCAGTTGGGAAATGGCTAAATAAGTTAAGGCATATAAATGTCATGGAATACTAGTATGCAATAAGAAATGATGAGGGAGATGGTTTCAGAGAAACCTTGGAAGACTCATATGAACTGGTACAGAGTGAGTTGAGCAAAACTAGGAGAATGGTTTGTATAATGACAAAAATATTGTAAAGTCAAACAACTTTGAAAGACTTAGAAATTCTGATCAATATAATGACTAACCATGATTTCAGAGGATTCATGATTAAACAGGCTATCTACCTTTGGATAAAGAGTGATAGATGCAGAGCACAGAATGAGATTTTTTTTTTGGACATGGCCAATGCATGAATTTGTTTTGCCTGACAACACAAGGTGTAAAACAAAGGTTTTGTTTTTCTTTCCTTATTAATGAGGCAAGGGGTAGAAGTGGGAAGGAGAGAAAGTGGAATTTTGTTGATTGAAAAAAATATACATATATATATACATATACATATATATGTATGTGTGTGTGTGTTGTCCATGTGAGTAGTTGAGCATGAGAGAAGGAGCCTCTGCATAGTGGACTTCCCTACAAATCCAAGGATGACCAATTTGGGAATATCTGTGTTGGATTAACTGTATTTTTTTTCTCCTTGCTATAGATTTAAGAGAATTAGTTGTACTTGAAGACTAAAATTAAATATCCCTCACCTTTTCCACTCCTGAAAAAGTCTACATTTTTCCTTTAGTCTTTCCACAATAGGCTTAGACTTTGGTAAAGCCTTGTTGCAATGGGAGAGAGAAAAATCAATGTCAAGTGTAACCATTTCCCCACTCTACTTTTCAACTAATGTTTGAGATGCAACAGTAGAGCTTATGACTGTTTGATCTGGTTCTCACAATACTACATCCATTTTGGAGCTTTTTAAGGCAGAGAACTATTGATCTAAGAGATTTCTTTTTGTGTCTAATGAATATGCTACCTGTCCTTGAAAGTACTTGCATTTCCAAAGCCACAAACAGAAGCTCTGACTCACTCCCCAGCCAGGTTTCCAAACTTATTGGAAATGTCCATCTAACCCTAGCAATTCTCTCTGATTTATAAAAAAATCTGAGTCACCATTGGTTGACTATTTTGTTTGTAGGTGGGCTTGTGGTTAAAATAGCAGGGAGAATCAGGGAATGTATTTTTTTTCAAGCTGCCAAGCTATAGTGGTTCTCTCCCCTTGAAGTCTAATGACTATGATTCTGTTCTTTCCTGTGGAGAGAAAACATAGAAAACTTGGGCTGCGGCTAAATATTAAAGCAAGGTGCAAATCCAGATAAGAAAAATATAAATCTTTCTCTCTTTTGGTGAGAAACTTCAAAAGATATTTCTTAGCTCTAATCACAGTAGCCCACTGACTATGGTCAAAGACAATTTTAATAGAATGCTCTAATGTTCAGTATGTGCGGGGAAAGGGACAATATTTTACAGAATAAAAGGCACTGGATTTGGAATCAGAGGATCTAGATTCAAATCCCAGTGTTACCTGAGACAATTCACTTAACTGTCCTGGGTCTTTGTTTATTCATTTGTAAAATGAAATGATTGGGCTAGATTACTTCCTTGGTCACTTCCAGATCTGTTTCTATTATCCTATAGCCTTCAAATAAAAGATCCTTTTTTGCCATCAGATTCATGACTCTCAGACACAAGGCCCTACCCTTCTCTGGTGTTGTTGTTCAGTTGTTTCAAACTCTTTGTAATGCCACTTGGGGTTTTCTTGGAAAAGTTTTCTCATCTGTAAAATCAGGAGAATTTATCTAGATGATATCTGAGTTCCCTTCCAACTCTAACATATCTGATTCTGCCTGACCCATTTGCATTTTTTTTAAAGTGATGCTACAGATAGAACTTTAAACAGCCTCCTCTTTGCATTCTGCTATAATTTTGAGACCACGTTTCCTTTAGATCATTTTAATTGCTTTTACTACCATTCTTGCACCTATGTCCATCTATTCCATGGCTAGTTAAAGTAGCACATTTAGGAATTCCAGAGCTATAATGGTATTTAGTATGATAAGTTAGATGAGAGGCTGTACAGTGTAATAGATAGAGGTTCAGTCTCAGAATCAGGATGACCCAGGTTCGAGTCCACTTCAGAAACAAACAGGCAGTGTGATACTAGAAATTTAGTCTTTGGTGCCGTCTCCTATAAATCAGTACGCTGTTCCTGGTCTGCTTTGGCAAAAGAAGTTTCTTCACTGAGAGCTCTCTAACCCAATAAAACCCAATAAAAACATAAATGGAGCCTCTCCAAAGAAAAGATGATGGGTACTGAAATCAATTGATGGACAGGATGAAGTATAAAATGTATGCTTTTATTAATTGCTTCTTAGGAAGCAGCCATGAAGGAAATCTATAATTATCATCATTAAATCATTATACCCTAAGGTCATCACAAAATAGAATTTCTGACAAATAACAGGAAAAAATATATGATGAATTTGAGAACAACAGAGTCTATGAAAGCTCCAATAGAGAGTTGTTTTCCTGAAGGATATTTTATGAATAATTTCCCAAATGGTTAATTCTCTAAATCTATGACAATGAAAACAACAGCATATTAGGGTTATGAGTTTGTAGCCTGACAAGCCTCTTCCTCAGGCCATAGAATCATGGAAACCAAGAATAGGAGTTGGAAGGTACTTCAATAGTCATGTAATCCTTTCTTGTTGTTCAGTCATTTCAGTCATGCCTGACTTTCCTTTGACCCCATTTGGGGTTTTCTTGGCAAAGATAGTGGAGTGCTTTGCCATTTCCTTCTCCAGCTCATTTTATAGATGAGGAAACTGAGGCAAACAGAATTAAGTGACTTGCCCAGGGTTACACATTTACTAAGTATGAGACAAAATTTGAACTCAGGAAGATGAGTCTTCCTACTTCAGGCTTGGCACTCTCCACTATGACATTTAGCTGCCCATCTAATACTACTTCACTCCCAATGCTGGTATCACCTAGATATTACCCCACACAGGCAATTTTCATTTGAATTGCTATGAAGTCAGACCTCCTTTCCTATGCTTATGGAATTAATTTTTTTTTTCAAATGAATAAGGGATATTTCATTAGCCTCTGTTAAATTTCATTTTGTTGCTTTTATGTCATTGGCCTAGCCTATCTAAATCATTTTGAATCCTGATTTGTCAGCCAATATACCAATATATCTCTTCTAGTTTTGTAAGTAGGAGGCAATATCATCATAGGATCATTATATTTAGAACTAGAAGAAATCTTAGAGCTTGTCTAACCCAACTCTTCATTTAGAGATGAGGAAACTGAGGCCCAGAGACACTAAATTGATTTCTCAAGGTCACATAAATAGCAAATAGTACACCTGGAATTTATTTTATTTAACTTTTACTTCAAAGATACAGCAATAATAAAAGTACAAAAACTCCTCTCCACAACACCTAGGTGAGGGCACTCTCTTAACTCATTCCCTACATAATAGTAATCCCATTAACATTAGTCCATGATTGCCAGACGAGTCCTAGTCTCAATTATCCTGGTCTGAGTCTGAGTCTTCAAGGCTGCTTCTAAAGGTCAGTCCCTACTGCATGGACTGCAAAACCTGGACTCTAGAATACCAAAATGCCAGCATGCCCTCCTAACCTTTCAAAACTCATAAGATTTGGTTTTCTAATTCTTTCATCTGCAAGAGAAAAAGAATAAATGCAGAAAAGAAGTAAGGCCTATTTCACGGGACCACCGAGTCTGAGAGACAACACTGTCTTTCACCACACTCCATGAGCAAAGAAATCAAACCACGAGAGCAAAGCCAAAAGGACAGTGGACTAAAGGACTAAATTCAGAGTTCTTTGCTACACAACACATTGCTGATATTGGAAAGAGAACTGTGTAAAGGGCAGTCAACTAGAATTACGTCCAAAAGACTTGGTATTCTGCTACTTAGTATCTGAAAAAAATACTTTTCTTGAGAAAGTCATTTCAACTCTGTGGGCCTCAGTTTGTTCATTTGAAAAATAAAGGGGTTGTACTAAATCATTTGTAAGGCACCTCCCCTCTCTAACAATCTGTGCACTCAATATCATGCACAAATTAGATAAAAATGTTTTCTATGTCTTTATGTAAGACCGATAAAAAATATTGAAAAGGAAAGAGTCATGGAAAGAACCTAGCATAACACACAGGAGACCTGCCTCCAGGTTAACATTTATTAATTTATTTGCATTCTTGCATATGGTTCTTCAACCAATTTCAAATCTTCCTAACTATATGTACCAGACCACAATTCTTCACCTCGCCAAAAGTGTATATGGACCAAGACATCCAAAATCATATGATCATCTCAACAGATGCGGAAAAAGCCTTTGACAAAATACAACATGTTATGCCAAAAAAAATCAGCCTATGAAACATAGGCACAGAGGGACCTTTTCAAACAACATAAAAAGCATCTATCTAAAACCATACACAATATGGATACACCAAAACCTTTTGCAATAAATATGGAAGTAAAGCAAGGATGCTCACTCTCCCCACTATTGTTTGATATACTTCTGGAAATGCTAGCAATAGCAATAAGAAAAGATAAAGAAATTAAAGGAATAAAGATAGGTAAAAATAAGAATAAACTATCCTTGTTTGCTGATGGTATTGGGAGTTTATTTGGAAAACAGTAGGGAATCAGCAAAGACTAATTGAGATGATTAATAGCTTCAGCAAAGTTGAAGGCTACAAAATGAATACTCAAAGCCAAAACCAATTGACAAATGGTCAAAGGATATGAACAGGCAGTTTTCAAACAAAAAAGATTAATCTTATCTATAGTTATATAAACATGTTCTTTTTTTTGTCTAGCATAACTTGTTTTTATTGAATTGATATCAATTTTTTTGGTTTTTTAAAAATTTTATTAATTTATTTTGATTTATCAACAATCACTTCCATATGCTTTTGAGTTTAAAATTTTTCTTCCCCTTCCTCCCCAACTCCCTCCCCAAGACAGTGCACAATCTTATATAGGCTATACATTTACATTCCTATTAAACATATTTTCACATTAGTGAAGTTGTAAGTAAAAATTAAAACCAATAGGAGAAACCAACAGAAAGAGGAAACAAAACTCAACAGAAGAGAGAAAAAAAAAAGACAGCAATTCAGCTTTCACAGTTATGATTACTATCTGTGTCTTTTTCTCCATCCTTTTTTCCCATTTGTGCTTTTCTTTCTCCTCTCTCCCTTCCCCACCTCACCAGTACTTTGCTTTTAACCCCGGCCTCCTTCAGTCTCTCCTCCCTTCTATTAACCCCCTCCCCCTCTTCCCCTTCACCCCCACAGCTTCTTCCCTCCCTTCCCTTCCCCCTCCCTTTTCTTTCCCCTTTTCCCTCCTACTGCCCACAGGGCAACTTGGATTTCCATACTTAACTGATTATGTTATTACCTTCTCGAGCCAAATCTGATGAGAGCAAGGTTCAAACAACGCTCACCCCCCTCCCTTCTTTCCCTCTGCTGTAATAGGATTTTGTGTCTTTTCCTGTAACGTAATTTACCCTTGTCTGCCTCCTCCTTTCTCAGTACATTTTCTAAGACCAGACCAATCCACTTACTTGGATCCATTTAACCCACTTGATTAGATTTTTTTTTATCATTACATCAAAGTCAACTATATCCACCTTTATGTATACTCCTTTAACATGGTGTAATAACAATACAGTTCTCAAGAGTTGCAAGTGTCATCTTCCCTTGTAGGGATTAAACAGCACCCCCCTTACTAACAATATTTTGTATCTTTCTGACCCATTTACCTTTTTATGTCTTTCTTGAAACTTGTACTTGAAGATCTAATTTTCTGTTGAGCTCTGATCTTTTTATGAGGAAGTTTTGGAAGTCTCCTATTTTGTTGAATATCCATCTCCTCCCTTGAAAAATCATGCTCATTTTTGCAGGGTAGTTGAACCTTGGCGGCAATCCAAGCTCCTTTGCCTTATGGAATATCATGTTCCACGCCCTACGGTCTTTTAATTTAGAAGCTGCAAGGTCCTGTGTAATCCTGACTATGGTTCCATGATATTTAAATTGTTTCTTTCTGGCTGCTTGCAGCACCTTCTCTTTCATCTGGTAATTTTGGAATTTTGCTATTATATTCCTTGGCATTGTCAATTTGGGATCTCTTTAGGTGGTGAGCAGTGTATTCTTTCTATGGTTATTTTACCTTCTGGTTCTAGGACTTCAGGGCAGTTTTCCTTTATGATTTCCTGAAAAAATACTGTCCAGGCTCTTTTTTTCATCATGATTTTCAGGTAGTCCAATGATTTTTAAATTGTCTCTCCTGGATCAGTTTTCTAGGTCTGTTGTTTTACTGATGAGGTATTTTATGTTTTCATCCATTTTTTTTTCATTTTTTTGTTTCTCTTTGACTGATTCTTGCTCTCTCATAGTGTCATTAGTTTGCATTTGTCCAATTCTAGTTTTTAACAGATTGTTTTCTTCTGTTAGTTTTTGTACTTCCTTCTTCAATTGGCCAATTGTATTTTTAAGGGATTTGTTTTCCTCAGTGTACTTTTTTTCCAGTTAGCAAATTGTGTTATTTAGGGACTGGTTTTCTACAGTGTACTTTTTTTCCAATTGGCCAATTGTATTTTTGAAGGACTCTTCTACCTCTCTCATTAGACTTTTTAAATCCTTCTTGAGCTCTTCTAAGAAGGCTTTTTGGGCTTGAGACCAGTTCATATCCCCTTTTAATGCTGTAGATGTGGGTTTGTTGACAATGTTGTCCTCTTCAGAATTTGTCTTGATCTCCACTCTTCTCATAATATGAATCTATGGTACATTTCTTTTTACTCATGGTTTCTTTATTCCCTGGCCTTTAAAGAGATTGAGCTCTCCTGCTTGGGAACAGAGGGCACTGACCCAAGCTTCCTGTATTGGGAGCCTAGGTCTTGGTCACTGGCTTTGTGTTCTGGGGCCTCTTATGTTGGCAATTGGAGGCTATAGGGTTTTGGCCGGTTACCTCATGTTGGGCTGTAATCAGCAAGGCTGGAACTTTCAGGCAATTCTAGGTTGTCTGCTTTTCCTTTCCTTTAGCTTTCTTCAGCTCCCTTTAGATGTGTGCTGCAGGGTGTTTATCTGCCTGGGGCCCCTTGAAATGCTGCCTCCCTTGTTTCTGCTGATGCACTGGGAGATTCCTTTTCTGTAGAGTGCTGAGGCACTTGGTGGTTTTCTGAGCTGGTTTCTACCAGTTCCCCCCGTGCTCACTGAAGCACTCGGAGATCCAGGTGTTGGTGCATGCCTGTTCTATCACCTGGGCTTCAGGATCTCCTCCCGGTTGACAGTTGGAGGCTATATTGTTCTGACAGCTTACCTGGTGTTGGGTTGGAATCAGCAAGGCTGGGACTTCAGGAAGACTCTAGGTTGCTTTCTTCAGCTCCTTTCAGATGAATACTGCAGGGTGCTTATCCTCCTGGGGCCCTTTGTAGTGCTGCTTCCCTTATTTTTGCTGAGGCATGGGAGGCCCTTTGTTGGGCTGCTGCATTTCTATTCCCCTTCTTTCTTCCTAGAGTTAACTCTTAAACCCCTGTTTGGCAGATTTTAGTGTTATACTAAAATCTTAAGCTTTTTACTATATTCCACAATATACTCCAAAAGTATATACAGCCTTAAAATTAAAGATCATACTATTTTAAAAAAAGTAATTAGAAGAGAACTAGAACATAAAACTTTCACAGTTATTAATAGGAGAGGTGTTCTTAACCAAACAAGACATAAAGTCAGTTGCAAAATATAAAATAGATAACTTTGATTACTTGAAACTGAAAAATTTCTGCAGAGACAGCATTAACATCTAGAATAAGAAGGGAAGTAGTTGAATGAGGGGGAAACCTTTGTATTAAATTCTTCTTATAAAGTTTGGTATACAAGATATATAAACAATTAATAAATATGTATTATTAATAGCCATTTCCCAACACACACACACACACACACACACACACACACACACACACACACATACACACCTAATTAAAGGATATGAACAAACATTTCTCAAATGAACTGCAAAGTATTTACAACCACATAAAAAATGCTCCAAATTATTAATAAGAAAAATGCAAATCATAATAACATTGAAGTTTCACCTCACCTTCTGCAAATTGGCAAAGAATGATGAAAAATGGCAAAGTTGAATTTGGAGGTGTTGTGAAAAGAGAGACACACTAATAAATTTTCCGTGGAGCTATAAAATGGTATAACAATTTTGGAAAACAATTTGTAAATATGCAAATTAAGTGACTAAAATGTACATGCCCTTTAAACCAGAGACTCCATTACTGGGATTATATAAGAAAAGGAAGCAATTGTGGGGGGGGGGGGAGTCCCCATATATTCCAAAATAATTATAGCCCTTTTTGGCATTGTTATGAATTGGAAATAATATAGATGCCCATCAATTGGGGAATGGCTAAACAAATTGTGGTATATGAATGTAATGTCATAATACTGTATTGTAAAAATTTATATATGTGATGATTACAGGGAAGAAAGATCTATATTAACTGATGCAGAGTGAAGTAAGCACAAGTAAGAAAAGAATGTGTACAGTAATTACAAAAACATAAATGGAAAGAACTACACACCAAAAAATCACATCTAAATGCAACAAAATTATAAAGATCAAGCAGGATTCAGTTGAAGACATATAAGAAGACACCCCCAACCTACCCCTTTGTGGAGATGGGAGGCCAACTTTGTACATGTTTTCAGATTTTTTCAATGTATCAATGTTGACTTTTTTATGCTTGCTAAAGAATATTATTTGTCATATAGGATAGCTGTCTGGAAGGGGGAAAAGGATACTTGGGATAAGTATGGTGATATAAGAAACAAAATAAAAATAAAAACCTACTAAAATAAATTTTGATTTAAAAAATAACATAAATATGAAAAGACTTTGCTTAGCAAAAATCAAGGTCCTCTCTGACTAAAGCATTGTTTTAATCTACCAATTTAGTATCTCTATCAATAAAGGAAATGAGTTTAGTTTTTCATTACTTGATAATCTTTGTGATTCTATGCTGCTCCCTAATAATTATCTCTCTCGATTCTGAATGCTCATAAACTACCTATTAAACAATGTGTTCCATAACTTTGCAAAAGATTAACAGAGTTGAATAACTCTACCTTCTCTTTATCATCTTCTTCCCACAACAGCTCATCTTCCAAAAAGCAAGCCTAAAAGCTTTAAACACACATACACAAAATCTCTTTTTTTAAAACATTATTTGCAATCCTCAGCTCATTCCAGGTTTTAGCCTTTTTGATAGATCATAATCCTTCTGTATTTGTTATATCCCCCTATTTCTCTATTTTATATGTAACCTATAGATAAGGGCCCTCATATTCTAGGTTTATTTGAATGGAGTCCAATCATAAGGGTGGTCCCAAACTCCTTGAAACATAATGCTTACACCCAAAGTTCCTCATGGGAAACTTCAGAATATTGCTTGTGTGTAGTTTTCAACAGATGTAGGTAACTACATCCCAAGCTTCCATAAAATCACTCAAGGTAACAATGTAGTTATTAAGTACAGTACAACTTTTATTTTCCTTTACAGATCATATGTAAAACACAGAAGATTCACCAAAGCCCATAAGAAAATGCAGAAAACAAATGAGAGAGAGGAAGGAAGGAGGGAGGAAGAAAGAGAAAGAGAGAGAGAGAGAGAGAGAGAGAGAGAGAGAGAGAGAGAGAGAGAGAGAGAGAGAAAGGGAGGAAGGAAGGAAGGAAGGAAGGAAGGAAGGAAGGAAGGAAGGAAGGAAGGAAGGAAGGAAGGAAGGAAGGAAGGGAGAAGGAAGGAAGGAAGGAAGGAAGGAAGGGAGAAAGGAAGGGAGAAAGACAGAAAGAAGAAAGGGAGGAAGGGAGAAAGGAAGGAAGGAATGAAGAAAGGAAGGAAGGAAAGAAGAAAGAAAGAAAGAAAGAAAGAAAGAAAGAAAGAAAGAAAGAAAGAAAGAAAGAAAGAAAGAAAGAAAGAAAGAAAGAAAGAAAGAAAGAAAGAAAGTAAAAGAAATACCTCACAAGAGCCCGTAAAAAATCAATATAAATCTCTTTTCTAGTGAGGTCTCACCACCAGACCTAAAGTTCTCCAGAATCATCTCCTGTGAATTCTTTACTGTCCCATTAGAAAGGAATTGAATATGGAGTTGGTACTGGGGCAATACTCTCAAATTCCAGTTAGCCTCTCTTTCCATATAGATACATGTAATCCCTCAGGCTCATAGTATCACCTATTATTTGGCTTCCCTGGAAGAGGAATATCCAGCTTCCCAGATACTCCAGTGAGACCCACTTTTTTTCCCTTCAAATTCTCATGCATTCAGATTTATGGTTCTGTGCTCAAGAGTCCAGCTCCCCTCAAAGGAGCCCAACCCAACTATGACCTAATAGATAGTTTTCAAGAGTTATTATGACTGAAAAATTCATCACTTTGTAGCTAACCTGGTACTGATGCTTTTCAAAATTAACTATATTTGTCCTTATGTAACGAATAATAAGTCTATCATCAAGCATGTATTTCAACATATATGAACTCACTATGCATTTATTAAATGCCTAGGATTGGCATCTATCCTAGGTGCTAAAGATATACAGACAAAAATTAAAGTATTTCAAGCTTGATAGGTAAGATCTGCCAGGGCTTTCACTTCACTGGCATAGTCTTTGCGAACTTAGGGTTACCTGCACGTCCTGATGGAGTGAGAGAGTAGATTACCGAAATACTGCTGTTACTTTAAAACATGGGCTTTTGCTTCAGGGAGAAATTTAGGATTATCAAATGCGTTACATATGCCCTACATCTATAGACCTATAAATAGACAGGTGCATAAATATTTGTTGTTGTTCAGTAGTGTGTGAATCTTCTTTACTCTGCAGACCATAGCAGAACCAAGCCCCTCTAACCTGAGTGGCTCATCTTCCAAAGTCATGTCTTTTAGTATATTTTTTTCTTTTTTTAAGGCAATTGGAGTTAAATGGCTTGCCCAGGGTCATACAGCTATTAAGTGTCAAGTTTTTGGTCTAAGGTTAGATTTGAACTCAGGTCCTCCTGACTTCAGGACCTATTAGCATATTTTTTATACTGTCCATAGAATTTTCTTCGCAAAGATACTACAGTGGTTTGCCATTTCCTTCTCCCTATTTTTTTATGCAAGCAGGGGTTAAGTGATTTTCCCAGGTCACACAGCTAGTAAATGTCTGAGATCAGATTTGAACTCTGGTCCTTCTGAGTACAGGCCCAGTGATCTATCTACTGTGCCATCTAGTTGCCCAATCCATAGATGTCAGTATATGCTACTGGACTTAATAAAGGCTTACTCACATTGATTATTAGTTTTATTTACCTTTTAAGAAAGGGTTATTTACTGAAATGGTATAGTAAGAACAGTTGATACAAAGAACAATCCCCCTAAAAGTCAGGGTCACACGCTCTTTTCCACATATACAGGGTATGTGGAAAGAATGGGCTCAAGCCTTGAGAGCACATGTGCAAAAAGGTAACTTACAGATCCTGGTTGTTGGTATGAGGTTTCTCCCTTCATGGAATCTTTATGAAGTACAATTTAAGTATTTAAGTCTCTGTTTAGGTCTGTGCCAGCTGAGGGTTGGTGTTCTATTAGAGTGTTTAAATTGTGTTTTCTTGGTATGTAGTCTGTGCCTGGTACATCTTTCAGCTCCTGATGAAGAGATGGCTATCACCCACTGATGCTCTGGGGACACTGCTACCAATACAGGTGGGAAGTGTATGTGTTCTGACTTTTTGAAGTTTTCAAGGTCATTTTCTAGTCAATGGGAATTGGAGAGAGAACTCAATCCTCCTTCTGAGGGAAATTTCCTCCACCAACAGTAGACTGGCCTGTTGCTAGAGCCTCCTGCTGAAATCTTTGATTCCGAATATAAATAGACCCAGTGGTATGTCAAATTCTTTCAACCAATCCATACACTTTATTTCATCCAATAATCAAAGTACTTCATTCCTCTCAAATTGATTAAAGATTTGTTCTTTCCTATGTCAATGGGGCTGTCAGGAAGACTCATCTCCCTGAATTCAAATCGAGCCTCAGACACTTACTAGCTGTGTGACCCTGTGCAAGTCACTTATTCCTGTTTGCCTCAGTTTCCTCATCTGTAAAATGAGCTGGAGAAGGAAACGGCAAACCACTCCAGTATCTTTGCTAAGAAAAATTCAAATGAGGTCTTGAAGGGTCAGATGTGACTGAAAAATGACTGGACTTTTATTACTAAGACAATAGAAATATCCAGGATTTGTTCAAACCTAGTTTATACTCTTGACTGATTGATTCATCAGAGACTCTAGACTGCTTAAAATTATGTTAATTTGGTGTAGAGGCATAGAACATTCCTCCTTACAGTCGTAATAAAACATTTCTCACACACACTTGGGGCTTGCTCTTCCCTATATACGTGCTAATACCATGTGTGTGACAGATAATTGGGTTTATTAAAAAAAAAAGGACTTCTTTGTCCTATAGTAACTAACTTGGTATTTTTGAAACTTTAATTAGAGAAGAGGAAAAGTAAGTGAATTCTAGGGAAAGTACTGTTTTAGTCTTAGAGGGTTTAGGGTTGCACTAACATATACTTCACAGGGATCAAATGAGGTAATATTTGTAAAGTGCCTCACACATAGTAGGCGCTTAATAAATATTTATTCCTTTTCTTCCACTTTTACATTCACTGAACTAGCTGGATGGTGCAGTAGATAGACTCCTAGGCCTAGAGTAAGGAAGAATTGAATTCAAATGCAGCCTCACACATCAGCCACAGCAAGTCATTTTAACTTCTGTCTGACTCAGTTTCCTCATCTATAAAATGGGGATAATAGCACCTACCTCCCAGTGTTGTTGTGAGGACAAAATGAGATCATATTTGTAAAGGATTTGATAAATCTCAAAGTGCTATATAGAATATACGCTATTTCTATTACTATTACTATTATTCAAAGAAAATTGGTGAATTGAAAATAAAATTGTTTGACATAGTTCCAGTGGTAGGAAAGCATATTTGCCCCTGTTGTCTGAATACATGTTGTCCCCAACTTATATACATTCTAAAACTTCAACTATATTCCAAAACTTGTTTTTGGAAAACTCAGAGAACATATTTCCATTAATTTCCTAGGGTATCCTTCTTCCCTTCCCCCTCAACTTAAATCTAAATATAAGAGAGGCACCGTACATTTGTGAAGTATAATAGCAGGAAAACCATCTTGCTGTGACTCTAGTAACAAAAGATGACAGAAAAACAATATAACTTAGATATTCATAGCTGAGATCAAAGACTTTGCTAGATGAAGCTACATATGAATAATTAGGAATATGGCTAACAGAAGAGAGTTTGACCTTGCCAACCTGGGATTTTCTTTGTCTTTGTACCTCCAATCCTGCTTCTACTTATCTGCAAGGGAAAACAGAAGAGATTTGGAGCTGGAAAAAGTGAGAAATCCTAAAGCCCAAAACTATTTGCTAATTACTGAGTGGATAGTCCTTAAATGGATAATAATCATGGGAATTCTAGCCTTCAGAGATTAAAAGCTGGAGATATAAGGAATCCTTACCGTAACCTAGAATGAGTTCTCTAAAGGAGAGATCCAGCCTTAGAAATAAGAATAGTCTAATGAAAAGGCAGATTTGGGCTTGAGAAGACTTAGCTGGATTGCCTCTGCTCAGCCTTCATATTTTTTTAGTGAGGCAGTTGGGGTTAAGTAACTTGCCCAGAGTCACACAGCTAGTATTATGTGTTTGAAGCCAGATTTGAACGAAAGTCCTCCTGACTCTAGGGCTGATGCGCTATCCACTGTGCCACCTAGCTGCCCCATCCTTCATTTTCTTTTCTTTTTTTTTTTTTTTTGGTGAGGCAATTGGGATTAAGTGATTTGCCCAGAGTCACACAGCTAGGAAGTATTATGTGTCTGAGGATGGATTTGAACTCAGGTCCTCCCAACTCCAGGGCTGGTGCTCTATCTCCTGTGCCACCTAGCTGCCCCTCCCCCATCCTTCATTTTCAAAAAGAACCAATGACATCACTTATTGGGTGATGTCTTTTGTTAACTTCCATATGAATTAGATTTAAGTGAGTCAGAATTGCACCAACTCGTCACTCTCTCTTCCAGAGTCATCGAAGTCCAGTGGCAAGATAAAAATCAAGATGACTGTCAGTGACCCAGTATACAGTAGATGACCTTGGTATCTTCAATGTCTGACCAAACTCTAAGGACTCTACTTTCATGGCATTGGAACAAATTGTTCTCATCTACCCATTCTACTAGGGAAGTCTTCATGCGCTTGGGGGTAGACATCCCCTGAAGTCATTGATAGTTATTCACAAAGTGCGCCTACTCTTCCCACTGATAGTATACCCATATAGGGAAGAGTAAGCCCCAAGTATGTGTGAGAAATGTTTTATTACTACTGTAAGGCAGAATGTTACATGCCTCTACACCAAATTAACATAATTTTAAGCAGTCTAGAGTCTCTGATGAATCAATCAGTCAAGAGTATAAACTAGGTTTAAACAAATCCTGGATATTTCTATTGTCTTAGTAATAAAAGTCCAGTCATTTTTCAGTCACATCTGACCCTTCAAGACCTCATTTGAGTTTTTCTTAGCAAAGATACTGGAGTGGTTTGCCGTTTCCTTCTCCAGCTCATTTTACAGATGAGGAAACTGAGGCAAACAGGAATAAGTGACTTGCACAGGGTCACACAGCTAGTAAGTGTCTGAGGCTCGATTTGAATTCAGGGAGATGAGTCTTCCTGACAGCCCCATTGACATAGGAAAGAACAAATCTTTAATCAATTTGAGAGGAATGAAGTACTTTGATTATTGGATGAAATAAAGTGTATGGATTGGTTGAAAGAATTTGACATACCACTGGGTCTATTTATATTCAGAATCAAAGATTTCAGCAGGAGGCTCTAGCAACAGGCCAGTCTACTGCTGGTGGAGGAAATTTCCCTCAGAAGGAAGATTGATTTCTCTCTCCAACTCCCAATGACTAGAGCACAACACAAGAGAAGATTCTTTCAAAACATTTCTGCCCCAATAAAAATGAGAAACATATGGGTGAGAGGATCAGTGGTATTCTCCAGGTACCAAACTAGTGCAGTCTGACAAAATCAATCAAAGCAGATCTGCTGTAATTCCAGAATCTGACAAATTACCTCTCAGCTTTGTGACAACAGGTAAACTGTCAACAGTTGAGCATTCAATCAATGCACTAAAGTTAGAAATGGCTTCCAAATCAGTTTTTCTTCCATTACCCACAAGAGATAATTGTTTATCATAATAGCACCTTAGGTTTTCAAAACAACAGAAGGACATATGCTCTGTGATGTTAGTGCCTGCATGAAGCCTGGGCCCTCATTCATTAAAATAAGCCATTGGCCTATCTCTGCTCATTAAATTCAACGGAGCCACTATCCATATAACAAGGTAATGATGCCCATAAATCTGGACCTACTGTGGATTTACTGTACAAAGCTTTTGCATGCAGAAATGCTCTGAGAGTTTGCTCACCATGATCAAAAAGCTTCAACAAGCTCATGTCACGTGGAAGAACAGTCTAATTAAAAAAAAAATCACCAACAGGCTTCCCAGCTCCCACGATTAGTTTTGCAAACAAAAGAACCATTTCCAAAAACCTATATCAGGACAAAAGTTCAGTTTCATGCACAGTCATCTTTTTTTGTTCCTCTTTCAATAAGGAAATGTTCATTTTTATTTGTGATTTTTTTTTTGAAACTGATTCTTCTTCTCTCATCTAGTTTAGAAATGCAGAGGTCAATCAAAAATCTAATCCCACTGCCAATTGGCAAGGAAGCTTCAACCTGCTCTATTTCTAATCTGGTCCAGTTTACCTCTCCTTAGTAATCCTGATGTCCCCCTCCGCAGGAGAGGAGTACTGGTTGTAGATTTATAGCAGATACCCAACAGACTTAGCCCTTTGCAACTCAGAATCCTTGAACTCAAGTGATTGATTAACAAGCCTTAACTTGTCCATTAACAGGGACCACATCTGACTTGATGATTATTAAGTTAATAATAATAATGTAGCAAATGTGCTCTGGCCTTCTCTCCCACAGGTAGGCAGGCTACATTCCTCTCAGATTCCAGAGTTCCCTGAAGGATTTGTGGGCTCTTCTCTTCCTCTATTGTCATCGAGAGTCCCCATCATCTGTGTTCTATCCCCTTCCATTGCTAGAGGGCTAGTGACTAGAAACCTACTTCCATTTAGCCATTTTACATCAATAAGTTTCTACAAAAGGGAAATTTATTGCAAAAATATAGTAAAATGGGACAAATGCCACTTCTTCCAGCACCTTGAGGGCACACTCTCCCTAAAGTACCTCTCTGGGGAATAGGCTGGAAACTTAGCTGACTTCTACATAGCATTAGTCCCATAAAGTTCATGTATGACTGCTATCCGAGCTACCACTGGGCTGGATTCCTGAAGGCCATTCCCAAAGGTCACTCCTTGGTCCTCTGAGCATCAATGCTTCACTAGCAGCAAAAGCCAGCCTGAATCCCTGTGGCTTATTCCCACAATCTAAAACTCTAATTGAAGCCATAATAATAATAATAATAATAATAATAATAATAACGCGGCAAAAGAAGGCAACTAAAGCTTCCAGTCCTTTTTAAAATCCTCAGCTGCTAATCAAAGACCTTCTCTTCAACATGGGGTTGACCAACCAGAAGCAACTACAAAAAGCTTATGCATGCTCTGTGGCCACTCCAAGGCACTCCCCTTGCATGTCACCTTAATCCAGCCTCTCTTTGGCCTTTGAAGATATTAAGGTATTGCCTCAAACACATCCCTGCCATGTATCCATTGAGGCTGTTCCTATAACTGGAATGACTTCTCACTCCCCATTTTCACCTGACGTTTTATCCATCCTTTTAAAATCCAAATCATAGGATCATAGAATCATATACTTACATCTGGGAAGACCTTAAAAGCCACCTGGTTTTACTCCTTCATTTGGCAAAAGAAGAAACTGAGGCATAGAAAAGTTTAGGAACTTTCTCAAAGTCACATATAAAAGAAGTGGCAGAGCTGGTATTTCAACCCATGTCTTCTGACCCTAACCTATTTCCATCATGCTACCCTTCCTCAATTCAACTGTCACTACCTCCATGAAGCCTTCGTTGGACTATTCCCCTTTACCTTCAACAAAATTCTCCTTAACTTAATATGCAGAATAAGACACATCTTTGAAAATGGCCAATATGGGAAACTGTTTTGCTTCACTATGTATATTTGTTACAAGAGTTTTAGTTCCCTGCCCCACCCCATCCACCCACCCCCTCAGTCATGGAGGGGAAGAAGAGAGGGAAGGAGAGAAAATAAATGCTTTGAATTGAAATTGAAATTTGAAATTGAAAAAATAAATTTTAATTTAGGGTCAGCTAGCTGGCACAGTGGATAGAGCACCAGTCCTGAAGTCAGGAGGATCTGAGTTCAAATCCAGCCTCAGGCCAAACACTTGACACTTAGTAGCTGTGTGACCCTGGGAAAGTCACTTAACCCCAATTGCCTAATTTTTTAAAATTAATTTAAAAAATAAAGCTCACTTTAGACCTCACATGGCATGTACATTTGGGTTTCTCCCTTCACAGAAGGATATTTCCTCTTTATTTCCTCTACCCTTCAATCTTTTTTTTGCTGACCACACAGTTGAACTGTAGTTATTAAGCATTAACCAACAGAATTCTTAAAGGTCCAGGTAACATATGTTTAAATTACAGAATCATAAAATTCTTAGCCTTAGAGTGACCTTACAGGTCATTGTATCCAGCTCATTCATTTTACAAATGGGAAAACTGAGACTCAATGAGATTAAGGACTCAGACACAAACACTTGAATTCTTTGTCATGCAGACAGAAATGGAAATCCAAGGCAATACCAGTAAAGAATAAAATATTCATGTGAAAAATATTATGGAGAATGGTAATATATTGCAAGCCTTATTGTCTTATAAAACAGAGAAAAGGAGCTTGAGCATGACATTCAAGTTGTCCAGATCATCCCAAGAGCACTTAGAGATGAAAATGGAAAGAGGACCACAAATAAAAATCCAATGGAACAGATCTGCTAGGGACCCTATTGCTACCACTTCAGTTTTAAGTTTCAACTGCTGCAGAAATCCTTTCCAGATTACTTGAGCCCACATTAATTTCTCCTTTTTATGAATTATTTTTGCATTCATACTCTTAGAATACTAAATTTGGAAAAGACATTTTCAAATAATCATCTTATTCCTTCATATTACCACCAAATGAATGGAGGACTACAGAAAGAAAGTGATGTGACCTTCATGGACTCTTCATTCTGTCAAACTCACCTTCTAGCCCTTCCCTAAACATGACATTCCACCTTTCAACTTTCACTTTCTGTAAGCAGTCTCTCTTATCTGAAATGCATTCCCTGCTCACAGGTCATGTGTGACCTTCTACCTGAGACCTTTCCTGATACCCAGTTACTGGCATTCTCTCCTCCTTGAAGTACATTATTTTCCATGTATTCATCATACATACATGTTATATCTCCTCCCAGAAGAATGCATACTCTTTGAGATCAAGAGTTGCTTCATTTTTGTTTTTATATTGCTGGTGCTTATGACAGAAGATATTCATGAATGTTTGTTGAATTGAACTTATTTTTAAGAAATTGCCAAAGGTCCCCATTGCCTAGCAAAAAAAAATTTTAAAAAATTGCCAAAGGAGTCCAGTTAGTTAGATCAAAGCCAAGAATAAAAATAAGGTATCCTGACTTTTACCTATTCTTATATCACTTTATCAAATTAACTTGCTAATCATTCCCTCAATGGGGTTAGTCTTTTCCTCGCCATCAAATTGGGAAAATGGGGCCTTTATTGATGTGAATCAACTCATACATTCTTATAATTTTTTTAATTTTCTCAATAGTAGCAAGAATAGTTATGATGTCACTAAAGGGCTCAAAAATATTTCTAAACTGACTGTATTCTCAAATACTAGCGCTGCTATACTACTAAGGACAGGGTTACATGGTCCTTTTCCTATTTTCAATGTTATAATAAAGGAAAGTTATAACTGGCGAAGTATGCATCCTTAGCCTTAACGCCGGCCCTTCTATGGGAGAAACCATGTACATAAAATTAACAAGGAGTCCTAAAGAAACTTCATGCTTCCTTTAAAAAAACAACTTGTCTTGAAGCCAGTTCCTACTCATCCTAGACAACTCTTATCCATTTTTTTTCCTAGAAAAAAGAAGAAAAAAATTTGGGCTAGATGCCAGGTATTTTAGATCCAGCTCTGTCACTTTCCTAGGAAGATTACAGATTTTGATGGATTTGTTTACACACATCTGTCATACAACATAATGCTGCAGTTTTGCAACATGACATCTCTGAGGGGAAGGAGCCAAGATGGCAGAGAGAAGGCAGGGACTTGCCTGAGCTCTCCCCAAAACCCCTCCAAAGAAGTTCAAATAATGCCCTAAAATAAATTCTGGAGTGGCAGAACCTACAAAAGGACAGAGTGAAACAATCTTCTAGACTAAGACAATCTGGAAGTTTGTCAGTAAAGGTCTGTTGCACTGTGGTGGGAGCAGAGTGCAGTCCAGTATAGGCTGCACCAGCATAGGCTGGGCCCCAGGAAACCAGGTGCAGACCTTGAGAGAGACTGAATCAAAAGCAGCAGTGTTCCAGAGTTCTCAGCCCACAGATAATGAGGTAGAACAACTGATCAGAAGGAGATTACAGAGGTCTCTTTGCTGGCACTAGGGGGGCAGGACTTTGTTGCTTTGCCCATATTCAGATCCAGATGCAGTCCTGGGTGCCAGTCCCAGGGCAAGGAGGAGTACTAGCATACCAGATTTGTGGGCCACAAGGAAAGAGGGACTCGTGTCACAGTTCCAGGGTAGAAAAGAGTACTTGTGGTCACTCACAGACCAGAGCACTTGCCAGAAGAGCAGTAAATATGTCTTTCCCTAGATCATACCACCTTGGAAAAACTGACTTACAGGTCCCTAGAAGTATCTCTAAAAACAGCTGCACAAAACCCCTGAAGTTTAGGACAGTGTGCCCTCCTCCCTTGAAATGGAACCCCACTTTAACAAAGAGCTAGAAGTCAAGAAAAAGGCAGGAGAAATGAACAAACCACAGGAAAAAAATCTGACTATAAAAAGTTACTATGGTGACAAGGAAGATCAAAACACACACCCAAAAGAAGACAGCAAAGTCAAAACTCCTATGCTCAAAGCCTCAAAAAAAATATGAATTGGTCTCAGGCCATAAAAGAGCTCAAAAAGGATTTTTTAAATCAAATAACAGAAGGGGGTGGTGCCAAATGGAAGGGAGAAGTCACGAAGTTGCTTGAGCTCTTCCCAGTTTCCCTCAGAAACAACATTAAATCAAGCCTCTAAATGGATTCTGGAATGACAGAACCTGCAAAAAGGTGGAGTGAAACAATTTTCCAACTTAAGATAACTTAGGACTTCAAGAAAGGTCCACCTCGCTTGGGTAAAAGGGGAAGGCAGCCCAGCACAGATGGTGTCTGGGCAAGTCTTAGGCACAGCATGAATCAGTGACAAAGGCTCAGCAGGCCAGTAGCACAGGGGTCACTGTTCCAATCTTCTTGTGTTGGAGGCCAGAGGCCTGTGTGCTGGGGCCTCAGATACTAGACGCTTGCTCATTATGCTGGGGTGGCCCAGCCCAGTCACACTTGCTGCTGCCTGGTATCCAAAAGTACCCCCTGTGCCCCAGGAGCAGAGTTTAATTTTAAAAGCCACAAAATAGGCCAATAATGGGCAAGAAGCAACAAAGAACCTTGACCAGAGATAGTTACTATGCTGACAGGGAAGCTGAAAACACAAACTCAGAAGAGGACAACATTGTCAGAATGCCTATATGCAAAACCTCAAAGGAGAATATGAATTGGTTTCAAGCCCAGAAATCCTTCTTGGAAGAGCTCAAAAAGGATGAGCAGGAAGTGGTATCAAGAAAATTTTTTTTAAAGGAAGCATGAAGTCCCTTTAGGACTCCTTGTTTAATTTTATGTGCATGCTTTCTCCAATGCAAAACTAAAGTTAAGACTAAAGATGCCTACTTTGCCAATTACAACTCTATGAGATATCAAGAAACAATAAAACAAAGCAAATAAATGGAAAAAAGAAGACAATGTGAAATATCACATTTGGAAAAATAATTGATCTTGAAAATAGATCTAGGAGAAAACAGTTTAAAATTATTGGACTAGCTAAAAGTCATGATAAAAAAAAAGAGCTTAGACATCATCTTTCAAGAAATTGTTCAAGAAAACTGCCCTGATATTCTAGAACCAGAGGGTAAGATAGAAATTGAAAGAATCTACTGATCAACTCCTGAAAGAGATCCCAAAATGAAAACTTCCAGAAAAGTTATAGCCAAATTCCAGAGCTCCCAGATTAAGGAGAAAATATTGTGAGTAGCCAGAAAGTAACAATTCAAGTATCATGTACCCACAGTAAGGATAACACAAGATTTAGCAGCTCCTACATTAAAGGGATTGGAAGACTTGGAATATGATATTCCAGAGGGCAAAGAAGCTAGGATTACAACCAAGAATCATCTACCAGGCAAAACTGAATATAATCCTTCAGGGTAAAAAACAAAATGGACATTCAATGAAATTGAGGATTTTGAAACATTCCTAATGAGAAGACCAGAGACAAATAGAAAATTTGTCTTTCAAATACAAGATTCAAAAGAAGCATAAAAGGGTAAACAGGAAAGGGAAATCATAAGGCACTTAAAAGGTTAAACTATTTACATTCCTACATGGGGGAGATAATATTTGTAACTCATAAGAACTTTCTCGTTATTAGGGCAGTTAGAAGGAGTATATACAGACACAGGACACAACTGTGATTTGAATATGATGGAATGATAACTTAAAAAACATGATTAAGGGGTGAGAAAGAGAAATGCAATAGGAGAAAAGGAAAGGGAGAGGTAGAATGAGGTAAATGATCTGATGTACAAGAAGCAGGAAAAAGCTTTTACAGTGGAGGGGAAAATGGGAGGGGAGATAGCAGTAAATGCTTGAACCTTACACTCATTGGAATTGGGTCAAAGAGGAAATAATATATAGACTTAATTTGGTATAAAAAAAAATCTATCTTACCCTACAGGAAAGTAGGAAAAGAAGGGGATAAGAGAAGGGGGTGGGGTGCTTATAGAAGGGAGGGCAGATTGGAGGAAGTGATAGTCAGAAGCAAAAACTTTTGAGGAGGGATAGGGTGAAAAGAGATAGAGAATAGAACAAATGGGGGAAAACAGGATGAAGGAAAATAGTTGACAATCATAACTGTGAAAAAAAAATTTTGAAGCAACTGTCTCTGATAAAGTCCTCATCTCTCAAATATATAGACAAATAAGTCAAATTTATGGGAACAAGAGCCATTCCCCAACTGATAAAATATGAACTGTCAGTTTTCAGATGAAGTTATCAAAGCTGTCTATAGCCATGTGAGAAAATGTTTTAAATCACTATTGACTGGAGAAATACAGGTTAAAATAATCTTAGGTACTACCTCAAATCTGTTAGATTGGCTACTAGGAAGGAAAAAGAAAATGACAAACATTGGAGGGGATAGGCAAAAATCAAGACACATACACTAGTGGTGGGGTGCAAACTGATTCAGCCATTATGTACAGCAATTGGGAACTATGCCCAAAGGCACAGAAAATCACGTATACTCTTTGACCTAGCAATACCACTACTACATCTGTATCCAAAAGGAGAAAAAAAAAATGAAAAAGACCTATATGTACAAAAACATTTATAGCAGCTCTTTTCCAATAGCAAAGAACTGAAAGTTAAGGGGATACCCATCAATTGGGAAATGGCTGAACAAGTTGTAGTATATTATTGTGATGGAATACTGTTGGCTATAACAAATAATGAGCTACATGCTCTCAAAAAAACCTGGAAAGAGTTACATGAACTGATGCAGAATGAAATAAATGAGTAGAATGAAGAGAAAATTATACACAGTAACAGGAATATTATAAGATGATCAACTACGAATGGCTTAGCTGTTTTTAGCAATACAATGATCCAAGACAACTCTGAAGGACTTACGATAAAAAGTTCCATCCATCCCTAGGGAAAGAACTGATGGAATCTGAATACAGATCGAAGCATACCTTTTTTACTTTATATTTCTTGTTTTTTTTTTAATTTTGGTCTGTGTTTTCTTTTACAACATGACTAATATGGATATATGTTTTGCATGACTACTCATGTAAATCTATATCAAACTGCTTGCCTTCTCAATGCAGCAGGGGGAGAGGAAGGAGAGAATTTGGAACTCAATTTTAAAAACAAAAGTTGAAAATTGTTTTTACATGTAATTGGGGGAAAATAAAATAATAAATTAAAAAAAGCATGGCACCTCTGAGCTACTGAAACTAAACCTCCAGGGCATCCTTGGGTGCTTAGGATAGCCATGCTCATTAAAGACAAGACAAAAGTAGAAACACATTTTGTATGAACTGAGTTTAATTTCCAATTATGTCTAATTTTGTGATCCAGAAATGTTTCTATTTATGCATGTTAACTACAGCACACAGGGATTTTTAGCACATCTTCAATGCATTCAATATGAAAATGAGCCCACAGATACAGCTGGCACCACTCAGCATAGACTGAGTAATGTAGATAAAACATACCCTTCAACAGAGGTGGAATAGGCAGTTATTTCATGACAGCTTTGTAATTGTTGATGCTTCCTGGCATGTGGCAAGTCATTATAAAAAGGTTTCTGCATAAAGTCATCTTCTCTGCAGAAAACAGTAAAGAAAAAATATTTCCAGCTGTTTTGAAAATGCAAAATACTGAGCTGACAGCATGATTACCAGTTCTAGCCAGGGAATATTTAGCTGTCATGGGATCTCATGAGCACATGCTGTAGCCTGGTGAAATCCATGCCCAATAACATTGCAAGTGATTTGTTGTACTCTAGTAAAGGTCTATCCCCTCATGAGATAGGCTAGAGATGGTAGAGAGAGCTATTACAGGGCTCTATAATCAGTAGACATACCATGTATGCTTACTGACCACTGTTGACCAAGTGATAAATAGTAACGATAAGGACCCATCACTAGGTCCTCTAGAATAACAACATGGGAATTACTGGCAAAGTAAAGATTCAAGGTGATTACTTCAATAATTCAGGGCCCATCTTTACCAATAGTTCTTTATTGGAAAAAAGTGGGAGGAGGCTTTAGGATCATGTACTCCAGACTAGGTATGAGCACTGCTCAAATATTCCAAATAACAATTTGAGTCTTGGTCTATGCAGGCACCATTCCTGCCCATGTTTTTGCTTGCGTAGACAATGTTCCCATAAATACATATACGCAGCACATTCCATTAGGGTATGTACATAGGTATTGTGGGTTTTTTTTATTGTTGCTGGGTTTTGTTTTTGTTTTTTTTTTTATTTTAAAGGCAAATATTTGTACTCAAGCATAAAGCACATAGAATCATACATTTAGACCTAGAATGGATCTTGGAAGCCCTTGACCCTGACCCCTCTCCCTACCCCCACCCCACAGATCACACTGTGATCTGTATCTGGGACTTGTCTCCAAATTCATTACCCTACCCATTATACCATGCTTATATTAGTCTTATTCATCAAACAAAAATTTAACTAAGGTCAGCTTGAAAATAAAAATAATAATGAGATAAAAATGCTGAATGGTTACAATAGGGAAAACTAGAAATATGTAATGATAAAATCAATTTTCATGCTCTTTATCTTTAACCAGATCATGAACTAACCCAAACTGACCAAAATAGGGGAGGAATAGTAATGAAAATGAGCACTACAGTAATGGAGGTTCATGTCGTGACCCCAGAGTCTCTATAAGAGGATGCAGGAGAGTAAGAAATTTTCTCGGGGCAGCTAGGTGGCACAGTGGATAGAGCACTGGCTCTGAAGTCAGGAGGACCTGAGTTCAAATCAGACCAATCACTTGACACTTACTAGCTGTGTGGCCTTGGGCAAGTCACTTAACCCCAATTGCCTAAAAAAAAAATTAGAAATTTTATCTTCTAGCCTCTATTGTCCATAGTGTCTTCTAAGAGACAACTAGTTGACTAGGAGACACTTCCTCCAGCAAAGAACAGAGAACTGAGGGCAGGAAGCAGTTTCAAAGAACATGACCTCTGGTAACAAAGAAGAAAGATGTCTATGGATTGAAGAGAGAACTAGCCCAGGCAGTCAAGAGTAAAGATGTAGGAAGACTCAGGAACCCAAGCTGAATAACGCACCTACTAGAGATACCTAGTAGATGCCTAAGGGGAAGCAGTGAAGAGACACCATGGGAAGAGAAAGGACATTTTGCATTGTCAGATGCATGAGTAGCTTTTGCTACTTTCCTACATTTGCCATCTTTCCTATAAGTGCATCTCTCTACTGGTGCATGCTCAATTTGTGATGATTCTTTCCATGAATGTTGTGTTTACTTGCAAGAGAGTGTGCCCCAGGTTTGGAGGGGAGGTAGTTTTGTAGCTACTACTCTTATTATGCCATCTAAGCAAATGCCTTTGCTTTGAGTTAATTAGTCTCTAGTTTTTAAGCAGTAAGTTCACCAGGTGGAGCTCATGAGCAATAGTTTTAGGAATTGCCTTCTGAGGAACCAATGCAACCCCGCAAAACCCCAGGTTGCTACACGGAAAGTGATTTGCAAACATTTAAGCACTGTGCAAATGCCAGCTATCATTTTTAAGTTAGTATATTGTCTTATGTAGTCTTATGTTAGAGACTGTCATGACTCAGAGGGTCAGAATACACTTTGGGGAATACCTCCATTTCTCTTAACTTGTAGGTCCCATCTAGAAAAGTATGTGCATGTTACCCCTCAGTATGTGGACAGTGAGTGGAACTTGGAAGTATATAGTCTCAGTCTTCCAGACAAAAGCTATACATAGAAAAGGAATATAAAACAATGACCATTAAATGAGCAATCATTAATCCCAAAACATTACACGAATTTCCAAAGACGCAATCTCAAATACAGTGTGAGGGCTTCTGAGGTGGCAACTTCCTCCTCCTTCCAAAGACCAGCCTTACTAAATCTGAAAGAATTTATCACCAGAGTGGCCGCCAATTTTTTTTTCTCTTTTGTCCCAGTACCTCATGAATGGAAGTCCACTAATAAATCAAAGGATTTAGTAGGATCATAGCTTTTCGAGCTTGAAGAGGTGGAGAAATCAGATTCCAATTCAACCCCATCCTTATCTGAACGAGGAAAACAAAGCACTGAGAGGTTACTTTATTCGAAGTCATGTAACAAGGGAGTTGGATTACAAGCTGCTCTCTCAGGAGCTCTTAAACTCTAAATCCAGGTAGCAAGATAGTAAGGTACGGGTAAACTTGCAGAGTCCAGGTTTGATTCTAGGTGCCCTGATTCCACATGGTCTACTTTTTACTACAACCTACTTGCAATAGGTATTAGTAGATGCTAATAACCAGTAGAGAACAATGGGGGAGGGGTAGTACTTACTCCTATGAAATCTAAGATTTTTGAAATATTCATTATCATGTGTGGTTAGAAGATTGAAAGATAGCTTCAATTCAATGAATATTTATTAAATACCTACTATGTGCCGAGCATTGCTCTAGGTGCTGGACATGGTTGTTTGATTGGTTGTTGTTCTTCATTCTCAAAGAGGAAGAAAATGACATCACTATGTTAGAATCAAGTTACAATGCGTCCAACTGTGGCTGATCAGAATACGAGCTCTGAATGCTCTACCATGGCTCGGACACAAATAGTCCATGTAAACATTTCAAGTGGATTCTCTATATTTGTGTACCTCATGTTTCTTTTGAACTATTGCAGTTCTATTTTCCTCACAGAGCACAGCACCTTCTCTAATGAGGGTACACCATGCTGGATGGTCCTGTGCCAGTGTCTCCCATGTCAACTTCAAAGTTCTTCAGAGAGACCTTGAAAGTGTCCTTGTATCTCTTCTTCTGACCACCATATGAGCACTTGTCCTGTGTGAGTTCTCTCTAAAATAGTCTTTCAGGCAAGTGTACGTTTGGCATTTGAACAACATGGCCAGTCCATCAGAGTTGTGCTTTCCAGAGTAGAATTTGAATACTTGGCAAATTAGCTCGAGAAAGAACCTCAGTGTCTGGTATCTTAACCCGCCAGATGATCTTCAGAATTTTCCTAACACAATTCAAATGA
This sequence comes from Phascolarctos cinereus, assembly GCF_003287225.1. Taxonomy (NCBI): domain Eukaryota; kingdom Metazoa; phylum Chordata; class Mammalia; order Diprotodontia; family Phascolarctidae; genus Phascolarctos; species Phascolarctos cinereus. Next base: position 201,938,535 of record NW_027555736.1, read on the forward strand.
AAGCAATTCCATTTCCTGGCATAGTTCTGGTAGACTGTCCTGGTTTCACAGGCATACATGCTGGAGATACAAAGTTAAGAAAAGACATAGCCCACTCCTCAGAGATTTTATGCTCTCTGGGGACAATGAAACCTGGAAGCTTAAGGTAAAACTGAAGAAACAATGGCTCTTCAAATCACATGTGCTTTTTAAGGAGCTGAGTGTAAAATCAATATGAGAATGAAAATTTATTACAACTGAGTTATCCAGGTGTACATTTTTCCACCGAAGAATCATCCAGTCCATACATTTCTGCTTCTCTCTATATATCTGAATTTACTTTTTCACTGGTTAGTAATACCAACACTAAGGAGTTAACTGGGGAAGAGAAATGTTTCCAGAACTGAACAACAGGCTGGGCAGATTCTCATGCTCTCAGGTCATTAAGTTTGAGTTTTCAAGGATTGCTCCCTCTCTTGCCTGTCCCCAAAGTGGAAAAGCAAATTATCTGGTACCTCACAGGTCACAAGAAAAATGCTCTAAGACATAGAAAAATATTTCTGTCAGTCAGGAATTTTTCATCTCTACAACATGTACCTTTTTTTCAGTTGAGCTGTATAAGTTTTAAAATTATTTTCACAAATGTTGATTTGCTCATTTACAAATGTATGCAGCTTAAGTAGTAGTTTAAATGTGAATTTTAATGAATTCGATGAATCAGTGCCTAATTTGCACATTTTGTTAATTACCTGTGGTTTGGGATAATCCATCCAAGATGTTCCTTATTACCCTGGGTAATTAAGAGCTGACCTATTTTCGCAGTTCAAATAAAATGAAATTCAGGCAATTTTCTTTCCTAACAATACAAATCATCACTTAGACAAGTTGTCCTTCTAAAATAATGAATTGTAGAATCTTTAAATTGAAATTAAGTTCCATAGGTCATCTAATCCATCCCTCTGTCCTTAAGCAATAATAACACAGTTACAAGAGAATGGATTCTGCTTTAAAAGTCTAGGCATTTATCTTTATCAGCACATTTCCCATTTCACAGACTATCAGATTCACAGATTTTATGAGCTATTATTGCTATTACTAATGGAAAACATCTCTACTAGTGTATTCCTCTTTGAATAAAGTTATGATTATAGTGAAATATAGCTTGGCATACTGGAAATAATAGCAGCTAGGTGGCACAGCGAATATGTATTGGACCTGGAGTCAGGAAGACCTGAGTTCAAATCCTGCCTCAGAAACATACTAGATGTGTGATCCTGGGCAAGTCACTTCACTTCTCTTAGTTTGTTTCTTTATCTATTAAATGGGGATAATAATAGCACCTCCTCACACAAGGTTATTTTGAGGATCAAATGAGATAACATATGTGAAGTGCTTTGCAAACCTGCAAGCGCTATATGATTGCTAGATATTATTATTTCCATTTGTATGAATACATTATTCCTATCTATAAATAATACATTTATATAATACTTGATAGCTTAAAATGGCTCGGCCCACCCTACAGAACTTCTAAAAATTTGAAGATCACTGTATTCGGACTTAAGACCTGGGTTCAGTTTCTGGCTCTCACACCTGCTATGTGTGTAAGTTTCAGTAAAGCACATCATCCTTCCAAACTGTAATATGTTCATCTGCGAAAGCAGGGGTAATAATACCTGTAGTTGCCCATTTCACAGGTCTGTTGTAAGGGAATCATGTTTTGCAAACCTTAAAGGTCTATTGGAATGTAAGTCATCATTTGATTACTGTATCCCTAACCCATTTTTCCATTGGACTATCCTATGCTCCTCATTAAACTGTGTATTCTGTGAAGGTGATGATTGTCTCTCTTATTTAATATTAACCCTGTGGGCACAAAATAAATTGTTTTGAGTTACTGTAGTCATATAGAAAAGATAACTACTTCCTTGTTAATCCAATTCAATGTTTAACAACCATAAACAGTCATGAGATGCTTTGTTTATATCTAGTTCCATGTAGTTTCTATGTTTGAGAAGATATCACTGGGATATGGCCAGAAAAAGAGATACTAGTTATATAGCAAGAACATGAGAGCTACATTGATAGGTAGCCTGATACAAAAAAGAGGGTGGGGGAACGAACCCTCTAACATGTAAGTATGTATGCTTCACTCAGACTTCTTATCTGTTATTCCTTACTCTCCCCATACACACACCTCTCACCCCCTTTTCTGAACATCCATATTCTCAGTAATATCCATCATACCATTTCTTGCACATGAGATACACACCTTACAGCCTACTTGTGCCCAATCAGACATCTCTCCATGGCCCAATGGGCTACTGATGATATTGACTATTGAGAGATTTTTGTGTTGGAAAACTCAAAATCATACATCTTTGGGAAAACATTAATGTTAAAATGTGAGATTTTGAACCTGGAAGCAGTTTGCAATCATTAACAACAATGCACAATTTCCTAAACAGTCTGGCCAACACTCTTTCATTTATTCAGTTCTCAATCCAATTCACTATCCATCTGCCTTTGACAGATATATTGATATACTTACTCTGTGGGCTGACCGTCCAACCATGTGTTATAGCTTAAGCAAAATTTAGTTTTTCCTATATGGATTGTTGGGTCACTCACTTAGGATTCATGAATCTCATTTAGGATGCACCGAAGGGGATAGATACAGCTAGCATAAAAACATTATGAAATGGGAGACCTTACTATCAATAAAGAATCTGTTTTGGGTTTGGACCTCTCCAAGGAGAGGTTGTCACCTTTAGCTGGTGACAACTCTTGTTTGGTCATGTACTCTTCCCCTATACCTACATCTGACAGGTAATTTCTTCCATGTGTCTCTAATTTGCATATTATATTGCCCTTTATGTCTAAATCATGTATCTATTTTGAATTTGTCTTGGTATACGGTATGAAATGTAAGTCAGAGCGACATGGTTACAATTGTTCATTGTATTTTTTCCATTTTTATTAAGCGTTTCTTCTATTTTTGGTTAATTTTTATATTTGCTCTACGTAATTGTTGATCTTATTTTAAATAGACAGCTAATCCTTAATTGTATCTCATATTAGTTCTCACTCATTTCCTATCTGTTTAGATAGAGTTGTTTATAATTTTCATGATGTTTGGTGCTCTCTTCCAGGGGGATAAAAATATATATATGAGACATAACAATGAGGGTTCTGAATATTCTGGAAGCCTCTACCCTCTTTCATTTCTCAAATCTAAACTATATTCTCCAACATATTTTTCAAAAACTTCCTCTTAGCCTAACTTTGTGTTATTGGGGAGAGGGATAAAGAAGAAAATAAGCATTTATGTAGCATTTTTCATGCACTAAGAGCTAATGTTCTTTTTTTTTAAATTTTATTTTGGAGTCAAAGGGGGTTAAGTGACTTGCCCAGGGTCACACAGCTAGCAAGTATCTGAGGCTGGATTTGAACTCAGGTTCTCCTGACTCCAGGGCCAATGCTCTATTCACTGCACCACTTGGCTGTCCTGAGCTAATCTTCTTTCATTTGATGATACCAAGTAAAAATATATGTTCACTTACTCTGGAAGGTCGTGCCAATTTTTTTTACAAAATTTCCCTACTTTGTCATCCTTTGGAACACATGTGGAAATATATAAGGCACAATTCACTTTGTGGTAGCCTTTCTGGTTTTGCTTATTATAAACATTGCAATTGTACGATGATCATGTGACTAATTAAAAAAAGGTTGAAATCAACTTCGTAAACTCCTTTATTTGTCTCTCTAAAGAAAACCTGGGAACTAACTTTCCATCTGGCTGTACATTCTTTTTACCTTTTACTTTAATTTACAGTAAGACTATCAATATTGAGGTGGTTCCATTTTTCCAGCAGCATGTTAATTTGTTGGTCATTGTATAATGTTCTCACATTCAGAGTAGTGACAGTTAAATTCATCTTTATATATGATCTAAAAAAAATAGGTCATAGCAAAGTCAATCACTATCATGGTAGAAGCAGAAAAAAGGATGCTCAGGATTGAGTGCCATAGTTTTGGTTTCATTTCTTTCATGGATTGCCATAGCTGAATAAAGAATCTTCATATGGTCAAACTATTGTTGATGAGTCTCCCTGGAAACAGAGTATGTTAATCCTCCAACATGAGACTCACTGTGTTGCTGGGATTCTTTAGTTTACTAAATGATTGATCATCAGGCTTCTTTACATAGCCAGCTACCTTGGTGCCTTCAAAAGACCATAGTACCATAGATTTCAAACCGGAAGAGCCTTTCAAGATTATTTCATTTTAAAATTGAGGAAACTGAGGCCCAAAAGATTAAATGACTTGTTCAAGATCACACAAATAGTAAATTACAGGGCCAGAATTTGAACCTCCAAATTAAGCACTTTTACCATTTTATCAGGCTGCTTTTAATGATACCTTTGTTTGTTTATACATCATTGTTATTTCAGATATATCTTACCCACCCAAAAGTCCGATTAGCCTTCTCTTTTACAAAAAAAAAAAGCCATTTAAAACCAGCTAACATAATGGCCTTATCTGACAGCGTGTAGAACATACTATATCCATAATCCCCACCTAGGCAAGGAAATGAAGGATATGCATTCTTCATCTTTTCTCTGGAGCTCTAGCTGTGTTTTCGTTAGAATTGCTGTCAGATCTTGAATGGCAGATGTCAGCAGGACCCAATAGACAAATAGAAACTAAAAGCAAAAGCCAGGCTACAAGAGCATAGTATGTAAAAAAATATATAACATAGAAGCAGGAGATTGCAACTGAAGAGCCAATTATGATAGAAAAAAGGGGCATGTCATTACCACAAATTCAGAAGGTTTACATCTCTGAGGGTTTACACACAGATGTCAAATTCATAGCCTGAAGTTTCAGACAAAAGTAAAGGACATAAGACAGCTAAAGAGTCAGTTAAACCAAGACAGGTGCTGAGAAAAGAAGACAAAAAGCAAAGAAGGTCATGATAATCTTCCTGAATCTGAGACAACTCAATTCAATCCAATAAGCATAAATTAATGCGCACTGTGTGCTACATCCTTGCCTTAAAGAGTTGACATTATGCTGGGGAGAAATAGCGTATACACTTATGAAATACTGTTCCTTTTGTTTGTGAGCAGTTTACCTGCTGAAAGGGGAAGAAAATGAATTATCATGTAAATAAAAAGGATTAAATCAACTTGTGAAGACTATAAAGTGATGCCCTTTTTGAGTTCATTGAAAGAAGCAGAAAAAAGAACTTCTGTGCACAAAAAAGAAAAAATTCTGCATATGAAGAGACATTAAAGAGATACTAAAGTGTAAGAATGCATACAGGCTATTAAGAGAACTTGATAAAGGACTTAGGGAACCTGTTTTAGAGCAGAGAAATTACTGAGCTTATAGATTGTGGTTCCTTAGCTCCTTTGCATACAACTGGTTTAAAAGCTTGAGAGGTTAAAATTCACATGACCAATCAAATAACTTTTTGAAAAGTATAGCTAGATTAAATAATGAATTTCATAAATGACAAAAAGTTGGATTTCATGAACATTACTTCATAAAGAAATGATGAGTCACTGACCACCAAGAAGCTCTGATTTGAGCCATTAGAAAAATGAAGACGCCAGTAGAAGAGTTAAGAAGATAAGAGCAGTTAAGAAGGGAACAAGAGCTCCTGAGAACAATCCAGCAAAAGCAATCATCTGACAAAAAGGCTTTAGCTGCTGTGTTTGGAAAGAGAAGCATCACTTTACTGATTGATTGAAGAAAAGTATGGGAACCTTATGATTGAAGAGCTGAACTCTGCTGAAGTTTCAGTTCTTGTCTTTCAGCACCATCTATAGATTCAGAAAGGTGAAGCTTCTTAGAAGTGACTTGTTGCTCTCTCCTACCTCCTCTGGTTTGAGATGGAAAATCAAAGAGTGATGTACAAGTTTTCTAGATGTTTTGCTATAAGCATAAGCTAAAAGCTGATTAGACAATTCAGAGTCTGGTTGAGTGGAGAGGCTATACTTGTTTGCCTTGCCCAGAGAGCCAATCTGTTCTCTGGCTTAAGGGAAATACTTGTCATTATAGTAGCATAATACCTTCACCAAGCCTTTTTAAAAACAAATTTTTATTAATTTATTTTTAGTTTTCAACAATCACTTCTATATGTTTTTGAGTTGTAAATTTTTCACCCTCTCCCTCCTTACCTCCCTCCCCAAGACAGCATGCAATCTGATATAAGCTATACATATACATTCTTAGTAAACATATTTCCACATTAGTCATGTTGTAATGAAGAATTAGGACCAATAGGAGAAACCACAAGAAAGAGGAAGCAAAACAAAACAGAAGGAAAAAAAAAAGAGGAAATAGTATGCTTCAATCTGCATTCAAACTCCTTAGCCTTTCTTTGGATGTGGATAGCATTTTCCGTCATGAGACTTTTGGAGATGTCTTGGATCCTTCCATTGCTGGGAAGGGCTAAGTCTATCAAAGTTAATCATTGCACAACATGACTGATATTGTGTACAACTTTCTCCTGGTTCTACTCACTTCACTCAGCATCAGTCCATACAAGTCTTTCCAGGGTTTTCTGAAGTCCACCTGCCCATCTTTTCTTATAGCCCAATAGTATTCCATTGCATTCATGTGCTACAACTTGTTCAGCCATTACCCAGTTGATGGGCATCCCTTCAATTTCCAATTCTTTGTCACCACAGAAAGAGTTGCTATAAATATTTTTGTACATGTGGGTCCTTTTCTCATTTTTATGATCTCTTTGAGATACAGGCCTAGAGGTGGTATTTCTGGGTCAAAGCACCAAGCCTTTTTTAATGGTAATTTTGAGTTAAAAGAATTTGTCCCTATTTCATCAATTTAAAAAAAAAAAAAGATGAGTGGATTTGACCAGTAGGAAAACAGTGAAGACCAAAAGAATTTCAGCTAGGAGAGAGGTAACTCTGTGTAAGGTAGATTGTTTCTGAAGAGACCTAGAACATCAAGGCCTGAATGCCAGAGTAGTAGGTTGTCCCCCCACACTTGAGTTTTCTTTACTCATATACCTCCCTATTCAGTTTCTGTAAGTATGTGCCTACTCACCACCATGGACATTGCATGTATTGGTGGGAGAGTATAACCAAGGTTTATATGTGAAGAGATTGTCTTTTAACTTTCTTTATATTGATTAACTGTGATGATACAACTATTATTTCTGTTGCCTTATGTAAATATTTGTGTTTAAGATTTGATGGTATCATGGTGACTCGTTTTGTATAAATGAGAAGCAGTCTGGTTGGGGCTTATAAACTGAAGTCATGAGTAGTAGAAGTGTAACCTCTTCAAAACAGGGTTAACTCCTGGACCCTGAGACAATTTGAGTTGCAGCTACATAGTAGTTGTCCTTTACTGGGAACTTGAGACCCGTCCCCAAACTAGGGGTTGTATCCCATATCAGGCACTGCATACAGAGGAATCAATACAAAATATATACAAAATAAATCCAAAATATTGAGGGGGCACTAACAACAGGGTCATCAAGGAAATGCTCTTCCAGTTGTAGGAGATGGGCTAGGGATTCTAAGAGGTACAGGTGAAAAGCATTCAAAGGCTTGAGGGAGAGCCTGTTTAAAAGTATGAAGATAGAAAATGGAATCTTGTACACAGGAAATAGCAAGTAAGCTAGTTGTCAAAGGAATGTGAAATAAATCTAAAGGATAAGTTGAGGAAGTTTATGAAGGATTTTAAATGACAGAAGTTTCTTGAGCATGGGGTAGGGTGACATGATCAGACCCAGGCTTTAGGAATCTCAATTTGGAAGCCTACTGGAAGATGGATTGAAAAGGAAGAAGATTGGAGGCAGGAAAACCAACTAGATGATTAGTACAATAGTCCAGGCAAGATATGATAAAGATTTAAACTAGGATAGTGGTCATGTGAAAGAAAGGAGGGGATAGATTTGAGAAACAAGGATGCAGAACTGAAATCCAATATGGGAAACAGGGGAATAAGGCAGAATAAAGAGTTCATGGCGACTCCAAGTTCTGAACCTAAGTGACTAGGAATATATTGATGCCTTCATGTGAAATAAAAAAAAAAGTTAGAGGAAAAGGAAATAATAGGGAAAAGCTAATGAATTCCACTTTGGACATGTTTAATTTTAGATGCCTATGGAATAAAGGCAATTGGTGATTTGGATATATCCAGTAATGATGCAGGTGATACAGGACCAAAACCTAAAAGAAAGATGAGGGCAAATATGTAGACTTGAAACTTATTTTCACAGAAATAATCAAAAATATGGGACCTGATGAAATCACTAAGAAAGGGTTTAGAAAGAGAAAATAATCCACAAAACAATAACAATAACAACAATTACAATAACAGCACTCATAGCACTTCAAGTTGTGCAAAAGCATTTGATATTAGCATTTCATTTGATCTTCACAACAAACTTTGGGAGATAAGCAATATTATTATCTCAATTATACAGACGAGTAAGCTGAACCTAGGAGAGGTTAAGAGGCTTGTCTAAGGTCACACAGCTAGGAATGGTGGCAGAATTTAAGCTCAGGTCTTCCAGACTCCAAGTTCAGCACTCTGTCCACTGCATGATCAAGCTACCTCAACCCTTGGATATCCAAGCAGAGAGGAGAAGAAATGAGTGGTGATACAGCAAAGGCAACTGAAGAGGTTGGACAGGTAAGAAGAAAAACAATAGGAAAGAGTATCATAAAAGTCCAAAGTCAAAAAATTTGATTATGTTAAATTAAAAAGGTTTTTCACAAACAAAACCAAAGCAACCAAGATTAGAAGTAAAGCAGAAAACTGGGAAACAATTTTATAGCAAGTGTCTCTGATAAAGGCCTCATTTCTCAAATATATAGAGAACATATTCAAATTTATAAGGTCATTCCCCGATTGATGAATAGTCAAAAGATATGAACAGGCAGTTTTCAGATGAAAAAATTAAAGCTATCTATAATAATACAAAATTCTCTAAATCACTATTAATTAGAGAAATGCAAAACAGCTCTGAGGTACTACCTCATACCTATCAGTTTAGCGAATATGACAGAAAAGAAAAATAATAAATGTTGGAGGGAATGTGGGAAAATTGGAGAAAGCCCTGTTGGTGAAAATGTAAACTGATCCAACCATTCTGGAGAGCAATTTGGAACTATGCCCAAAAAAGCTATAAAATTATGTATAACTTTTGATCCAGCAATATTACAGTGCTACTTCTATATTCCAAAGAGATCCAAAAAGAAGAAGAAAGGACCTATTTGCACAAAAAAAAAAATATATATATATATATAGATTTATAGCAATTCTTTTTGTGATGGTAAAAATTGGAAATAGAAGGGATGCCTATCAACTGGGTAACTGCTGAATAGGTTGTGGTATATGATTATAATGGAATATTACTGAACTATAAGAAATGGTAATATATTTTGCATGATTGAACACGTATAACCTATATCAAATTGTTTGCCATCTTAGGGAGGGGGAAGCTGAGGGAGAGAGAGAGAGAAAATTTAAAATTAAATTTCTTAAAAAATGAATGTTAAAAATTGTCTTTACATGTAACTGGGGAAAAATAAAATAATATTTAAAAAATTGAAGTCAAAGGAAGATATTAGCAGCCAGGTAAGGGGGTCAGTAAACAATGTTGAATGCTGCACATATTTCAAGAAAGATGAGGACTTAGAAAAGGACATTGTCTTTATCAAATAAGAGATCTTTGCTAATCACCAAGAAGAGAGAAGTTTCAATTAAGTGGACAGATTTGAATTAAAGTTCAAATGGTTAAGAAGTGAGTGAGATGTGAGGAAGCAAAGAAAGAGAACCTGTCCAGACAATTTTTTATAGGAGTATCAGTGTGAAAGAGAGATGAGATGAGATGAGATATAGTGACTCACTGAAGACCAATATCTGCATGCAGATATAAAGTCCTCATACCTATCTTTGGGACCATCTAATAGCCAAAGGAATTCTGTGACTGAAACATTAGACAGGGTTATCTTTTCCTTGTCCTGGAAAACTCTCAGAGAGTCAGAGTAGTGAAGGGGTGAGGGGATGAGCTAGGCCCACTTTTTGTGAATGTTTTCAAAAGAACACTACAGGCAGATTGGAGGAGAAGAGAGGCACATCACATAGCTAGCACTGAAACAGCCTCTAGTCCTTGGCATTGCCTCTGATGCTCTCCTCTGCTGCAGTTTGCAGAACAGCCTGAGGCTGAGAGAGGGGTGAATCTGGGCAGACTTGTTGAACCATTCATTTGTGAGAATTCATACCAGACAAAGAATTTTGCCTATCCCTCCTCTTCACCCTCCCTTTGTCCAAGGTAGCTTACATTAATTCTAATACCTGGTTTTTCAGTTTGTTTACATTTCTGTTCAATTAGTATTGAAATCCAGAATAAGATAAACATGTAGCAATTTCTTATTTGTAGATATTTCATTATTTGGAATAGTATGTGACGGAGAGAGGATGTTTCCCAAAGAGAGAAAAAGGAGTCAGGAAAAAAGACTTCATTGGGATTAGAATTTGTCAGGGCAAAATGAAAAATAATCTTAGTAATTTGTATTCTATAACTGCCAAAGAAAAGTAAAAGCCTGGGAGGGGCAGAGCCAAGATGGCGGAGTGAAAGCAGTGACTTGCTTGAGCTCTCCCCCAAACCCCTCCAAATACTCATAAAAAATGGCTCTAAACAAATTCTGAAGTAGCAGAACCCATGAAAAGACAGAGTGAAACAAATTTCCAGCCCAAGACAACCTGGATGATGGATCAGAAAGGTGTATCTCGCAGGGCTGGGAGCACAGCACAGCGCAGCGTAGGCGCGCAGGCCACAGCGAACCTGGAACAGGCCTCAGAGGACTGAATCTCGGGCAGCTGTGGTGGTGTCCAGACTCCTCAATCCACTAGTGCCAAAGACAACTTAGAAGGTCAGTGGGAAAAGTCTGTTTCTGCGGTGCTGAGACAGGAAGGCAGGATCTCAGCTCCATTCCCCAAGAGTGTGGCCCTGGGGGGGGGCGGGCAGCTGCTTCCCAAGCTTCTGGCCCATAGACTGAGGGGGAATGCAGTGGTTGATCAGAGAAGGATTGCAGGGATCTCTTTCCCAGTGCTGAGGCAGGAATCTCTTGCTTTACCCGTTTGGATCTAGGTTACAATTCTGGGTGGTGGTGCTGGGGTGAGGAGAAGCACTGGTGTGGTGGAGCTTGTAGTGCCTGTGGAGAGGAACCCCTCCTCACAGTTACAGGACAGAAAGGAATATTTGTGGTCACAGGCCAGGAAAGGAGTAAACACATCGCCTCTTATCATACCCCTTGGAAGAACTGAAAATTTACAGATCCCTACAAGTATCTCTGAAAACACCTGTACAAACCCCTGAAGCTTGGGACAGTACATTCTCCAAATTGGAAGCAGATTCATACCTTAACAAAGAGTTTAAAACCCAAGTAATTGGCTGGGATCATGAGCAAGCAGCGCAAAAAGGAGTCAGACCATATTATCTTACTTTGGTGAAGAAGATCAAAATATACAACCAGAAGAAGACAACAAAGTCAAAGCTCTTACATCCAAAGCCTCCAAGAAAAATATGAATCAGTCCCAGGCCTTGGAAGAGCTCAACAGAGATTTGGAGAAGCAAGTAAGGGAAGTAGAGGAAAAACTGGGAAGAGAAATGAGAGTGATGCAAGAAAATCATGAAAAACAAGTCAACAGCTTGCTAAAGGAGACCCAAAAAAATACTGAAGAAAATAACACCTTAAAAAATAGCCTAACCCAAATGGCAAAAGAGTCCAAAAAGCCAATGAGGAGAAAAATGCCCTAAAAAGAAAAATTGGCCAAATGGAAAAGGAAGTCCAAAAGATTACTGAAGAAAATACTTCCTTAAAAATTAGAATAGAGCAATTGGAAGCTAGTGACTTTATGAGAAATTAAGACACTGTAAACAAATCCAAAAGAATGAAAAATTAGAAAACAATGTGAAATATCTCATTGGAAAAACAACTGACCTGGAAAATAGATCCAGGAGAGAGAATTTAAAAATTATTGGACTATCTGAAAGCCATGATAAAAAAAAGAGCCTAGACATCTCTTTCAAGAAATTATCAAGGAAAACTGCCCTGATATATTAGAACCAGAGGGCAAAATAGAAATTGAAAGAATCCACAGATCTCCTCCTGAAAGAGATCCCCAAAGGAAAACTCCTAGGAATATTATAGCCAAATTCCAGAGTTCCCAGGTCAAGGAGAAAATATTACAAGCTGCCAGAAGGAAACAATTCAAGTACTGTGGAAACACAATCAGGATAACACAAGATTTAGCAGCTTCTACATTAAAGGACCTCAGGGCATGGAATATAATATTCCGGAGGGCAAAGGAGATAGGATTACAACCAAGAATCACCTACCCAGCAAAACTGAGTATAATCCTTCAGAGGAAAAAATGGTCATTCAGTGAAATAGAGGACTTTCAAGCATTCTTGATGAAAAGACCAGAGCTGAATAGAAAATTTGACTTTCAAATACAGGACTCAAGTGGAACATGAAGAGGTAAACAGGAAAGAGAAATCATAAGAGACTTATTAAGATTGAACTGTTTACATTCCTGCATGGAAAGATGATATTTATAACTCATGAGACCTTTGTCAGTATTAGGTTAGTCGGACCAAAAATATTATATGTATCAATAGACAGATAGATAGACAGATGGCACAGGCTGAGTTGAAGATGAAGGGGTCATATATGGAAAATAAAATTAAGGGATGAGAAGGATTATACTCAGAGAAGAAGAAAGGGAGAGGTAGAATGGGGTAAATTATCTCACAAAAAAAACAGAAAAGAAAAGTCTCTTACAGTGGAGGGGAAACAGGGGAAGGTGAGAGGGAATGAGTGAATCTTATTCTCATAGGATTTGGCTTAAGGAGGGAATAACATACACGTTCAATTGGGTATGGAAGTTTGTCTTACCCTACAAGAAAATAGGGGGAGAAGGGGACAAGAGAGCAGGGGATGATAGAGAGGAGGGCAGATTGGAAAGGGTAATCAGAAGTAAATACTTCTGAGGAGGGACAGGGTCAAAAGAAAGAATAGAATAAATGGGAGGGCAGGATAGGATTAAGGGAAATAGAGTTAGTTTTTCACAACATGTCTACTAGGAGTGTTTTGCATAACTGCGCATGTACAACCTATATTGAGTTGCTTGCCTTTTCAATGAGAGTGGGTGGGGAGGGAGGAAGAGAGAAAATTTGGAACCCAAAGTTTTAAAAACACGTGTTTAAAAAAATGTTTTCATATGCAACTGGGAAATAAGAAATACAGGAAATGGGGTACAGAAGTCTATCCTGCCTTACAGGAAAATAGAAGGGGAAGGGGATAAGAGAAGGGGAGAGATAGAAGAGGGACAGACTAGGGAAGGGTATTCAGAATGCATGCCATCTTGGTGTGGGGGAGGGGGAGATGGGGTGAAAATTTGGAACTCAAAACCTTGTGGAAGTGAATGTTGAAAACTAAAAATAAATAAATTTAGATTAAAAAAGAAAGAAAAGTAAAAGCCTGAATCTAGTTTTTCCTTGAGGAAAAAAAAATGAACCTAGAAAGGGTGTCTACCTGGGAGAAGGAGATGGACAAGTTATCACTTCACAAAGGTCACAAAGTCTCCCCCATTGTTCTTCTCCATACATGTTCAAGGAGAATAGCCCCATTAGGACAGATCTAAGGACAATGAGAAGAGGGTGGGTCACGTGGAGTGGAAGCAGAAAACGCGTGACTGAAAAAAGCATGGCAGCACTCCCATTTCAAAAGTAAAGGGCTGGGCAGCAGCTAGGGGGTGCAATGTATAGAGCTGGCCTTGGAGTCAGGAGGACCTAAGTTCAAATCCAGCGTCAGACAATTGATACTTACCAGCTGTGTAACCTTGGGCATGTCACTTAACCCTGATTGCCTAAGCCAAGAAAAAAAAAAAAAAGGAAAGGCCAGGGAGAGAGGAAATAAGAATTCTAATTCCCTCCTGCAGCAGCCCAGCAAAATCTCTTCGCTTTATACAAACAGCCCCTCACAAACAGAGCTACAGAGATACGGTAACAGAAGTCAACAGGCAGAGATCCAGACTAGATAAAAACACACATGCAGAAGCATAACCAGTGCCTGGGGCTTTCCAAAAGGACATAAGAGAAACAGATTCCAGATAGGTGGAATAACATCTGATGGTTTAAAACGGGTGGATGAGTTCATACCACACTGCAACTAGAATTTGCCTGCTAAGGAATAGATTGCTAACAGTCCCAGTTTTTAGGAATTTTTTTTTTTTGGTAATAATAGCTAGCATTCACATATTGCTCTAAGGTTTGAAAACCACTTTATATTTTTTGTTAGCCCATTTGATCTTCACTACACCCCTGTCAGGTGTTATTATTATCTTCATTTTACAAATGGGGAAACTGAGGCTAAGAAATAGTGAACAAATTACCTCAGTCATACATTTCGGAAGTATCTGAAACAGGAGCTTCTAGGAGCCAAAGGAAAAGCCTCAGGTTTTTCCGACTCCAAGTTCAACACTCTATTTTCTGCACCATGTAGCCTGTCATTTTTGGTCTAGATATGTCAGGATGGTAGGCATGCACAGAGTTTCTCAGGTAGTTAATAGCTGGTAACTGCCACACAGACAAGAGGGTTAGATCTGCTGAGATAGTCTACTTATTACTACAGTGAGAAAGAATAAGAAAAGTATGGATTGCAGAACTTGGAGTCAAGAGACCTAAGTTCAAATCCTATCCTTGACACTACCCATGTGATCATAAATGAATTAACTTCTCTGAGCCTCAGTTTTCTCATAAGTAGACTGGGGATAATAATCTCTACCCCTAGAGATTAAATTAGGTAATTTACAAAGTGCTTAGCAAAATTTAAGCATTATGTAAAAATCAGTTATTACATCTCTCACTCTAAGTGATACATCCCCATACACATATACACAAACACATACACATATATACAACATATATGTGTCCAACATACGTATACGTGCATATATACACACGTACACACACATATGTACACTACACATATATACATATATGCACAATATATACATGTAGATAGATAAATAGATGGATGGATAGATAGTTGGATGGATAGATAGATAGACAGATAGATAGATTATCACTTGGGGTTATATTCGTTAACTGATATTTACGTAACGGTTTAAGGTTGGCAAAGCCCTTTCCAAATGCTAGCTAATTTAAGCCTTAGGAGAACCCCAATGCGGTAGAGATTATTATCCCTAGTTTACAGATGAGAAAATGGAGGCTTAGAGAATCTGATTCACTTATTATGACAGGTAGCAAGTGTCAAGGGTGGGATTTGAACCCATGTCTCTCGACTCCAACACTCAACACAGCATAATAGTGGAGATCCTATTTATCACATTTCATAGCACAGCACTTTAAAAAGTTTAAGTGAAATGTTAATGTACAATGAAGACAATTTTTATGGTTAACTAAGTCATTATGAAATCAAATTCTACCAAATTCTACTTCTTCCTTTAACTTTAATTCCAGAAAAGAAAAAAGCTTTATTTTCTCTACTTGAAAAAAAAAACCCATTTTAAAAAAGTAAAATAAAAAAGCCTTTTCATTCTAAAATTGGTGCCCAAGGTGATAAAGTAATCTCTATTTTCCTGCCTCTTATTCCCACAGAGTTCCATTCATATTAAACACCTTTCCAATACTGTTATCATGGGAAGACTAGACTTCAAAATGACTATATGGCTAAATGATACAGATTTTCCAATCCCCAAACACATCTTGGAAAAAAACACTTTAAAACTCTCTTGAGCTATACTGCATATTTCAAATTATAGCACCTAGTACAGTACTGTGCACCCTGCAGACATTCAATAAATGTTAATTGAATTGAATTTAAATTTAATTTTGGGCCTGGAAGAAGGGGGCTAATTTTCCTCCTTTTTTAAATTTTTTTGCTCCACACTCAGGGGCATTTTCCCTGAATAGAATGTAACTTAATTTTAGAACTGATTGCTGAAACAAAGGCAAAGCAGCTCAAGGCACAGCTGGAAAAAACTGAAAATAAAAAGTCTCCCCATGATAACCAAACTGCTCTGGTACCTACACAATAACTCCGCAAAACAGAAAATCAAATGGATAATTGCCCATGGGTTTAGTGTTTTCTAATTATCACAGTAATAGCTCTTTTAAAAAATCTCCTTAAGGGAAAATTCTATTGACCATTATATTGATTCACATCAACAATTAGGTTTTGAATACACAAGCATAACGCTGAGCTACAAATCCCATTTATGATTGTCAATAATAACACACACGATTTTCAGTTAAATCTGAAATGGCAAATGATTTGCCCTTCTGTTCAGCTTTAGTGATAAAGTGCCTATTTTATTACATTCTTGTCTTTTGGTTTTATTGGTTTCAATATGCTATCTATGGACCACGCTCTGCCGTCCTCAAAGACTATGGACTTTTACAGACTGAGCTCCCCTCCTGGAGGCCTGACCTACAATAAGGTCAATATCTCTCTTGGATTGTGCGGGCACCCTGAAAACTCTAGGGAAATCTTCTAAATAAAGCATAGCTCATGTCTAGTTTTCCTGAAATGTGGGAAATGGGTTTCCCAACTCTTACATAGGTGCTCAAATAGGTATTACATATATACCAGATTTGGTTAAACTATTATTTTCTCCTTGAAAGAAAATGCAATAAAATAAAATAAAAACCAATAAATAAAAGACTCAGGAGAGTCCAAGAACAAATACAAAAATGTAAAAGAGCAGGAAGAGTCCATTAGGCTGATCCCAGGAAATGAAGATATTTTGGGAGACTGATCAACAAATCATCACCCTATTCACCCTGGAAACTGGGCCTATACCATCTGAACAACTCACAGCAGCATCATAAAGGGATGGTAATGTACAGATCTCCCAGTCCTTGGTAACATGGCTTTAGTCTTTAGCTCTAGAAAGAAGGACTTTTTCTATTCTTTTCTTTTCTAAGGAGTATGCTCCTAAGGAAATCTACTGCTAGGAGGCCAGTGCCCTATTCTGAAACTCATGGCCTCTGGACCATTTGTCAGGTTAAGAATTCACAATTGCCCATGGGGTAATCTCTCAAACTGGAAATGTATGATCTCTATATGGCTTCTATCTGACCTGTACAAAAAAAAATAAAAATAAATAAATAAATAAAAGGAAAGAAAGAAACAGGTGTTCTTCTGACAAAGATCTATGTCATGAAATCTAATCAAATTGTTTAAAACTCATCAAATTTTTGGAGGGCTCCTTATCATCCCTCCCCATATCTTGTTCCACTGTGTTGTGGCAGAAAAAGAGACCAATGATGAAAACAAGAAATTTCTTGTTTGATGATACCCTCAGCACTGTATGACAACAGCATAAAAACTTCCATCCAGATCTATTTTTTTATTCAATGTACAGAGAAAATGAGGAAGATAATGCTGTGTGGCTCAGTCCTTTAAATACCAGCTTCTTCCAAAATGTTGGCCAAATAAGAATGGATATTTATAAATAATTTTGAGTCTTCCACTCTCACATTCAGGCAGTTGATAAACAACATTTATTAAGCATAGACTCTTGTGCCAGGCATTGTGCTAAGCACTAGGAATAGAAATAGAAGTAGGCCTGACCTCAAAGAGCCTGCATTCTAAGGGGAGAAGACAACACAAATAGAGAACTGATGGAGGTGGGAAGGAACACATGGTAAAAAGAAGGTCCTGTGGAGATGAGTCAGCAGTGCAACCTGGGGAGCAATGAAGATACTTTGGCCTATGTCTCCTCCTTAAATTGGAGATTCCAGAAGGAACCAGCTAATCAGTAGTGCTTGAGCATCTAATATTTACCTAATACTAAGCTACATGCTCTTTTGGCTCTTGAGAAGGAATGGAATGATGAGTGGAATGGAACAAAATGGAGTGAAAAAGAGTAAAAACAGTACTAGATGGAGAGTGAGGAGTCATGGAATAATTTGGTTCTCTCAAGGTACACCATAGTGCCTTGGTGTATTATCTTGGACGAGACTTATCTAAAGAATGTCTCTCTGGGCCTGTTTCATTATCTGTAAAATAAAGGAGTGAATTCCATGAATTTTAATTTCCTTCCACTTCTAAACTTTTATAATTATTTTTTCATGATACAATCAACTAACAATTACCTAGGCTGATAGAAAGGGCTTGTGGTATGGAAGAGGAAATTTTTTCACCAGGCCACAATTTGGACTTTCTCCAACATGCTCCCAGAACCTCTTCATCCTGGAAGATCACTTCAGCCCTGGAGCTCACAATTTGGAGGTTTTATCACCTCTTATAACTGCTCTTACAACTGCTGTCCCTGATTGAATGAGTCCTCTCAAAACTCACATTTCAGAAGAACATCCAAGTAGCCATCACTTTATTCCTCATCAGGCTGGATTTCTCCACCATATTTCTGTGCCTCGGTACCTTCTTCTACTTCCTCAACCTATCAGTTTCCTTTTATGTATTTTCAGCTTCCCTTTTTAGAATGTACTACTTGAAGGCAAAGACTAGAGTGTCTAGTAGATAGTAAGCATTTAATAAATGTTTATTGAGGGGATGGAACCAAGACGGCAGAGTAAAAGCAGTGAATTGCTTGAGGTCTCCCCCAAACCCCTCCAAATACCTGTAAAAAATGTCTCTAAACAAATTCTAGACAGCAGAACCCACAAAAAGATAAAGTGAAACAAATTTCCAGTCCAAGACAATCTGGATGGTTGATGGGAAAAGTCTGTTGCACTGGGCTAGGAGAGAGGAGCACAGTTCAGCTTGGGCCTCAAATGCAAATATGGGACCCCAGAGACACTGGAGCAGACTTCAGGAGACTGAGTCATTGGTAGCTGTGGCAGTTTCCAGACTTCTCAACCCACAAATGCCAAAGACAGTTTAGAAAGTCAGTGGGAAAAGTCTGTGAGACCTTGGTGAGAGAGAAGCTCAGTCAGGTCCTGCCCGTGGCACAGCCCTGCAGCAGTGGCAGCTGCTTCCAGAACTCTCAGTCCACAGATGGTGGCGGGAGTGGCTAATCAGAGGGGCACTGCAGGAATCTCTTTGCTGGTGCTGAGGCAGGATTCTCTTGCTTTGCCCATGCTTGGATCTAGGTCTCAGTCCTGGGTGGCAGTCCTGGGGTGATGAGCAGTGGCAAGGCTGAGCTTGTAGTAGCAGTAGTAGTGCAGAGAGAATCCTCCTCACAGTTCCAAGGCAGAAAAGAGTGCTTGTCTTCACTCATAGACCAGAGCACAGGCCAGGAAAAGGTAAATACCTCTCCTCTGATCATACTACCTAGGAAGAACTGAAAATTTACATGAACCTAGAAGTATCTCTGAAAATAGCTGCACAAAAGCCCTGAAGCTTGGGGTAGTACACCCTCCCCACTGGACGCAGAGCCCTACCTTAACAAAGAGTTTAAAAAGTCAAGTAATTGCTTAGGAACATGATTAAACAGCAGACTATAGAATCTTAACTTTGGTGACAAAGAAGATCAAAACATACAACCAGAAGACAACAAAGTCAAAGCTCCTACATCCAAAGCCTCCAAGAAAAATTATGAATTGGTATCAGGCCATGGAAAGTTCAAAAAGGATTTTGAAAATCAAGTAAGAGAAATACAGAAAAAAATTGGGAAGAGAAATGAGAGTGATGAAAAAAAAATAATGAAAAACAAGTCAACATCTTGCTAAAGGAGACCGAAAAAAATACTGAAGAAAATAACACCTTAAAAATAGAATAACTCAAATGGCAAAAGAGGTCCAAAAAGCCAATGAGGACAACAATGCCTTGAAAAGCAGAATTGGCCAAATGGAAAAGGAGGTCCAAAAGCTCACTGAAAAAAATATTTTTTTATTAGAATGAAGCAAATGGAAGCTAATGACTCTTTGAGAAATCAAGAAATTATAAAACAAAAACAAAAAAAAAAGAAAAAATAGAAGACAATGTGAAAAATCTCATTGGAAAAACAACTGACCTGGAAAATATATCCAGGAGAGATAATTTAAAAATTATTGGACTACCTGAAAGTTTTCTACCACACCCCTACAGAAACTTTCTTACTCCTACTTTTCTAGCTTCCTTTTTGTCTTTTCTCCTTCCATTAGAGTGTAAACTCTTTGATGGCAGGTACAGTCTTTCTGATTATTTTTGTATTTTCACTGCTTACCACAGTGCCTGGCCTATAACAAAAGCTTAATCAGTGATTGCTGGCTGAATCGTCATTCCAGTGAATACCTCTTTCCCACAAATCTCCCCATTCTAAGGTCCCAAAAGTCAATATGCCTTAGAGCTAGATGAACAAATTGCCCTCCTCATCAGACCAACACTTCATGATGAACTCATTGGATTTGCTCTCTAAGTAGGATGCTACTCAGGAACCCTAGAGACTGTCTTCCTCCTTCTCCAAAAAGTGGAATCCACTAGAAATCTTCTCTTCCTATAAATTCCAGAGCTCTAAATCTCAAACACAGGAAACTTAAAGCTGGAGCTACCCACAAGGCAACTGGTGCTTTAAGCTTGTTGCTGCTTTGCAAGTCTCCCTTCTCTGCTAAAGGGCTAGATTCCAGAATCATGCAGCCTAGCAAATTCAAAATCTCCCTCCTCTACAAGACAGGCTGGGGCTCAGTGACAGTGACCTTAACCTTCCCTCTCAGGCCTCATGCAAGCCCCAGAATCTCATATCTATGTGCTTCTGCTGTAAACTTCTACTCTTTGTGATGGTAGGGAAGAGGGGAGGAAAAATATCCTCTCCCAGCCTTTTCTGTGTTTTGCAAGAAGGTGGAAATGAAAAGGCAAAGCATGATTCCTCAAGAGCTGAGCACTCCAAAGAATATGATCAGCTTACTTACTGAGGAGTAGCTGATTTTTCAGCCAGCCAATCATGAGAAATTCTTTTTTTTAATCTGATCTTTTGATTTTATTTATCTTCTTATTATTGGTGAGGCCAGGGTTGAGTGACTTGCCCAGGGTCACACAGCTATTAAGTGTCGAGTGTCTGAGGTCTGATTTGAACTCAGGTCCTCCTGACTCCAAGGCCAGAGCTCTATCTACTGCACCACCTAGCTGCCCCGTCATGAGGAATTCTTTGTGCTGCCTCAATTTGATAAGCACTCTCAACCAGATCAAGAATTAACAGTGGTCTAAGCCCCACAATCAAATTGGTGGGGATGCAAAGAGATCAAACAAATGGGAAAAGGACCCACCTGTACAAAAATATTCATAGCAGCTCTTTTTGTGGCGGCAAAGAACTGGAAATTGAGAGGATGCCCATCAATTGAGGAATGGCTGAGCAAGTGGTGGTATATGAATGTAATGGAATACTATTGTGCTATAAGAAATGATGAACAGGCTGACTTCAGAAAAACCTGGAAAGACTTATATGGTCTGATGCTGAGTGAAGTGAGCAGAACCAAGAGGACTTTGTACACAATAACAGCCACGTTATGCTATGACTAAGATTGTTAAACTGAACCCTTCTCAGCATTGCGAGGATCTAAGACATCTCCAGAGGCCTCGGGATGGAAAATGCTGTCCACATCCAAAGAAAGAACTATGGAAGTCAAATGCTATCACTTATTTTTACCTTCTGTTGAGTTTTGTTTCATCTTTCTGATGGTTCCTCCTATTGGTTTTAATTTTTATTTACAACTTCACTAATGTGAAAATATGTTTAATGAGTATTTAAATGTAAAGCCTATATCAGATTGTGTGCCGTCTTGGGCGGGGGAGGAAGGGGAGAAAAATTTTCAACTCAAAAGCATATGGAAGTGATTGTTGATAAATCAAAATAAATATTAAAAAAATGATGAATATGAAGAATTCAGAAGCATGCAAAGACTTACAATGAATGCATGCAGAATGAAACAAACCCAACTAGGAAAACAATATACAGGATGACTGCAAGAGAAGGAAGTGAAAAGGCATTTATTTAGTGCCTACTATGTAGCAAGCACTGCATTAAGTGCTTTTTAAACAAATATTATTTCATTATAAAAATTTAAATAGAAAGAATGACCAAAAAGCCATACAAACCTGAAATTTACTATGTAACACTGTATAATAATAATGATCAAACTTGTCCCTGATGCAAATGTGGGAAAATATATCTCCCCAGCCTTTCTTTGCAGAGATGGAGACCACGAGTATAGAACATTGCTTATACTATCAGACTCAGAAAGTTAATTAATTTTATTTAATGTTAGTTAATTTTGCTGAACTATTTTTTCCTCTTTTTTTCTGGTTTTTTGTTGCAAGGGAAAGTTCACTGGTTTGGGAAAGAAGGGTTACATTCAGAAATGAAGGTGATGTTAAAACAAAAAAAAAGTCACTAATAGAATAAAAATAAATCAATGATTTCTCCCTGAAAAAAAAATTGATGGGGATACTTTCCAATTTGATCAAAAACATGTATTTACTACATCCTACTAAAATATTTCTGCTACCACTTTCTCTTATTTAAATAAAAGAATTATGTCAATGGCAAAGTGGCCTCAGAAAAAAAAGAGAAGTCTGTGATTTTAAGTCTTGAACCTATGGATTGCTTCTTATTTTCTCAGCAAATTCATATCCTGATAGAATGTAGTCTCATTCTGGCATTTTCTGTCTCCTAACACACCAAAATAAGATTTATAAAATAGCTTTGTCTTTCCTTGAAATTCACATCTTTTCCCTTAAAGCAAATTTTTCCATGTATACAGACTCAGGAAAGAAACCCTCTGTATACCCAAATGGATGCTTCATATGCACTGCAAGACCGAAAGCAAAGGAGAAAGGAATCAGGACTTCAAAACCATTGATTTGAGGTCAGGCATTCAGCTATTTTTGAGAGAGAAATAAAAGTGGCATATAGTTATAAAAAGGGACATAATAGTTCACATTTAAGGTATTTCACTGGCTAGAATAGGAAGTGCTAAATATTTTGTGTGTACCACTATGTAGCAGGGCAGCTAGGTGGAGTAGTGGATAGAGTGCTGAGCCTGGAATCAGGAAGACTCATTTTCCTAAGTTCAAATCTAGCTGTATGACTTTGGACAAGTCACTTCACCCTGTTTGCCTCCATTTAGTCCTCTATAAAATGAGCTGGAGTAGGAAATAGCAAACCACTCCAGTACCTCTGCCAAGAAAATCCCAAATGGGGTAAGAAAGAGTCAGACACAACTGCAAATGACCAAATTGAATTGCCTAGCATGTTCAATAGCACATAATCCACTTAATGTGGAAAACGATTTAGCAAAAACAAACAAACAAAAAAAAAACCCTGATGCCGAGATTATAATTTGCCCAATTTAGAGAGAATTGGAACTGTATCTTGCTGATTGGAATGCATGAGTCCTGGCAAAGGTTTATGTAAAGTGAATTTCTAGTGAGTAGATTCTATTTTTCTTTTGACCTCCATTATCAAAGAAGTGTTCTGCTGGGAGAAAGTTGTCCCTCAATCTAAGTGAGATGGCACACTGAACTGGCAATCAGGAAAGCCATGTTTTAATCTAAGCTCTTGTGTGATCTAACCCCCAGTTTCCTCATCCATTAAATGATGGAATTGGACCAAATGATCTTCAAGGTCTCTTCCCATAAATTCTATGGTTCTGTCCTCCCTTCTAGCTTGAATGTTCTAAGACTACACATCTATCATTCTACTTAAGAATTCAACTTTTTTTTCTGTAGCTGTGAATTCATTGATATGGGAAACATGCAGTGAGGAAACTCCCTCTACCAATGCAATTCAGTGAGTGCTCCTCAAATCATAGTCTTAGTTGCCAGGGGCATTAAGAGGTTAAATGATTTGCTCAGGGTGATATAACTATTATGTCACTGCCAGGACTTGAACCCAATTTTTCCTGACTCTGAGATCTGCTCTCTAACCATACTACTTCTCATATATATTCAGCATACTTTTTTTAAAATCACATAACAACAGAAAATAACTTCAATAAAACATTATGAATTCTCAAATATTACAGATAACATTGAGAGGTCCTCCAAGTGTTACAGTGCTAACCTCAACATGACACACAATAACATCATTGAAAATGAAAATATCGTTCAGCATCAGACAGCCTGCAATATGAACTTTTGCCTCACATATTATTATCACTATAAAAATAAATACTGCTGACATGTTAGCATTTTGGCTAAGCTTTTTTATCAGCTCTAACCCACCTTAATTCTTCTAATTTCACATCCAACTTTTCCCACTTACCTTTTTACAATCACATCTAGCTTTTCCCATCACTTGAATTTATTGTCATCTTCCCCGATTTCTTCACCCAATAACACCTGAATAGTTTGTCTCTATATCATTGGACAAAAAAGGACAGCAAATACTAATAATATTCTTAGAATTTAGTGGTAACACTGTTTATAGAATGCCATCAAAATACTCCAGTGCTTCATCATGGTGTTGTTCTAAGCCTGGGTTATTGAAGATTATGTGTAGAATATAAGCTCTGGAAGGTTCTACCAGGGTGGAAGGTCTGCCCTGATGATAGACTGTCTGCTTTCTGAGGACCAGCTGAGCTAATTACAGAGCCATTCTAGTACATCTTCCACTCACTTTTGAAAAAGCCTGCTGGTTGGTCTCACGTTTCCTCTCCCCACTCTTGTCCATCCTTTACTCATCTGTCAAATTGATCTTCCTAAAGTGCAGGTCTGATCATATCACTCCCCCACACCAAATTACACTTTATAAACTCCAGTTGTTCCTCATCAGTTTCAGGATCAAATATAAAATTCTCTACTTGGTATTCCAAGCCCTTCATGACCTTCTGCCCTACCTTTCCAGTTTCCTTACATCTTACAGCCCTCCACATACTCTTGGATCCAGTGACATTGGCCCCCTTGCTATTTCTCTCAGAAGACACTCTGTCTCCCACTTCTGGGCATTTTCTTTGTCCATCCTCCATGCATGGGATTATCTTCTTCATCAATACCTCCTGGCTTCCCTGTTTTCTTTCAAGTATCAGCTAAAGTCCAACCTTCTACAGAAGTTTCTTGATCTCCCTTAGTTCTAGTGCCTTCCTTCCCTCAGTTGATTCTTTCCAATATACTCTGTATGCAGCTTATTTGCATGCTATTTACCTTATTAGATATTCTGTCTTTTACCTATCTTTGAAGACTCGGCACTTAGCATAGTACCTGGCACATTTTCGTTGTTGTTGCTGTGGTTATTCAGTTGTTTCAGTAGTGTCTGACTCATCATGATTCCATTTGGAGTTTCCTTGGCAAAGATCCTGGAGTGGTTTGCCAGAAGAAAGCATGATTAGAAGAAAACATGTAGAAAACCCATATGAAATGTATAATAGATTGTAAGCTTGCAGCATGGGTTCAAAGGATCAGGGCTGCAAAGACAGCTCAGGGTAATGTCAGATTCATCAGAGGGAATCTCCAGTGATCATCAGGCTTCATAGTTGACCTGAAAATTGTCCAGGAAGCGGCTATTGGCTAGAGTCAGAATGATAACTGGTCTTCACCAGTTAGTGAAATTTTCCCGTCGCCGTTTTGCAACTGTGGCATTGTGGGGATTGCCCTTCACCACATGATGGTATGGTTTAATTTTCTCTTTGTGATTTTGGTCATCATGCCTTATAACTCTCCTTTGCAAATTGTCTGTGGGAATGTATATTACTTTAGCAAAAGTGACTCCAACCTTAAAGGAATGAACATAAGTCTCTGAGGAATAGACATTTCACACAGAGTGGCTGAACACTGATCTAGAAGTTTAATATTATATCTTTCATTTTTTTATTCTGTTCAGTAAAAATATTATTATTTGTAATATAAAAGTATATTCCTCATGGATCATGAAAAATTAGGAAGAATATTTAAATCTTAAATGGGAATAGGGTCAATTCAGCTGAGTAAATTATAACTTTTGTATTTTCAATCTCAAGTTAAACAAGCTAAGATAGAACCTAGACTAAGATAGTCAGAAGGTGGAAGTCATAAGGAACCTTATGAATTGGTATGTTCCTGCCTGCACAATGGGATAGAGAAAGACTCTTATTTTGGAAGCTGTGGGGAGCCAGAAGGAGTCCTATTATTTATGAAAGAGTCCAACCAAGCAGTCCACATCTGAGCATGCTCACGAGGGAATAAAGGGAACCAGGGAGCTAGAATAATATGGGTTTGGAGTGCCACTTGATAGCTTATGCAAAAATCTTTCTCTGAGTAGCTATTCTAGCCCTATTCATCTGTCTTTCCACTAGTGTTACCTGTAAAGGGAAGATATACCTTCAGAGAGGAGATTCTATACTTATATTATTCTAGAAACAAAAGGAAGTTGCTGAAGCATCTTAAGTCAGGGAATAGATGGTACCAGCCTATGTTTTTTTTTTCTTTTGTAAAGAGTATTTTATTTTTTCCAATTACATGTAAAGATAGTTTTCAACATTGATTTTTTATAAGATTTTGAGTTGCAAATTTTTCTCCCTCCTTCTCTCTCCTCCCCACTTCCCAAGATGGTGAATAATCTGTTATATGAGTGCAATCATGTTAAACATATTTCCATATTAGTCATGTTGTGAAAGAAGAAACAGAACAAAAGGGAAAAGCCACAAACAAACAAAAGTGAAACTAGCATGCTTCAATCTGCATTCAGACTCCGTAGTTCTTTCTCTGATGTGGATAGCATTTTCTATTATGAGTCTTTTAGAACTGTCCTGGATCCATTGTATTGCTGAGAAGAGCTGAATCTATCATAGTTGATTATCACACAATGTTGCTGTTACTGTGTACAGTGTTTTCCTGGTCCTGCTCACTTTACTCAGCATCAGTTCACGTAAGTCTTTCCAGGTTTTTCTGAAGTTAACCTGCTTATCATTTCTTATAGCACAATAGTGCTCCATTACATTCATATACCACAACTTGTTCATTCTCCATTCTCCATTCTCCAATTGATGGACATTGTCTCAGTTTCCATTTCTTTGCCACAGAATGTTTTAAGACTTATAATTTGTCAGTTATATGGAGGATAGGTTGCAAGAGGGACTGGAAGATAGCATTCCAAGTGAGAAGTGATGAGGTCCTAACCTAAAGTGGTATATATGAATGAAGTAAAGGAGACACATGCCAAAGGTGTCATGGAAGTAGAGTTGACAAGATTTGTCAGCTGATTATGTATAGATGGGATTGAAAAAGGCAAAGAGGAGAAGTGAAGAATCAAGGATGACTTTGAGGTTGCAAATTTAAGGGAGGAGAAAAAATGGTGGTGCCCCCAAAAGAAATAGGGAAATTAGGAAGAGGGTAGATTTTAAGGTTAAGATGATGAGTAATGGACTTATTGATCCTTACATGCCTACAGAATTTCTACGTGAAGATCTTTGATAACGTGGGGCTAGAACTCGGGACAGAGATGAAGAATAGGTATGTAGAT
Source organism: Phascolarctos cinereus (assembly GCF_003287225.1). Lineage (NCBI taxonomy): Eukaryota > Metazoa > Chordata > Mammalia > Diprotodontia > Phascolarctidae > Phascolarctos > Phascolarctos cinereus. Next base: position 201,965,910 of record NW_027555736.1, read on the forward strand.
TCAGGAGTTATCTGCATAGAAAGGAAAAGTGAACCCGTGATAAAATCACAGAAAGAGAGAATATAGAGAAAAAATATAGCCCACCCTAGAATCTTGAAGAACACTTACAGTCAGGGAGAGAAACATGGATGATGATCCAGAAAAAAAGACTAGGACAATGTGACCAGACAAATGGGAGGAGAACCAGGAAAGTGCAATGTCACCAAAACCCACAGATCTGATATAATACAAGAGTAGAATGATGAGTTCCCTGGCTGTTTCTGGTCATTTATGACTCAGGTCTAAAGGGGGATGCCTCAGTAGATGTACAAAAGAGACCAACCTACCCCTCCACCATTTTTTTCCTTTTCAACTTCAAATTATACAGGATTGTTTTTGTGGGTGAGGAACAGCTGGCCCATTTCCCCACCTCAGCCTCTACATGGCTATGAGCATATGGCATCTAAAGGATATTTCCTGCCTGGGCAAGCCTGACCCTGTCTTTGGGCTGCCTCTTTTGTGTCTCCTGAATAAACAACTAAATAGCCACCACAGGACAGAGATGTCCAAGATTAAGTGTTACCCTGTGAGTTTGAAAAGTCTAATAGTCCATTGGTGTGGAGGTGGCAGCATCCACTGGAGTGGTGTATTCATTTGAGTAGGTTCTTGTGGCAATGGTAAAAAATAGTTACTATGGAAGCAAATGAGCACAGAATCCAGAAAAGTTTGGAGTACAGTGGTAGCACAGAGAAGAGGTAGAATGTAAAATGCTTAATTAGCAGTCCTGTGAACTAATTTATATTCTGAAGACATTTAAGTATCAACCTCCCAGCAGATTGTACCAGTAGTTGTAAGTTATTACAGAATCTTGTTCGGTTAATGCATGTTGTGAGTGCCCTGCATTTAGCATTCCTTGTGTGCATAGGATTAAGTTATCTATCTCACACCTGAATACCTGACTTATACTCTATGTTCAGTACCTTTTTACGTCCTCTTTGGGGAGATCTAGACGTGAGCCATAACCCATGTCTTAAGTGTCTTTTTCTCCAGAGCATCTGGGTGAGGTATTTAATGAGGCAGAGAGCATGAGAACAAGGAGGCTAGTTCTCTCTCCTTAGAAGCACCTCCCCCCCAGACTCTAGAATTGAACCATGTCCATTCCAAATGCCTGCAGAAAGGGCAGTGAGGGGCAAGTGTTCTGGCTCCAGTGGGTAGAGAAGGAGTCAGTTTCGCAATGTTAGATTTAGAAAGAGGATAAGCAAAAGTGGGAATTACCTCATGGAGTTTTTCTGAAGAATGCACTTTATTAAACTCAAAGAACTATGAGGCAGCTGGTGATACAATGGTTACAGTACTGGGCCTGGAGTTATGAAGACCAAATCTGGCCTCAAATACTTACTATCTGTGTGAGCCTGGCTAGTCAAGTAATTTTTGTTTGCTTCAGTTTCCTCATTTATAAAACAGGGATAATAATAGTACCAATCCTGCAGGGTTATTGTGAGGAACAAATGAAATAATATTTGTAAAAGTGCCTAGCACAATGCCTGGCACATATTTTGCTATATAAATACTATATTATTTCCTTCCCAAGTAAAAAGGATTACTATTGCTAACCTATTCACCCAATTAGATTGCAAGTTGCTTAGAGCAGGGATCATATTTTCCATTTATTTTGCATGCCTTTTCCCTCTTTAGACCTAACATATCCCATTCTTCACAAAGTACAAATTTAATACTTACTGTTAATTTACTGACTGATAAAAGACTCTCTAAGAGGTTATGTGACATAATGGAAAGCCAGCTGCAAAGTAAGAAAGACCTTTCAAGTCCTTCCTCTGACACATTCTAGCCATGTGACCATGCATGTCTTTCTCAGTTGAAGAGGAGTTGCTCAACTGAATCATCTGTGGAAGTTTCCACAGTAGGAATTCCCAATACCTTAGAAATCACAAGTTAAAAAAAAAAACACCACATCACACCTATCAGATTAGCTAACGTGACAAAACAGGACAATGATAAATGTTGGAGAAGATGTGGGAAAATTGGAACACCAACACATTGCTGGTAGAGTTGTGAAATGATCCAACTATTTTGGAGAGCAATTTGGGGCTATGCCCAAAGGGTTATAAAATTGTGCATACCCTTTGACCCAGCAATACCACTTTTAGATCTGTTTCCCAAAGAGATCATAAAAATGGGGGAAAGACCCACATGTACAAAAATATTTATCACAACTCTTTTTTGTGGTGGCAAAGAATTGGAAATTGAGGGTATGTCCATCAATTGGGAATGTCTGAACAAGTTTTAGTATATGAGTGTAATGGAATACTATTGTGCTATAAGAAATGATGAGCAGGCAGAATTCAAAAAAACTTCAAAAGACTTACATGAACTGATGCAGAATGAAATGAGCAGAACCAGGAGAACACTGTACACAGTAATAGTCACATTATGGGGTAACTGACTTTGATAGGCTTGGCTCCTCACAGCAATGAAAGAATCTAAGAAAACTCCAAAAGATTCATGGTGGAAATTGCTATCCACACCCAGAGAAAGAAATATGGAATCTGAATGCAGATGGAAGCATACTATTTGTTCTCCTTTTCTTTTGTTGTTTTTTTTTTTTGTTGCTTCATTCTCGTGGTTCCTTCCTGTAGTTCTAATTGTTCTTTACATTACGACTAATGGGAAAATATGCTTAACATGAATGTATATGTAGAGCCTATATCAGATTGTATGCCTTTCAGGGTGGGGGGGAGAGGAAGTAGTGGGAAGGGGAGAAAATCCTATGGAAGTGAATGCTAAAAATTAAAAATAAAAAAAAATTTAAAAATAATAAAAAAATTTAAAAACAACATTTGATGTAATCTTTTACATTGTTTGAAAGTAAAATCATGGTTATTTGAATATAAATAACATTCAAAAACTACTCAACCTGGAAAGTTTTTCTCTTGGAATAGTGAATTATTTTTTAATATATTGATAAATGCTGCATCTCGTCCCCCAGTATATCCCTCCTCCATACAGTTGTCCCAATAATAAAGAATGAAAGAGAGAGAAGGAAAGCAGTTCAGCAAAACTAAGCAAACCAGACAAGTATTGCATTCAGCATTCCACACCTCAGCTATGCAAAAGAGGGCATGGACCAGTTGAGCATAATAATTTAACAGTGTTTTGTTTTGTTTTGTTTTTTGTCTGCTTTCTCTTTTGTAATCATTGTATATACTGTTTTCCTGATACTGCTAACTTTGATTTCTCTCCAAGCTCATATAACTTATCCCATGCATCTTTGTACCCTTCATATTCTTTGTTTTTTACAGCATAATAATATCACATTACATTCGTAATATACATGGGTTAGCCAACCCCACAATATAACATAATATATTTCCCATCAAACTGACTTGTAGACATCCATTTTTGGGGTCGGCTAACTCATTCCAACTTGTTTTCACACCAACAGGTCAACATTCGCAGAGATAGACAATCACCACCAAACTATTATCCTCAAATTCTCTCACAGCCTTAGGGAAAACTTTGTTAAGTGATAATACGTTTCCTCTCCTCACCTCTTTAGCTCTTGAGCTCCTATTGACACGTTTCTGTTTATTCAACCAGAAACTCGAAATGATACAGAATGATACTCACTTACCCCTTGTTGATGTTGTTATTATATTGTTTCCGTTGTGTGTGACTCTTCAGACCCCATTTGGGTTTCTTGGCAAAGATACTGGAGTGGTTGGCCATTTCCTTCTCCAGCGTACTTTACAGGCAAACAGGTTTGAGTGACTTGTCTGAGGTCACACAACCACTAAGTGTCAGAGGCTGGATTTGAACTCAGGAAGATGAGTCTTCCCTATTCTAGGCCCCGAACTTTATTTACTGTGCTACCTTACAAGTAACCATTTATTAAACAAGGTGAAAGAAATAACAATGGCATTCTGGGTATTCATATATTGGAGCAAATATCAAAATAATAAAACGTACCACAATCTACACATAAATTTAGGTCACATTCTACCTCCAATGTATTCAGAGTCTGTCGGAAAACTGGGCATAAAATTACAAGAACCTGGCAGGAAACACATAGAGGAGGAAAACTTGTGAGCTTAGGGTAACTCACAACTTTGGACTACAAGTTTTAGTGTTATTGCTTTGTCCAGGACCATCTGAACCACATGATTGTACTTCTTTGCCCACTGCTTATTTATTACTCTGTACCTCTTTTCAAACAGGTAAATCTTCTTTTTTCTACATTTGAACTAAGTACTTATTAGCTCTTTTCATTTATAATTACCTCCAAAAAGTATTTAGAAATTGCTGCCTCTTAAATGTAAATGGTTGATCTCTTAAAACTGGAGAAATTCTAAGTACATTAGACTAGCTATCTTTTGGCTATACAGACCATAGAATTATTCTCACACCTAGCTGTGTATTGTCCAACCAGAAAGGAGCTCATAGCAACCCAGCTCAGAATGACTCTTTGAGCAAGGCAAACGAACCTAATCAGTTCACCAGAATACAATGCAGCAGCAAAACCAGTCTTTCTCTCTGTTATTCCTTCTTAAACTAGAGATGGCAGCAGAGACCAACAGGAATTTTGGAGAAGCTTCACTTCTCCCTCAAAGTTAGATGGAACCAAAGTTCAATAGCTGTCACTGAAGTTCTTGGTCAATGAAATTAATCTATCTGCCACCAGTCAGGAATCATTTAGTTGAAGCTCTCTGTCAGCTCATTGTTTGAATTCGCCACCACTCCAATGGAATAACTTTTTTCTGCGCTGCTGTCTTGAATCTTGACCACAGATTCTTTTCATCATTGGTCTCTTTTTTTAGATTCCTAACTCAGTCTCCTCTTTGTTCATTGGTTTAAATGAGAGTTTTCTGGTACTCAGCGACTTGCCTTTCACTTAAAAGATAAAAACTCACCAATTTTTTTTCCCATGAAAGCAGCAGCCTTTTTTATAATCACTCCAGGTTTCAATAATAATATTCCCCATTTTAAGACTTTTAACCTTTTTAGTCATAAAACAGGTATATACAAGTAAGCTGAAGGACCAGCTCTTCAGAATAGTCCTCCAACACAATTTGTGTCTATAATCTTTTTTCTTTATACTCATATTTTAATAAATGAGGGTGCTTTCATGTTAAACCATCAAACTGTTACATACATAACAACTCATCCTTTATCATTTATTAGAAGATTTGAGTCTTTATATTTATGTCACAGTAAATTTTGTTGTCACAGACTGCTCCAATCCCATCTGAAAATTGTGCTCCTTTGTATACATATTTTAGCAATTTTTATTAAAATAAAGTTCATCTCACAGCAATTTTAGGAATCAAAAGGTTCATCTATAACAGAGCACACTCAAATTGGCTCTCAAGAGTGAAGTGAAAAATTTTCAGCATGAGTATTTACACCTTGGAAATAAGCAAACACCACAAATAAAATATTGCTTTATTATTTTGTTGGTTGTCTAACAAACATGATCTATCACTTTAAAGAAAGTGATAGAAAAAAAATTTAATACTGTAAATTAAACTTAAAATGCTATGCATACTTTGCCCACCTTCCAGAGAGCTGATTATTAAACATTTACCAGTGCACACTTTTCCATTTGATTTGACTCTTTTTATTTACTTTTTTCTGTCCTTTTTAGCATTAAAATATTTCATTTGATGGAGTAGCACCTTAAAGGGACAGTGTACCCTAGACAAATGTGTACCATAATTTGTTTAGCCACTCCCCAGTAGGTTAACATTTACTTTGTTTTGAAAGATCACAAATCTATCTTTGCTACCACAAAAAAGTGCTAATATAATTTTAGATATTCTTTTTTTTCCCATTTTTGACCTCTTTGTCCAGAAGTGGGCTTTCTCAGCCAGAAATAAAAATAAATTTAAAAAAGAGGACATTTTAGTCACTCTCTAGCATAGCTCCAAATTGCTTTCCAGAATGGCCATCCTTGAACAGAGGAAAAAGGTACCAAGAGAAAGATTTTTTTCAGAGAACAGAGAGGAGGTAAAATGTGCTACCCAGAGGGGACACAAATATTTGCCAGAAGAGTATATCTTAGAGCAAATACCACCTAAACATATGCACACAGACAACTTGATATTCACAAACACACATACTGTATTTAAAAGAAAAGGATCTCCATTTAGTTAGTAGATTTAACAGAAAAGAGTCGCAATATATATATAAATGAAGACTAAAAAATAAAAACTGCCAGTTGGCCTTCTGTGGTCTGCAGCTGTCTTTTTTCAATGGTTGCCATAGAAACAAATGACAGTATATATTTGATTTTAATGACAGCTCTAAGCACTATACATCCAGGCCCAAGATCACATGTATCCGTTCCCACCAAAAGAACAGGTTTTTTTTTCTCTTATTCTCTGTGGTAATTACATATAAAAACATAAATATGGATCCTCATGTAGCAAGTGTACAAGATGGACAATGTATATTCCATGTAATGTCACGAAATCACTAGAAATGTCCGAACCAGGACTCCCTAGGGCATATTCATGGAAGGATACTTATAAGAAATATATAGTATGGGCAACCATAGATGGGTTGTGTTCTGCATGGTTTGGGGAAGCACCTATATTAATGAGATCACAGATCCATGAAATTACTAAAATATATTTATTGGGGTTAAATTTGTATCTATGGGGGGAAACACTTAGAGATGGGACAAAAAAAGAAGTATCACTGTTGGAGAGCTAATTCTAAGTGCCTGACAAGCTATCAGTTCTTCAAGGGAGCAGATATTCAATTCAGAGCCAGCAGGCATTCAATTGTCAGAAGTAATGAAAGAGGCAAGAATGTCAGCCATCTTCCTGCTGATTTCTCCTTGAAGACCCACTGGGAGCCCAGTAGATCTCCTACACACTCACATCTCCCTAACTTGGGATATTGGGAGTTTAAAAGCCAATTGTACTAATGACCCAAAAAAGGCATTATCATTGCTTGGTGAAAAGAGCCTACTGGTTTTATCTCTTCTAGGATATGAAATTGACTTTTACTGGTTACTCATTCAACCCTGAATTGAATTTTGACAGGCTCTGCAGTGTATTAAATTGCTACCAGTAGGATCAGGAGCATATACTCCTTATTAAATCTGTAACAGAACTCAATAAAGCCTGTCATTTTCTGCCATAGGAATGAACTGTGAATTAAGAAGCATTAATTCAGCTAGCTTAAGGAGATGAGGCTAATACCAAATTTATTTCTGTCATAGTTACAAGGCAAATAAATCACATCCCCATGCAAAGTTCTGTGGTAGTTAAAAACAACAAACCTTGATTCCAAATGATAACCAGAAAAAATGTCAAATTCAAGATTTTATGAATTTTTTACTGCCCACTGCAATACTTTAAATGCATAACACATCTTAAGAGATGGAATTTATTTTCAGAAAGGAAATAAAGCTGCATACTTTTACTTGGTCTCTTGCTATCATATTATGCCTATACAGATAGTTAGGATTGGAGAAATGAGGTAGTTATCTGGGAAACTGGCTCAATCCAGCATCTGGTATACATAGTAGGCATTCAACAATGCTGAATGGTTGCTTAAACTTGTGGTTGAATGATGGCTAAATGAATTAATGAATGAATTTATTCATTTTCCAGCAAAGAAGATAAATGGATGAATAGATGAAGAATGAAATGCTGAAATGATTCCTTAGGCAAATCAAATGGTCACTCCTTAATTTAGCTATTTTGCAAGGTTGAATTTTCATTACACAGCTCTACTTCACAGCAAAATAAGATGGTGATATGGATGGATCACAATGCCCCCAATAATACTCCTACACATATTTCTCAGCAGAACCATGCCAATTCTGAAACAAAGAAATTTCTTATTCTAAGGTGTCACTGGGTATTCAAAAGACAAAATGTCAAGGTCAATGGAGCTCAGTGCTTTAATGGCAGCATTTTAACACACCAGCTATTTGAATTCTGCTTATAGCACTATATAGCAGCTCTCTGAACTCACAAAGGCTGACCGCCTTCTCAGTCTTCTTATGGCTTCTCATTATACCACTAATTACACCCCTGTAATGCACAATTCATTGCACCCTTTAAGTATGTGCATTTCTTTAGCCACCTCATTGCTACTTCCATAGATGCATCTAATTGTATCCTTTCATTTACACGTGCTTATATGTCTCTCTCTTCACATATATGATACTTCACCTTGGCCTCTACACCTCTCATTATGCCTCTTTAGTACATCTCATTACCCTGCCATTTCACTTCTCGCTTGTTTCTTCAACATATGTAACCGTCATCACTCCTTCCCAAATATGTTTGCGTGTATCTTGCAGCCTTTTGTTCGATGTTTCCGTAATGCTCCCACACATTCTGTCTCATCAAAATTATTAGGACAGTCTAACAATCACCAGCCTCTACATAATTCTGGCTGTCTCTCATGCTTAATTGTAATCAGTAAGCCTACAGCTGCAAGTGAAGACTGTTGACCCCAAGCTATTTTTGAGTGTTGGTCCTTCACCCAAAGATTGGTTTCCTAACCGGCATTTTCTCTATACTATCAAGGGTGTGGCCACCTCAACTTCAATGAGGTCTAGTTTCTGAGTTCTTAATGGCCATTAATAGCCATTAGTGGCTTTTAATGGCCAAATAATCACTATACAAAATTTTGAAGTTTGCTCATACTTCTTCTTTATCTTACTACCTCTCACCTAGGAACCCAGTGACTTCAACTTGATCCCATGACCTAGGACACCCCATTATGATATTTATCTCGATCTTCTCTCCCAATAAAGCTTAGCTGTGATATATCCCATCTACCCAGGCCCTTGATCTCTACCAGGAAACTGATAAATTAATCCATGTTAATATGTCCACCTATGACTGCCAATGCATTTTTTTACCCTTCCCAGGTAAGTGATTTGCTTTTTAGTTGGAGCTTTCTGAAGATCAGTTAAGAGCCAAAAGAGTAAATGTACTATTAAGAATTTTGAATTTAATTATGGTCCAAGGTGGTTATTGTAGAGGCAGTATGGCATAGAACCAGCCTTGAACTAGGAGGCTTATGTCTCCTCCTTGCCCCACCCCCAACCCCCACCATACACACTGGCTATGAGATCCCAGGCAAGTTATTTAACCTCTCAGTTCTACAGGCAACTCTTTAAAACTATAAGTTGCAGGGAACATGTTGACCTATATTAGTAGGGAAGTTTCTCCACCTGGGAATGAAATCATAGGTCAAGTGCCTAACCTTTATCCAATTTTATTCAAATGGGGGAGCCATTTGAAGATAAGAATACCATGTACCTGTCCCTCAAATCTTACTACTTAACTCAATAGCTGTGGATCACAGTGCATGAGGGTCCAATCTATGGAAAACATCCAAGGTATTTGTCTTTATTTCCAAAGCCATATGAGGAAATTAGAAGAGATGTCTATTGATTGATTGCCCACAAGTAAAATTCAATGGCCATTTAATCATGACTCCAAGATGAAAAAATGCTCTTGGTCTTTCAAAAATTAATTTAATATTGTATTAGAAGTAAAATGTGTTGGTGATTTTGCTGTCCAGGGATGATCAATGACTCATTACTTTTACTTCTATAAAAATGTTTTAGATTTTTTTGAAGCCACTAAGAAGTAACATTGGATGATAGGATCATAGATTTAGAGCTGGCAGGGGTCTTTGTTTATTTTTGTGGTTTTAAAACAACTTAAACTGTTTATTGGAGCCTCAGATTCCTCTGTAATAGGATGGAAAACAGCAGTCCAAGCCAGGGATCCAAAGGGAGAGCTGAGGAAAAGAGACATGCTGGAGAGGAACCAATAAAGAGCTGAGCATATAGGTAGGGGATAGTAAAGAAAGATGGCTGGATGACAGAGGATAAAGGTGAAGAAACCCCTAAGCTTTAACTCTACAAATGGCAGGCTCTCTCTTCAGCACCTTGCCTTCCAAAACACCCTTGCCTCTCCCTGGTCCAATTATCAAGCCCTAAGAATTTCACATAGACCTATGTTTGTCCCTTACTTGTCCTCCCATCTTAAGAAATGAGCAAAAATCATTCTCACTTCTAGAAGAACATCAGAAAGATGAGAAAGTCCTTCTCCACCCCTCCTCCTCCACCCTCCCACCCCTCCACTCCACCCATGTCTTCTTTATGTGACATAACACATGTCATTAGGATGAAGTCTTCCAAGTGACATCACAAAAACAATTCTTTGGCAACTAGCCACTGAATCATAGTTAAGGACCACAAAGACAGATAACATAACTTTTAATCCATCTTCCTCAACAAACCCATTTACCCTTCCTGTTAGAGGAAAGAGAACAAGGTACACAGAAAGATAGAGACAATCTAAATGCTTCTTTTAAAAAGCCTCTTTCCAATTGCCTAGATCTAATTGTTTTTGAATAAAACTCTGTCCTGCAAATTCCCTGAGGCAATCTAATTCCCTTCAACACTTTCCCGGAATTCCTAGCTTTCTTCAGAAGATAAAAGATTTGAGGGCCGCCTCAGAAGCACCAGAAAGGGAGCATTTTGTAGCTGGGGGAGGGCAGGGGACTACAGGACTCTAAGACCAGATTAGGGCTAGATCAGGTAGATACCAGGGGCTGAGAGGCCTTGCAATTGCATGGCTCACATGCTGGCAGGCATGGTGGGTTGGGAATTCTATCTGGAGTGGCAATAAAGCAGGCAAGACTGGGAAGAAATAGGAGTACCTGTTAAAAATGATGGAAGAAATGGAGGAGTCAATGGAGCCAAAAGGCTCTCCAAAGGCTCTCCCACAGTTAATTCCGTCTCATCACCCTTACTAGATTGTAGGAAGTGTTATCAGAATAGGAAAGGAACTGTAGAACAGAAGATGAACACAGAGATCAGGGCTCCAATGGACATTTGGGAGCTAAACAGCCAAGATCAAGAGCACCTGGTGGAGGAGTGCCATGCACCTTCAAGTCTGGTGCAAGATAGTCACAGAGGGAATAGCCACAACCACACTGTTCACGTTGTAAACCAAGGCTAGCAGGCCAGGCTCTGGTACACTGAGCCCAAAACCAACCGCCAGTTTCATTGCTTCAATGACACATGTGGATCACTATAAAGGCCAGAGTATAAAGGCATTCAAGAAGCCTTTTTCACAGTCACACTCCCCACAGAAGCCCCATTCACCACTGAAGCCTTCCTCCTCTTCCCCTTCAACATTTTTTTTTACTATACCTTTAAAGTAAATATTTCTTTAATAAAAGCTAATCCAACTATTAAGGGGCTAAAAATGAAACTATAGTACAAAAGACCTATAAAATTGGGGGAAACACCATCAGTGGAAACTGGAGTCAATGGCAGAGAGGCTTGATGTCCCCAAAACCCCTTAAGAGTACTGGAAAACCCTGAAGGAGAAGTGTAATATACTTGGCCTTCATATGACAAAGACCAAGGTAGTTCCTGTTACATTCCATTTTCATTATGAACTGTGATTTTAGGTAAATGGCAATTTTGATGTTTAGTCCACAGTTTCTCCATCTGTAAAATAAAGGGGTGTTACTACTAGATCTCTAAGGTTCCCTCCAGGTTTAAATTCTAAATTTAAATTCTCTTATCTCTCCAACCTAAGGAATTAGTTATAAACAGTACCAACATAGCTCTCAGAATCTGTAGCCCCTGAAAATTACAATTATCAAGAACACAGAGTAAATGAGGACATAAGATCATGGAGGAGATCCCAAAAGTCACATAGTCCAATCCTCTCATTCTACAGATGAGGAATTGAGGGATAAGAGATTAAGTGACTTACCCAGTCACACCAGTAATTAATAGTCAAGAAAAAATTTGAATGCAGGTCCTTTGACTACAGAGCCAATGCTCTTTCCAGCATACACTGCTAGCTTTGTAGACTGAAGAGAGCTTTTAAGTTGGACTTAAAAGACCTGGGTTCCATGTTAGCCTTTACTGCTTATCAACTGTGTTCAAGGAAATCACTTAATCTTTCTGCATGGTTTCCTTATTTGTGGAACTCATAGCTACATAGACAGAACTTTCCTTCTCATTTCTCTGCTTTCTGACTAGAACTGGCAGTGGAACCTCTCAAATTCCTAAGAGGAAGCGCTCAGAATTTAGGTGACAAAGTGTCAGAGTTGGCTGGGGCTGCCACTCTCTGGATATGCCTTAATTTATTAATGTTTATATTTAAATATTTAGTGGATCTGTGATCCCAGTATACTTACCCTTCCAACAAGGAAGACTGCAACTCAATTATACCTGTATACTTTATCCAACTTTTATTGATGTCCTCCTATAAATCTTGCACAGTCCACACGAGATACTGGAGTTCTTAAATTTCTTTTTCTTTTTAATATTTTGTGGACAAATATAGTCCTAATATCTAATGGAAGGATAAAGTACAGAAGGAATACTATAGACCACTATAATTAAAGAATATCAACATCAAAATTATACCCACTCACACACACATTTACCCACAGAATAGACATCTCTAGCCTCTTCTCCTCCCATCTTTGTCCAAAGGAGACTTTCATTCCTTCCAGGAGGAAAAGAAGAGGCCGGGGCCAGAGGCCATTCTGCTCTGCTCAGAGAGAAGGGAACACCAGGCTAGAAATATATCTATTACTCCCTTGAATGTTGTTAGGCTAAAGGATATGATAAGCTTCAATCTAACTTTTGATCACTTTGTCATTTGAAGGGGGAGATAGGAAGGAGATTCCAAGCTAAATATCCAAGGCTTAACCTCTTTTCCACCTAATAATATCAGTTCCACTATGAAAACACATAGAAAAAGGTAAAGAAGCCCATTCATCCAAATCATAGCAAAACAGACATCAGAGAAGGTATAAATAGGAGAATATTTACCAGTCAATACAAAATAAAGAAGCTTTCCCATTGGGAGCAAGACAACTCAGGTCAACCAAGAGAAACTGCTCTGGATCTCATCCAAGGATAAAAGGCCCCAAAGTCTCTAGAGCAGCAAGCTGGGAATAGGGACAAGATACAGACTGCCTGCTTCTTTGATGACTTCCCAGAGTCTTCTCCTTCAGCAACTTGAAATAGAGCTGGCTCTTCCATTTTTTCTCTTGGAGCTGAAAGCTGACTCAATGCTATCCTTGAAGATAATGCATGCTTGGAGAGTCTGCAAACAGGGACTCAAAGGGGACTAGCAAAAACTTGCACTCTCTCACCTCTCACCAACTGGAGGCCTTTATCTCAAGCAATAAGGAGAAAGTCCCATACAATGGCCTTTGGGACAGGGGTTACAGGAGAGCTGTTTAAAAGTAGAATGGGCTGCTTCAAAAGAGATGGATTCCCATTACTTGGGGGTCTTCAAGCAGAGGCTAGACAACTATATATTGTGTATGCTATAGTGAGGATTCTTTATTGTTTATGAATGAGCTCCAATGCCACCAAAATCCCTTCTGACTCTCAAATTCTGTGATCAAGAAGGTTTAAAGTCACAAAAAAGATACACAAATAAAATGGAAGGGATGTGTCAAGAATACCTCTGAGTAACACATAAAATTTTGCAAATATCTACCCACTCTTTCAAAATTTATGGGGAATAGGTAGAAAAGCACAAAATGCAAACAGGAAATTGAAGAGACACCTCATTTATTCATCAATTATCCAATTAATTTAGGCTGTGCATGCACAAAACTAAAACAACTCACTAAATATAGATAGACAGAAACAATGAACATCCACTTTTCAAAGGAGCCAAAAATGTATCTGCTCTTTGGTCTCATCTCCATCATACATGTCTAAATTTGAGGGGAATTTTCTTCCATACCCCAGAGAAGAACAGTCAGGGCAGGAAATGTCCAATAAGTTGACATAATCACACAGTTTCCCTATCTTTAGACAAATGAGGAAATGGAGACATTCAGATGAAATGATCTCTACTTTCTTGTATTTTCTTAAAACATTTTCCTCAAAGTGATTAACACTTGTGTTTAACACATCCTATCTTATAGCAAACTTACTAGTGTACAAGCCAAGTCCACTCATTAGATTGTAAACTCCTTAAAGAGAAGGATTATGTTGTGATCCTAATGCTCAGCCCTGTGTCTTTCTTCATCAGATTTGTTATTTCATCAGGGTAAGGAGGCCGCAAGGTGGCTCAGTGGATAGAGTGCTGGGCCTAGAGTCAAAAAGACCTGAGTTCAATTTTGACCTCAGATGTTTACTAGCTTTGTGACCCTGGATAAGTCATCTCTGTTTGCCTTAATCTGCTGAAGAAGGAAATGGTAAGGTGCTCCAGCATCTTTGACAAGAAAACCCCACAGACTGTGTTGGTATGCTATGGTGAACCGGATCATGAAGAGTCTGAAACAACTTAAGACTGGAAAACAAATGAATACCTTCCTCTGCCAGGGAGAATCAGCATTTTGTTTCAAACTTATAGTCTTAGAGACTTGCTTCACACATTGTGGAAGTGATTTGCATTTAACCAAATAGCCCAAAGACACATCAATAACCAACCAATGGAATTTAGGAATATCCTGATTAGAAAGAGTTATTTCTGGTTCTTTGACTGCAAAACTTTTGGAATACTTATTAGATAGGAAGAGAAAGGTCTATTTCCAATTGTCTACAGTGACAGAAAAGTCACTATGGGAGTTTCCTCATATCATTGGCTTCTTCTCACCTGCAAAGCCTCTTTGCTCTTCAGGATCTATAGATAAAATGCTACATAATCTAACCACAGTGAAAGACAGGTGCCATCTGCTTTATCTGATTTCATGACTCATCTTGTGTCACATTAAAGCAAACTTCAGGTGATAAAAACTATATTGGCCTAAAGGATCCCAAGTTTCTTGACAATCCATCTGCTCAGCCAGACTTCTTTCACCTGAGTTGGAGGTTAGTTGCTGAATTAAAAAAAAAAAAAGAAGTCTTGGCAAAGGAGATACGTGTGTTTAGACACTGCTTTTAGAGACTTCAGTGGAGTCTGAGATTTCCTGCTCATTTACTGAAGATAATTGGATATAAAGCTAGGGGGGACCTTGGACATCAGCTTTTTCAACCTTTTCAGTTTAAAAACATTGAAAGGTAGAGAAGTTAAGTAAATTACCCAAACTCACAATTCCCCAGAATACAAACCCAGTTCTCTTTTCATTTATCCAATGGCACAAGATAGGTGAGCCAGAACTAGAACCTAGGCATCTAGACTCATTGTCTAGTGCTTTAAGAATAATATGATCCAAGACCCTCATTTCACATATGAGAGAACTGAGGTAAAATTGTTCACCTAAGTTCAAACACCTAGATAGGAAAGAGCTAGGACTAGAAATCAGGTATGTTGTCCTTAAGTCCTTTCTGTTGTGTCTGACTACCCTATTTGAGGATTTTTTGGCAGAGATACTGGAGTGGTTTGCTGCTTCCTTCTCCAGCTCATTTTATTGATTAGGAACTGAAGCAAACAGGATTAAGTGACATACCCCATGGTCCCACAGCTAGTAAGTATCTGAGGCCAGGTTTGAACTCAGTTCCTTCTGACTCCAGGGCCAGTGATCTATCCATTGCACCAGCTAGCTGCCCCAGAAATCAGGTTTTCAGATTCCTAATGTTTGTTCTGCTTCAGCATTTTATGAATTTTTCAGACCCCTTATTTCTCCTCCTACCTTCTACCTTCTGTTGTTGGATTTAATCATCTCATTACTACTCAATGATTTATCTCAAGAAGGAAAAAAAAAAACTTAAGCCCAGAGGCATTAACTTGCTTGCCCAAGATCAAACAAGTAATAAGTCCAGGTCCAGGACTTGAACCCAAATCCTCTGACCACTGCACCAATACTGACTCTGTAAATGGATTTTCACCACGAAAATTCAACAGTCTCATTCAAAGAAGGATTCCCTAAAAATGGTGAGGATCTCTACAAAATCCTTTTTGTGAACGTAGTTGAGTTGATTGATTACATTAAGCCCTCCAGATCCTTACCAGAGCCCACTAGAAGAGTTATGTAAACACTCAGAGGAGCTTGTCCTGTCCATCTACATAAGAAAGAACAAGTGGGTAAAGAATATCTATTGCCCAGACTTCAACATTCATTTGAATAGACATCCTAGAGAACTTGATAACAATATGTATTTGCGTGGCAGATAATACATATGGACAGCAAATTGGACCCAGAGTTGAAGAGGAAAAGTTAGAGGGAGCTAGGCTGCTTTAGAGAAATTCTGAGACTCTTACTGACCCCACACTTCTCATGAAAATATCTCTTCAATACAAATATTTCTACCAGCGTCGCTATGTGTCATGTAATATCGCTATCTCCAAAGAATGAAAAGGTGAATATTACACAGAGGGTAATGTAGGGGACTCTAGGAGTATGTGAGCAGACTTCAACATTCCAATGAAGCACTCCCAAAGAACAGGAGTAAAGGATGCCATCAAAGAATTGTAATTTGGAAGAGAAAATGGTCTAATCACATGGCAAGTGAGAGATGATACATTTCTATACAATACAAAAAATCCACACAATGTCAAGAGACCTAGAGAAAGGTTGACCAAATGTTGAGTGTCCGCAATGGAAGGTTTGTGTAGTGGGGTGGGGCTGAGGAAGAATAGATAAAAAGTTTCATGAGATCACAGATTCATGATCCATGGAAGTATCAAGACATAATCCCATTAGAATATAAGTTCTTTGAGCTGGTTTCACCCTTTTTTGTAGCTTCAAAACTTAGCACATTAGACAAACAGTAATCATTTAAGTGAAGCAGCTAGGTGGTGCAGCGGATATGTTGCAATCTAGGGGTGCTGAGAACCCAAAATACAGGGCAAAGAGAATGGGTCTACCTTGAAAGAATTTGACTCAAGCCTTCTTTCAGTCAGAGACAAAGTTTATTAAAACACTAGTTGGGGTGAGTGAGATTCCTAGTAAGTCTGTGCTATTGGAAAGATTTTAACAATCTGAGCAATTTAATGGGGGAAAGATGGACACTTTAATGGGGGCAAGACTGCAGGAAGATCTGGATATATGATCTAGGAGTGCCCAATAGCTTGGGGTGACTGGGAGGTATCAAAGAAGGGGTTTAGATGGAATTAAGGAGTGATAAAATAGCCTGGGGTAGGGCCAGGTGCAGACAATGAGGGCCACAACAGAAGGGCAGTTAAAAGGATCATACACCAAGAAACACCAGAAACTTGGTTCAGAGGTCCTTTTAGGGGTCTTGTGTGAATCCCATCCCCCATTAGATAGTGCACTGGGCCTAGAGTCAGACCTGAATTCAAATTTGACCTCAGACACTTACTAGCTGTGTGACCCTAAGCAAGTCACTTAATCTTTGCCTGCATAAAACTTGAGAAGGAAATGGCAAGCCACTCTAGTATCTTTGCAAAGAAAACTTCAGGGACATTGGGTCCATGGGGGTTACAAAAAGTTAGGCACAACTGAATGACTGAACAACAAAAAAATCACAAAATGTTTATAGAATGATTCACTCATTCATTGTATAGATGGAAAAATTAAACAGTACAGATCAAGAGGCCATATAGAAAGCTACCCAGCTAGTGAGTGTAGGATTCAGGAAGTCTTCTGATCTTCAGATCCCAAGTCTTCTGATTTTACAAGCTTTTTCTGCTGTAAGATATGATTTTACATAAAATGCAATATAACACTTCATGTAACACTTCTACATAAGAACCACTGAACCATTTCACACACTAGACCTATGAAGAAAATATGTTAGATACAACAATATCACAAGCGGGGAAACCAAGGTACACTGTAGTTAACATATTATTCCCATAATCACACAAACGTGAGGTAGAGCTATTTGAGAGTGTCCACTGGAAGATATAAAAGGTAAAACCAACAAATATTCATTTGCCTTGTCTGTGTTATTTATGATTCTTTGTGCTTAAAGATGTTATTGGCAATATTATTTTTCAAAGCATAAGTGATTTTGAAGTCAGAATAGAATGTACTGCCCCTTCAAAACGTAAGACATTCATTTCAATCTAAAAATGATGTTTCCATATGCGACTTTCAATTTCATTACCTTTTCACCTTAATACAGGCTGTCCCCATTCCTTGAGTTCTCTCTCTCCCCACTTCTACCAGTTAGAATCCCTAATTTCTTCTAAAGGGCTCCTTGCTAACTCAGCTAAAATGCCACCTCCTACAGGAAGCCTTTCCTGACTCCTCTAGTTGTTAGTGTCCTTCCCTTCTCCAGCCTTCCCCCCCCAAAAAAAATATACCTTGTATTTATTTTGTATATTGCTATTTATATACATATCTTTTCCAAAACAACACAAGCTCCTTGAAAGCAAGAACAGTTACCACTTTTATCTTTATGTCTACAGCATATAGCAAACATCTGGCACAGAGTAGATACTTGTTTAATTAAAATGAACAGGTTGGAATAGAACAAAGTTATTTTATGAGCTTTGAAATCTAATACTAGTTTTTTATGGAGGATCCTATTGTTCAGGCATTTTTCAGTCATGTCCAACTCTTAGTGACCCCATTTAGGGTTTTCTGGGCAAAGATACTGCAGTGGTTTGCCTTTTACTTCTTCATCTCATTTTACAGATGGGAAACTGAGGAAAACAAGGTTAAGTGACTTGCCCAGGGTCGCACAGCTGGCAAGTGTCTGAGGTCAAATTTGAATTCAGGAAGATGTGTCTTCCTGACTCTAGGCCTTTACTCTATCCACTATGCCACCTAACTTTGCTCCAATTGTTTGTCCTTTTTCTCAAAGAGGACTGATGATGTCACAAAGGTGATGCCTTGCCTTGCATATGAATTGGATTTAAATGAGGCCGAGCTACACAAATTCACCAGCCTCACTCTCTCCTCCAGAATCATAGAAGATAACTGGCAGTGGCCCAGGATGCAATAGGCGACATTGGCCTTTATAAATTAAGGTCTTCCCCAGGTCTCAGTTTGTCAGAGACAATGCCCATTCAAGGGCTAAGCAATAATTGAGATAAAAGATGTCCTAGTTTACCATCCCCAAAAAAATCAGCCTGGGAGGAGAAAAGCCTCAGAATTTCTGGCCAGAACAGAAAATAATTGCTATTTACACTCACTCTAAGCCATCAAAACCAAAACAATAGGCAACAAAGGCTTGGGCTGGTTCCTATTACTGGCCGTTCAATGAAAGCCAGAGTAATTTAGGTTTATAGGCATAGCCAAGTGGCTCCATTTGAATCACAATAGGCTTTTTTAAGCTTGTTTTTCCAGAGTTATGTTTCAAGAAATCATAGACAAAAATTGCCAGGACAGAGTGAATTGTCCCAGTGTTTTGAATCTCTGTTCTTCCATTGACTATGTGACCTTAAGTTACATCTCCTCTGGTAGTTAGATAATAGAGATGGTAGTAGTTGATAGAGCCTTGGACTTGGAGTCAGGAATATCTGAGTTCATATCCAGTCTCAGATACTGACCAGCCATGCGACCCTGGGTAAGCCACAACTTCTGCCTGCCTCAATAAAATGGATTAATACTAGCACCTACCTCCCAGGGTTCTCACAAATATAAAATGAAACAGTATTTATTAATCACTTAGCACAGCATCTGCCATATACTAGGCATTTATTTAATAAGTGCTTTTTAATTTAATTTCTAGGCCTCAATTTTCTTTTCTGTAAAATGGCACTGCCTATCTCATAAAGCTATTGTTAAGACCAGCCAAGATAATTTATGGACAGCACATTGCAAACATAAATGGATCTATAAATGTCATGTTTTCATGAAATGCTTTCAAATAGAGTTCTTCATTGAACTATTTCATATACCAGACCTATAAAGAAAATATACTGAATATATGCCATTACAAGTGGGGAAACTGAGGTATACCATAGTTAACATGCTTTTCTCATAATTATGCAAACATGAGGGAGAGTCATCTGAGAATGGCCATAGAAGGATATAAAAGCTGTTCTGACTACCTACACTAGAGGAAAGAGAAAGACAGAAAAGGAGAGAGGAAGAGAGGAAAGCTTCAATTTGTGAAGAGACTGTGTGTGAGTGTGTGTGTCTGTGTCTGTGTGTTTGTGTGTGTGTGTGTGTATGTTTGTAATTAGATGACAGTTTTCAAAATTCACCTCAGGGCTGTAGTGGCTAACTATAGCCTATATATAATAGTTATAAAGCTGGTATAGCAGTGTTCATGACTCTTATATTGACTATCTCAAATGTTTTATTCATTTCTGGCCTGAAGCCTAATTTAAAAAAAAATGTAGCAACTAAACCATACAACCAAAGGTAAGTTAGCTTTTTTTTCAAATTCCCCAAATACGATTTTGAGACCTTTCAGACTCACTAAACTGGGAGGACCCTTTGATTAGCCAAAAGATGAAGCCCATGAAATGCACTCAGAACTTTGTCTCCTGTTGAAAGGATGACCTTTACCTCATGCAGAATAGCTTTCTCAATGTCTCAGCATAGTTAGTTCTCTATCCTAAATGTTAATTAAAAAAAAAAATCAGCCTAGATTGAGCAGTCAAAGAAAAGACAAAACTATATTTTCCTTTCCTTGAAGTTCAGGTACAGAAACCCTCATCATGGTTTATATTGTGTACTTGTAAGCCATTTAAAATCCCCTTTGAATAAATGCCAACAGATGGCAACATCTCTGATTTACCCAAAGTGATATTCTAACAGGAAATATGGTCTCTATCTTCCTAAAAAGTTAGTCAGGAAATTACTATTTTTTTGCATACTGTTTAAGCATAATTCTAATTGGAAAGAAAATCTTATCATTCCTACCAGTATTACAAAATTAGTCCCTGCAAGCAGATTCAGGAAAAAAAGCTGCCTTGGGACCAAGCTCCCTCTGCCCAAAGTCATGGATTTAGGGAGGGGCCAAAGGGATTTAATTTCAATTAAATGGAGATGAACAGTTGTTCTCCTCAAGTTCAATTCTGGTACTGGATCATGGCATGGAAGTGACCCTGTGTTTTCAATGTTCATTGAGATGTCAATGGAATACAAACTCTAGCAAATCCTGCCAAACCAGAAAGACTTCCAGAATAGGTTCAGGAACGGACTACCTATCTGTCATGTGAGCACCAGCCTACCTAAGCTTGGAAAGATTTCTTACCAATTCAATTGAACAAAAATTATTGATAGATATTACATATCTGCTACATGCAAAGCAGTAGAGGCAGCATGATATAATGGGTACAGGGCCATTTCAGAGGAAGAATATCTTGGGTTCAAGTCCTTCTGCTGACAAATATTGGTAATGTGACCTTGAGCAAGTCATTTAACATTTCAGTACTCCCAACCAACTTCTGAGACCAAGTTGCAAAAAAAGGTGCTAGTTATGTTGTTGTTGTTGCTTTTTTGTTTTTGGTTTGGGGGTTTTAACTGAGTGCTCCCTAAACCAATGAAATCACAGCTTCAGACTAAAATCAAAATGTGCAAGACTCAATGCCTAGTGCTCAAGATATAAAGATAAAAATGAACCAATCTATGACTTCAAGGAGATATTTTACTGGGCCAATAAACATGTAAGCAAATAATAAATACAAGGAAATTTGAGGTGGAAGAAAGCATCGCTAAGGTGGGATTAGGAAATGTTTTCCACAAAAGATGACATATGATCTGAGCCTTGAAGGAAGATAAAAATTCTCAAAGATGAAGGTGAGGGTGATATGCATTCCAGCCATATGGGACAGCTTCTGCAAATACACAAAGGTGAGAGATGGATTGAGTACAGGGCACAGCTTAATACAGTTTGTCTGAAAGATTTAATCTATAAAGGGGAATAATGTAAACCAAGACCAGAAATGTAAATTGGAGTCAAGTCATAGAGGTCTTTAAATGCTGGGCTAAGGAGTTTGTATTTCCTAACAGAAGCAATTGTGTGGCATTGATAGTTTATTAAGAAGCAGTATGATGTGGTCAGACTTGTACCTTATAAAGATGATTTCGATAGTACCAAGGATCACCATATATTATAAGAAATGGAGACCAATTAGGAGACTATTCTAATAATCCAGTTAAGAGTTGATGAGAACCTGAACTAGGGCAGTAGATGTGACAGTGGAGTAAAGGTAAATTCAATGAATTTCACTGGGGAAGGGGAGGAATGAGAAAATGAAGGAAGAATTAAGCATGACTGCAAGGATCAAAGGTCATAGATTAAGAGCTAGAAGGGACTTTAGAGGTCATCTAGTCTAGGATTGGGGAGTTTGCCAGCTCAAGGCCACATGTAGCCTCGAGGCTGCAGGTTCCGCATCCCTGATCTAGTCAAACCCTCTCATTTTACCACTATAAATCTGAATGAGTGGGAGGATGGTAGGTTTTTTGGGGCAGAAAAAGGCAAGTGTGGAAGAGTGGTCTTACGGGGAAAGCTGATAATCTCCCTTCTGAACTTGTCAAACTTGAAATGCCAATGGAATAATCCCTTGTCTCACAGGAAAGGTGATGTGGGACTGGAGTTCAGTGATAGATTAAGGCTGGATATAGATTTTAAAATCAGCTGATGATCATTAAATTAGAGAAAAGAAAGGGGTCTAGGATAGAATTTGCAGTCTAGGAGAGATATGTGTGAATATAAGGCATAAATAATGTATAAGTTCAATGACAGAGATACAAAGGCTGGTGTTAGTTCAGAAAGAGGAGGGATTAAAGGCTCACAGAGGAGATCGCTTATGAGTCAGACTTTGAAGGGACAGGGACTGGACTTGTGATTTGATTGGTATAGGGAATTCTTGGGTGAAAAAATTCCCACCATCAGTGTAGGTCAGAATCTTCTCACAACTTTTAGCCTTAAAGATTGTTTCTTGAAGAGTTACAAGTGTCTAGCCAAGATGGCAGAGTGAAAAGGTAGTCACTCTCACTCTCCCCATCAACCTCTGAAAACCCAGAAAATATCACCCCAGAAAAAAAAAAAAACCCTGGAACACCTGAACTAGAAGAAAGACAAGGAGCAGCAGAGCAGTAGCCTAGCAAATGGGTCTCCCAGTGCCTCAGCAAAAACAAGGGGCCCCAGGCGGATAAGTACCCTGCGGCATTCATCTGAAAGGAGGTGAAGAAAACAACCTAAAGGCTTCCTAAAGCCCCAGCCTTGCTGATTCCAACCCAACACCAGGTGAGCTTTAGGAGCCCGGAAGCCTCCAATTGTAAAGAAATCCTGAAGCCCAGGTGGTAGAGCAGGCAAACACCAATACCTGGACCTCCTAGTGCCTCAGTGAGGGCAGGGGGAACCGGTGGAAACCAGCTCAGAAAACCACCAGGAGTCTCGGCACTCCACCGCAAAGGAATCTCCTGGTACATTAGCAGAAAAGAGGGAGACAACACTTCAGGGGGCCCCAGGCAGATAAACATCCTGCAGCAGTCATCTAAAAGGAGTGGAAGAAAGCTTAAGGAAAGGAAAAGCAGGCAACCTAGAATTGCCTGAAAGTTCCAGTCTTCCTGATTCCAGCCCAACACAAGGTAAGCTGCCAGAAACCTACAGCCTCCAATTCCCAGCATAAGAGGCCCCAGAACGCAAAGCCAGTGACCAATACCTAGTCTCCCAACACAAGAAGCTTGGGTCAATGCCCTCTGCTCTCCAGCTGGAGAGCTCAATCTCTTTAAAGGCCAGGGAATAAAGAAACACCATGAGTAAAAAAGAAACATACCATAGATTCATATTATGAGAAGAGTGAAGATCAAGACAGAAATTCTGAATATTGGTGTTAATTTTTACTTACAACTTCACTAATGTGAAAATATGTTTAATGGGTATGTAAATGTAAAGCCTATGTCAGATTTGCGCTGTCTTGGGGGGGGGAGAAAAAGGGAGAAAATTTTCAACTCAAAAGCATATGGAAAAAAATTTAAAAAAAAAAGATTGTTTCTCGTCCTTGTTGTTCATCCTTCTTTCTCTTTCTCTAAGAGGACCAATGACATCAGGAGGGTGATATTTTGACTTGCAAGTGAAATGGATTTAAGTGAGACAGAGCTGTGCAAAGTCATCAGCCCCACTCTCTCCTCCAGTCATGGAGCCTCCAGTGGTGAGACATAAGTCAAGAGGACTGGCTATGGCCCAGGATTCCATGAGAGACCTTGGCCTTTTTAAGCTAAGTTCTTTCCCAGGTCTCAGTTTGTCTGAGGCAGCACCCATTAGTAGTTAAAGGCTAGGTAAGAACTGAGGCAAAAGATGTCCTACTTTGCCTTCACAGAAGAAACAGTGAGGGAGAAAAAGACCATCAGAGTTTCTAGCCAGAACAGAAACAATTGTTATTTATACTTACTCTGAGCCATCAAAACCCAAACAATGAGCAAATGAGGATTGGGCTGAGGCCTATTATTGGCCATTCAGTGAAAGCCAGAATGATTTGGGTTTACAGGCATAGTCAAGTAGCTCCATTGGAATCCCAATGGGCTTTATCAAAACTTGGTTTTCCAGAGCTATTTTTTTTTGGCTTTTTGGTGAAGCAATCGGGGTTAAGTGACTTGCCCAAGGTCACACAGCTAGTGAATGTAATGTGTCTGAGGCCAGATTTGAACTGAGGTCCTCCTGACTCCAAGGTCGGTGCTCTAACCACTGTACCACCTAACTGTCCTCCAGAGCTATATTTCAAGAAATCATAAATGAAAACTACTTGAGACAAAAGAGTTAATTGTTTCAGTTTTTTAAAAATAATAGAATAAATAAGAAAGGAAGAAAAAAAAATCTAGCCCCCAAGCCCCAGAGACACCTAGTGAAGTATAAGCTATCAAAATTTATATTCCCTTGGACAGAGCACCCACATATAAGAATATGAGTCCCCATGTGGACAGAGGAGGAGGAAATAGCAGCATTGCTCAACTGGACCTATTGGGTTAGAGTATAGGGGAGGGGCAGCTATTTGCTATTTACAGATTGTTGCTCATACTTCATTCTTGAAGAGGACAAACGACATCAGGAGTGTGACCTGCTAGGGTCACACAGCCAGTATGTGTCAGAAGTGGGACCTGAACCCAAGTCTTCCTGGCCTTGAGGCCACTTCCCCATTAACTATGTACCATACTGCCTTTCTGAGGAACTTGAAGGATGGGTAGGAATTGGAAAAGGCAGAGATGATAGTCAATATAAGAAAGTTACCCTCATCTTGTCCTACCTAGGAAAGAGATTCTTAACCTTTTCTGTCTCATGGACCCCTCTGACAGTCTGGTGAGGCCTATGGACCCCCTTCTCAGATTATTGTTTTTAAATTCATAAAACAAAATATATAGGATCACTGGAAAAAAACAATTATATCAAAAAAAATTATTAATTTTTTTTAAGGTGCACAGACCCCACATTAAGCATCCCTGACTAGGATGTCATTTTTTAAATTGTTTATGCTTTCTAGCTTTGGCATCCCACACATATGAAGGAATTAGATTCTCCTTCCCTTTTCTCCAGCAGAGAGAATTTTTCACAAAATTAATTCAAGATTGATTCCCAAACATTAAGCCCTTGGAAGTGTCTGTAAGCAGACACAATAGGAGTACAATGAAGAGCCCCAACCATTTAGCCATAATGGTGTAATTTTCCTTAATGAGATACAGGTGGGCTACTTTGTACCATTCCCTGACTGAATTGTTAAAGGGAACTCCTCCTCCCTTTGTGATTCCTCCAGGGTTAATGCTGCCACGATCCATTTTGAAATTGCCCCCAAACTCTCCAGGCTGAAAGACTGTAGGTTTGGGAGAAGGACAAGGAAGGGGTTAATAGAGCTTTCAGCTAATTAGAGGAAGCTGTCAGATAGTTGACCAATTCCATGCTCTGTTTGGTAGGCAACATGGATAGCTTTTTTAATGGGTTCAGAATTAAATCCTGAAAACCACAGAAGGCACTAAGTGCTTCAAATGAAGCCTCATTTATCTTCAAATTTTATCAGAACAGCTAAAGGTAAATTCTGCCAATGATTTTCTCCCCAATGTCAAGCACACCACCCAGGGGGCAGAAGAGACAATGTAAAACGGAGCCTCTTATAGATTCTTTCTTGGCAGCTGGATTTTCATTAAAAGATCATTTCTACCTGTCTGTAGCTTAGCCATCTTGGCTTTTCTCTTTCAAAGGGAGAGTTTCTTTGAAATGTTTTAACTGTGAGGTAGGATTGCCGATTTAGTCTAATCACAGCAAAACAACTGAAATATCTTGCTATTCCCAACAACCTCTTAAAGACTTCACACAGAGCCATCAGAGGGGAAAACATTTTACAAAATGACCCCAGGAAATCTTCTGTTGCTTGGAGAAGGTTAGTTTGAGTTTAAACAGCCAAAATTCTATGACACCCTAAGAGAAGGGCTGTAGAGGTGTGAATCCAGTTTTTATATATCCTCTCAATTGGGGGGAAGGGACAGGTTAAAAAACTAATTCAATTTCTTGTCACCTCTCCCCTTTTTTATTAACCCAAAATTGCAGAGTGCTCTTGAGATACAGAAGGAAAGTGCCTCAGGTCCCAGGTTATTAGGGGGGGCGAAGGTAGATTTTCTTTACCCCCTAAATGCAGTACAGCAAGTCTCTCTTTATCAGCAATAACCATAAAGCAAGGAGTTCTTAATCCAGAACTTATTTATTTATTTGCTAGCTTACATGCTTACTTATTTATGCAGTATGTACATAAATATATATTCATATGCATGTTATATTTATATATTTATATGTGTGTATATACATACATATATACATATCTACACACTAATATGCTTATGTTGGAATATCATTGGTTTCCTTGGAAATCTTAATTTTATTTTATACATTTAAAGACAATATTCTGAGAAGGGATTCATAGGTTTCACCAGTCTGCCAAAGGGGTCCATCACATAAAAGAGATAAAAAACTATCATCTTCAAATTTAAAGCTTTTAAAACTCAAATATCCCTGGAAAGTGTTAGACCATGAGGTTATTAGAAGGGTAACACACCAATAATCAGATTGGGAACTGTGGTACAGCAGAATGAACAATAGGATGTGGTTTTGATTCCCATCTCTGAAGCTTATAACTTAAGTGACCTGGGGTGCAAATCATGTTCCCTCCTCAGACTTTGGTTTGCTTCTCTCCAAAGCAAGGAGGTTGGAGTAGATGATCTCTGAATTCCTTTCCAGCTCTAGCTCTATGAATCTAGAATTAAATAGTACCTAAGCAAAAGTATAGTGAAGATGCCCAGGAATGCTGGAGGAAAATCTCTTTCTCCTCCTCCCCAGGATCCCTTGGTATTGTATGAATTCCCAAGACTCATTATAAATCTTCCCTCTACTAAGTCACCTTTGTTATAAATGAGGCCTTTGTTCTTGCGTCAGTTCAAGTTCATAAGTAGTTCACACACCTGAGCTGTGCTCTGAGTTTGACCTTTAAAGGGAGTCTATACTCTCAGAGAGAGCTACAGGGAGAGAAGTAGGACAGAAGAGCACTGAGAGGAGCAAGTCATAGACCAAGTGTCCTAGAGACAGGCCAATAGGTCTAGATGACCTGTCCAACAACCACGCACTCTTCCCCTGAGAATGGAAGAGCCAGCACCAGATGAAGACAGATCTTTTCAGAGACATGCAGAAAGAATCAGAGATAAAGGAGACAAAGGATTGTCACCAGATGGAGATGTGAAGGAAATGTATGAGCACAGATGGGAGCCATCACATTGAGGAAAATCCTATCTTCACTCTATCTGTGGATTGTGTAAGGGGTATATAGGGTAAGGACTAGCACCTCAGATGTGAGGTTTTGCTGAGCCTTTTTCAAGGCTATTTATCTACCTTTGGTGTCCAACCCATCACACAAATCTCACTTCTGACTCCAAAAAGCTGAAGCATATGCAGTAGCCACACCACAGTACTCATCTCAGTAGACGGGCTAAAACAGGTTGAGGGTAATCAACAGGCCCAAACCTATTGGTGAGTTAGGGGAAGGTCTACCCCAAGCATGTGAATACTTCCTCCCACCCCAGCAGTATGGGAAGATGAGAACAATTTGTTCCAAAGGTCATGAAGGTGGCTGAAGCAGGCTCTGTGGTATGCTTGGAGCTTGTTCAGGCATCAAAGATTCCAAAGTCATCCATTACATCCCAAGCTATCATCAATCATCTTGACTTTTGTCCTGGACTCCTATGACTCAGGAAGAGAAAGTGAGGCTGACAACTTTGAGCAACTCTGCAGTTACTTAAATTCAATTCTTAGGCAAGTCAAGACATCACACCCATTATGTCTCTGATCCCCCTAGAAATGGAGGAAAAACAGCAAGAGACTGTGTAATCATTTCATTACATAGGTAAGTCCAAAGAGAAGGTGAGGTCCATAAGGGGAAAGGGTTGCTTGACTTCCTAGAAATGCTAAGTTTTTCTTCTTTTATAAGAATTCCCACTCAGAACAGCTCCATAAATCTGGGGAAGACATAAACTACTTAGAAAGGGAGAAATAGAGTCCTCAAATAATTAGATATCCTCAAATACTCAATTGGATCTACAATCAAATCAAGTCAGGTGTTCCATGTAATGATGTTGTAATAATGACATAACCTCGCAATGCCTATACATCCTGTACAACTCTGGTTCATGTTTTCCCAAAAGTTCACTGGGGCTGAGGGATAAAGGTAGCAAGGGGAAGAAACCCAATATAAAAAAAGCATTTATCAATTTCTTCCAGAATTTTAGAGGTACCAGTAAAAAGGGGGGGGGGATCCATTATGGCTGTCTTTGTCTAGAAAGGTGACCTATTTCAGTTTTTCTTTTAAATTTACAATCATTATTCAGCATAATATTCTTCTTAGATTGTCCTTAGAGCAGTTGTGGGAGATCTGGGCTTTAATGCTTCCTCATATCCTACCATCTTGTCTTGGTTTCCTGGTTTCATCATATAGCAGAAAGAACAATGGATTTGGAATCAGTGTGACCTTGGACAAGTTATTTAACTTCTATGGGTTCCTCATCTGTAAAATGAGGGGGTGAGATTAGATGATTTCTAAGATTCCTTCCAATTGTAAAAATATGATCTTACTGTAACTTTTTTTTATAGAGTTTACATGGATATCCTCTGTATGCTTGGTTAACCATGTGGGAGTTTGGGAGACCTGCTTTTGGCTATGTGTGACTCAGTGGCTTCCAATGAAACATGATAAAAAAAAAATTCCCTAATTGGCTGAGCCAGAAATCTGACGACTCATTGCATGTACAAAAGCAAGCTGGTGGCCTCCCCACTTCTCTCTTCCTGTGTGACTATGAAGCAGGTGGACTATTTCCAGCTATGAGCTGAAAGAGGTAGTTGCCCTTTCTCTCACCCAGCTACCTCTTTTAGGTATGTTTTTTTCTCATCTTAGAGGAATGAGTATTCCATGGTGGACGTGACCAGCATTGGTGGAAACCTTGTGAATTCTAAAAGGTCCAAAGGTTGTGGGAAGCCTGCAAATAGGGCAGCTGTGTTATCTCTAGAATGTCCCTTACTAAAGGTAGGTGAAGTTTTTGCATCAGAGTGGTTGGCCACCAACAAGAGGATTTGCCCAAACCTGAACCATATTACCAGTGGACAAGTGACAGGAGTTTTTGGATAGTGCTGGGCCAAGGTGAAATATAAAATGTCTGATTAGTATCTTGCAAAACTGCTTTATATGATGATGAAACTTAAATACTAACCTCAAAGCTAGTGGTAGTTCTAAATTGTTACTGAGTTCTGTTAATTCTGTTCTATCAACATGTACT
Source organism: Phascolarctos cinereus (assembly GCF_003287225.1). Lineage (NCBI taxonomy): Eukaryota > Metazoa > Chordata > Mammalia > Diprotodontia > Phascolarctidae > Phascolarctos > Phascolarctos cinereus. The sequence goes on from NW_027555736.1 coordinate 201,995,496, forward strand.
AGGATTCTTCCATGTCTAGTATTTCTGTCTGCATAGGAATAAACTGTATGTTCCATACATGCTTTTCGGTGAAGCCTTAGACCTCTGAACCATAATTTTGCCACACTCAGCAGTGTCCTCAGTGTGTTTGTTAATGAACTAAGTGTGAGAAAAGGGAGCTTCCTCTCACCAAAGGTGGGTTATCCAGGATTCAATATTTTTCCTTGTCACTTTGCTAAAGTAGAGTCTGAGAGTTAGTAAGAACTTCAAGAGAAATCTGACATAATTCAGATAAACTCAGACTAAGGAATGCAAGAAACATCACAGAGGAACGGAGTTAGTTCAAAGGATTTACTTAATCTGATCGCCTCTGCAGGCTTTTTTTCTCCTCCCTAGCTAGTGTGACATATCAAAACTAGACTATGCACTCAAGAGCTCAATTTTCTCTTGTAAGGGAGAGGCTTACTAGCTGTTGCACCCCAGCAGATGGCAGCACAGAGCAGCAGATGGCCCAAAAGGCTGAATAGCTTCAGACCAGCATGAAGAACCAGTGAAAAGTGGAGGAGAGATGCCCAACAGAGACCAAGGCCCAGGGACCACCCATGGAAAACAGACATGACATCTAGCAGAGAGCACTACAATGAAGCTCTCTAAATAAATATCAGAGGTATACATGCCTCTCTGTATGTGCCCTTCCATGCATGTGCTCTGGCCATACATTTCCTACATGTCTAATCCTTTCCCACTACGAAGAATGTACCCCTATGTGTATGGGGGGAAATTCACCCTGTTTCAAGGCTCAGAGAGGTTAAGTGACTTGCTTATTGTCATAGAGCCAGAACTCAAACCCAGACCTTCCTGACTCCACTTGAAGCTCTCTTTTTACTTCAATACTTCAGTACTTCACTAATTCATCGACACAGTCCCTGGGGTCTCCTTATGCTCAGCACTGTGCTTTTTGGGAAACAGTTGGCAAAGATTAAAGAATGAGGAGTCTTTAGATATGGTATAGAGAAAAGCTAACTGGTGCAGATCCCAGACTCATTAGCATGTGTTTTAATTGACTAAGCCACGCAGTCAGAAAATCCTGGAACTATAGATCTAGAAGGGAGGTGTAATGAATTCCCATGAGCAAATACCAAATTAGTGAGAGACAAGATAATAATCTAGATTTCCTGACCCCCCCTCCCAGTCTATACTCTGTAAACCCATTGAAATCCAATTCAGATTCTACTCCCCCCTACTAAAAAAAAAATACAGCATAATCCCTGATTCCTTTCTAGTTCCAGAATAAAATAATGCAAGCATCTATTTACTCTATTCCCTTGAAAACCAAAGGGGTATAGAAAAGAGAGAATATATGAAATACCCCGTGGGAAGGCTCTGCCCTAGTGTTTCTTTTTAAAGCAGTCAACAGTATTTTAAGAGGTTGATTTAAATAACAACGGAATGGAGAAAAGGCTTCTGTGTAAAATATCTCAAATGAAAATGGAGTATAATGTCCAGCCAAAGAAAACAAGACAGCTCTATATTAAGCAACTTTGATATCCAGGGCTTGGTTTTGAACGTCCTGACTTCTTTTCACAAATGATTCCCAAATCTTCCAGCCATCAGGCTCATAACAATTAATGGTTTCTCAAATATCAAGAATGAAATATCAAATTACAGCTGAAAACCCACCTATGAGGCCTCTGGGAGGTGGGCATTTAAACGGTCTCACAAAAACTCCCTCCGGATAGAGATAATTAGCCTGGACTCTAGGCTAAAAGGGTAGAAGGGATAAGCACTCAGTGACCAGTAAGAGCTATGATTGATGGCAACAACATGGCAAGTCAAAAAGGAAAACTGCTTTTCTACTTCAAAATTCAATTCCCTACAAAACTAAGAATCTGTTAACTTCAGAAGCTTAATTCTTTCCCCCACACAAATAATGAAGACATACAGTCTCGGTTTCTGACTGCGAAAAAGGCAAAGACAATATTCGTGACAAGGAGATTTTCCTCTTCAATCCATCCAGAAAGAGATTTGCATATGATACCTGGCATTAAATATCCATCACCTTCACATAGAAAACAATCTCACCAGCTCTCACTGGAGTTATGAATTTATTACCCAAAGGCTTACTCCTTGAAAATCAATGCCTTCTAGATGGCAGAGATTTTATCTCTGAAGGTTATCTAAGCTACTTGGCTTTGGCTGATAAAATTTATCTCTAACTTTAATCAAAATTTCACTATAGAAACATTTTCTTCTCACTTTGGAAGTTGTAGACAGACACATTGCAGAACAGCATCAGTCAGAGATACAAAAGCTAAAAATGGAAGTCAATTAAATTCCCAAATGCCCTACTGAGACAAATGCTCAAAGTTGGTAGTGATTTTTCTGATGAGGCCTATCTCTTAATTATTCTGTGATCATTTTTCTAAGGGAAAACAGGTGGACTTTAGAAGAGAGGTTATTTACTGGAAACAAAACACCTACAAGAATACATATTTACATCCCTCCAAAAAGCACCCAATCTGCATGTAAACAGGCATTGTCAAATAATATGAATAATTCAGAGCCTGTCGGAGGCAGAGATGTTTCATTACTGGGATTTATCCTTCCTATGAAGGATAGGAGCTGAACCTGTGATTTCATAGGTATATGGAACTTCCATATTAGGAAATTCTTTCTGCCAAGGTATATTGGTAACTTGTCTATAATTGATAGACTTCAGTTACTTGTCAGGGGATTCTGAAAAGTTAAGCTTATTCAGGAATACAATGTCAGGATTTGAACCCAGATCTTCCTGAATCCAAAGCAGATTCTCTATTTACTACACTATGCTGCCTCTTAAATGCTTTTCTTCACAATGATTCCAAAATGGAAACTGTCATTTCATTTGTTCTACAAAATATTCAATACTGGCCTCACCGCTAGTGAAGTTAGTGACCTTCATTATTTACCTTCTTCCTGCACACACTACTATTCCAAAGTCAAGGAAAGCAGTCCTGCTCCTTCTTCCCCACAAAAACAAACCAAAACTTCCTCACCTGCTTACTATTCTCCAAATTTCCTTTAACAGCCCAAATCTGCTCACTCCACAATTAATATCTACCTTAAATGTAAATAACTCTAGAGAGTGCTAGACTTAAATACACATTGAAGTGTAAGTGACTGGCCCAGAATCCTTTGCCCTAAACAGGTTGTAATAAAAAAGAAGGGATAAATCACTAGGGCAGTGGATATTTGAAACAATGAGATGGAAGGGGAGCCTCTAAGAAAAAAACTAGACAAATAGAGCCCAGTACCATAGTTCAGCTGCATTATGGGTTAAATAAGGTTTTTCAGGACAACCTGGATACCTAATCAACACTTACAACACCATTCCTTTTGGAAAGTGCATTCTGAATTTCAAATAACAGAAACATGGAGGAAAAAAAAAAGTTTTAACTACTTCGAAACATAATCCATACTGAAAATTGTAGTCTTGAGGACTGCCTGTCCAACCAGCTACTCAACTGAATGGAATATTTGAGAGATATTGCCCATTCTCATCTTTACAGAAATACAATTAAAAGTTTTCATCAATATTTCAACTTAAAAAGAAGTACATAAAGAACATGTCCCACTGGATTTCACTTGTGGTCAGAAGACATTAGGTCAAGTCTTGGTTCTATAGTTTGCTTGCCTGAATTTCTTTACCATTAAAATGGGGATCATAAGAGCTTCCTTCATGAACTACCACATATGGTCCTTTCTTTCCTCCATCTCCATTTTCTCATCCCCTCTTTTTTTCTTCCATATTTTCATTTCAGTCATTTTTTTTCAGTCATATCAGTCATATCTGACTTCTCATGACCCAATTGGCGTTTTCTTGGCAAAGATACTGGAGTGGTTTGCCATTTCCTTCTCCAGCTCATTTTACAGATTGAGGAAACTGAGGCAAACAGGGTTAAGTTACTTCCCTAGGGTCATATGGCTAGTAAGTGTCTGTGGTCAGATTTGAACTCATGAAGATGAGTCTTCCTGACTCCAGGCCTGGCACTCTATCTATTCAGCTACCTAAAATCAGAGAGTCATAGCACTAGAGCTGGCAGGGATTTCAGAGGCCAGCTAGTCCAATCCCCTAATTTTTAAGATGAAGAAATTGAGGCCCAGAAAGTTTAGACAACTTTGCCCAATGTCACACAAGCAATTTGAGTGGCAGAATTGAAATTTTAATTCAGCCCCTATGACTCAAAATTGAGCATTCCACTCTTCTCATTACACCACAATGCCTCCCACCTACGCCAATGACTCATTCTGATGGGGGGTGCAGTAACCCTTATGGATTCTACCAGGTTAAATATAGTTACAGAATGAACAAGGTGATCAACTCTGTACCCGTATTTTGAGAAATAATCTACGGGAGTTTTGAGAACGCCTCCACCTAAGGGTTGGCCACCTAGTGTTGACTTTACTTTGTTTTAAATATAATAGGTAGTAAGACTATCTATTAAAGCATAAATGAGCTGTGATTTGCCTAGGCTTACCCACACTGTTTTTTAAAAAGCCTTAAAGAATTAAAGTGTTATTACTGTTTTATGAATTGGGCTAAATAAAGTATTTTATTCTGCTTCCCATTTTTCCAGTCTCAAAGTATTTAGCTCAGAATCCCAGCTAATTAAAACCAATTTCCCCCTTTCAGTCAAACAAAAGTCTAAGTGAAACCTTTTTTTTTCCCTCCCTAATACTATAGGCCATGACAGATTGAAGTACAGAAAATCGTTTTTTGAGCCAAGACAATTTCTACTTTACCCCAACAGTAGTTAATGAACAATTATCTTGACTGTATTCACATCTCCCATTCCCAACCCCAGAATGTGATTTAATGGATTGAATCTGTAGCTCCACTTAGCACAGCAAGAAACAGAAATCAGTAGCTCTGACCTTCCCCACTTACAAGAACTGAAGGTACCTCCACACAAACCTTTCACAGCATGCTAGCTTATCGAGAAGGTTCAAATGCAGCCATGAAAGAGGATCATAGATTTAAGAACTGGAATGGACCATAGAAGACACTGAGTTCAAAATAATTCATTTATTCATGCTACAAACTGAGTATTTACCATGTGTAAGGTACTATGATAGGTGCTATGGAGATACAGGGGTGTATGAGAAATAGTCCCTTATACTCTAGCAGCAAACATAAGACATGTATGCAAATAACTACTGTATAAGGCAATGTGTAGGGAGTATCACATATATAGTACAAAGTATTAGGGGAGATCAGTGAATGGAGAGATGATTTCCTGCTAGGATGATCAAAAAAATGTCATGAAACCTGCATGACATTTGGGCTGTAAGCCTTTTGTGCCTTTGCTTGTGTTATTCTCTTCCACCTGGAATGTAACTTCCACATCTATGCCTCCTTGAAATCCACACACTCTTAGACGCTCAGATCAAACACTATTTGTGTGAGGAAATAAAAGGGTGTGTGACACTTATGCAGTATGTTGGTGTGTAGCAAAGCATGTGGTGCCCCACCTAGAAGAGGTATGAGGGGCAATACCAGTTCCATGATGTATCAACATCCCATGGGAGGCTGGTATCTGTAATCTTGGTTTGCTTTTGCCTCGAGGACTTATTATCTGCTAAGTCTAGGAGTCTGTGCATAAAATTATGGCTGTCTGCTTAATGGTTCTCCTGTTTATTGGAAACACTTGCTTGTCTAGGAGTATAATATTAATATGCCTTCCTTGCTTCTAAATGCAATTGGTGTCTGCTCCTTCCCTTTGTGTCTCAGCTCATGATGAATTAAGGATATGTCCCTCATCTTTCTAATGCAATCAGAACCTCTTTTCAAGGCTCTACCCAAGCCTTTAATTAATCACCTTAATCATACAAACAAGGATCAGCAGTTGCCAAATTTGTTTTTTATCTAGGGGAATAAAATAAGAGCAGTGAAAGTACAGTGAGCAGCCAAGTGGAGAAGAGTTCATTTGGATAGGAAGAAGCTAGTGGTTTCTATACCTGCTGGCTATAGAGGCAGAATTAGCTTCTCCTCAATTTTCAACTCTTTTCCATTACTAGAAAGGAACAGAGACAGAACTTCAATGAGTAGGACAGTTAATGGGGTCTGCTCCCTTTCTCACAGAGAAAACAGATCTAATTTGTTCATTATCCTACCAACCATCACCTCATTTCTGAAAAATCCTACTGACACTTCATGAGTCCAATTATGTCATCCTGCCACAACAACCTGTAAGAATCCTAGTGTTCAAAGGCTATACGGTTGGGAAGAAGGGTACACCACGATAGCCTTGTAACACCCCATCCTCGCTCCATATTTTTCCATGACTTTCAAGGTAGAGAGTGAGCGCCCTCCTTTCATCGTCTTGTCCCCAGGAGCTTCTAAAGCCAAGTCCAAATGTCAGTGCTCTTTCTAGTATATAACATTAACTTCATCCAAAAATGTCAGTGATCTTTCTGGTATATAACACAAGTTAGTGTTATGGAAGTTATATCTCTGAAATATTTGGACTTAGGAAGTGGAAGACCTGAGGCAATGTAGTATAAATTTTAATTTTATGACCATGGGTTAACACAACTGCTTCTTATGGGTGACCCGCTTGGTGTGAAATAAAATTTTAGCTTTGAAAAGAAACTTACAGAAGCAACCTTTTTTTTTTTGCAGACTAGGAAACTGAGGTGCAGAGAATTGAAGTGACTGGCCCAAGGTCACATAGCAATTAAATTTCAGATCCAGAGCTTAACTCCACATCTTCTGGCTCCTCATTCAAGCTCTTTTCACTTCTTGAGATATGCTGAATACAAATATTGAAGGAGCTTACTTTGCTCTACTTATTTCTAAAACCAAAAACACCATGTTTTCTTGTCTGTAATGCCAGTAAGGCTGTATCACGCTGTCACTCATCTCGGAGAAATTAATGTCATTATTATAACAAGCATAGCCCTCCTACCAGTATAATCCCAAGAGCTATTGGTGTCATTGATGTGAGGGGTGATGTTGAAAATTATTTATATAATTGCCACCCACTCCAAGAGAAAAATACAATAAAATGCTTTTAACGAGTGTCAATGAAAATATCATCTCAAACATATAATTTGAGTGACTCATAAAGCACACAGAAAGCTTGCCCTTGCTAAAGGCAAAGACAGGGGGAAAAGACAGTGAAAAAGATGAGTGAGGAGTAAGATAATGCTCTCCAAAAGATATTGTGGGCAGAGGTTTGGGGCCTTTTTTAAAAAATAACTGCCTTTTCTCCAGGCTTCTTTGAACATATTTCTATGTATTTGAATTCTTCCAGTGTATTTGTCTGTTTCTTCCAGCTATATCTTCCTAGGAAAAGGCACAATGCAATTTAGCAGAGAGTGCATTAAGGAGACATTTTTTGCATCTTTCATTGGGGATGAATCTTTCTTGATAAAGCAAGAAAACATCTCTTCACGTGATAAAGTATTTAAACTGAAATTAGCTTGTAAGATGAGGTACAGAGAGGACAATGTACATGCATCACTCTACCAAAATTCTCTAACAGAGCATCTTAAACCATCTCTTAATTACTCCATATTACATCCAAATTTATTTAAAATAGAATGTAAGTTTCAAGGAGAGAAAGTGCATTTCATATTTGTCTTTGTAGACCCAGTGCCTTGCACAGAGTTGGTATTCAATAAATGCTTGTTGCATTGACTTGAATTATTTTTCAAGTGAACCCAGCAATCCTTATGAGTAATCGATGGTCTTTTCAGCTCCATGCACCAATAAGCCAAGGAGCTACAAAACTAAGTTCTATTTCAGAGTATTTTAAGTGGCCTGGGGAGACAGAGTCAGTAGTTTCTCAGTCAGTGTTGGATGGGGTGTAAGAATCTTGCCAAGCCAAATATCAGACCCCAAATCATCTCCATCAATGACATTAGCTTGGGACCAGTCTTCAGGTGGGATGAAGTTATGTCTTTGCTTTTCTCTCAAACTTAGATGAGAGAGAATCAGGATAAATTGTAATTAGTTGAAATCCAACAGCCCAGGAAGGTAGGAGCCTATACTAAAGTCAAATGGTCATATCCTGAGCCTCAGGGGAGTTTCCCAGACTCCAGAGTTATTTCAGATGCCCTAAGAAAAAAAATGGACAACTCCAGTGTTTTAAAAACAAAACAGAACCAAAATAAAAATCAGCAAGAGAGAAAAACAAATATCAGGGATAGACAGGAAAACAAGGGACCTCTGTTCTTATGACGTTCTCCAATATCTCTTGCACCTCTCATTTTCTTTCCTTTCTTGCTGCTGTCACTCCAGTTTGAGCCCTTAACATGTCTCTCCCAAAGTATTGTTGCTTTAGCCCCTTAAATAGTGTCAATGACTGTAATCTCTATCCTCTCCTAAATGATGCCAGAGTAATACTAAATAAGGCACAAAAGTGAGCATAGTTTAAGGAAGAGGTCACTAGATGAGGAGTCAGAAAGAACTCGGAAGCCAATGGCTCCAACCTGTACCTAAACAAGCATCTCAGGACAAGTCACTTAACCCTGTTTGCCTCAGTTTCCTCATCTGTAAAATGAGCTGGAGAAGGAAATGGAAAACCCCTCCAGTATTTTTTGTTTATGGAATAAATCTCAAAAGGTGCTCAGAGGCCACCTCATCAACCTGCTCATTTTAGAGATGAAAAAAACTGAGGACCAGACAGGTTAAGAGCATTCCCAAGGTCACAGAAGTAACAAGTACCAGAGGCAGTATTTGAACCCCCTGGAGCTAGGTTCTGTGCTCATTTTATTATAACAAATCTACTCTATAACAACAATAATGAGTGGTTATCTAGCAGTCATTTGAAAATCTCCAGTGATGGGGAATCCATTACCTTCTCAGCAATACACTGCCCTTTTGAACAGTCCAATTTATTAGGAAGATTCCTTAGCATCAAGCCAAACTTTTCCTTCTTATAAGTTCTATTCATTGCTTCTAGTTTATCTTCTCTGGCCAAGCAAAATAAATCCGTCTCTTCAGCCAAAAGATAGTATTTTGAATACTTGAAAATGGCTTTTTATGTCACCCCTAGGTCTTCTACAGTATTGTCTCAGCCAAATATCCCTGGTTTCTTGGCCAGGCCTTGTAAAGGTTCTTCCTCATCCTGTTCTTCTTCCTTTGGGCAAGTCGCTTAACCTCTCTGAGCCTCAGTTTCCTCATCTGTAAAAATGAGGAGACTAGAGGAAATTATATTTAAGGCATTCTCCAGTTCTAGTATTCTATTATCCTATGATCCTATATAACCTTCCTGGTCCAAACCAGGACACCAGGCCTGGAGTCAGGAAGACTCATCTTCATAAGTTCAAATATAGTCTCAGACACCTACTAACTTTGTGACTCTGAGCAAGTCAGTTTCCTCATCTGTAAAATGAGCTGGAGAAGGAAATGGAAAACTACTTCAGTATTTTTGCCTATGGAATAAATCCCCAAAACCTTAGGCATTCAATGCCCTCTTTTTTTAATGTAGTCCCAACTGACTTTTCCAGCCTTGACTCTAATTTAGGTAGCTGGTATAGCTTATTTCATTCTAGGTGCTTAGTGAGGTGACTTTGGAGGTCAATGAAACCAGAAAACATCTCAGAAGGGAATACTGAGGACTGTATTTGGACAAAGGAAATTACTTTCTGTGGAAAACAGGGCAGAATGTCTTTGGTGCTAAGACTTGATGAATTTTAGGCCTCACTGGAAAAAGCCTAAAATTTTGTCAGAAGTTGCAGACTCAACCTCCACCCCTTAAAGTAGACAGACAGCACCACAATCCATTTTCAAGACCTAATTCAAGTATCTCCTTCTTTTCCTTCCTCTTTCTCCATTGAAGTTTCCCCTGATTCCCCAGTTCAAAGGGGAGATTATACTAATGAGGGGAATCAGGAAAGACTTTCCATATGAAGTTGAGCATAAACTTTTTAAAAAAAATAATTTATTTTTAGTTTTCAACAATCACTTTCATAAGCTTTTGAGTTTTAAATTTTCTCCCCCTCCTTCCCCACCCCTCTCCCCAAGACAGCATGCAATCTGATATAGGCTCTACATATACGTTCCTATTAAACATATTTTCACATTGGTCATGTTGTAAAGAAGAATTAGAACCAATAGGAGGAACCACAAGAAAGAGGAAACAAAACAAAACAGAAGTAAAAAAGAGCAAATAGTATGCTTCAATTTACATTCAAACTCCATAGGTCTTTCTCTGGATGTGGATAGCATTTTCTAGCATGAGACTTTTGGAGATGTCTTAGATCCTTGCATTGCTGAGAAGAGCTAAGTCTATCAAAGTTAGTCATCACACAACATGGCTGTTACTGTGTACAACGTTCTACTGATTCTGCTCACTTCACTTAGTATCAGTCCATACAAGTCTTTCCAGGTTTTTCTGAAGTGCCCCTGCTCATCATTCCTTATAGCACAATAGTATTCCATTATATTCATATACCACATCTTGTTCAGCCATTTCCCAATTGGATGGGCATCCCCTCAATTTCCAATTCTTCACTACCACAGAAAGAGCTTCTATATATATTTTTTGTACATGTGGGTCCTTTTCCCATTTGTATGATCTCTTTGGGATACAGTCCTAGAAGTGCTATTGCTGGGTCAAAGGGTATGAACATTTTTATAGCCCTTTGGGCATAGTTCCAAATTGTTGTCCAAAATGGTTGGATCATGAATGTAAGCTTTTGAAAGAAGATAAGGAATGTTAGAGGAAAATTAGTTTTAGGGAAGAAGGCATGAATGGGGAAAGATATTGTGTTCTCTTTTGGACTTACTGAGCTTAAGACACCTACAGCACATCTATTTGGAAATATCCAAAAGTCATGTGATGCTGCAGTACTTTACTACTAGGAGAGAGACTAGGAATAAATACATCCATCTACAAATGATGATCAATTAACCTACAAGTTCTGTCAAATCTCTAGTTTCCTTTAAGAGGCAGTGTGTATATGCTGAAAAGGGTGCTGGATTTGGAATCAAACAACTAGTTTGGAATCCTGGCTCCATCATTTACTACCTATGTGACCTTAGGCAAATCTCCTAACTTCCCTGGGTCTCAGTTTTATTATCTGTTTTTAATCTACTTTTTGGAGGTCAGCCAAAATGCTGAGGGAGATGGTGGAGAGGGAAGACTGTCTCCAAGTTGGACAGTCTTCTTCCTGGCGCCACTTCAGGTCCAGAGGGATTTCAAATTTAAACTTGGAGCAAAATACCCAGAGTTCCATTGACCTTGTCCTCAGAAGAAAGGGCTTATGGGTAAGAGACCCAAAAGCCAAGCAAGCAAGACCCGGTGAAGCAAGCAGGAAGGACCACAGCAAAGCATCATCAACTTTAGTGGATAGGTAGACAACAGCACAGGTCAACAACTGAATCCCAGAGCCTGTATGTTGAACTGTGCCATGTTGGGTTGAGTTGAAAGCAGACAGGGTTCACTGTTCTCTAATGACAAGAAAGAACCATGGGGCAGCTACCTGGTGCAGTAGATAGTGTACCGGCCTTGGATTCAGGAGGACCTGAAGACACATAACACTTACTAGCTATGTGACCCTGGGCAAGTCACTTAACCCCATTGCCTAAAATAACAACAACAACAACAACAACAACAACAAAACGAGAAAGAACCATAAGAAACTAGGGATAGACAGTCTAGGAAGCACCTGAGATAGAAGAACAGAGTTATTAATGATCCTGCCTTGAAGATTTCACCCTGTACTGTTCTGGGAGCTGAGATCTATTCCCCAGTTATCTGACCCATTTATTCCTTTGATTTTTGTGTCTGACTCTTCATGACCCTCTTCAAGGTTTTCTTGGTAAAGATGCTGGAGTAGTTTTCCATTTCCTTCTCCAGCTCATTTTATAGATGAGGAAACTGAGGCAAACAGGGTTAAGTGACTTGCTCAGGGTCACACAGCTAGTAAATGTAAACTAGATTTGAACTCAAGAAGATGAGTCTTCCTAACTCCAGGCCCAGCACCCTATCCGCTGTGCGACCTAACTGTCCCGTTCTCTTGATTTACCCATTTCCTAATGAAGAAATGGCTAAAACACACACTCACACACTCACACACATACACACAAAACAAACAAACAAAAACTAGACATATTGGTCCTTATCATGTGACTGCAAACTATGGACACTTTTGAAAGAGTTATCTTTGTAAATGGTATTGTTTAAGGGTTTGCTTGGTACATTTATGACATCATATTAAAATACAGAAGACTAATTAAATCTGTGTCCATTCTACTTACTTGAGAGCTAGCAGCAAGCCAGGGAGCAAAGGGATGACAAACCCAGAAGGAAAGCTGATTTAAATATTGAGATTTCTTAAACCCAAATTGGATTTACCACTGCAGACTGACTCAGAGTTCAAGCTGCTTATTTAACTGAAAGCATAGCTACAGAAACCATTGTGTTATAGTGGATAGAGAGGTCACCTCAAAGCCAGGAAGATCTGGATTCAAGCTTCACCTTTGAAACATACTGGCATTGGGACTCTGGTCAAGTATTTCAACTTTTAGGATCTAAGCAGATTTCTAGGACTATCAGTTATAGAGAAGGTGCTGATCTGCATTGCTAGAGGGGGTTTCCCTAGGACTTTCCCCTCTACCAGTAGTATCACAGGTACAGTTCCTATGAGGTCACATTTCCATGAGAGTTATATAGGAACCATGAAAATGGTAGCTGGTTATCCCTTCCACAGAGTGGAGGTTAGAGGCACAGTGCCCCCACGATCTGGAAAATCCATATAAGATATTTTGGCCCTCCCTTAGTAGCAGAGAAGTCTGAATTTTCTTTTCCTTTTTTTCTTTTATGGGGTATTTATAGTACCTTACTGCAAAATTTGTGTTAGGTATTGCTCTGTGTCCCCTGATGGCCTTTGTGTGTCATCTGCGGCTTCTGCAAAACTCAAAAAAAATCCCTATTTAATTTCTTATGCTGACCCATGATATATCAAAACTGGGATAGGGAAAGTCACGATGTGGAAGAGATAACTATATTAAATCAGTTCCCTTTGACAAGCACAAGGTGCGTGGTGGGGGGGGAGATCTTTATTGATTTGGGAATCAGTAAACCAGGCACTGGGCTATTTGCCTTCAATGTAATAACGCTAGTGAGAGTTCACATTCAATTACTGCTGTATGGCTGACAAGCCTTTTGCTTAAATGATATCATGCTATATGTAATATAGGCCACTCTAGCCTCTACCACCTAAAGGCCAGGCATGTTACATTTTGTTCCTCCCTGCGGAGTTCTCTAGTACCCTTAATGGGATTTGGAAGTCCCTCTGCTAATGACTCCAGTCCCCACCAGTGGTACGCCCCAAGTGTAGGAAGGAAGTCCCTTGTGCCCCAGTTCCACTTAGCCACTAACAGTCAAATTAACTTTTACACAGAAGTATTTACTTCAAAATACATCACATAGAAACTTATTCTTCCAACATGTGGAAGACGTAGTCCTCTGCCCTACGCCCTGCACCAACTCAATCTCTTGCGTGGGGAAGGGGATTAGGTTTATTGTTTACCTCAGTAAATATAGTCACTTCACAAATCCAAAAACCCTCTCAGGCACCCTGATTTCTTAGGGTTTCCATAGCAGGCTGGATGGCTGCACCATCCCCTATGGCTCAACCTCCCAGGTCCATGGACATCACCTCCCCCACCTGAAATTAAGGAGATCAAACAACAATACCCTCTGCACAAAGCCCATAAGAGAGCAGCAGAAAAAGAAACAAACAAAAGCCTCAGTCTAATCAGTTTTAAAGATAATAGCAGCCAAACAAAAGTGATTACTTCCACCCACATGATAGGGGATGCAGCAGGCTCCATGTTAGGCGAAGTAGACCTGCTCAAAAGTACGGGACATGCCCAGAAAAGTCGAGGTTACATATAGATAGTACAACATTGCACGGTATAAGGGTAAAAGAGCTAACTTGGGAGATAGAGGACCTAGGTTTGAACCAGAGCTCTTCCTGCTAACTACCCGTATAATTTGGGGCAAACTACTGAACCTCTCTGGGCCTCAAGTTCTTCATTTTTAAAATGAGGGAATTGGAATTAGATAACCTCTGAGGTTCTTTCCAACTCTAAACATATGATATTATTGTCCCCATTTTACAGAAGGGAAATTGAGTGAAGTGGCCAGACTACAATTACATAATTCAGAAAAGTTAAAATCAAGATTTAACTTCTGATTATAAATCTAATGATAAGGTCTTCTGATTATAAGTCCAGTGCTTTTCCCATAATACCAGGCAGCTTCTTGTGACCCTTAATTATTGAATACATATGTGTGTATGTATGTGTGTGTGTGTATATATATATATGTGTGTGTGTATGTGTGTATATATATGTGTGTGTGTGTGTGTGTGTGTGTATATACATACATATATGTATGTATATTCTGAATTTTTCCCTTACCCTAAAATCACTACAGCATATAACTACAGATAATAGAAAGGAACTGAAGAACTAACAGGAATACAGAAGGAATAAAAACTTAGGGGATTTTCTTTATGTTATATGTGTAAGTATAAAAAAAAAGCAAGCAACTCTGCTTCAGTGATTACAGTGGTCAAAGGAGAGTAATTGCTTTCATTTACTTTGCCGCTCTGGTGAGTTCTCAAGAGGTACAGTCAAATGATTGACACTAGAGGGCTCTGGGGAAGAGACTTCTATAAGTTCTGCTATTCTCAATTCACCCAGGAAAGAATGCTTTCACAGTGGATCAATATGGCAATACCACTTCAGGCCATCTGCACCCTAGGCCGTGTGACAGGCATCACAACCTCAATTAAAGAGGCAGAAACTCTCTTTGTTCCAGCTTCACAGTTTCTAGCAAAAAGTAGGGGCCCTCTGGAACTGCCACTCAATTGTTAACAAACTTCCCTTTATCTTGAATTTCTTCTTTTCATCTTCTTTTCATTTTCTAGCAGGCAGAATGTGTCTTTCTCTAGAGAACATTACAGGCCTGGCTTCCTTCTGGTCTTGTCCTTGACCTTGGGGCCTCACTTGTGTTCCTCTAAGATTACTCCATATATATATTGTACATTCAAAATTGCTCACGTGTTGTCATAACCATTAGAATGTGAGCTCCTTGAGGGTAGGGATTGTTTTTACCTTTCTTTGCAACGCCAGCATTTGGCACAGTGACTGGAAAGTGGTAAATCTCTAGTAAACTGTTGTTCACACTATTTGTATGGCACTGTGCTACATCCTGAGGATGCTGATTGGAGGAGAAAACAAAGGATTCTAATAGGTGAAAATGAATAAAATATAGGGATCACACTTGATGGGTTCTGAAATCCTTACCAACTCTGGAGTTGTGACTCTTCTCTAAGAAAACACTTAAGGGAATCCTTAGTAGTTTGTATCCAGCCTTTTAACCTGACCACTTGCTTAAAAATGATGAATTCACAAGTTTGACTAAGTTCCTTCCAAAAATTACTTTAGATGGAGCTAAGCTGTTCTTGCTATATGTTCTAAGTAAATATCCCTTTATAAAAGATACTTGATGTCACATGGTTAAATGAAACTAGGGCACTAGTTGATGGCCCCTAACAATGGGAGAATCACAGCCAGTAGGGGCTTAAGTAGGAAGCAATAAAAAGATGGCATTGCCTCACCCAAGTGTTTAGGGCATCCTAGAACTCTGAAGAGGAAGAGATAGCCCAGGAGCTCTAGAAGTACAAGATTTCAAACTATACTACAAAGTAGTAATCATCAAAATGATTTGGTACTAGTTGATTAAGAAAATAGAGAGGCCAAGAAGTAGAACTCAACTCATGAAAGTAAATTAACACTGTAGCCTAGAGTTTGATAAAACCAAAGACCCCAGCCCCTAGGGTAAGAATTTACTATTCAACAAATACTACTAGGAAAATGGGAAATCAATCTGACAGAAAATAGGTATAAACCAATATCTCATACTTTATTCAAAGAAAAGCTCCAGATATGTGACTTGACATAAAAGGTGAAATCATAAACAAATTAGAGAAGCAAAGAAGAAATTACCTTTCAGAGTTATGGATAAGGGAAAAGTTGGTGACCAAGTAAAGAATAGAGAGGCTCATAGATGACAAAATAGACAATTTAGAATTCATGAAATTTGAAGACTTTTACACAATCAAATCCAATGTAGTTAGAATTAGAAGAAAAATGGGAGAAAAAAAATCTTTACAACAAGTTTCTCTGAAAAGAGTCTTGTTTCCAAGATACATAAGGAAATTATTCAAATTATAATAATATAAGTCATTCCACAACTGAAAAATGATCAGAGGATATCAACAAGCAGTTTTCAGAGAAGACATCCAAGTTATCAGTAGCATATGAAAAAATGCTCCAAATAGTTAATAATTTGAAAAAATATGAATTAAAGCAACTCAGAGATTCTACTTCACATCCATTAGATTGGTAAATTTGACGAAAGGGAAAAATGAAAGATGTTAGAGGAGCTTCTGGGTAAATGGGCATATTAACACTATTGATTAAACTATGAATTAGTCCTGCCACTCTGGAAAGCAATTTGAAACTATTTCCAAGAAATTACTAAATTGTGTATACCTTTTGAATCAGTGACACAGCTACAAAACCTACACCCAAAAATATCAAAGAAAGAGGAAAAGAGCTTATATGTTTAAAAGAAAAATACAATGACTTTTTTGATAGTGACAAAAAAAACTAGAAACAAAGGAAGTGTCCATCATTTGGAGAATGGCTGAACAATTTATGGTATATGAATGTAATGGAATATTTTTATGCTATGAGAAATGATGAAAGAGATAGTTTCAGAGAAATCTGGGAAGACTTCTTTGAACTGATACAAAGTGAAACGAGCAGAACTAGGATAACAAATTATACCATGGCAACAACATTGTGAAGATAAACATTTCAGAGTTGCAAACTTTAACGTATTAGAATTCTATAACACATAAGAACTTTTAAGAAGCCTCCAAGAATTCTGAAATGAATACAATTCATTTCAGAATTCTAAAAAGCTTACAAATTCTTTACCATGCAATGATAAAACATGATTCCAAAGGATCAATAACGAAAAATGATGTTCACCTGTTGGTGGATTCAGAGTATAAATTGAGAAGTATACCTTTTGGACATGGCCATTATAAGAATTGGTTTTGCTTGACTGTGTATTTGTTTTCAAGGTTTAGGTTTTTTTTTTTCCCCAGTGGGGTACTTAGGGAGAGGGAGAGAAAACAGATTTCTGTTCACTGAAAGAAATGAAATTAAAAATTTCAAAACAAAAGTTTACAAGGCACTGTCCTAAGCCCTGGGGTAAAAAAAATATTTCATGCTCTCAAAAAGCTTATACTCAGGGGGAGGGAGTTGATACAATATATACAGAGGTAAGTAAATGGGAAATAATTTGAAGAAGGTGAGAAGAAGACTAGGGAGATCAGGAAAGGTTTCCTATGGGAGATGAATAATCAATATCACCCAATGACAGGTAAGGGGAACAATGATGTCATTTCCTCAGCACTGGCTTTTGAATGGCATTTTCCTTTGACTCTTTGTAGAAGATGAACTTTGCTTCTTTGACTCTGTAAGGAGTAGCCTGACGAGGGGTTATTACATCTGAACTAAACTGGACATACTATGCACCATGTATTTCCTGTGTTCTGCTCCCCCTAATGGCAACAGCTGTCTCTTTCAGCCCATTATGGGAAGCATTTGTATTAAAAGCATCTCCTTTTATTTCTGTGGATTGGCATTATGTGTGTTTCAGTTAGAAAAGCACTGGATTTGGAGTCGAAGTACCTGAGCTCAAATCCTAGCTTTGCCATTGGCTACCTATGGGATTATGAACAAGCAAGTCACTTAACTTGGCTATATAGGTTTGACCATGTTGCCACTCTGCTCAGTAAGCTCCAATGGCTCATTATTACCCCAGGGACCAAATATAGTCCTCTACTTAGTATTTAAAGCCCATTATCTATGGTTCCTTCCAGCTTTCTTACACATTACTCCCTTCCATGAATTTATGATGCAGAAATACTGCTCTACTTGAGATTGCTCATATACAACACTCCACCTTCACTTTCCCATGCTTGGAATGCCCTGATCCCTCACCTCTTTCTTTCAATTTCCTTTAATTTCTTCAAGGCTCAGCTCAAAGCCCACATCCCACAGGAAGGAAGCCTTTCCTGGTTCCCCCAGATGCTGATGGCCTCCCCTTTCAAATTATGTTCTGAGATAGGACCAGGGTTACCTATCTACAGGGAAAAGAATTGGCTTTATTTAAGAGGGAAGACAATCATCCCTGAGACTTCATTGGCCTCTGCCTCCTTAGGCATCTTTCTGGTCACCAAAGAACATAAAAAGTTCCATTCACATGGAGTCATAACCCCTGCAAATTATTGGATTTCTGAAGACCACTAGAACACCCTATTCTGTCCTGCTCATCAGATGACTTTTCAGATATGAAGATGGGACCTGGGGGAAACCAGAGAAGCCAAGTACCACTCTATCCTTGCAGTATATCCTTACTGTGTTAGGGCAAAGTGAACTTCATTGTGTTAACTGTTCAAAGATTTATGAGTGCCTCATTTCAGCCCAAAATCAAATTGAATTAGCAGTATGCAGGTCTTAGGCCTCCTCCCAATACCTTCCATCTATTCTGTATGTATTCTGTACATAGAACTTGTTTATACGTCTCCCTCATTGGAATGTATATTCCTTGAGGCAAGGGACTCTGTTTTTTGCCTTTCTTTGTATCCCCACTACTTAGCACATCACTTGGTCCCTAGTTAGAGATTAATAAATGCATATGGACTGACTTCCCTCATGTGCAAAAGGAATGTTTTGGACTAGATAAGAGGTGTCACACATGTGGGCCCTTAGACCATATGTGGCTCATAACACTCCTGAGTGTGGCCCAATCAAATTAAAAGTAGTCCCCATCTGATTTTAATATGTTGATGTATTACTTTATAAAATAAGAGAAATATATAAACACACTTGGTTTTCTGAGTCAATATGTGACCTGCAGGGATCCTTATGTGCATTTAATGTTCCCTGTTTCTTTTGGGGGGGGCAAGGAAATTGGGGTTAAGTGACTTGCCCGGGGTCACATGGCTAGTAAGTGTGAAGTATCTGATCTGAGGCTGGTTTTGAACACAGGTCCTCCTAACTCCAGGGCCAGTGGTCTAACCACTGCACCCCCTAGCTGCCCCCTCCCCCATTTTGTTTTGAGTTTGATGTGAGAGGATTAAGTGACTGAGTTGCCTCCTAGCTCTAAATCTGTGATTCCCTCCATTCTCTTTGTCTCCAGACTAGGTAGGGCCTTTTTGCAGACATTAATATGGCTTACATTTATATGGCATTTCAAAATTTACAAAGCATTATCCTCACAATCCTGTAGGACGTGTCCAAGTATTATTTTATAGATGAAGAAATTGAAGTTCAGAGGGTTTACATGATTTGCCAAGTACTACACAGCTGATAATTGGCAGAGGTGGAATTCAAACCCAGGTGTTGTAAAATCTGATTTATTCAAGGAGTGCTACCAGAGACTTTCATCGTGAACTCCATATACAAGGGATTCAAGAATATATTATCAAAGAAATTCCCCAAATTCCTAGTGCTGAGGGATAGCCTCTCTTGACTCTGTAGTGCTGATGAGATGTGTTTTTAGCAATTCTACAAGTTCTTTAGTTATCATCATCTTGAGTAAAGTAAGGTTGATGAAGTATCTTATTTTGGAAGACATTTGTGCTTGACAAATTGCTACTACCTGGGACCTTCTTTTTTTGTTGTTCTCTAAGTTAGATGGAAAGTATCTCTGCATATGAATCACAAGAAACAGGCTAAACAAGAATATGCTTTTCAAGCAATCATTGTAAAAATAGGGTTTGCTTAGGTTCCAAGATGGAAGTCGCGTCAATTATTTCCCAGTAGATGAGTCCAACTTCAACAGGAATCCATCCTTGGTGTCAGAAAAAAAAAAAGATGCAGCACTGAGCGGTCCACTTTAATACCTCTTTGTTATAATTAGTAAGGAAGAACAAACATTCACCATGACAATTTTATTTTGTAAAGATAACTCCCGACCAACTCCACCCTAAACCATTCAGTATACAACTTCAAGAGCGCAAAAATAACAAGACACTAATAAACACACTAACAAGGCATCTCTGGCATATATAATCATTCTGCTTCTTGCATGGCCCTGCCATGTCCCCAGAAAAAGGCACAGCTTAGGAGCCATCCACTGCACACAGCCAGTGATTTTCTCAGGGATGCTCTGTCACACCCTTTACACTCAGCTGTCAAGCTAGACAGTATATTTTGGATGTTCTATTGATGAAGTATGTAACTGCTAGGAGAACCTTGTTGATTCGTCTCTTCCCAGGACATAAGGTTGAGCAAAAGAAAGAAATAACAAAGAGAGAAGAGCAGAAGAAAAACTTGTCTCCAGTCTTCATGGGGAATACTCTAGTGTGAAGGGGAAAATCAGATTCATTACTAAACTTGTCTTGTAATAATACTAGCTAGCATTTATATAGTACTTTAAGGTTTGCAAAAAAAAATTTACAAGTATTATCTCATTTGATCTTCACAACAACTACCTTACCTTACCTAAGAGGTAAGTGCTATCATTCTCATTTTACAGATGAAAAACCTGAAGCAGGAAGAAGTTAAGCAGCTTGCCTAACACAGCTAAGCTGGATTTGAATTCAGGTCTTCCTGGCTCCATGTCCAGTGCTCTGTCTAGTGGGACCTCTAACTACCTAACCTAAAAGAACTTAAGTGAATGAGAAAGTCCAGAAGCTTCAGTTAGAAGGCGGGAAGCCACTGAGGAATTTGTTATATTCTGTTTTCTCTATTTGTTTCTCACTCATACGATTCCCCCAGGAGAAATTCTCTTTTGTAACTTATTAGAAATGTTCTGACTATGCACAAGCTAGTTTATTACTATGCACAGCTTTGAAAGACTGTAGAAACCCAATTATCTATTCTAATAAATGTGCAGCCTTTCCAGGCAGATCTGTAATGATGGTTAATCCCTCCCATTAGAATCTTCAAGTCTTTTAGCCTCTCAATTCAGAGGCCTTGCTAATGACCTGACAATTGTTTTTAGATCTTCTGAGTGTCCAGAGTCAATCTCCAGGAAGTGACAGCTCCAGCAGCTGTGTTCCCATGGGCTTCTTGCTGGAAAGGCTCTTTGAGCCTTTTCCTTTTAAGTCTTTAAATAGAATAGACCTCAGCCATCTATGGCACTAATGTCCATGAGTAGCAAGCAACTAGCAACATTACATTCTGCCCCTATCATAAACAATAGCTCTTTTCTCTCTCTTTACTCTCTGTCTTTCCCCCTTCCTTTTATTTCATCCCATTTCTTTTCTCTCTCATCGTCCTCCTCCGCCCAACTTTTTCATTCTCCAGACAGTAGCACCAATGGGCATTGCTTCTTAAACCCCTATAATGGCACTCAGGGCTAAAATAGTTACCAGCTCCATGCCTCAATTATATTCACAGAAAAGAAAAAAACAAAAATGAAATCCTACATCCAGGTCCTTAGCTGTAGACTCTCCAATCAAAATAAACCAATAAACTGATGAGGTCCATTACTCCTAATTCCAGTGAAGACAACACATCCTTGTTTCCTATTGAAACCAATCTTGTACTTCAATTCAACATTCAATATTTATTAGGTATCTACTACGTAGGAGCAGCTAGGTGGTACAGCAAATAGAGCACTGGCCCTGGAGTCAGGAGGACCTGAGTTCAAGTTTGACTTCAGACACTAGCTGTGTGGCCCTCAGCAAGTCATTTAACCCCCATTGCCTCAAAAAACAAAAGTATCTACTATGTGCAAAGTGAGAAGCAAAGTGAAGAAGTGACTAGATGTCTGAGCTGAAAGCCAGGAAGCCCTGAGTTCAAGTTCTGCCTCTCTTTGCCTTTCTTTGTATCCTCAGAACCTAACAGTGTCTCTCACTAGTGTGTGGGACAGCTATCCTTATTTCCAATAAATTCAGAGGCTTCTCCAGATAGAAGGCAGAAAGGAATTTTTATCATGATCTCGTGAGAAAGGGCAACCAGCACTGAAAAACCTCTCAGTGTCAGGGCGTGCTGAACATAGATACAGCAGATTTTTATAAGGCCCTCCCCAACAGTTCATCTCCCAACCCCCAAGCCTTGAAGGTAAATCTTACCAGAGACAGTGACAAACAAACAGATGTGGTTATCTTGAAATGTTCGAATTCTGCAAATCCCTGCAAAATTCCTGTTCCCACCCCCCCAGGGTCCCCTGCAGACACATACAAGCATTTGTTCACATAGTAGGGCAAAAGGCCTGTATTTTGAGTTTAGATTTTATGAGGGGTTTTCACCACATTCCATTCACTAGTAAGGTGCTAAGTAAATGCTTTTTGAATAACTGATCCTGGACAGGTTGCTTAGCGTCTCTGTGCCCTAAGCATTCTCTAAGATTTAAAGTATCTGAGAACATGCTCATCCATACTGGTAAAAGAAGTTTCTTCACTCTATACCAACTAAATCACAGGACCAGTACCCTGTGTGCAAGGCACTCACTGCTAGGTGTGAGAAAAACAAAGAGTCAATAGCAAATAATTATAAACATTGTTTAAGTTTCTACTATGTACCAGGCACTGTCCTAAGCAAACAGAAATAAAAATAATAAATACCGTCAACCCCAAAACAGAGCTTATTCTAAGAGACAAATGAATTAGGTCGTGTGTCCACATTTTATTTCTCTCACAAGCTGGCAGCATGCATTGCCTGGGAGTTACAGTTCAGAACTGGGCACCACTAAGGGACCAGTCCAGAACTGGCTCGATTTGGGGGTTGGAGGTACGGAGTTATATGCCCTTTGAAGAGTAGGTGTTGTTCCCAAGGGGTGCCAATCAACTGTGATCAGTCAACACACTGGGAAGTGGGCTATATTAAAATGAGGGTCTTGAGTATGTGATTTAGGTCATTTAATTCTGGTACAATACCTTTTCAACAGGGACTGATATCACCCAGCCATCATGCTGCCTCCAGACTGAGGCAATACTTGCTCTATTAAACCAACTTCCAATCAGACTACTCTCAACCTGGGGCTATCTTGGCAGAAGAATCCATCTCCACCCAAGCTGAGCAGATTAAGTCAATTCCGGGCCTGGGTTGGAGTTTGACCAGAAAGAGAATCAATGCAATCTCATTATCAGTAATGTCCCTGTGAATAACTTTAGAACAGGAGGCTGCCTGGGGGTGAAGCTCTGAGAATCAGTTTTCATAACACAAATAGTAAATAATATAAACTTATGCAAGCAATACATATTACAAATAATATGCAAACACATATACAAATAATTCAGATACAAGCAAATAATATATACAAATGCAAATAAAAACAAAAAAAGTCCCTGACCTTAAGGAATTTATAATCTAATGATGGATGACAACATAGAAAAGGAAACTGAAAATGGGACAAGATAAGAAGGTACCTGGTTGGGTGGAGGAGGTGGGGGAAGGGGTGTGGAGTGGGGAAGGTGAGGAATCCCAGTGAAGTCTAAAAGCAGTATAGCTGGTAGAAAATAGGGAGGAAACACCAAATCTTCCTGCCTTCAAGGAATTTACTTACTTAAATTCTGCTTGTTCCACTTAATGTACAGACCTCCTCTTTCCTCCCTAATTTTTCTACTATATGCCTCTTATTTCTTGCCCAAAATTCTGACATCACCCCTCCCCCACTTAGTAACCTTCCATTAACTCTAGAATATCACAGCCAATCTTCCCTGGCCCCTAACCAAACCTCAAGCCAAATTTCCCAGTATAGTTTTTTCTCTAGACTCTACCATTTACTTTCCCTTTCTTTTACCTCTGCAAAGAATTTGGTGGCTGGATTTTAAAGATACATTCCAAGATCTTCACCCCCAAGTATTACGGGCTAAAGATTTGATATCTATATCATCCATTTTTAATGATTTGTAACTGCTGTGACCCAAAGTCCCCTTAGCAGGGTGATCTCAGCTTGAGCACCCTGAGTTGCCTTTAATTACCTTATAATTTACGTGAAAAGTCACCACAGGCTTTATGCTCTTAATAGGTATTCCCTACTGTGCTTTCAGTAACAGAGAATTCAAACAGGTATCCTTCACCTGTACTCTAAAGCCGTTGGGTGTTTTGATGGTGTGGTTTTGTACTTCCTATTTAAAGATGTTACTAAAAACCCAGGCAAGGGGTTGGTTCTTCGTGGTCTGATTTCCAAGTCTCGGATTTTGACAGAAACTGGGTTGAGGTTGCTAGAAGAAGCTAGGTAGCCCAGGGGATAGAGTATTGGGCTTGGAATCAGGAAGACCTGAGTTCTTATCTGGTCACAAATACTTACTCATTCCATGACTTCGGGCACATTACTTAACTGCTTTTTGCTTCAGTTTCCTCAACTGTAAAATGTGGACAATAATAGTGATGTGGATACAAATGGTGTTCTAAAGGTTAAAAAGAATATTAAGGGTTGCTTTTCCAATACTTTGTGAAGCCCTGCACCTTATTCTGTAACTTGAAGGTGTCCTAAAGTCCTTTCCCCCTTATCTTGAACCTGTTACAAAAGAACTGTTTTTGTGTCCCTTATACTGTATTTCCTTCTGTCCTTTAATTTTTACCCTGTCTTTAAATCCTTAAACCATAAAGAATTCCCTTTATCTCCTTCATCCCATGTCATAAACTCTTTTCTTGTCCTGTCTTTAATCTTCAACCCCCCAAAAAAACCTCTAAAACTACATCATCATTCTGAAACCTCTATATAAGCATAACTCCCCCAAATATCAGGATTTCAATTACCTTTCTTGCTAAAGAGATCCATGTTGCTTACATATTAAATAAAGCTCCCAATGAATGAACCCAAAGAAGGTCTAAGTGAATTCTTTCACACCGAACCACTCTCCCAAACCTGACCTCAACAATAGCACCTACCTCCCAGGGTTGTTGTGAGGATCTAATGAGACAGTATTTCTATAGTGCTTAGCATCATGCCTGACACATAGTAGATGCTATACAAATTCTAGTTATGATTATTTCTAGAGGAAGCTTATGAACAATTCAAATTAACAAAAACTTACTAAATACCTAAAAAATATTAAAGATACTGGGGATATAAAGACAAAAAACAAATTAAGTAGTCTCTTCCCTCAAGGAGTTTACACTTTACCAGATCATCCTATGGACATAGTGAAGCAGCCCAGATATGGGCAAAAGACAGAGACATCCTATTCACTCAGCAGGAGCGTCTTCAGGGTGAAATCTTAGAATGTCACTACAGAACCTCCAACAACCTTTCTGAGGAGAAATAAGTACTTATGGGAAATCATTTCCATAAAATGTTTCTCTAAGGACCTTGCTTCAAACAGGTATGGGACTTTTTGTTTTAATTTGTTTTGTTTTGTCTTCTTTATAGATCAGTGTCTAGGGAACCAAAATTATACAATGAATAACAGAATGGACTTGGGGTGAGGAGCACCCAAGTTCAATCTCTCTTTAGATATTTATTAACTTCATGACACTAAGCAACCCATTTAATGTCCTTGAGCCCAGTTTCTTCACCTGCAAAATGGAGATAATGATAGCACCTGACTTACAAAGTAGTGAGGAGCCAATGAGATAATCTAAGTATATTGATTTGCAAATCTAAAGCACTAAATAAATCTAAGGCATTATTATTATTGAGAGGCAATATGTCATAATAGATAGAGAGCTGGCCTTGGAGGCAAGAAGATCTACATTTTAAGTCTTGCCTCTGACACTTGCTGGAGATGTTAACTAGCCCTAGGGAAGTCAATTAACCTCTCAGTGTTGTTATGAGAAAAATATCTCCTCTCTGAGTTCATGCCACAGGTAACTGCTGCTGAAATATATTTACCACAATGCAGAAATTATAGTGGTTTAAAAAAAAAACCTAAGTTTTATTATTCTGCTCAAGCATAGGTTCAGGTCTCAGGAAAGAAGAAAAAAAAAACCCTTGGCCTTGATTAGGACTCTAACCAGGCTTCTTATAGGAAAATTTACATCAGAGTGACAGAGAAATATTTTTTACACATTGCAATCTTGCACATTCGTCCTAGGCCATGAAAGTTAAAGAAAAGATAGATTCATAATCCTATGTTTTCTTCAATGTCATAAAAGTTTAACAAACTTAGTTGAGTAGAGTCATAATCTGGTATATCCCCTAAGGTAACGAACTGTCAGACTCTAGGTAAACTAAGTCAGGTTACAGATTAAACTACATTTAGAGGATTCACAAATAGGCTGATTGAGGAGGAGGATCTACACACTGCCAAGGAGTGAGGGACAGTTGAGATTCTTCCTCTGGCTTCTAATCTAAGGAATGTTTAAGGCTTTAAGTAAATTTTCACATCCTATGGCATAAAGTTTGGTCAGGTGAGGTAAATACTAACCAAATGTTGTAGGAGGAATAAAAGGAAATCAAAAATTCCCGTAACAGTGTTCTAGGCAACTCTCTTAAGACTATAAATTACAAAGAAAGTACTAAGCTGTATTGGTAGAGGGAGTTTCTTTACTTGGGAATTCCCTGTACCAATACAATCATATATCCAATCCTTCTCTTCCTCAGTGTTGTTATTATTATTATTTTTTTATTATTATTTTTATTATTATTATTATCATTATACCAAAGCTTTCTTTGGCTATCAATGAACAATACCTACTTAGGAAACTCCCTATCTTACCTTCTAATCTCTCTTTCTCTTCTTCTACAGCCTAGATGAACAATCCAGAAGGTGAGATTGAGAGAAACCACTTAGATACAGACTGCACAATAATATAGGCTAAAATCACTTAGAACCAGAAAATCTCAGGTCTAAGTGGGACCTTAGAGATCACCAACTCCAACACCTTTATTTTACAAATGAGGAAACTGAGGCCCAGAGTGGCTAAGTAGCTTGCCCAAAGATATATAGATAAACAGCAGAATAATAACTTAATCATCAGATTCCTAGAGCTGTTTGCCTGGTTCGTATTATCATGTTTCCATTGAAATGCAGTCTGCATGAAAAAGTTAATATCTCATAATACTTGTCATTGAATCAATAATATAAATGCTTACAAGAGAAAGCCTTTAAGTGTTCATCCAGTTCAAAAGTGCCTTTTGAAGCATATTCTGGAACATATAGGAAAATAACCTTAATAAAATATGAAATTTAGCTTGGACTTGAAACAAAGTAACCTTAATTTACCAAATAAGCCCTATAACTATAATAATACTAACTCTGTAGAAATCTTTTAACTTTTCAAACCACTTTTACTAATACTATCTCATTCACTGTCGCAACCCCTTCATTTTATTCTCATTTTCACACTTGCAGAAACTAAAGTCCAGGAAATGTATCTATATGCCAAAGGTCACATAAGTAGTGACAGGAGAAGCACTCCATCTCAGATCTCCTAATTTCTGGTTCCATGCCATTTCCAACATATCACAGTCTCCCTGTGAAGAAAGGGGGATGGAAACAAAATCAAAAAGTAAAAACCTTGTCTGTGATTATCCAATTCAATTAAATAAGCATTCAATGGCTAGTACATACAAATGACATGGAATGCAAAAACAAAAACAAAAACAAAATAACCCTTGCCTTCATGGAGATTATACTTTACTAGAGGATACCATAGGTCCAAGGAAAAGAAGGAGCCATCTCCCATATAAAGGTTCCAGGCTCTGAGTTCAAGCAAAACCAAATTCATTCTGGGGAATGAGAAGGGAGTAAGACTGTATACCTCTTGTCCCCATTCCAGTCTCTGGTACATACCTTTCCTCCTACCTTAGAGTTCTAGAAAAAATTTATTAAAGCCTAAATATGGTTCATATCTAGGGTCCTTCTTAGAATAGGTACTCAATATACAAGATAGATATCAGTCATAGAAGAGTTACTTAAATAATTTAAATCATTTTTTAAAAAATTCTCAACTTAATAAACAAAATAAGCACTTCCATAACATAGTAGAATGGGGGGGAGGGAAAGATGACTATACATGAAACTGCAAATCTATTATATACAACTTGCTATTCCTTTTAAATATATATTAAAGTTACCATGTAACTCTTTTTTTTCCTTTTCTTTCTTCTTTCCCATTCACCACCCTAGAGATGGCTACCATCAGACACAAATAAGTGTGTATGTGTATATGCATGTGTGTATGTATGTATGTATGTACATGCATATATATATATATATATATTATATATATAAAATCATTCTACAAATACTTCTATTTATCAGTTCTTTCTCTGGATGTAGATGGCATCTTCCTTCATAGGTCCTTTGTGGTTAATTTGGGTATTTATAATAGCCAAAATTACTTAGTCACTCAAAGTCATTCTTAAAACAGTATTGCTGTTACTATGTACAATGCTTTCTTGGTTCTACTCATTTTGCTCTTCATTATTTCATGCAAGTCTATCCATGTTTTTCTAAAATCATTGAGCTCACCATTTCTTATAGCACAGTAGTATTCCATCATGATCATATTCAACAACTTGTTCAGTCATTTCCCAGTTGACAGGCATCCCCCACAATATCCAGTTCTTTGCCACAACAAAGAAATTTTTTAGAACATGTAGGTTCTTTTACTTTTTCCCTAATCATCTCTGGAAACAGACCCTAGTGGTATTGCTGGTAAAGCACAGAAGACTGGTAAACTTGCATTGTTAAATAACTGAATATGAAACAGTAACCCATTAGTCAAACTATAATCTCCAAAAGGTAAAGACAGCCTTGTAGGATTTGCTCAACAAATATTTCACATTCACCTCAGACTCACAAGTCCAGATCTTCTGAACATCCAGTCATAGTTTGTTAGTTCAATTAGCTGCAGAACCCACCTAGGAATGATACCCTTCTGCTCTGAGAAATCCCAGAAGAAATCATCTTCTACTGAGCAATCAGCTCCTAAATTCTTTTTTTTAACATTTATTTTTAAAATTTTTGAGTTTCCAATTGTCTCTTTCTCTCTAGCCCCCCACCCACCCACTGAGAAAGCAATATGAAACCAATTATACATGTGAAGTCATACACAACAGATTTCCATATTAGCCTTGTTAAAAAAAAAAAGCAAGAAAAATAAAATGAAAAAAGTATGCTTCAATCTTTACCCAGAGTTTATCACTTCTCTCTCTTTGACTGTAAATAGCATTTTTCTTCATCAGTCCTTTGGAATTATCTTGAATCATTATATCAATCAGAGTAGCTAATTCTTTCACAGTTGATCATCATTACAGCAATACTGTTACTATGTACAATTTTTTCCTGGTTCTGCTCACTTCACTTTGAATCAGTTCATATAACTCCTAGATTCTCAAAAGACAGTATTAAGTTACCAAAAAGGCAAAAAAATAAATTTCTCAGAATTGCTCCTTGGTGACCTGATCTCAGGGAAAGATTCACAAAACAGAAGAGACAGCTAGAGACTTGAGGTCTATCTTAGTCTCACGTAGGCAAATATATGTTCCCGCCACCATATGCGTGCAGTTGTCATTGCTGTCAGAAAGGGGAGAGGAAGAAATATCTCTTCCTTCTTATCTGTAAGTCCAAAAAAGAGCAATGTTGTTTGTGTCCCAACAAAAGGGCTACCCCTCTCCCAAAAAAGATGATGAATGCTTCTCCTTTATTATAGCCCATATCATAGGCAGCTCTTCTTGGCTCAGTTACTTAACACAGCTGCACAACTAGTAGTGGGGAGTGAAACTCAGGAGATAGATGAGAAACAAATGCAGATATTGAAGTTTTCTGAACAGAACCCATGGGAGCAAGTGACATCACCAAAAGACTGTGACAATAGTAATTATTATTGTTATTATTATGGATAGCATTTATATAGCACTTCAAGGTTTTCAAAGTGCTTTATGAATATTATTTCAAATATTATTGTGATCCTCACAACCACCCTGAGAAGTAGGTGCCATTCTTGTCCCTATTTCAGAGGTAAGAAAAATCACCTCTCTACCTTACCTATATATTACAGCATGAGGCAGTGGGAAAACACTGAATTTACAATAAAAACATTGATTTCTTACCTATCTCCAAGATTTATTAGTCATGTGGCCTTGGGCAAGTTACTTAACCCTCTTTAAGTCTTATCTTTAAAATAGACAATATTTCTGATTGGGTTGGTATCTGCCCTCATTACTTCAGAGAATTGGTGTGCGGATGAAATTAGATTATAGGATCATGAGATCATAGATAATGTATTCTACAATGTTCTGTTCACCTTAAAGTGCTCCTTAAATATAAGGTTGCAATATAATTATTTCTTTTAGCTTTGTCACTAACTAGCACTACAAAAAGCAGGAATAGTAAAAGCAGGAATAGTAAAGTTGGTTTGCATCAACAAAAATATCTTCTCCAGGCTTGTAGGAATTGATGCAGAGTGAAGTAAACAGAAGTAGGAAAACATTTTAAACACTAACAGCAATATTGTAAAGATAACCTTGAAAGACTTAGAAACTTGGACCAATATGATGGCCAATTACAAATCCAAGAGACTTGAGATGAAATATGCTATGCTTCTTCTGAAAGAGAAATGATGGACTCCAAAAAGAGAGAGAGAGAGACAGACAGACAGACAGACAGACACAAAGAGAATGAGAGACAGAGACAGAGAGATAGAGAGACACAGAGACAGATAGACAGAGAGACAGAGACAGAAACACAGGGACAGGCAGAAAGAAAGAAAAAGACAAGGGCGGGGAGAGAGAAGAGAGAGAGAGAGAGAGAGAGAGAGAGAGAGAGAGAGAGAGAGAGAGAGAGAGAGAGAACGAACATGGCCAATGCAGAAATTTGTTTTACTTGACTCTACATTTATAACAGGAGTTTTGTTTTTCTTGCTTTCTCAATTGGGGAAAAATAAGATGAGAGAAAGTAATATGGATCAGAAAACAAAATAAGTTTATTTTTTAAAAAATCTTCCCCCACAGTGCTTAAATTTTTTCACTTCATTTTGTTACACTGCCTGAAACTCTATTAATTAGAAATTCATTTAGGTTAACAAGTATGCACTTTTTTAAATTGCAGAGTCCTTAGGAGAAATGAGAGATATTGGGAGTGTATCACATATTAGTGTGAAATAGCTTAATCAGCTTGATTTTCTTCTCAAGCTAGAGGGAAGTTTAGAGGGACATACCTAAAGGTTTTCTTTTTGATACTAACCTGTTCAACTTTTATATCAATGACTTAGATAAAGGTATATATTTTTAAAAAGAAATGACTCAAAATTATCAGGGACTG
This sequence comes from Phascolarctos cinereus, assembly GCF_003287225.1. Classification (NCBI taxonomy): domain Eukaryota; kingdom Metazoa; phylum Chordata; class Mammalia; order Diprotodontia; family Phascolarctidae; genus Phascolarctos; species Phascolarctos cinereus. The sequence continues at coordinate 202,026,729 of NW_027555736.1, forward strand.
CTAATATGATAAATGACATAATCATGATTCAAAGTAATCCCAACAAAGAATATCAAAGGAACCAATTTTAAAAATGTGAAGGAAGGTGGTCTAACCATAGTAGATCTCAAACTGTATTATAAAGTGGTACTTATCAAAACAATCTGGTATTGGCCATAAAATAGAGTGATAGATCAGCAGAATAGATTAGGTATACATTGCATCATATAAATGACCATAGTAATCTAGTGTTTATAAAGCCAAAGATCCAAGCTTTTGGAACAAAACTCAGTATTTGACAAAAATTGCTGGGAAACCTAGAAAACAGTATGGCAGAAACTAGACATAGACCAATATCTCACATTATATATGCTAAAATAAGGTCAAAATGGGTACATGATTTACATATAAAGGATAGTATAAGAAAATTAGGATAGCATGGAATAGTTTATTTTTCAGACCTATGGATAAGGAAAGAATTTAGAATGAAAGAAAATATAGAGAGCATTACAAAATATGAAATAGATAATTTTGATCATTTAAAATTAAAAAGTTTTTTCACAAATAAAACCAATGAAACCAAAATTATGAGGAAAACAAAAAACTGGTAAAAGATTTTTGCAACAGGTACTTCTGATGAAGTCCTCATTTTCCAAATATATAGATGAATGAGTCAAATTTTTAAAAATACAAGTCATTCTCCAACTGATAAATGGTCAAAGGATATGAACAGGCAGTTTTCAGACAAAGAAATTAAAGCTATCTATATGAAAAATGAAAAAAAAACTGAGTAGAGAAATGCAAATTAAAACAACTCTGAGGTACTACCTCACACCTATCAGGTTGGCTAATGTAACAAAAAAAAAAGGAAAATGTTTGATGTAGAGGGGACGTGTGAAAACTGGAACACTGATGCACCACTGGTGGAGTTGTGAACTGACCCAACCATTCTGGAGAGCAATTTGGAGCTATGCCTAAAGAGCTATGAAAGTGTGCATACTCTTTGATCCAGCAATACCACTGCTAAGTTTATATCCCAAAGATGTCCCAAAAAAGGGGAAAGGATTTGTTTGTACAAAAAATGTTTATAGCAGCTCTTTTCACGGTGGCTAAGAATTGTAACTCAAGAAGATGCCCATCAATTGGAGAATGTCTAAACAAGCTGTGGTATATAATTGTGATGTAATATAAAAAATGACAAGCAGAATGATTTCAGAAAAACCCAGAAAGACTTACATGAACTGATGCAAAGTGAAGTGAGCAGAACTGGGAGAACATTGTACACAGAGCAGCAACATTGTGTGATGAAAAACTCTGAATGACTTAGCTATTCTCAGCAATACAATGATCCAAGACTGCCCCAAAGAACTCAGGTTGAAGCCTGTTATCCACCTGCAGAGAAAGAACTGATTCTGTCTGAATGCAGTTTAAACATACTATTTTTCTTTGTTTCTTTCTTCCTTTTCAAATCTTCTTGTATAAAATAACTAATATGGAACAGTTTTATATGATTGAACATGTATAAACTATATCAGATTGCTTACCAACTCAGCGGGAGAGGGAGGAAAGGAAAGAGAAATAGAATTTGGAACTCAAAACTTTTTAAAAAACATTTCAAAATGTTTTAACATGTCATGGGAGTGGGGGAGATAAAATATTGTATAAAAAAATAATCCTAACAAATCCAAATATTTGTTTGATTGGAATGAACCAGATAATTACATTTCAATACTTTTATGGTTCAACACTTCAATATTCAGGATTTTACCAGCTTCAACACCCTCTGCACTTAAACTGATTGTAACGCTTCCAGACCTTAACAAATGGTTTCATGAGCTGCTTTACTCAAATTCATCACTTACTGTTCCACACAATGGTGATGAACCTTTCCCAAGTGAGCAAGGCTGCTCCTCTTTCCTTGAGTCTACACTTGAAGCCTCTCCAGCTTAGAAGGACCTGACAGAGTTCAAGCTACACTGGTATTACCTTTGAGAAACTAAGGCCAGATCCATAATTGGGTGAAACATCAGAGCACGAGGTTAGTAGAACAAGATGAAATTTAACAGAGTCAAAGTCCTACATTTATGTTCAAAAAATCAGATTGACAAGAAGGGGAAAAATAAAGAACTGACTTGATGATAGCTCTTTAAAAAAAAAAAGACAAAAAATCTGAAAGTTTTAATTTACCACATACTGTCAGCTAACAGTGTGATGCAGTTCCTTTGAGAAGCTGATAAAAGCCTACTTTGCATTAGTTGTAATGCCCAGAACAAGAAAAGTAATAAAACTCTACACTAGTCAGACTTTGCTTGAGAATCTAATGTTTAACCTCAGGTACTACATTTTAAAAGCCGCATCAGTAAACTAGCATATATATAGAGGAAGGTAGCAAGTACAGTAAGGAGTCCAGATTCAAAAAGATATTTCATATTCTAGAAGGAGAGGATGAACTCTAACATAGACAAAGTCACATGCTTGGGATTTTCTTTCTTAATTGATGTCATAAGGACAGGACAGGAGAATATGACTAGTAATAATTTCTCTGAAAAAGATCTAGGGGTTTTAGTGGACCATAAAAATTTAGTATCAATTAACTTTATGACATGGTAAACAAGAAGAAAATAAAAGGAATGCAAGCTTAGGCTTTAAGATAGGTACAATGTCCAGAATGAGGGAAGTGATAGCCCTGCTGTACTCTTCTACCAGACCACTTCTGGAGTATGTATTAAGTTATGGATACCACATTTTACAAAGAACTATTGATAAGCTGGCACCCAGAAGCAGTCATTTGTATGATCAAAGAACTAGAGACCATGGTATAGGATAATTGGTTGAAGAACCTGGGAACATTTAGCCTGGAAAAATACATAAGGTAGAGGGAGAACTGAAGATAACTCCTCTCTTCAGGTATTTCAGATATGAATAGTATCACATAGAAGTCAAGTTATCAATCAAGCATTTATTAAGTGCCTGCTACATTCCAGGCAGTGTACGAAGCACTGATGATACAAGGAGCTTACAATCTGATGGGAGAGACAGCTTATGGATATCTATGTAAAAACAAAATACATACAAGATAAATTAGAAATAATAGAGGGAAGACACTGATATTAAGAGGAACTGGAAAAGATGTCTAGAAGGTAGAATTTTAGCTGAAACTTGAAGAAAGCCAGGGGAGCCAAGAGAAGATGAGGAGGCACAGGCACAGGAGACAGCCAGTGAAAATGCATGGGGTTGAGAGATGGAATGTCTTATTTGAGGAACAGCAAGAAGGCTAGTATCATTGGATCATAGAGTATGTAGTGGGGAGTAAAACATAAGAAGACAAGAAAGGTATCAAGATTATAAAGGACTTTGAAAGCTAAACAGAACATTTCTATTGATCTGGAAGGTAATAGGGAGCTACTGGAGTTTGGCACCAGAGCACAAAACTGGGAGCAATGTGTGAAAGTCACAGAGAAGTAGATTTAGGTTTAATGTAAGGAAAAATTTGCTAACAATTAAGACTATCCAAAAGAGGGATGGGCAGCCTTGGGAAGTAGTAGGTTCCCCTTTCCTAGACATCTTCAAGTAGATGCTAGATTACTACTTGTTGGGAATATTAGAGAAGGAATTCTAGAGCAAATTATAGGCTGAACTAATCACAGAGCCTTCCAACTCAAGTTTGTGGTTTTGGAGGTCTGGATAGTATAACATACGAGCCTAGAGAACCACATGAGTTGGAAGAGACGTAACTCCAAACTGTACGTGAACAACAATGTCTTCTATACACCCAACAAGAATTGACTTGAAGACCTTCAGTTAGAGAGAACCCACTACCTACCAAAGCAGCCCATTCTACTCTGCTAATTTGAATTGTTTAGAAGTTTATATTTATATCAAATCCAAATGAGGCTCCTCCTTAGTTTGCCTTCTGGAGTCAAGCAGGACAATGTAATATAACCCTTTGGCTACATGACAGCCTTTCAAACACTTAAAGATAGCTATCATAGCCAGTTATCATATCCCTTCTGAAAACTTACCAGAGACAAAGTCCTACATTGAGGTTCAAAAAAAATCAGATTGACAAGTGTGGAAAAGGAAAGACCTGGACTGATAATAGTTCTTTAAAAAAAAAAAGAACAAAAAAAACCCTGAAAATTTTAATTAACCACACACCAAATATCAGCTAACATTTTTAACATTGCTCTGGGCAAAGCGTCTCCATTCCTCAGCTGGTTGTCATATAGCATGATCCTGACTGAGGCCTTCAGCCTGCTTGACCTTTTATGTATAGTCCTAAAGTTTATCAGTATCCTTCCCAAACAGTGGAACTCATAATGGAACACAGTATTCTAGATGTGCTCTGACCAAGCCAGGAGATGCCTAGGCACTATTCTTCTCTTAATATAGATTCTCTTAAAAAGTATAAGATTACATTACATTTAGAAAAATACAGGGGCAGGGGAAACTAGATATGATAATTTTCTGAATGGCTGCCATGTGGAAGAGGGAGAGTGGGCAGAGAAGAGAGGAAAGAGGTGTGTATTAAGCTCCTACTATGTGCTAAACACTTTACAATTATCTTATTTAATCTTCATGATAACTCGGTGCTAGTCTTATCTTCATTTTGCTGCTGAGAAAATTGAGGCAGTCAGTGGGTAAGTCACTTACACAAGGCCACATAGCTAGAAAGTGTTTGAAGCTGGATTTGAATTGAGGTCTTCCTGACTCCAAAATCAATGCTCAATCTGCTGTACCACCTACCTGTCTCAGAGTAGATTTCTTCTATATTGTCCTCAGAGGATAGAACTAAAAATAATGGTTAAAGCAGAGGGGAAAAGATTTCAGGGAAAAAAAAACTTTCTAAAAATTAGACCCTTAAACAATGGAACCAGTCAGTGCATGAAGTAGTGAATTCCCCATTACTGAAAGTGTTCAAGCAGATACAGAACACTTGTCAGGGGACATTGTAGAAGTGATGACTGCTTTAGGTAATAAATGAGACTAGATGACCTGTAAAATGACCCATGTTCTCCTGACTTTCTTCTGTCATTTTCCAAGGCAAAGGGATGGTTTCCTCCCACTTTTCTCAGTGTTAGGAAATTTTGCATCTTTGTTATGCCACGTGGTCTCCTGATCCAGAGACCTGTGACTCAGACTAGCACATTTATCATTATGCTTGTTCCTTTAGAATATAGGTTATGGTATTGTTGTTGTGGGCTTACCTGAGAATCTCACTTTGTCCCTATAGGAAAATGCTTACTATATAACAAGCTCCTGTTGCAATTGAATTTTGCAGCATCCCTTTTTCTTAAGAAAGAGACTGCCTGTTTATTGTGTATTTAAGTTTAAAATAAATTAATATTTTAAAAAATAGACTGCCTGTATTTGAATTAAGGCCAATAAGTGAGCTACTAAATTGGAAGATTTCCAGAAAGTCCAAAGATTTGATGTGACCATATTCTCATTCTGTGTGCCTGATGCCAAAGATTTCTCTCTCTCTTATTCTTGCTTCATTCTGTTCTTTGCAAAGAGAAATGCTGAGGTGGGGCCCGACCAGCCCAATGTTCTATTGCCTTTCCCTTTGTTTTGGACACTATGTTTCTGAGAAGCATTGCCAAGGAAAATTCAAACAAACTTTGGGGAATTATAATTAGCATTGCAGGCACTCCTTAGAGCCACTAGGGGTCAGACTACTACATTATACAAAATAGTACCAGTCTGAAAAGGATTATTAATTGATAAAGCACCCTGTTAACTTATTTTCTTTCCTGGTAAAGGAACACTGGCCATTTAAATTAAACATTAAATAAAGAAAATAATAATGAAAGATACACTCAACAGAAGACACCCGCAGATTTGAGATTCTTGTGTATAACAAATATAATACAACAGGAAAATTTCTGCCTTAATACATATTTCAATTTTTCACTTGCTCCTTCTATTCAGCAAGAAGTTACCACAATCTGTATTCATTGTGAGCAGATCAGTCTTGAAACTGGCCAAATGCTAATAGAGTAGAAACAATTAAAATTATCAAACTTTCAGCAAAATAAACCCAGAAAATCATCCATTTTAAGTAACCATGAATGTCACAATATTCTACCCATATCCTACTTCCCCCAATAGACTTCAGCAGTTTTAATAATGCAGTAGAATCATTTTATGATGTAGATGGTGGTGTGCTGTAGTGTAATGAGTTCTAGATGGGAAGTTAGGATACTTAGATTCTAGTCCATGTTCTGCCACAATTAGCTATTTGACATTGGGAAAATAATTTGACCACTCCAGGCCTAGGTTTCCTCAGCTGTAAAATGAAGAGACTACATTTCATGGTTACTTCCAACACAAACATAACTGAATGAAATTGTTAATAACACAATATAACCAAGTAATTGCTAGTGGTTAAAAGGGTGAGGAGTAAGATAAGTGACCTTGAAGAAATTAGGACTCATTGCCTAAAAAGAACCAAATACTATGTCTCCAGGTTGGAGTAGGTTAAGAAATGGGTCAAACTCTGATCAGAGAACACATCGAGTAAAATTTCCAAGAAATAGGATGGTATAATGAAAAGACTAGAAGACTTGGCAACAGAAAGACCTTGTTCAACTCTTGCCTTAGACATTTATTAGTTGACTGACCATATGAGAATCATTAAACCATTCTCAGCCTGTTTCATCTTTTCAGTAAGACAAATATAATAATAATGTCTGTAGCACTTACCTCACAGCTGTTGCTCAAATCAGTGCATGTAAAGTGCTTGGCAAACCGCAGAGTATTATGTAAACATGTTATTAGTTTTCGTAAACAAACTTTAGGGTGGCATACTGGATAAAGGGTTGGTCCTGAAGACAAGTTGAATCCTGACTCAAACACTTACTAGCTGAGTGACCTTAGGCAGTACTCTTGACCTCTATCGGACTCAGTTTCCTCATTTATAAAAGGGGGATAATAATATCACCAACCTCCTCAGGTTATTGTGAGAATCAAATGAGGTAATATAGATAGATAGATGAATAGATAGATAGATAGATAGATAGATAGATAGATAGATATAAATAGATACGTATATATGTAAATATATGTATGTATATGTAAATATATAAGTATATATATAAAGTTCTTTGCAAACTTTAAAATGCAAGTTATTAAATGTTTCTGTGAAAAACAACAAAAGGAAAACTTTGATACATTTAAAAATTTTTTAATACAAAATATACTTTAAAACAAGCACTTTAATATTGTAACACTACAACTTAAGAAAATTACAATTTAATTTTCAAGCACATATCTTTCCATATACACAGAGAAAAACATTTTCTTTTATCTGCTAAATCAGAATCTTAAACAAAAGTTGATACTGGGAAACTGACAACTAAGAAGTTCAAAAAGCCAAGCCCAGATCATTAAAGAAAGTTCTGTGAGAACTAAAGGAGCACAAATTTGGAATCAGGAAGACCTGAGTTCAAATCCTGCCTCAGACACTCCCTAATTGTTTGGTCCTGCCTAAAATACTTAACCTCAGCCTCAATTTCCTCATCTGTAAGATGGAGACAATAATTGCAACTATTTCCCAGGATTGTTGCAAGGATCAAATAAAGTAATATTAAAATGCTATATAAATGCTAGTTATTATAATTGATTCTGCATTGATATTTATGTGTTACGAGATGTTTACATTATATTCAGTGATAAAAGTGCTCAACAGAATAGGAATGAAGTGAGCTTTCTCACTTTATTTCATAATTTTCTCACTTAAAAAAAAAGATCCTGCACATTTCAAGTGAGAGTATTTTCCAATTTGGTAAGAAATGGAACTAGAAAGCCAGAGGAGACAAGTTACAAATGGAATTTTTTGTGTAGATGGAGAAAGTTGTTGCATCTGTTTTTACCAAAATAGCATTAGTAAGACCGGTCACTATTTTTTCTTAATTTTTTTTTTTAGGCAATTGGGGTTAAGTGACTTGCCCAGGGTCACACAGCAAGTAAGTGTCAAGTGTTTGGTGTGAGACTGGATTTGAACTCAGTTCCTCCTGACTTCAGGGCCAATGCTCTATCCACTGTGCCACCTAGCTGCCCCCCCATTTTATTATTGATATATGCTGAGAGCACCTGAAGTGCTCCTAGAGATCATCTTCTCCAATCCTTCTGTTTTACAGGTGAGGAAACTGAGGCAGCTTAGTATGTCAAAAAGAACACTAGACAGGGAGACAGTTCTAGTTCTTGAGTTCTAACCTCAGCTCTGCCCCTAACTAACTGTATGACCTTAGACAAGTCACTTCATCTATTCAGGCTTTGGTTTCCTCATCTGTAAAATAAGGGGGTCGAATAAAATTCTCTCTAAGGTTCTTTACAGCTTGAGTCTGTGATTATATGGGGCTTAAAGAGGTTAAATCACTGGTCTAAGTACATCGGCCAGCATTACAGCATTGCTTTTCTGACTCTGCATCTAGTGCTTTTAATCCTTAAAATATATCACCCATAATGGATAGCCTCAAATGGAAATTCTGTTTAGATACCACAATAAAATGAAAGGTTGCCAAGTGGAAGAAAGATTAGACTTATTCTGCTTGGCCCCAGAGGGCAAAACTAAGACAAATGGGTAAAATGTGTGGAGAGGCAGGTTTAGGCTCAATGTAAGGAAAACTTTCCTGGCAATTTTAGCGGTCGGAAACTATAATGGGCTGCCTTGGGACAGAGTAGATTTTGTCTCATTGGAAGACTCCAAGCAAAGGTCACCCACGTATGTTATAAAAAAGATTTATGTTCAGGTATGGATTAAACTAGATGTTCTCTGAACTCCCTTCCAACTTTGAGGTGTTTATTTAATGGACAGTGAATTAATTTGAGAATTAGGAGACCTGGGTTTCAGTTCTACTGATGGAGTCCTTGGTGACATTTAAATTTATCATATTTCCATTACTGCCTGTAAAATAGAAATAATGAGAATAATTCAGTCTGCTTTCCCTATATTAAAGGGATGTGTAGAATACAAAAAAAAAATTGACGTGAAACTTCAAGAAGAATATTATGATTTTGAAATACCAAAACCAGATAGCTAGAAAAGATTCAAAACTTGTTTTCACAAGAATGAAACGTGGCAGGCAAGCCTCTGGTATGGTATCCATCTTTTAATAACACAAATACAAGCTTTTATGATTCTTACAGACTCATGGAGTTTTTCCTGGGGGGGGTTTCTCTTTTTTTTTTTCTGGGTGTTTTTACACAATGCAATTGCTTGGAGCAATTTATCTAACCATGCCACCAACAGGATAAGCATTCTTCACTGTGTTTTTGTATGAAATGCACTGACCTCCAAGTCTTGCTGAATGTCTTGGCAATTACTAGACTGAATTTGAGATAATTATGGTAACTCTTGCATAGTTGCATTTTTTTTTTTACACAAGAACTTCATGCTCCATTCAGCATGAGGCTTAATTAATTAACAGTCATGCTTAATCTAATAGACCCTCTCATCCATGGATCTCAAAGTGCCTTGGAAGCACAAAAAAAAAAAGTCACCAGAATTCAGTAAAGTAGGAAAACCCTATTTAAAGAAATCTTTGTAGCCTGAAATCTTGGCCATTAGAAGAAAAAAAAAAGACCTTAATGACTTTAAATACAACCTAAAGAGATTTGAAATTTTTTCCCCTACAGAGTTCAACTCTGGACAAGCATTGATCTTCTTTAAAATTCTTCACAAAATAACTCATGGAAGAACAGGCAAGCTCTCTCCCATACAAAATTCAACCTAACTATTGCTCACACAGCTAAAAATAATTATAGTCACATCAGCAACAAGAATAATTTAATTTGCACACCAATTTTTCCTACCACAAAAAGTTCTATATGCCATATTTTCACACAAACTTAACTAAATTATTTCTAAGTAGTGAGAGGTCTATCGCAAATTGAAAATTGCCAAAACAAAAACAAAAATTTTCCATCCAGCGTATTGGAATTATTAACCCATTAGTCTTGTGTACATCATTTGGTGATGCAAAGTTTTTGTAGTCACGAATGAGTGTCAATAAAAATATCATACTTGTCACCTTTCAGGTATTTATTACATGAGTATCGTAACCCATGCCTGTATTCCCTGAAGAGATTAAGGCTGTTGGATCTCTTAAGCTCAGGAGTTCTGAGCTGTAATGGAACTAAAGCAAATCTTATGATCACACTAAATCCAATATCAATATGGTGAGACCTCAAGAGGAGGTCACCAGCCAGCTTAGGGGGAAATGGAAAAAGCAGAGCAAATCAGCTCAAATTGGAAATGGAGCAGGTCACTGCTTCCACGCTAATTCCATGTAGGATCAGGCCTGTGAGTGGTCCCTGAACTTCCAGCCTGGGAACACAGGCTCAAAAAAAAATAGGAACGCCTGTGAGAATTCTGAATAGTCTATAAATCTTAAGCCTTTTTCATTTCTTGATTCTAAAACATGTTTTTTTTTCAATATAATTGTTTTTTGCTATCTCAGTGCCTGCTGTTATTATGAACTTACCTAATATCAAACTTGGTAAGTTCTTTGACTTAACAAGAGATCATGTTGAATGGATATCTACAACTTTCATTTGCCAGTGCCAATGGAGAGGGAATGGTGGCTTGAGTAATCTCAAACTGCTGATAATTTTAAGGGAAAAAATTACTTTTGTTAGGTATATCCAATTTTTAAAAAACAGATTTGCTTTCCTCATTGCATTTAGTTTAGGGCAATATTAAAATTATTTTAAATTCCATTAGTCAGCACCAGTTCTTCCTAGTTGAGAAAGTGACTACAAAGTGTGCTGCATGGCAAAAGAAAGACAGTTTGTGGCTATACATTTCAGGTGAGTCATTTAAGGTTCACCACTACAAAATGGTTGCCTGGCAGTAGATCAACAGAGAACTTTTTTTGCAGCTGACTTTGCCTGCCTGACCCTTTTCTGTTTGACTCCTTGCAAACCGAAATAATGTAACAAATGTGTCTGTGATAATTGAGTTTGCTTTCCTCAGTCCCTAGGGAATGGAAGTCTGGTATTAGACTGAGAGGTCTCAACTTGGCCAGTGGAAGCCTTTATTGTTTATATTTCTGTAGATTCTGCACTATTCTTCTAGACTGTGCAAAGGGAATCTGTCATTTCTCTGGCACTGATGTGGTACTGCACCATAGGCATTTATAGTACTCTATAAATATCAAAGTATATTTGGTGACCTGTCCTTTTCTTTGAGGAATATAGGAACTATCAAGGCAATTTGCACTGACCTAAAGAATTAAGACAGGGTCTCCCTACATCTCTGAGAGAAAAATTCAGGGAATAATATCTCGCAGTGAGCGCCTAAATTGTCATTGTCTGTTGAAGCTCAATAGAGCCTTTATTGTTGTTATTATTATTAATAGTAACAATAATTATAATAATACCTTCAAAATCCAGTCTATCATCCATGCCAGTGGTTGGAGAATGGGGGGAGAGGGTGAAAGGGGGATGTGTCAGAATGTGCCAAAGTCAAAGTAAGAGAATAAGAACCATGGTACCATATAGAAGGAACCTGGTATGTTCTGGGTGTATAATGGTAGCTTTCAAGACCTAGCAGGATTTCTGAAACCCTAGCAAATTGGGCTCTTGTGACAATATTGATGTGTTAGCACCCCGTGGGTGTAACATAACTGATCTTAAGAGTCAAAGAAATAGATGGGACAGCACAGAATAACAAGCTGACCCCGCTCAAAATCCCAGTTGCAGTGCTCAGCTTGACACAGATGACAGTCCATTCATGTTCTGTCAGCAAGAGAAAGCAAAATACATCAGAACAAATCAGAAACACCAATACCCCACAGGATGAAAATTCTTAATGCAGATGACACTAACCAGCAAAGCAGCTGAACCATGAGCATTACTGAAATGGACTAAAGACCTGAATGCCTTCCTCATACACAGGCCTTTCATATAACAAAATGATAACAAGAGGCAGCATTTACATAGTACTTTAATTTTTGCAAAGCACTTTATAAATATCTCATTATATTCTCACAACCACCCTGGGAAGGAGGTGCTGTTGATTATCTCCATTTTTACAGATGCAAAACTAAGGGAGGCAGTTATGTGACTCACTTGCCTTAGTTCACATAGCTAAGTGCCTGAGGCTAGATTTGAACTCAAGTTTTACTGACCCCAGACCCAGCACATTATCCACCTAGCTATCTCCTACTTGGAGGCAGATTTCGACAGCTATAGGCAAGGGCAATACACTCTATTTTTGTCCATAGCACCTTTAACTCCAAGTCACACAACAATATGTTATCAGCCAATGCAAAGCAATTATTTTAAAAAAAAACCCTATGCCTCTAAATACAGATTAGATGAAACACAAGAAGAAACCAAGGAGCACCTAAAATCTGAAAGAAAAGTTGAGAACTTCAAGTCAATGAAAATCTTCACCTAATGCTCACTCTGAAAACCATGCCTAATAAGGGGCACTAAAATCTCAAATGATTTTCTAAAGGAGATGGGCATACCTTAGAGTGCCCTTCAGAAGCTGGATAGCATTAATCCAATAAGATGACTGGCTATGTCAAAACAGAGTAATTCAGGAAAGCTGGGATCTGCTATTACCACCAAAAATGAAAGTATTCTACCATAGTGTTTAAAGGAAAGTATAAAAACATTTCATGACTTGTACCCAGCAGAAATATGTAGTAGCCATTTCCACAATAAAAACAGGAGGAAAGGTGTTACTGTCAACGAATACCACTAAGGGTGGGCATCAAAAACCATCATGGAAGAAGTGACTTCAGAGAGTTGTTGAAGATCTGAAGAAAGGCCTTGGAAGATGAGAGCACTCTCTTACTGGTAAACATAGTAGGAAACCTGAGCACCATGTTGACCAATTAAAGACAATGAAAAAGAAACCTGTGTAAAGGAATCCTGAAAACAAAAGAACATTCAAACTTGCAAATTTCTGAATTCAGCAAATAAAAATTAAGTCAAAAGGTTAAGGCAATGCAAGAAATCAGTGATACAAAAAAAAAATTCAATATCCAAAACTTTATTTATTACAAAGGCTTGAGAAGTAAAGAAGTCCCAGGCAAAAGAGAACCCTAGGGCAAAAGGATGGAGGAAATGTGTGGTCCACTATCTAATTCCAAGAAATCTGATACAAAAAATATATAATTTGGATCTAACAAGAAACATAGAGCTTGCTCCCTTTTACATCAAGGGAGGTGATGAAACTCTAGCCTCTGCACAATACTAGAAAGAAGCAGAACCAGATACTATCCATAAGTATTGGGGCAAGTACTTCACAGGAGCAAAAGCATTACTAGCAAGGCATCTTAGCGGCTTACTTTCAGATGCAAGTCTGATTCTACTTTTCTAAATAGACGGTATCACACATCTACTACTAATGGATGAAAACACCAGTGATCCTTCCAAATACAGACCAATTACATGTTTATGGGCTTTATACAAAGCATTCACAGTTTCTATCATTAAAAAATGAATCTAGAAACACTTAAAAGAGATCCTGTATTTGCTGAGGAAAAAAAAAGTGTGTGCTGGAAGTCCCAGGGGTTTAAAGAGCAGCCTCTTATCAATTCAGTAATTGTTGAACAAATTGCCCAAAAGAACTGTAACACACACACTGTCTTCACTGATGATTACAAAGGCTTTGAATCAGTTCCCTGCTCACAGCTTATTCACATATTGCAAAAATATGAAATAGACCCAAGTATAATAGGAATGCTATGGAGTTTGCTGTCCATGTGGAAAATTATTCTGTACTTAAAACATGTCACCAACCCAATAGTACCAAAAACAATTCACATAAAACATGACATTTTCAGGAAGGCAATTTAAACCCATTATGGTTCTACCCAGTCTTATATCTGTTATCATCTCTCCTAAATAGAACTAAATATGGATTTCAAATTTAAGAAGTTGAACTAAAACACTGATGAATATGAATGACATCAATCTATAGGACTATACTGAAAAACAATTTAAATAGCTCCTTTATCTCATTAAATCTTTCTGTAATGATATCAAAATCTCATTTCAGTTCAATAGATGTAAAGTTCTTAACATATATCAAGAAAAGATAGATTATAGACTTTTGACTCTAATCTGGAGATCACACTGAAGGTAAGGTGACACCTTACCTTCCTCTCCTCCAGGCAAAACACATCAAGCATAAAGTTATCAAAGAGAAAGCTTCAAAGGAATATGTATATTAAGGTACTTTCTGGCTTCCTGAAGTCAAAGCTGAATAGGAAGATGGCATTTAGAGCAATTAACACTCGTACAATTCCAGTCTTAACATAAACTTCCAGAATATAAAAATGGCCATAACATATTTAGAAAGCATCTTAACCCTTACAATATTCATCATCACAGGGCTCATGACCATCACCTTGAAGCGTCTCTGGAAAGATTAATGGATTTTGGCCAAAAAAGAGGAAGAAGATTGATAACCATCTTAGAGCATGCATTAAACAGGTATGAAACCTTCAGGAATACTTTTGAAACAAGCACATATCACTTTACTGGGCAATGGTAAAGACTTATAATAGGTTCTTGCCATTGGCCCTGTATGTCATGAAAAGTGGTTTGCCTGTGAAATGGCTAAGATACAAGAATGGAATCAAAGGCCCTCCGTGGGCAAATCTGCATGAACTTAACCAACGGTATGTTGGAAACGAAGCATCAAATAAATGTCATTGTTTGGAGAAATAGAGAGGTTTCTGATGGAAGGTAAGGACCAGGTCATTGCCACCACAGACCATGGAATGGTTATCCTTAAGAAGTCCAGGTTTGGTGATTAATGTTGATTATGCAAGGAAATGATGGAGACTGTGCAATGCATCACTGCACTCTGTGAAAATGTAAACCTATCAAATTCCTAGCAAGACACAACCTGGTAGCTCAAGCTAATATATTAGAAGCTGTCTTCCATGAACTTACAGATGACAAATCCCTATCCCTATACAAGCCTCAAAATAACCTGGAGAACTCAACCGATAAACTATACAAGAATTTAATATTATTGTCTACCAAACTGTTTCCAACAATCAGCCAGATATAGCATTCATTCATAAAAGTGAAAACAAAGCTTTTAATATATGCTATCATAATAAATAGGGCAGATAGGTGCCACAGTGAATAGAGTGTCAGGCTTTGAGTCAAAAAGACTCATCTTCCTGAGTTCAAATCTGGCCTCAGACACTTACTACCTGTTGACCCTGGGTGTCACTTAATCCTCTTTGCCTCAGATTCCTCATCTATTAAAAAAAAAAATTGCTGGAGAAGAAAATGGTAAACCGCTCCATCATCTTTGCTAAGAAAACTCCAAATAGGGTCACGAAGAGTCAGACATGACTGAAACAACTGAACAACAGCAAAAACAAAATCATTACAAAGGCATATAATCTCAAAGTTATTAAAACTTTCAAAATAGAGAGACCTAGCAGAGGAGATCAAAATTATGTGGCAACAGGATGAGGAGAATATCATCACTATTATGCTGTTTGTAACTAGGGCTATACTGAAGAGGTTATAGTGAGCCTACTGAAGCTAAATTCATATTATAATACTTTTATTCAGCTAAAAAAAACCCAGTTATTTTGTCCACCTATACAATACTCCACAGAGCATTAAAAAGAATATTATTAGGATGACAGTTTGTCCCAATATTCCCTCTATCTGAATTGAAAAAGATGAGAAGAGAGAACAATCTTCCAAAAAGTTCTCTTCCAATACCTCATTATAGCGTAGAGGTGACTCTGGAAAGCCACGCTAGAAAGCTTTGGCAAGTTTTATCATACTGGAAAGGATTTGAAGATGACCTTGGCAACAAGTAGATAATGATGTTGATGATGTAGATAGGTAGATGATAGATATGTGATAGATAGATAGATAGATAGATAGATAGATAGATAGATAGATAGATAGATAGACAGACAGACAAATAGACATTTACTAAGTGCTTACTATGTGCCAGGTACAATGATATTTGCTGGGGATATGCATAAGCTAAAATATAGCCTCTAAGAAAGGGAGAAGTGAATAAGCATGTATATAGTGCCTACATGTGCCAGGAAGAGAACACTGTTTATTGTTGTTGTTGTTGTTTGGTTTAGTTTGGTTCGGTTTTTTTTTTTTTTTGGCAAGGCAACTGGGGTTAAGTGACTTGCCCAGGGCTATATAGCTACTAAGTGTCAAATGTCTGAGGCTGGTTTTGAACTCAGGTCCTCCAGACTCCAGGGACAGTGCTTTATGCACTGTGCCACCTTGTTGCCCCACTTTTTACAAATATAATTTCATTTTATCTTCACAGCAACCCTGCAAGGTAGGTCTATTATGATCCTCATCTGAAAGTTGAGAAAACTGAGGCAGATGGAGGTTAAGCAATTTGCCCTGGTTCACAGAGCTAGTAAGAATCTGTGGCAAGATTCAGACTCAGGTCTCCCTGACTCCAGGCCCAGCATTTGCCTCAGACTAGCATTCAGGTCAGTATGCAGTATAATTATTCAAATCAATCTAAGGATATCATAGGAATGCAGGCTGACTCTACTCAAAATCTCACGATTATCAGCTTGGGATGGAGGACAGCAGAACATCTTTTCATGTTTTGGTACCACACAAAGTCAAGATACACTGCAACAAATCAGAAAATCTAAATCCCCACTTACTAGAAATACTTCAGCGAAGTAACAAGTATATCAGCAAAATATAAGTGCCCAAGAAGTGGTCTGAGAATATTCTTTCATTATGTGCCAGTGCTGTATCACGAGAAAATTGAAAACAGATTTCATCAGTTATAATCAAGGATTTTATACTGCTATTTGTCAATGGTATCCTCAGCTCCAAGTTACAGAACAACATATTATAGCTATCAATGTGAGGTAGATTTAAGAAATAAATCCATTCCTAAACCCAGATCAGATGTAATAGGACAGAGGTTCCCAAACTTATTTGGCCTACCACCCCCTTTTCGAAAAAAAATTAGTCAGTACCCCTCTGGAAATTTCTAACCATTTAGTGGTTTTTTTTTTTAAATTTGTATCATTTCAAAAAAAAAGGAAAATATTTTTAAGTGACACATCTTAAATTTGATAATTTATTGTAAATTTGTAGTTTTTTTCTGCATTGTAATTTTGATGACACGATATTGCATCACATAACCATCCATATAGTATTGTATTGTAAACAAGTCATTATATGCACACATTCCTGCCTATGCACACTGGACTTCCCAACAATATGACACATTCACCTGCCAACACTTGCTTGTTAAGACCTGTCAGCAGACTTGATCACTGATTGGTTATAACTTGCATTTTGTATGTTTATTTGGAAAATAAAGTAATCACTATAGCTTTAACTCTGTTATACAACAGATGAAACATGTAGGAACAGTTTTTCAAAATTTTCTTCTCTTCTCTTCTTTCCTTATGCTTCCACTGCTCCCTTATTTTTATTTAGTGCCCTCCGATTGCACCCGAGGCTACTACTGTCCTCTGGATTGTTCCAGTGTCCCCCAGAGGGTGGCATCACCCACTTTGGAAACCTCAATAGGGAAGAATTTGAGAAGTTAACTAAATGTGAAGAAGAAAAACCTGACAAATCTGAAGATATTAAAAATCTATACTTAGTACAAAATCCAGAAATACTAGTAATAAAATGGACAGCAAAAATAATGCCAATGTCTTGAATAATTTTTTTTAAAAGAGATGGGCATGCTTAGAATAGAATTTTGAAAGGCCCTTTTGAAGACCAACTATCCCCAAATAGAATAATTTTAAGAATCTGGTATCTACAATAATTATTGTGAACAAGCATATTTCTCCCACAATACTTGACAAAGAGTCAGTCAATAAGCATTTAAATGCCTATCTGCCAGGCACTTTGCCAATATCTGAGAACACACACACACACATACACAAAAAGCAAAAAAAAAGTCCCTGTCCTCAATGAGCTTGTTTGTTTGTTGTTATTTGTTCTTGTTTCTTGTTTATCCATTTTTCAAAGAGGAACATTACAGGGTGATGTCTTGATTTATGTGTGAACTGGATTTAAGTGAGACAGAGTTGCACAAAGTCATCAGCCTCACTCTGTCTTCCACAGTCATTGAAGTCCAGTGGCAAGACAAAAGTCAAGATGTGATGTAGTGGATGACTTTGGCATTAGATACCTGACCAAGTTCTAAGCGCTCCACAAAGCCCAATTCAGCCACTTTCATGGCTATTGAAACAAATAGTTCCCATCTGCCCATTCTGCTGGAAGAAGTCTTCACATGCTTGGGGTAGACATCCCCCTAACTCACTGATGGGTTTGAGGCCTACTGGTTACCCTCAACCCGGTTTAGCCTGTCTGCCAAGATGCCTGGGCTGTGGCTACTGAGAATACTATAGCTTCTTAGAGACACAGGTTAGAGTTGGGTGAAAGGTAGACATCAAAAGTGAATAAGCAGCCCTGAAAAGGGCTCAGCAAACCCTCACACCACAAGTTCTAGTCCTCCCTAAACACCCCGTATACCCCTCTCACAGTCTAATGGGAATGTAAAAACATTTCAGGACCTTTATGCAACAGATTATGTTGTGGTTATAATGATGTAGCTGTGGTAGTTCACAGTGAGGACCATGGGAGGAAAAGGGAACATCCCTAAACTACTCCTAATAATAGTTATTAAATAATACCATGACAAAAGTGGCTCAAAAAGCTATTGAAGTAAAAAGGGGGAAAAAAACACTGTAAGATTTCATCAATTACCTAAGTAGTATGTATAGCCAATAACTTGAATACTATATCACCCAATAACAGGCAACAAAAAAGAAACATGCAAAGGAATAAGGTGACAGAAGGCATCAAAGCAGTTCAAAGGACTAAATAAATAATTAAACATCAACAAAAATGTATTATAGGCTCTTGAGAAGCCAAGAGATTGTAGGATAGAGATAACCCCAAAGAAGGAGTATGTAGAAAATATTTCATTATCTATGTGGCTCAATTAATTTCAACACAATTAATGCAAAATTAAGTAAGCCAAACCAAAAATAAAATGTGAATAATTGCAACAAATAAAAAATGAACACTTTGCAATTATAATGGCCAAGGTTGGCCACAAAGAAGAAACATGAGAATTCACCTGACTCTCTTCTTTGGAGAGGTAGAGGGGGAGGGAGCATCTATGGGTGTAGAACACCTCATATACCATTAGACTCAGTTGATTTATTCATTACTTTTATTAACCTGCCCTTTTTTCATTCTTTTTTTTTATTCTTTGGCATAAGTGATGGTTCTTTGGGTTGGTGAGAGGAACAGGATATATTGAGAAATGAATGTGATGTGAAAATAAAAGATATCAACAAAACACTTTACAATATTTTTAAAATTTGACTTATTCAGAAAAGAAAAACCAAGTTGATAAATAATGCCTATTTTCCAGACTGTGATATGCAGTTAGATGTATAGAGCATAAAGTTTATACATAAACACCCATCTCTTGCACAGATATTATATATGTGCAACAAACCAGATGCAGAATCCAACAGAAGGGAGAAAACAGATTGAATTACCTATGGAAAACTGTGCATTGCTTTTAAACACTCTAAGCATCACTCTGAAACAGAAAATACCCATCTTTTTAGGATGAATATTCTTCTGTCTTTGCTACCCAAACTAGGACCTGTCTCATGTTCACTTCTAGGGACATGCAAAAAGTTTCCCAGAATTACACATAGGCTTCTGAGAGTTGTAGTTTCCAAAGAGAATGGGGAAAGGTCATATACCTTTCTATATAAGTATTTTAAAGTATACCTTTAACAGGGCTTTCTAGATTTGTGCCAAGAATCAGTCAAGTACAAAGTCCTATAGTTTATAGACTTTATCTTACTTGCCTTTTTGAAAACTTAACCATTTCTTGAGATCCAGAGCACCATTAACTCTTCCACTTTCTTTTTTTTTCAAGTTGTGAACAGAATAATTAACTTTATTCAAAAACGAAACCTAATCCCCTAAAAGGAAAAGTCTTTGCAATACTATGTGACAAATATAGGAGGAGAACATGGAGCATATCTATACTATTGAAAAACATACTGGATTTTGTGTGTCAGTGTTCAAATTATTTCATGTCCTGTTGTTGTTATTGTTGTTGTTTTAAAGATCACTGAAAGTGATTCAGCAATCACATCCTCAACTTTCAGGATCCTGGAGGGTAGTTCATCTGGAAATAAATTTCTCTCTTTGGCATCTAAAGCCCTTAGCAACCCAACCCAATTACCTCCCCAGGCTTGTAATAAACTATTCCCCTTCACATATTCAACTGCCCAATCAAATATTACTCTTCTTCACACATAACACTCCATTTGCTGTGTTTATGCCATCATATTGACTGTCTCCCATGCTGGGGAATGCACCTTCTTTCTCCTCATAGAATCCATAGTTTCCTTCAAGTCTCAAACACCACCTTTCTTTTGTGATCCCCTCAGCTTTCGATGCCTCCTTTCTCTCATGGTTTTGTATCTATTTTGGATATCTATATGTGTGTATACATATTGTATTTCCCTATAAAATGTAATCACCTCGAGTGCTCAGACTATTCACTTCTGTCTTTGTATCCCTCCTAATGACAAACACAGTGCCTAGCGCATAGTAGGTGCATTATAAATGTTTGTTGAGTGATGGATTGATTGATCTGGGACAAATTGCTTGAATTTATTAAGGGTAGCTGTTCTTTTACCATCTCCTCCCCTATCTTGTTTTCAATTTCTTATTATTAATCCTGGTTTTAACACCATGTTCCTAGGCAAATGTAATAGAAGCAAAGTAGGGATTGAGTTTTGCCTTTTTTCTATTATCTCCATCAAATCATCACAAGCAGCATTCCTACCACTTCTTTAATCTTTCTCTAGCTGCCAAAAACAAAAACAAAAAAAAACTTTCTTGGTTTATTTTTTCAATATCTAATGCAAGCCACATCTCATTTCAGGTTTTAGCATAACTGAAATTATTCTGATAAGACCTTGTAACTCATTTGTATTCATCCTGAGTTACAGCCTTTCCTTCTATCTTCCGTCCATGTCTTTTTAGAGTCTGAATTAGTATGCAGTCACATCTGTCTCTAGACAGCTTCCCTTTTTCTCCTTTTTCAGAATCATAAGCTTTGTGCTTTGAGAAATTCACTGTTCAGAGCCTCCTGTGCCAGTTATCCTAGACTTTGGGAGTGCAGATTTCAAAGATTTCTGAATACTCAAGAGTCAATAACCACATATTATGCACCTACTATGTGCCAGGCTCTTTGCTAAGTGCTGAGTTTACAAAGAAAGACAAAAGACATTCCCTGGTCTCAAAGTGTTCACAGTATAGTGGGGGAGATAAAATGCAAACAGTGTACAATGAGATATATAAATTGGAGATAATCAATAGAGGGAAGAACCAGCATTAAGGAGGATCAGAAAAGGTTTCTTATAGAAGATGGAATTTTAGCTGAGATTTGAAGGATGTTATGGAAGTCAGGAGGTGGAGATGAGGAGGGAAAGTATTCCAGACATGAGGAACAGTCAGGGAAAATGCCTGGAATCTGGAAATGGAATATCTCATGTGAGGAACAGTAAACAGATGAGAGTCACTGGATATAAGACTATGTTGACAGAGGGTGGGAGGTAGGTGATGGTGGTAGAATAAGGTGTGAGAAGACTGAACAGATAAGAGGAGGCCAGGTTGTAAAGGCCTTTGAATACAAAATAGGGAATTTTATACTCAGTCCTAGAGGCAATAGGCAGCCATTAGAGTTTATTCACTGGGTGGAGGGGTAGTGGAAGCTTGCACAGTCAAACCTGTGCTTTAAGATTAATTTAACAGCTACATAAAGGATGAAGTGGAGTGGGAAGAGATGAGGCAGGAAGACCAACCAGCAAGCTATTACAATAGTCTAGATGTGAGATAGTAAGGGGCTGTATCAGAGAGGTGGCAGTGTCAGAGTAGAAAAGGTTATAAGATATAAAAGATATTATGGAGATAAAATACACAGACCTTGGCAACTAATTGAATGTGGGGACTAAGAGAGAGTGAGAAGTCAAGAATGACATCTAGTTTGGGATCCTGAGTGACTAAAAGGATGTAGTGCCTGAATAGTAATAGAAAAAAATGGAAGGAGGAAAGATAACAATTCCAGAACAGGATTTTTGAGACTGGAGGAGATATGGCTATGTTTATAGATGATAGGGAAGCAGCCAATAGATAAGAAGAGATTGAAAATAAGTAAAAGCATAGGGATGGTAGAGGGAGTAATCTTCTGGAGAAGACAAGATACAGTAGGATCACTTGTGCATGTGGTAGTTCTCCTTGGCAAGGAAAAGGACCATTTCTTCATCTGAGACAAATGTGAAGATACTGACAGAAACATCTGACTGATGTGAGATGAGAAGAAGGGGAGAAGAGGGAGCTCACAGTGAACGGACTCATTTTTTTCAGTAAAATATGAGGCAAAGTTCTCAGCTGACAGAGTGAGGTATTGGGAAAGCCATGGCAGATATGAGGAAGGTTAAAAAAAATGTTTGGAAGAGCCTCTGTGATGAATGGGAAAGTGAGCCAATTAGGGATATATAAAAGAATTGCCTTGCAGGAGTGAAGGCACAGCTGAGCTTATGTAACATAAATTTGTAGTGAATCTAGTCAACATAGTTTTGTGATTTTTTTTCCCCTGGCATCATTTAGCAAATCATCTGGCTGATCACTGAGATCATTCCCTAGCATCATGTGAGTAGGAGTGAAGGCTGCAAATAGTGGAAGTAATCCAAGGCTGAGGCTTAGCAGAGCAAGATCAGGAATAGGATGACAGGGATAGAGATTCAAGAGAACAGTGTAGAATTGAACTAGTTCAGTAAGGAGTCAAGATGGGAAAGGGGAAAAAAAGTAGCCAGTATAGGGTGATGGCCTGGGAAAGAATTAAGGGGTTGAAGGATTGGAAGTCATGATAAGGGTGAAAAATAGGGTTTAGGATTGCAAGGCAGAGGGATATATGGAATGACAACAGATTGTGATCATATAAGGGAATTTCAGAGTTCATAAACCTGGGAGTGAAGCATTTGTGAGTGATGATAAGACAAAAAGTATGACAATTTTTATGAATAACTGAGCTAGAGTAGAGGAGTAAATAGGTCATAGAAATTGAGCAAGTTGAGATAATGGTGTTTGAGGGAAAATCTATGTATCTATATATGTATATCTATATCTATATCTATATATGTACATGTGTTTGAATGTACACATGTTATATATTATGTATTATATTTAAGTACCCTAGGATAGATAGGGTCCTGTGACATAAAATTCCTTGGAGGAAGTTGGCTCAAGGGAAAGAGTAGACTGAGGTTTTCTGTAAACTGAGTTCATATCATGTGCTGAGACAGAGGAATTTGGGGTAGAATTAGGGGTTCAATGAGAGAGAAGAAAGTTTGGGACAATAACTATCCAGCTTAAAATAGAAAGTTGATCAGAGATGAATAAAAGGATTGCCTTTCAGTCACACAATTCGGAGTTCAGAAAATATGAATTATGGATTATATTCTAGTTACAAAGAATGGGCTATTCAGCTTCAGTCTTGTTCAGTTCGTTAGTTATCAGTGACTCCTTATCAGATGCAACAAACAATTAGCCAAGACCATAACTGAGAGTTAGCTCCCTGCTTAATGATCATTGACCAAGAACAGATGTCTAATTAACATGAGGGATGCTTTTTCTCATCATCTCCTTTCCAATTACCTGCCTCATCCATGAGTAGCCCAGCAAAAAAAAAAAAATACAAAACTGCTAACAGGTATGGACAGGACAAGCTGGTTGCATTAACATGATCCCCTCCGGAGATCCTAGTCCAAATGAATGTAAATTAAATATCAGATGAAGATATAATCATTTCATTCCATTCTCCAACGAATAATGGTAGGATGCAGTTAAATCTCAGGTATAAAACCATTACCCAGTAAGTTGTCCTCAATATCAAAGATTTCCATTTAGTTGAGGTGAAATATGCCAGAAATTCATTTTAGTATAACCCTTGGCCTAGTTCCCCAAAGCTCTATGCTCACACGACCTACTTTCAATCTTGGAATGACCCCCAAAATAGCAATGATTCATATTGACCCCACATAAAGTTTGCTCTAGGAAATCCCCAGAACCCTGTAAATTCATCAGACCCCAAAGGATCATCCCTTATAAATTCATCACTTTTATTGGATAACTTCTCTAATCAGCCTCTGCATTAACTTTGCCTTTAGTGGAAGTCAATTAATCTCTATGGGTCTCACTTTTCCTTATCCACAAAATAAGGGATTTAGACCAGATGACTTCTAAGGTCCCTTCCACCTCTAAATCTTATGAACCTATAAAAAGTTTTATACCTTCCCCTGCCTTCTCAACAGTGCATAGTAAATGTAATTTGACCAATTATTGGTAATTCAGAGTCATTATTGTGACCATCAGTGCCTCCCCCTTGAAATTATCTTGTATTGGAACACATTTTAGAAAAATGACCTCACATATAACATAGATGGGGTCAAAGTCATCAATAGATTGATGTAGGTGTTCAGGAATGTCAAGAGATTGGGGTTTTATGGAGTTGGGAGACTGCACAGAAGTGCACAGGGGTTAATTCTCAACACTACGGGATCAGCTGATGAGAAGAGCAATTGATTCCACTGTCATTTATTGCAGGATATTTTGGGATACCAAAGTGTAGGGAAGGGGCTAATATAGGAGAAGTAGTATAGTGGAAAGCAGAGACCAACCATTATTTGGTAATGACAAAACTAAGTGTGGAAAGTATAGTGTAATAGAGTGTTTGGAGAGGGACATGCAAACTTTTAGGTGAGAATGTGGAGTACTTACAGGGAAGACCTTAGTAAAAACTAGGAGGTATGAGACAGCAACTTAAGACCTTCATAATTCCAGCAAACTAACAGTTATATCAGAAAGCTCTAAAGGCAGCTGTCATGGACGTTTGTTAGGGATACAATTAATAGGTTTTTTTTTAAAAGTCTTTAGTCACCTACCACATACCTGTGCTAAGTTCTAGGGATCCAAGAAAGGCAAAAGAGAGTCCCTGCTCTGAAGGAGTTCACAGCCTAATATGGTGTACAGAGCCTAGGGGAGCAGAAAACCCCAATTGCAGCAACTGTAGTCTCTGGCCATCGAAACTGTGGCTCAGCAGGAACATTAAATTTATGAGATGCTAACGCTCATGCTGGCTGCTTTCCAAGAACTAGTGATCATATCCTTGCCTATTTCCTGGAGATGGTGTAAATGTTAGCCTTTGGGAGATACCTCAAACTTGTCTTTAGGATGCAGCCCCATCCATCCAATCAGGAGTAAGTATGTTTTATGACTGATGAATCAGGAAGAACTGGATTGGATTGAGTGGCACCTTTGATGAAGAACCACAAATGTTTTGAGGGATTGTTCTGTTCAATGTTGGTGTGCCTGCTGAGAACACAAGAGATTACAGAGTCTGTGCTATTAGGCTTAGAGGAAGGCCATTGCTGGAACACATAAATGAGTTTTAGCAGTAACAAGTCATTTGGGGCTAAGAGGAAGAAATCGTATTAGAGATTTTAACACTAGAAGGACTGATATATATTAATTGATGCAATTTTTCATAATTATTAAATAACTTTTCCTGTCCATACAAATATACTTTAAATACAAATAATTACAAGCAAACATCATGATTTTTCTTTAAAATAAAAATTTCCTTCTTTCTTTATTTCCTTTTCCTCATGGATTTAAAATAAAAATTTAATTTAAAAAAAGCAATCTCAATTAACACAGCTTAGTCCTTCAAGGTATTCTTAAATTTTGATCATTTTAAAAGATTTTTAGTGAGAAGTCTCAAGGTTGTATAACTACAGTGGGTTCTTCTCCTAATAATTTAGCTGGATTGATGTATGTGTTTGTCCTGCTTAATGATACATGGGGAGCAAAAAAATAATGGAAGGAGCAGAAGACAGAGAGCTGATGAACAGGGAACAGATCACTGCATTTATTCAGCTGGGGGCCAGCTGGCCAGGGCAGATGTCTCAAGTTTGGGAATACAGAGTATGTCCATGGGTCAGGATCAAAGCAATGGAGTATTTGCTGGAAATATTGATGGCCCTTAGTAGAGAGAGGAAAATAGAGCCTTGGAGTAGGCAAGAAAGAGTGAGAGTTCTACTACTAGTAGCTAGCCAGAGGCCTGAATCACCCAAGACCTGAGTTGCTGCCTCACATCTCCCAGTTTTCTATTAAGGTCCCCCCTGTAAGTACTCCACATTTTCACCTAAAAGTTTGCATGTCCCTCTCCAAACACTCTATCATACTATACTCTCCACACTTAGGTTTGCCATTACCAAATAATGGTTGGTCTCTGCCTTCCACTATACTTCTTCTCCTATGTTAGCCCCTTCCCTATACTTTGGTATCCCAAAATATCCTACAATAAATGTTAGTGGAATTAATTGCTCTTCTCATCAGCTACTCCCATAGTGTTGAGAGTTACAGAGAGCAAGTGACAGCCCTTGTGCACCTCTGTGCAAACTCCTAGCTCCAAAATATCCCAAAAATCAATTTAGGGAGATGAATCCTACAATTACAACACATTGTTAGCAATTTCCCCCGGAAAAGGAACTTATTTTTTTAATACCAATATTCTACTTATCTTGAATACTACAATCTTTGAAAAATTTAAAATGTGATCACTCAGAAGGCAATGGAAAGGCAAATACACTGTGAGTTATTCATGGGTTATTACCAGGAGGTAAGTAAAGTAAGCCCTTTAAATACTCTGTATACATTTTTATATTTCGCTAATTGTTTATACAGTCTCTTCCTATTAGAACGAAAGTTTTCTTAAGGAAGAGACTATCTTTCTACCCATCTTTGTATTCCCAAAGCTTACTACAGTACCTAAAACATAGTAAGCCTTACTAAACATTAATTGACTTGACCTGAATTGCCTTTAGGTGGTTCGATTGAGGGTTCAGTATGAATGTGGTTACATCATTCAGAGGTACCAGGGAAAGCTCTTCACATATCTAGTTTGTCTACTTCTCCCAAGGGCACTGGCCTACAAAGAATCCATTGAAGGAGAGCATTCTATCTACACAGCACATACAGAAAAGTTGTCTTATGCATGAGTGCTGGATGAGCAGAATTGCTGAGAGGGGAAGGAAGAAAAGGGTAGTTTTCTAGTTAGAGCTGAAGTTGTGATTATAAATTTCAGATAGCCAGAAATCTTCTCTGATAAAGTTATCTGAGACTTTGCCCCATCATGCCTTCAGGACATGTTTGAGAGCTCCAGACAAAAATCTTTAAAATTACAACTGTTATTCCTTCCCTTACCCTTCTGGAGGATTGGCTAATGTACTGGAGGAACTAGTTCAGGTATTTGAATACCAGTTATGCACTGAACGGTGATTAAGTAGCTAATATGTACAAGACTTTGAACTTGTCCCAAGTGGTGACATCTGAAATAAAACCTATATTACTTGTGACAAGTAACCATTTCACTATCTGCCAAGTATGAGAAGGAGGGGAAATTCATTATGGTGAGGTGGTTTGGGAAGAAGTCAACATGGACTCCAAGAGGTAATGTTTGGGCTGCAATAGTTCAAGCAGCTTAATCCTGTTTTGACTGGCACTTCACCACCCCTCGCTGATGGTGGGGCAGGTTTAGTGGGATTAGGGGAGGTTAATGATGTGTTGGTAAATTCACTCAACAATCAGCTTTCCAAGAAAAAAATGTACAAATGACACACTTTTATTATCTGCATTATTAACATTTTCTTAAGTCTACAAATTAACAAATCAATAAATTAAGCCCTGATTTTTAGCATTCTCCAATTTCTGAGGTGTAAATGTTCGCACTGAGAGTCGACAGGAGCAGACTCTGCTATACCCTTGCTTAAGCCCCTCCTGAGGCTCCTCTATAACAGATGGTACCTAGAGTCAAAATAACCAAAGAGAAGTTCAATCAACAGACTTTTCAAAATGAACAAGGTAATTTGGAGAACCTGTTTACAAGGACAAGGTGAAAACCTCTGATACAGATGACTTTTAGATTTAAATCTCTGCCCTGGGCAAAGAAGCCGCAAGAAAAAAGTTCAAGAGCCAGCAGTTTGCCCCTGCTGACCCAACTCTGAAAAGATAAAATTGGCACAGGCAATAATAAGGGTGAGCCTAGCAAAAAAAATGCCTTAAAGAGAAGGGCAGGGGAAGAGAGAGAAATAGAAATGGCAGCATAAAGACACAGGCTTATAGTTGGGTAGAACAGTCAAGTCTAGGCAAGAGAAGGATGCTCATGACCTTGTTGGTGTGAGTGAATTTCCCCTAGGTATATGTATAGTGATGTTATGCTAGGCAGCTCAGAAGTTGCCATGAGCCCAAGTACCTGGATAGAACAAAAAATGATGATCTAGCACAAACAAGGAGATATCTTTGTATGGGTGCAGTATATACATACATATGTGTGTGAGAATATATGTATTCTATATGTGTATGTGTGTGCGTGTATGTATGCATGTATATATAATGTGTATAGAGTAAGAAAGACATGCATATGTAGAGATATGTGTATATATACACTATACATACATACACATATGTAATTATGTTATATGTATATATGTATCTTATATATACACATTGTACATATTTATTTATTTATCCAGGTGGTTAGGATACACATGTCAAATACAAGGTGAAGCTACATGACGCAAAATCAAACCCAATAACTGATGCAGTCAGTGGATGGACTTCCCACACTTCTCTATTTCTCACAGTAAGGTTCATTCTCATCCTAATCTCATAGCAGCCAATGCAAGGAGTATTGCTTGATCAGAGGAGCAATGATCCTTCTCCCTGAGACTGCTTTTATCTTCAAATGCTGAATGCTGCTTTGGCCTGGGGATTGCTTGGGCAAGAATCAAGACAACATAAGTCAGGCATATTTATTTTTACATTTTACCTTGTTCACATTTTTACCTCACTTTTTTCCCACTCCCATTTAGTTAAATTCTTACTATACCCACTGCTCTCAGAGTATTCATCTATTTATAGTAATAGGGGTTCATTGGGGGTTGCAGCAGGGCCTGGCCAAAGCTCACCACAGATAACAAGCACCTTATTCCAGAGGAAAAGTGGAACTAGATTGACAGACACAACATTTATTAGCACTCACTGTGTGCCAGGAACCATACTAAGCACTGGATATACAAGCAAAACAGTCCCTCCCTCAAGGACCTTGCATTCTAATGGGAGAAGATAATACTTAATGAGTTTGAACAAGAGCCAGGAGGAGTTACACACAGAGGGCATGCCTCGGAGCTAATGGCTGGCAAGTGAGACAGAGACCTAAGCCTGGACAGGATTAGGAGAAAGCTTACCTACCCAGGCCTCTGTTGCTCAAAGGAAAATGGCCAAAATTGGAATGTAGAAGAGATTGGAATGACAATTGTACAGGCAGCTTGGTTTAGAACTGGTGAAATGAGGACGTAGAGCTGGAGGCTTTTAGTTGGGGAAACTGTCAACATTAGACAACTTTAAATATATCAACTACTACATTGCACCAGAAGAAGGTTCATGTCCTTGTTGGTGTTAGTGAATTTCCTCCAGGTATGTGCCCAGTAATGCCAAATACCCTCTCAGAGAGGGGAAGCAAGGAGAATGGGTTTAGATAGGAGGGATATTATAATTAGTGAAGCCCCATAGAAACTTTTCTCCTTCTCCCATCCAAGTTGGATCTCTCATTTCCAACTTCAAAACAAACATTAGCCCTGATACTACTTCCTGCCCAGGCCCAGGAAATCAGAGACAGGAAATCCTGTCTCTACCGCCTCAGGCACACAGCTGTTCCTTATTTTGAGGCATCTTCTATATCTGCCAAGTAACTGGCACAAAGAGAGCAGTTTTTAAAATTGTGTTTAGGAATACTTGAAAAGTTAATGATTCCACTGCTCCATCCTTTCACAACCACAGTGAGCTAGCTTGTATTCAGCTGATGGGATAGAGAGACTGAAATGAGACTTATCAAGGGAAAGTAGGGAAAGCTGAGGAAAAATTGGGAGAGCTTACCTAAGGATTACTGGTAGTTTCCAGTATCTTATAAACTTGCCCATTACAACAGAGAATAATGAGGATGGTATCGTATCTCTTCAACTGAAAGCAATTTCACAAAAATTGTAGGGTGGGGCCAGTCACACATAGATATACACACATACACACATACACACACACACACACACATATATATATACACATATATATATATACACACACACACACATACACACACACACATATATATATATATACACACACACACACATACACACACACACACACATATAGATATAGATATAGATATAGATATAGATATAGATATAGATATAGATATAGATATAGATATAGATATAGATATAGATATAGATATAGATATAGATATAGATATATATCAACCTTACAACTACCCCCAAGCTAAACCTCTTTGCTAGTTATCTACCCAGTTTATTGTCCAGGATTGTACTCTTTCAGAATGAATGATAGACTTCATCTTTCTCTAGCCAACTCTTGGATTAAGTTATGATTCTGGTTTTCACCTTGTTTTTACTTTAGACACAAACGCCTGCTACTAGATCTTTCAGCTCCATGAGTTATCCATTGGTTGGAATTCTGTTATTTCTTCTTTGCTAAATGCTGAGACATTTAATCTATAAATGGAAATCTAAGACAGCTGCCATGGCAGAATAAATAGAGTACTGGACTTGGAGTCATGAAGACATGAGTTTCAATCATACCTTGCCAGATGTTTGACCCTGGGAAGGTTACACACTCTTTTTGGCTCAATTTCCTCATCTGTGAACAGGGGTTAATAATATAACTTTCCTCCTTGGATTAAGAATCTCAAATGAGAAAGCAAATGCAAAGTGCTATATAAATACTATTATTAACATATCTTGATATGCTTTCCCTAGATATAGTCCCTGAATATTGAACATATTCCTGAAACAAGATCTCCTTGAATGGAATAATATGTGTGTGTAAAGATATAAATTGAAATAATTACACAAAATTATCATATTAAAATATTTCAATTCCTTTCCAAGAAGAACACATGAGCTTCTCTGAATGTCCTATGTGTTTTCTGTCTGTTCCTAGACTCCTACAATCCCTTTGCATTATTTATATTTTCTGAATGATCAAATAAAGGTTACTATTTCCTCCATATTTTCGTGTGTTTATTACCTTGTGTAATGGGAGTTGGGAACTCTGTTAACCGTATTTGTGACAACCTATAAATAATTTGTATTCAAAGATTTTCCAAAGTAAATTCTGGATGGGGAGAGGTGGAGGAAGAAATGAACCAAGAAAAAATTAATCCTTCCAGGTGTCAACTCCTGAGACTGAAATGATACATGTAAACCCAGAATTTGGCAAGCATATTTTTCTTTTTCTTTTTTTCTATATGTCTTTCCATTCATAGGTTTTATTCCTTTTTATCATCATTACTTTCTTTGTCTTCATCATTTTTGTTGTTTTTTTTGTTTGTTTTTATTTTACTAAGTGTGATTATAGACTATACCCAAATTTCTATACATTTGAGAGCAGGAAGTACAGATTAAATTTGGATTAATAGGATAGCAAAATTTGTCCATGGTGTAGTACACATGTTCACTAATATTTTAAAATGTTTATACAAGAATAAAAGTAGTTAGAAACCCATTTTGATTGATTTTGGCAAAGGAATAGAAAAGTTACCTTACCAAATAAAAAAACACCTGCCAAGACAACATTTGCTTGTTTGGCTCATCTCTGCAAATGCAGGATCACAGATTAACTCTTAACTCTCTTTCCATCTGGAATAAAATGTCAGTAAGTCCATGATCTCTATTGCTTTGAAAATCCAGTCTATAATGTCCTCTAAAACACTCAAGTTTAGAGAATAAGAATTTAAGCCACATACTCAATACCCATACCTATATAGCAACTGAGTAATCACTGAATCAACACTCTTGCTAGAGACTAACCACACAGTTGAAAATTCAAATTTTGAAAGCTATTTGTGAGAAGGACCACTGGCAATGAAGTGGGGTATGAAATCAGGCTGTAACCAAACCAAATTACAGGCATTCTCTGAATTTATGATTCCTACTTCGGTCCATGGTCTACAGGTTTCACAGGTATTTAATTGTCCCCTAAGGTTCAGAAACATTGGACTGGGAATGAAAACTGTCTCTAGCAGCAATTCACTGGCTCAGTGGGGCGAAAATATATGTGTGTGTTTGTGTTCATTCATATATATGTGTATGTGTGTATACATACATATATGTATATATATATATATTATACACATATACATAATACAGTCTACACATACATATCATATGTGGGTTTACATATGTGCATATGGAAAGAGAGATCTGATGATTTCCTACTTGCTTTTTCTGCATAGCCTTCCCTGATTTCTCCCTGAGTCTCACAAAACCCTTGTTCTTTATCTAATATATGAAATATGTAATATTATGTATTGTAATTAACACACTTTCTTTTATATTGTAAACTCCTTGAGTGTGAGTCTGTTGCCATTCAATCTTTCAGTCACATGCAGTTTTTTTGTGACCACATGGGTGCTGGACCCTCCTATCCTCTACTATCTCTCAAAGTCTGTCCCAATTAATATTCATTATTTCAATGATACTATTTATCCTTCGCATCCTGTGCTGTCCCCTTTTCCTTTTGCTTTCAATTTTTTTTGCTTCAAATTTTCCCAATGTTAGGGTCTTTTCCAATGAGTCCCATCTTCTCATTATGTGGCCAGAGTATTTAAGCTTCAGCTTCAGAATTCGACCTTCCAGTGAATAGCCTGAATAAATTTATTTAAATATTCACTGGTTTGATCCCTTTGCTGTCCAAGGGACTCTGAAAGTCTTCCCTAAGCACCACAATTTGAAAGCATCAATTCTGCAGCATTTTGCTTTCCTTTTAGTCCAACTCTCATAGACATTGCTACTGGAAATGACTATACAGACCTTTATTAGCAAAGTGGTGTCTTTCTTTGTTAGTATTCTGTCCAGATTTGCCATAGCTTTCTTTCCAAGGAGCATTTTAATTTCATGGCTGCAGTGACTGTCTGTAGTGATCTTTGAGCCTGCTTCCATTTCTTCTCTGTTTGCCAGGAAGTGATAGGACTAGTTGCCAAGATCTTAGTTTTTTGGGTGTAAAGCTTCAAGCCAGCTCTCGAGACTTTTTCACCCTCATCAAGAGGCTTTCTTTTTTCATCTTCACTCCATCAGAGTAGTATCATCTACATGTTCAAGATTGCTGATATTTCTCCCAGCAACCTTAATTCCGGCTTTTGATTCATCTAGTCTGGCATTTTGCATGGTATACTCTGAATATAAATTAAATAAATAAGGTGACAATATACAATCTTGTTGCACTCCTTTTCCAATCTTAAACCAATCAGTTGTTCCATGTTTGGTTCTAACTGTTGCTTCTTGGCCTGCATACAATTTCCTCAGGAGACAAGTAAGGTGTTCTGGTATTCCTTTCTCTTTAAGGACTTGCCACATTTTGTTGTGATCCACACAGACAACAGTTTTAGCATAGTCAATGAAGCAGAAGTGGATGTTTTGGGGGGTTTTTTGTTTTGTCTTTGGAATTCCCTTGCTTTTTCCACAGGGAATGTTGGCAATTTGGTATCTAGTTCCTCGGCCTCTTTGAAAACCTGCCTGCTCTTCTGGTAATTCTTGGTACACCTATTGCTGAAGCCTGGCTTCCAGAATCTTAAGTATAACCTTGCTGGTATGTTGAATGAGCACAATTGTTCAGTAATTTGAACATTCTTTTTCATTGCCCTTCTTTAGGATTGGAACAGTAAACTGATCTTTTCTAATCCAGTGGCCACTGTTGTGTTTTCCACATTTTATACACCAAGGCCAAATTAGCCTGTTGTTCAAATTATCTTTTGATTTTTTGCTTTAGCATTCCAATCTTCAATGATGAACCTGGCACCTTTTTTGGTGTTATTTATAGAAAAAAGTTGTAAGTCTTCCTAGAACTGATCGACTTTGACCTCTTTGGCATCAGAGTTTGAGGCATAGACTTGTATTACTGTGATTTTGAATGATTTGCCTTGTTTTTGAACAGATATTAAACAGTCATTTTTGAGATTATACCCCAATTCCACTTTTCTCACTCTTCTATTAACTATGAGAGGTAGTCTACTTCTTCTGAGAGATTCTTACCCATGGTAATATATATATAGTGATCATCTGAATTAAATTCACCCATTCCCATTCATTCAAATTCACTGACACCCAAGATGTCAATTAATCTTTCCATTTCCTGTTTGACCACACCTAATTTATCTTGGTTCACAGATTTCACATTCCAGGTTCCTATGCAACATGATCTTTACAGCACTGGACTGTCCTTTCATCAGCAGATGCATTTGCAGTGGGGCTTCCTGTCAGTTTTGGCCCAGCTGTTTCATTAGTAATGGAGCTACTTGTAGTTGTCCTCCACTCTTCCCCAGCATATTAGACACCTTCCAATCTGAGGGGCTTGTCTTCCAAAGTCATGTCTTTTAGGGGTTTTCTCCAGTGGATCGCCTTTTGTCAGAACTTTCTACAATGACTTATCTGTCTTGGGTAACACAGCATGGCATAGCTCATAGTTTCATTGAACTATGCAAGCCCTTCTGCCATGACAAAGCAGAGCTAGGTTATTGGGGGAGATGGGGAGAGGAGGAAGGGGAGTGTGGGTCTATGTGTTATCCAAGCTTTATATCTTTCCCCAGTGTCCAGCAGTGCTCAGCACACAGAAGTACTTGTTGAATGTTGAAATGAATGAAGGTCCAAGGTCACTCAGGTGTAATAGAACCTAGGGCTCTTGATGAAAGTCCTGCACTCTTTTCATTACACTACATTGCCCTTGGAGCTCTAACATTCTTCAGGATTGTAGGACAATAAGACAATGAAATCCTCCCTCAATTACTCATCTGCAAGGTTCTTTCCTATATGCCGTCTCTAGGTCTTTGCATCCCAGATCAGTTACTGCTACTTTTTTTCATTTATCTCTGAGCTCTAGGGATCGCTCAGTCTACTCATTTCCTCACTTCCTCTGTTACTTCCAGCATGAGCTTCCAACATCCCTACTACCTCCTTAAGCAAATACCAGCTTCTTTCAGATTGTCTAGGATTTTTTATGAGTAGTTACTCCAAAGGAAACAGAAGGTGATAAAGCAAATGGAGTAAGGCCAAATGTATAATATTAGAGACTAAAATCTTCCAGAGTAAAAGGAATTTTATATCATGCACCTAATTTAATAACCTAGTATATAAAGGATTTTTTTTCTTGCATAAATATACATTCTTGCATAAAATACATTCATAACCGCTTTTACAAGAAATGATAACAAAATTATCAGTGAATCTCAGGACTGAGCAGCCTGAATAGAGTTTCTACCACAACCCTCTCTTATACCTTTGTCTTTGTTTCAAATAACCATGAGTCATGGGGCAGCTAGGTGGTGCAGTGGATAGAGCACCGGCCCTGAAGTCAGGAGGACCTGAGTTCAAATCCGGCCTCAGACCAAACATTTGACACTTACTAGCTGTGTGACCCTGGGCAAGTCACTTAACCCCAATTGCCTAAAAGCAAAAAAAAAAAAATAATAATAATCATGAGTCCACGGGTCTACACATATCCAGTGTTTTCCCAGTGATAAAGGGGGAAAAGCATTTGTATTCTCTGCCTCACATTGTGTGCCCCATATTTACACAATCCATAGAATCATAGAATCATAAATTTAGTAATAATCACAATATTTAGTAATTTAATAAAAGGGTAATCACAATCTTAATAGTAGCTACCATTTATATAGCACTTTAAGGCTTGTAAAGTGCTTTACGTTTACAATCTCATTTGATCCTCACAACAACTTTTGTGAGGTAGGTGCTATTATTATCCCCATTTTACAGATAAGAAAACTGAGGCACAGAGAGGTTAAATGACTTACCAAAAAGTACACAGCTGGTAAGTGTCTGAAACGGGACCCAAACTCAAGTTTTTCTGACTCCAAGTTCAGCACTCTGGGACCTTAAAGGTCATCTGGTCAAACACTCTCATTTTACACATGAGGAAAATGAAGCTGAGAAAGATTAAATGATTAGCCCAACATCACAAAAGTAGTAAGTAGCCTAAGTCCTATGTACTTGACTTACCAGCTGTGATTGGTAAAATCTTATGTTCACCTACAATATAGTGATGGATCTCTTTTGAGACATTCCCTGAGCTGTGCAATGATTGATATATGTGCTGAGCCTTGCTGTTTATTGAGTAAAAACTTAGATCCCAGATTCCAGCCAGCATAGTTGCTCTGAGCTGCATCTATGAATTTCATTATTCGTTAATTCTCTAATGACAGCTGTGCTACTGCACATCTTAGAATCCAAGGGCTCTGGGATCAGGAAGTGACCGAACCACAAAATTAGCACATGTTCTTGAATGTATCCTTTGTCTAATTAACAAATTATTAGCGAGTTAATGCGATGTACCAAGGCTCAATTTCCTTACCTAAAGAAAGTCTTTCAAGTCACCCAAGACAATGAACCACAAACTGAACAGAAGTCATAGGTCATAAATAACAGTTCATATGTATTTGGAAGCATAGAATATATTTAAGAAAGCAATATTATATCATTAAAGTAAGGAGAAATTTAGTATATCATTAAAAAGAACTCTCCTACCATATGTTGCATTGGACAGTCCTTTATAATATTGTTGTGTGTTTTTTTTTAATTAACCTTTGGATTCCATTTTTTTTTTGATTCCGCAATTTTTAAAAAGATTGCAATTTTGTTATGCAATTGACTGAAAGGCACAGTGACTACAAGATCCCACTGTATTTGTTGTCTACAAAAAAGAAAGCATTATTCTCATTGGGACAAAATACAGCCTTAAAGCTCTACTTTAACAAGCAGTCTTTCACATGTATGTTAAGATCACACAAGATTCCTTGATCAATTCAAACACAAAGATAATTCTATTCGATGACATGCAAATTACTAACATCAAACAAGCCATAAAACAAAGAGATATTTGGTTACCAAAGGTATTAACCACTGTTAAGGAAGGCATCTCATACAAGATCCATGTAGAAAAGCATCCTTTACAGGGAATGAGGTCCTGCAGGTGCTCTTGTTTACAGATTATATTGTATTGCTTGTATCAAGCCCCAGAACATTACAGGGTCTTGTAAATGAGGTCCATGATTACTCAACAGAAGAGATTGGCTTTAACAATCTACATATGAAAAACTAAGTTGAATAAAAATGCCTTTTGTCTAGAACAAGGATCAGTATTTTCAAATAAAATTTTATTGTATTTTTAAAATGTAAAAATTATTCTTAGAAGCAGAGAGTAGGCCCTCAGGCTGTAGTTGCTGTCCCATGGTCGAAACTATGACAGGCAGCTGAATGTTCAGTCCATTGAGTTAGTTATATACATACATATACATACATATATATATATATATATATATATACACACACACACACACACACACACACACACATACATATGTATACATATACATATACATACATATATACATTAGTTATATACATATTTATATGTATTGGTTGTTATAGATGGACAATGAACTGGAATGGAATAAAAGGATACAAGCTGATTCAATTGCATTTGAACAATTACAAATGCTTTTAAGGATCCCAAACTGCCCCTTGATGGTAGAAATATTTTGAAACAACATCATCTCTGAGTTATGTGTGATCCAAAAGTTGATAGATACCAACATCACGGGTGCAACTAGGCTAAGCATATTTCCAATGATGATCTGCTTGCAAAAAAGTATAAGGGGCATCCATGAACAAGTATGTAATTGGAAAAGAAGATGGGAATAGCCATGTTGTGACAGGGAGAGATAAGAAGTACATAGCCTGAGTGCATTACTAGTAACAACTATAGGAAGGTTACTAGAATGTTGGGTCATCCTCTGTATAGGAATCATAGAAGGTAAGAGACACACAGAATAAAAATGTATGGCAGAATTGTTATGGAGAGATTGTAGATCCATGGGAGTATTTAAATATGAAAAACTTGGGAAGAATGCAAAGGAGAATAATTTTTAAAATTGAAAGATTAGGAAACAAAGATATGAGAAAAGTTAATACTCTGGGACATATGGCAAGAGAAGAATTGAGGTCAGCATGAAAAGACTGATGGAGATTTAATAGCCATACCTGGGTATTTTCTCATTTATCTCTGAAAGTGTGCTGTAGTCTATGTAAGCTAGTCTACATTGATCTTTGGAACATCTGTAGTTTGATTTTTCAGATATTCAGATATTCCAGGACTCACAATCACATAGCATTACTAAGAAAGTGCTGGTGTTAAATAGATGAATTTTCACATCAAGGGGTAGCATGGGAACCTTGAAAGTACTAAATAATAGACTTAATCAGCACAATGTCATCAACAAAAGGAGAAATTGGAGAACCACATTGTCTAAGGAAAACTTGTTCTGGACTTTGCGTAGTGTACCTTTGTACTGTGAACATCTTAGGAGAACCTACAACTTTATGGTTTCTAGAAGACTACAGAACTCCATCATAATCATAACTGACTTTATCAAAGAAATCTTACATGATCTTAAATTATGCAAGAGTTACTACTTAGAGGGGAAATTTAAGGCTTGGTTTTGTTCTACTGTTATTAACTAATCTTTTATAATTTATAAGCAATAACAAAGTAGGATCCAATATTTTCTGTTCTGTTCAATTAATTTTGTGCTTGTACAGATGTGGCCTAGTATAGAAATTAAAAAGTAGGTATATGGGCTGGAAAGTTCCTGTTTGCAAGGAGATTACCTTCTAATTGAGGAGACAGATAAAAATAAATAAGTACATACAAGGTCTGTATAGAGTGTTTGCTATTTAAGGTTGTTTCCAGGCTCTTCAAGACAGTAAGAAAAAATATGCTTAAAGGGAAGGATCTAGCTGCTGGGTGAACTGGGTAAGGCCTCCTGAGGAAGCTAGCATTTGACCCAAGTCTTGAAGAAAGACAGATGGCAAGGAGTAGAGATAAGTAGGAAGAGTGTTAAGACATAGAGATGGGAGGTGTATTGGAAGAAAAGAAAGTATGCCAGTTTAGTTGAATTTTAGAGTGTATGGAGGGGAGTAGACTTTAAAAAATATGTATGTGTTTGTAAACACATACATACATATATATAATATATATATTATATATATATATTATATATATACACATATATGTCATTAAATATTTCCCAATTACACTTGATGATCTCATCAGTTTCCATGGATTTAATTATCATTCCTATGCTGATAATTCTCAGATCTAATCATCCTGCCCTAGCCTCTTTATTGACCTCCAATCTCATGTTCCCAACTGTTTTTCAAACATCTCAAATTGGATGTCCAGTAGACATCTTAAATTCAGTACATCCAAAATGGAACTCATTATCTTTCCTCCTAAACCTTCCTCCACTCCTATCTTCCCTGTTACTGTCTAGGGCAATACCATCTTCCTAGGACTTCAGATTCACAACCTAGGAGTTGTCCTTGACTCCTCTCCATCTCTTACCACTCCCCCTTCCCCATATCCAATTTGTTGATTTCACCTCTGCAACATCTCTCATGTTTGCCCATTTCTCCCCTCTGATACTGCTACCACCTTGGTGAAGTGAACTATTTCAAGAGCCTATTGGTGTATCTGCCTGCCTCAAGTATCTCCTCACTCATCCATCTTCCATTCAGCCACCAAAGTGATTTTCCTAAAGCTCAGATCCTCTACTCACAAATTCTGGTGGTTCTCTATTGCCCTCAGGATCAAATACAAAAATGCTCTGTATGACATTTAAAGCCTTGATAACCAAGTTGCCTCCTATTTTTTCCAGTCTTCTTACACCTTAGTACTCACCACATACTCTTGGATCCAGTCACACTGGCCTCCATCTCTCAGTTCCAGGCATTTTTTCATGCCTAGAACGTTCTTACTTCTCATTTCTGCCTACTGACTTCCTTGGCTTCCTTTAAATCTCAATTGAAATCCCATCTTTACAAGAAGCCTTTCTCAACCCCTCTTAATTCTAGCTAATTCTGCTAATTATTTTCTATTTATCCTATGTAGCTTGCTTTGTATATATTTGTGTGCATGTTGTCTCCTCCATTAGATTGTAAACTCCTTGAGGGTAGAGGCCTTCTTTTGTCTCTTTTTGTATCCCCAGTGCTTAGCACAGTGCCTGGCAGTAGTTGGCTTTTAATGTTTTTAATTGATTGATTTATTGATTGAGAGCCTGGCCTCTGTCCCATTTTTCTTAATAGCCCCAGTGCTTAGCACAGTTACTTACACATTGTAGGTGCTTAAAATGCATGTTGAATGAATGAATGATTAAATACATAATAGTTGCCTTCCTCTCTGGGCCTTACAGCTTAAGAAGTTGGCTTTGAGGAATTGTTAAATTGTTAAACTGATTGAAAGTAGGGGCATGAGCTAGACCAAGGATTCCCAACGTGTGTTCTTTGAACAAGGGCAATTCCCCCATATCATCTACATGATTTGTGGGCTAACATTTCAATTTTTATAATATTTCATCATTACCATGCTTTCCTTTAGGCATAAATGAATCATTGAGATTTATTATATTTAATAAAAACTAGATGTTACCTCATTGCTATCTCATCTAAAATTGCAGGAGTCTTCTTATTAATTCTGTTGAGACTTTTCTGTGGTTGAAAGTATATGAACAGATGGGCTAGGCAGACTTCAGGGCCTTTTGCCCCCAACAAAGTGGTGTGCAGTCTGAAAAATTTTGAGAGAAAGAACACTAAATGACCTCAGAGGTCCTGTGCAATTATATCTTTCCATGACTCTCTGACCTAGCGGTTCCCACACTAACTTTAATGGGAATGATGTAGACCTTTGCTGTTTAGCTCTCATAGAAAATGCTGTATTTATAGAGCACATCTTGAACTCAATCATTACCCACAGCACCCCAGTTAGCAGGATGAGTGTTATTACTCACTATTTCAGAAATATTAATGTGGCATTTTAGAGTTAGAAGTGACCTAAGAGATTATGCAGTTCAGCCTCCTAATTTAACAAATAAGAAGATTTAGATTAATAGAGGTTAACAGATTTGTTCAAGGTCATATAGCTAGTTCATAGGAGAACCAGGCCTAGAACCCATGTCTTCTGACTCCCAATGCAATCCCTCTTTCACTATATATAACTTAGTATTTTTTCATCACCTTTTCTGTACCCAGTCATGTAATAAGGGTTGTAGAAGTTACAAAAAGTATAAGAAGAGTTTATATCTAGTTGGGAAGATCACACTGATATATATGAAGCAATTAATGAGTCATACTATACCACCAAGACTCTCACCTGGGCAATGTAGAAGAAATTAGGGGGGTAGTCTTGGTGGGAAGAATGTTCACTTTGGCACATCTCATGGGTTTTTACCAGCTGCTGAAAGTGAGGCATGAATATGAATGCATGAATAGTGCTGTAACTGGTAGTGTGTGGGTGGTGTGGGGTAGAAGGAGGAAGCCAAGCTGAAGAAGGGATCAAGGGCTTCAGTAGATGAAGGCAGTGCTCTAAGAAAGAGTTGGGGGCAGATGGACATGGCGGTGGTTCAAAGCTAGATGGTAGGAAAGGAAGGATATGGGAATGTGAGATTAGCCAAAGTCTCTGCCATTAATAGGAGATGATAGTTCTGTAGGAAATTGTTATCTGCATCCTCTAAATTACTTGTCCTGGAGTAAAACACCAGCTTCTGTGCTGTAGTTACAATTCTGGGGATTGAGGGCTTAAATGGAAAGTTGTGATGAAGACTGTGCCAGAACTCAGTGTAAAAGTCCCCAAGCTGCTTGCATCATCGAGGAAATTATTCTCATAACCACTCACCTGAAATTAGCATTTTACTCCTTAAAGGGTTAAATCTAAGGTCAATCGTTTTCCATAGATTTATCTGCATTCTCTTTGTAAAAAGACACCACAGCACCCCTCGTGCACCAAGTCGTTCTCTTCATGCTGCAGTATGATGCACAGGAAGAGAGTCTCATAGAAACTTAAAGCTAGGATGGAATATTAGAGATTCAATTTGGTCCATCACTTTCATTTTAAATAAACCTCAAGTCTGGAAAGAGGAAGGGAAAGAAAAGGGAACAAGAATTTATTGAGCACCTGCTATTTG
This sequence comes from Phascolarctos cinereus, assembly GCF_003287225.1. Classification (NCBI taxonomy): domain Eukaryota; kingdom Metazoa; phylum Chordata; class Mammalia; order Diprotodontia; family Phascolarctidae; genus Phascolarctos; species Phascolarctos cinereus. Next base: position 202,068,937 of record NW_027555736.1, read on the forward strand.
CCCGGCATTGTGCTAAGTGATTTACAAATATTATCTCATTCAATCCTCTTAACAATCCTGGGAGGTAGGTGCTATTAATATCCCAATTTTACAGATGAGGAAACTGAAGCAAACAGAGGTTAAGTGACTTGCCCAGAGTAACAGAGCTAGCAAGTGTCTGAGGCTGAATTGAAACTCAGGTCTTCCTGACCGTAGGTCTAGCATTCTATCCACTGCCCTACCTAGCCAACTCCAGTGAACGGAAATTTGCAACTTTATCCAGCTATGCTGGGCAACCTGGGAACAGGAACATAGAAATCATACGGTAAAATTTACCCAAGGGGGAGAGGGAATAAGCATTTATTATGTACCTACTATGTGTCAGGCACTGTACTAAGTGCTTTAAAAAGAGGAGATGATTTGCCCAAGGTCATACAGGTAGCTGGTGGCAGAACTAGCTAGCATGAGAACCCAGTTTTCCTATTGGCCAGTTCTGTACTCTTTAGTAATGATAGATGACATTTATTTAGTTGCTTATTTGTTTTTGATGTCCTTACTTAGGTCCAGACCTCTGACTTTATTTGCTGTAGGGAACTCCCACTGTGGAAATTCTATCCATTCATATCAGTAACCCATCTGTGATTTACAGCCTTAGAAATTTGCCTGAGACGTTGAGAGGTTGAGTAACTTGCCCACAGACACACAGCTTCTACAAACAGAGGCAGGTATTTGTTTAGCACTTTAGAGCTTACAGACTACTTCAAGTCTTTTATGTCACAACAACTTTGAGAATTAGGTGGTACAATGGATAGAGCTGGGCCTGGAGTTAGAAAGATCTAAACTCAAATCTTATTGATCTGGGACACTTACTAGCTATGTGACTCTGGACAAGTCACTTGTTCGCCTCAGTTTGCTCATCTTTAAAATGGGGGTAACAATAGCATCTACCTTCCAAGGTTGTTGTGAGGATCAAATAAGATAGTAATTGTGAAGAGCTTAGCATTGTGCCTGGTCCATAGTAGGCATTATATAACTTGTAGCTATTTTTATTATTATTATTATTATTATTATTATTATTATTACTTTACAGATAAGGAAACTGATGCTTACACAGGTTAAGTGACTTACTCATGACTTTGGAATGACATTTGGATACTTCAGTGGATCTATGACCTCCTTCATGTGGCTAATTCCTCCATTAATGCAGAGCACAGTCCAACCATAGCTTTTCATCCTGTGTATCCCTTTTTCATGTTCTCCCATCAGCTCCACAGGGGATTCATCTGTTGTTGTCTGAACTTCCTTCCTGAAGAGGACCATGACATCAAGGAGGTGATGCTGTGACTTGCAGGTGAATTGGATTTAAGTGAGAAAAGGCTGTGCAAAGTCACCAGCCTCACTCTCTCCTCCAGAGCCATCTGGGTCCAGTGGCAAAATATAGATCAGGACGACTGGAGATGGCCCTGAATTCAGGGAGCCCTTGGCCTTTTTTTGATGAAGGTTTTCTTTTTACTCTCATCAGTTTTTTTTTAGGCACCAACGAAGCCACCCAGGATCTGCTCACCTGTCACGCAGCATTCTTGCTGCATGTCCGGCCATCTCCTTTTCCAGTCCACATTACCTCTTTGGTATCTTTTCAGCACCTTCTTGTACTCATGTCATCACTGGCGATATGTTGCAGACAGCATATATCCGCCATTCATTTCTCTGTTATCCTTTGAGTGATTAACAATTCTGACTCTTCAGAGACTGTGATATTCTAAATCATAATTCATGATGTCACTGGAAATAAATTAATATTTTAAATGATTTTTGTTTGTTTCAGAGAGAACAACTTCCCAAGTAAAATCCAGCCTGTTTTCTTTTTCCCTTTCAGTTCTAGGCCCAGTCCTAATCCATTTGCAGACTTCAGATATACATATTGTTGGAACAGATTATGGTTTGTCCAATCAATTGAATACTGTAGTCTGGACAAGAGGCAAATAAATTTCTTCCATTCTTTCCTCTCCTCCTCCACATCATTCTTTTCATATTAGGAGTAAAATAATTACGGGAAAACAGTGGAAAAAATATTCAGGAAAATAGATTTCACTATTTAGATTTAGCTCAGATAGAAACAAAAACTTAAAAATGGGACTATCTTCTAGAGATCAATAAGCATCTTATCAGGCTCCTTTCCCTTACTCATTTATAAGCAAAGGCTCCTTGCAGGAAAGGAGTAAGTCACCAACCAGAGCAATTACTAAATACAATGGCCTCCAGGAGTAATATGAAATGGACAGGGAAACAAATGGTAAGAATGGCCCTCAATCTGAGAAAAGCTCCAACATGGCCAAGATGGGTTGCCATTTTGAAAGATTAGGAAATCAAAGGCAATTCAGGAAAAAAAAAAACGCCTAAAGATGGTAGAGTTTATTGCCATGCTGATCTGCTGGCATTGCACAGATTTAGGAAGGCAGGTGGCACTTAAACTGGTAAGGTATTGAAACATGGCAACAAGATTGAAGATAGCCTTCTGAGCCATGAAGGTATAGGTTCCAAAGATAAACTAGCATTCCTTCTCTACTTAATTGTCCAAGTTCTTGCCAAAACACTTTTTCCCTATGCTTTTTAAAGCCTTCAGAGGACACAATTAGGAAATCCTCAATTAATGTGTTAATGGACTTTAACATCTGCAAATCTCTCTTTTGATTGGCAGGCTGTGTCCAGTGCCTTCTGTAACAGAAGCAGCAGCCACCTCACCTCTCCCCCTGCCTCTTGCCACCAAAACTAGGCTGGGCTCATTGAGAGCCCTAGAGAACAAATACGTGAATCTAGAATCCTAATCTTTCAGCAATAAAATGCTTGGATAATTTGGTCCAGGGTGAACACAAGACAACTTCTTCAACCTTAGTTGTGTTTGCAGAGATTGCAGGGGTCCATTAACTTTTTCAAAAAATGTTTTGATATTTTAAAAAAATAATTAAAAATAAATTTTAATTTAATTTTTTTAAATTAAAAGAAATTTTTTTTAACATTTTGATAACTGTATTTCAGTATTGGTTTCCTTTGTAATCCTGTGTATTTTATGCATTTAAAATCATTCTTCCAAGGCACACCAAGGCTAAACCAGACTGCCAAAGGACCCTTGTTGTTCAGTCTTTTTCAGTCCTTGTTCAACTCTTTGTGACCCCATCTGTATTTTCTTGGCAAAGATCCTGGTATAGTTTGCCATTTTATTTTTCAGGTCATTTTACAGATGAAGAAACTGAGGCAAATAGGGTTAAGTGACTTGTCCAGAGTCATACAGCTAGTAAGTGTCTGAAGCCACATTTGAACTCAGAAAGACGTCTTCCTGACTCCAGGCCCGGCACTCTATCTACTGCACTACCTAGATGCCCTTGCAAAGGGCCCTCCACTCACACACATACACACACACACACACACACACAAACACACACACGAACAAGAACCCTTGTTAGAATCAAGAGAGACAAAAGAAGAGAGAAAGGGGTGGGTTTCATATCATTTTCATGAGCAGGAGGTTAGTTTAGATGCAAGAAAATGCTGGCTTCTACACATTCTCCAGAGAGCTTTCTTGACAGAGAAACTTTCAGCCTGGGAGGAAAAAAAATTCACTTTGCAGTTTGTTTACTCTCTTCCCACTCCTATTCTATTCCTTCAGAGCTGGATTCCCATAGGAAATGAACCCTTAGGTCATTGGTATTTATGAAGGATTCTCTTCAGAGAAGTTTGTAATATCTTGGAGGCATTTTCTAAATTAGAGTCAATACACTCTGTATACCAATGAGGTAGCAGAAGAGTACAATAAAGCAATTAGCCGTCTGCAGTTAGTTAATTAAGAGATACTGCAATACCTTAGCCCAGGGCATTAAAGTAAATCTAGCTGATAAAATAGAAATTGGCAAATTAGCAGGATTGACAGGATACAAGAGTATAATGAGTTATTCACATAGAAATCCTTGGATTTTTTTTTTTTAGGTAGATGAGAACAAGCTACAGGAGGTCATATCAAATTAGGGAATCACTTAAAGTAAGGGTTCTCAAGTTTTGGGAAGGCATTGATACCATTATTTGTTTGCTTTGGAGGCAATCTCCTCCTTTTCTTCCCGAAAAGTGGTAAAGTGCATATTCTGATAACAACAAAAATCTAGAGACCTCTAAAATCCCTTTCGGCTTTAAATTCTGTCATAATCTTCTTAGAGGTAGGGAATAAATCTTTAATTCATTCATCACTGCAGAATTTTCCCACCCTGTCAGGCCTCCTAAAGTCCTACTCTGATACCTCCTCATACTACGGAAATGGCAAGGAGTAAGATTTAAAAGATTCTCAGAACTAGAAAACAAGTTATGGTTTTACCAAGTTGGAAAGGTTTCCTGTATGAGCCAGGCGACAGCCCTTATGTTTCTATTGTCCCAAAACAATAGCTAAGTGCAAATAGGTTTATTGTGAGAAGGTTGACCAACAGGTGAGGGATTCGGTTGTGGTTGTGGTTGTGATTGTGGCTGTGGCAGCTCCTGAAAACTTGAAAACTGTCTGCTAAGATGTGAATGGTGCAGTAGAGAGAGTTCAAGCCCTGGAGTCAAAAGGATCAGAGTTCAAATACAGCCTCAGACACTGATTAGCTGTGTGACTCAGGGCAAATCACATACCTTTTTTTTGACTCAGTTTCCTCATCTGTAAAATGAGCTGGAGAAGGAAATGGCAAACCACTCCAGTATCCTTGCCAAGAATACCCCAAATGGGGTCATGGAGAGTTGGAAACGACTGCAAAATGATTGAATAACAACAAAAGATATGGGGAGGGAATGATTTGCATTGTTAAAGGGAAAATCAATAAAATTACTGATCATTTCAAGTATGTATAGAGGTCAGGGTCTTGGAGCATATTTTATTATTTTTTTATGGTGCCATGAACCCAGCAGGGATTTAAATGTAAACTGAAGCATTAAAATATTCTAAGTTGTAGACAGAAGCAGACTATAAGTACGAGGCAACCGGCTAGAACTGGGGAAGTTATAGGAAGGTCATGGGGGGTGGGGGTGGGGGGGTAAGAGGTTTCTGGCCAGAAGAGAAAACCAGGAATAATAAGTTCAGTATAATCATTAACAATAAGACCAGAACAAACTGTACATCAGGTCTAGGTGGGCAGACAAGTGGTGTAGGTGAGCAAAATGGGAGACTGGTAATTAGAGTTTTTAAAGACTGGGATTAGGACACATAGAATGCTACTTTTTAACTTATCCTGTTGGATATAGAAAGGTTTTATCTTGATTTTGAAACACCATCTTAAATCTTGATTAGGGAGAAAAGGGTAAGTGGGTAAGCATAGAAAATGGACAGGAAGTATGTCAAACCAGGGCAATAGATAAGCAGTACACATTAATTGCCAGAGAACTGCCTGCTTAGATTATCTCCCTCAGAAGTATTCAGTGATAAGCTGAAAACCCTGTTTTTCAAAGATATGAGTAGAAGAATTGGAGGTAGGGAGAAAACTGAAAAGTTTTTAAACTTCTCAAGAGGAGGGATTTTCACACCCACACATGGGTACATAGGGTAATAGTTAATTATTCAGTGCTTAGAAGAGAAAGGAATATCTATAATGAGGGTTAGCCTTCTCCTTCCAACCCTCTCAATCAAATGAGACCACTAAGACCCTCAAGATAAAAATCGAGAGACCAGTGCAGCTAGGTGATGCAGTAGACAGAGCTCCAGCCCTGGAGTCAGGAGTACCTGATTTCAAATCCAGCCTCAGACACTTGACACCCACTAGCTGTGTGACCCTGGGCAAGTCACTTAACCTTGATTGCATCACCAAAAAGAAAAAAAAAATCTAGAAACCAAAGGTGGTATTTCATCTTCTTACCAATAAAATGCTAGAAAGCCCAAGCAGAGATTGAGAAACAGCAATTCCCCCAAAGTCTGAATCCTAAAATATGAAAGGCACAAGAACTAAGTTCTATGATGTTTAAAAATTTCCAAAGACACAGTTTCTGGGTAATTAACAATTTTATTAACCATGCTAGCAATAATTAATAAAAGGGTCAGTGGCACTGTCAAATGCCAAAGACCCCTTATGAAATCCACTTAACACTTACATGTCCTTGGAAGAGCAGGTATTCCTGAGGGTGGCAATCAACTCTGATTCGTTGACAGTTAAGGAGAAGAATGAATATTAAGAGAGGTGGACAGATTCTAGTGAAGGGCTGGGGAATGTGACTGATCATTCACTTCCAGGCCACCCCCAGCCTTAGGCAACCTCCACCAAGGATCTACCTCTACTCAGACCTCGCTCAGTGGAACACAGTGGGTCAGAATTCACCTTAGATTAAATTTTTGGTTAGTTTTTCTAGTTGGGTGGGGCAACAACTCCCACCCAAGATTGAAAGGCACGTGCTCAGGTGATTTAGGCAATCTCATCCACCAACAATGTTGTTCAGGTGCTGGCTTGGCATAATAGAGAAGGAAGGTCTAGGAAGGGAAAAAAACCTGCATCTCCTCAATAATTGGTTATTTAATAATCATTTCTCTCAGTCCACATTGCATGTTTCTCTACCTGTGAGTGACATGTGCTTTGCTTTGGTTTCAGACCCAGGACAGGCCCAGAAAACATGGCCCTGTAGAGAACTGAAAGAGGTAGAGATTTCAGAAGTGGGAGGCACTGATCACCCCCACTCACCTTGACAAGAGCTGAGCATTGTTCCTGCACGTTAGAGTGCAAAAGTTTCTTGCAAACAAAAAGGGGAGAAGAGAGAAGAAAAGTCATTATAGGAAGTGAGATCAAAAAGTCAAGTTAACAACAAGCATTTATTATCCTTTCCACAGGACCTGGTACATTGTAGGCACATAACAAATGTTTCTTGAATACTTGAGTGATTGGGGAGAAGGAGGTCAAGGCCAAAAAACCAGAGCTAGTGAAAAAGACGAAAAGGAGGCTTAATTTGAGTGATAGGAGGTTGGGACTGGAGACTAGTTATAAAGTTTTGGATATTGGAAGCAATATGATTCCCAGGAATAATAAAGTCTAAGGTAGGATCATAGTATTATGGGACTTAGGTGTCTTGGAGAGGAAGACTGTTGACATGGAAGAGATTGGTAAATTTTATGGACAGAGGGGTCATCAACATGAACATTGAAATCCCTAAGAATATTGGAAGGGAAAAGGGTTAGGGAGGGAGGAAGACACCTATGGCCAAAGATTCCCCAACCCTGGATAAGTATTAAAGCCATTAAAATCCTGGGGTAGTTTTCTGAAGTTTGGTAGAAAAGAGCATATATAAGTAATATAAATATATACATAGATAAATAATAATATATAATGTCACTAGGTGCCCAATTCTTCCCTTTGGGCATGGCAGGAGCTAGAATAATATGTATTTTAAAAAGCTTTTTTGTTCAGTTCAAACCCCACCCATCCAAGTTGGTATTCCCAAAGAATGTATTTCTTTCTCTCTCCTGTGTCTCTAGCCAACCAGAGCCTCCTCTAATTTGCATTTAATCACACACACACACACACACACACACACACACACACACACGGAGCAATTTCCTAGAGAAACTGAGTTCTTGTGAAAACATATGGCAAATAGAGAAAGCAAATAGAATCTTTACCAAATAAAGATTGTGGTTACAGTTTCAGGGCAAGAGCCATAAGTGAGGTAAGGGACAGGGAAGCAAGATTATCACCAGTTTCATTCTGGGGTAAATGGGGACAGCAACAGTCATGTCACACCTTACTGTTTGATTTTCCACAGAGCCGTCTTTTCCCGATGCCTTGTTCCCAGCCAGAGCAGAAGTTTCAGCAGGGACAGCAGCAGCATCTGGTGGCCTCCCAGTGGGACTGCTCTCCCTTCATCTCACTTTTATAACTTATCCTACAGAGGGCCTGTCATCCTCAACCCAGTAATATTTCCTCACTTCTTCCCTCTTCTCTTCTCATATTTCAGATCTCCCTCCTCCTTCAGGAGAAGACAAGACCATCACTTTCAGAGACAGCCAGAGTGCCTATGATCTTTGGATCAGAATACACTGAGGACATCCATCATAGCTGTTTCAACTCCTTGGGAAAAGGGATTACATAAGCAATACAGCGTCCTTGGGACAGACCATGGTTTCAGTTAAAGTGAAGAAGACATTTCTTGAAAAGTGCAAAGGTATATGAGAGTTTGCTAAGAAACAGAGTGGAAGATCCAAATGGTGCTGCCAAACCAAAGAATATAAAAATAGAACAAAATTTAGCTCCTATCTTTTAGGATTATAATCTAGTAGACATGGACACAAAGAGGTACAATATGAGAAGTGCAAGGTGGAAGTCCAAGGTGCTAGCTGAGGAGGGAGTGTACAATATGAAAAATAATGACAAATAGAGTTGTAACAAGAAATTCTTTCATCTAGGCCAAAAAAAACTATATGCAGGAAAGAAAGAAGGAGACTCTAACTATGGCTTCAGTTACAAAGGAAGAGGGGGTGGAACATTTGTAAGAGCATCTATCTTTTGGCTCATGCACGGTAAACACAAGGGCAGGTTTTGAGAGAGGGCCATAGCATAGGGCCATGCCCTAAAGGTAGTGCTCTGGGGCCAGGCTTGGCAATATTATGTACAATGACCAACAGAGAAGTACAAGGTCTCTTTACACACCCATATAGTTTCTTGGGACAAAGTTTTAATCTCCTCACCTCCTTATAGCTCTAAGGATAAGTACTTTAATATAATGTGAATCTCTTTTAAGTACCTAAAAGGCAAAAATTGCTCTGGGTATTCAAAGTGGAGAAAGATCCTTCCAGATAGCAAAGGAAATCTCATGACCAAAGGCCTGATGGCAGGAAAACATGAGATGTTGGATAACAGCTCAAATTCTAAATTAGATCTATGATTTCTTCAATGTGAATATCCCCTCCAATACAGATGGCTACTCATCTATGTCTGCCCAGCCAAGGCAACTTTTAGGCATGTTCTAAAATACATTCTTCCAAATTGTCTAGGAGTCTTCCTTCCTTTCTCTTGACACAATAAGGATACATGTGGAGCCTATAAGCCTGCCTTTGGTTAGCCCCCTTTCTATGACCACATCTCTAGTCCATCTTCTTTTTTCAATATCCAAATTCTTTAATGACAGTCTTTACTCTTGTTCTCCAAAGTTGTTTGGAGAACATAATGCATAGCAAACTGCTGACCCTGGACCTCTCCATGATCCCTGTTGGTAAGAGTAACCAAAATTGGTTGGCATGTGAAAAACATGTAGATAAATAATAGGACCCAAGCCTAAGGCAATCTTTTGGTTATTTGCTGAGAATGAGGGAGAAGGGATGCTTGAAATTGGAAACTTAAAGACTATGGGAAAGACGTAAGAAATAGAAGGAGTCTGGAAGAGATGAGTCAAAGTATTACAGATCAACAGTGAAAACCTAACTGAGGTTAATCTTTCTGGCTGGAAAGCTTGTACCATTGAGCAAGAATTAACAAGAGCTACCAGCCCAGATTGCATGGTAGTCCTCCAATGTGTTCTTAAATTAGCACACATGCATCTGCTAGACTAAGAGAATATTGTGGCACACTGAGTCAGCTTGTGCTGAGCCAACTATTTTCTTACATTAAAACTATTCTCATCCTAAAACTGCAACCACAGACACATCTGGGAGGAAAATGACAGCTGCCTGAATCAGCTTATATATTGTGTACTATCCCCCAGATGCTATTTACGTTTTAAAAATTAGAATCAGAGAATTTTCTTTTTGTTCTTGTCTCATTTTAATTTGGGTGAGAGAGAGAGAGAGAGAGAGAGAGAGAGAGAGAGAGAGAGAGAGAGAGAGAGTGTGTGTGTGTGTGTGTGTGTGTTTTGTAAATCAGCTTGGTTTTCCACCATACCATGAGGAATTTCCCAAGGCAAAGCCCTGCTCAGCTTAATTGTTTGGTTTATTTTAAAAAATCATATTTGGAGAGACAAGAAGGTACCCCTTAGACAAGGAATTTCAATATTCTATGCATGGCCATTGCTAGAAGATGGCCTGGACTCACTAGTGAGTATAAGGCTTGGGGCTACTCCTTGTGGGGGTTCTACCCATACATTTATACAACTAAAATAGGAATGGTGAAGCCAAGGAGGCTACAGAATATTTCTAATGATGACTTACACTCAAGAGGTGGCATTAAGGGATAGCTTTGATGTGTGGTCTGAAATGTGTAAACAAAAAAGAAGGTGGATGGCTAACACCATGGGAGAGAGGAATAACAGATGAGCCAAAGTGTTCCTCTGGTACCTACTAAATGCTGCAGGTTTGGTGGGTCCTTTGTGGGAAGTGAGCCAAGAACACAGACAAAAAATTACGTGAGATGAGAAGGCATGGATATACTTTGATCTCCACTGAATTTAAGGAGTATCCACAACTATCAGACAATGGATCCTTTGAAATACTGAGGTAAAAAAGCAAGTTAAAAGGGCCCCTGCAATCAATCCTCAATAAACACTTATTATAAGCCAGTCACTATGCTAAGGGCTGACCATATAAGAAAAGGCAAAAGTCAGTGCCTGCCCTCAAGGAGCTCACTTAACCATTCCTCTAGAAAGGAAGAAGTCACCAAAGCATCATAGGTAGCCTGAAGCCTGGGGGCTGTGCCACTTTCTTTGTATGGGTCTCATTTTTTTTTAATCATAAAATGCTATTAAATTTAGGAGAAGAATGTAGAGTTCATCTGATCCTACTCCCTCATATTATGGATGGGTTGCAAAAGGAAACTGAGGCCCCAAGGAGTAAAGTGACTTGCTCATGAGCATACCTTTAGTTAGGGGCATTGTCTTATGGTAGTGTTGATAGAGGGGTGACCTTGAAATCACAGGCTCTGAGTTCAAATGCTCTGTTACTTACTCTTTTGTGATCTTGGGCAAGTTACTTAATCCTCTGGGCCTCAGTTTCCTCACCTGTAAATTGAGTGGGTTGGACCAGATGACCTCTAAAGATCTGTCCAGTTCTAGATCTACTTATGCCAAGGGTGGAACTAGACTCCAGGCCTTTGAACTGATAGTCCATTGTTCTTTTCCTCAGGTTTCCTGCACCAGTTCTACTTCTGGCAAGAGGCTGACCACAAATTGAGTCATTGGAATGTATTCTACTCATAAATGGGGGCATTATTAATACCAGGTAGTGGAACTGCCCCTCCACTCCCACCCACTACTTTTCTGAGTCATGACTTAGACTTGAGCCACCTAACACCTAGGGCCTAACACCGCTGATTTGCTCTGCCCTAGTAGGGATGGCTCTCATTCTATATTTACAGTCAGTCAACAAGCATTTATCAAATACCCCCTACATGCCAGGCACTGTGCTAAGTGCCAGGGATACAATGAAAGGCCATAAAACATATAAAGTTAACATGTCATGCTGCAAAGAAATTAACCTTCTTATTAAATTAAGAAGTTAAATATAAAGCAAAGAAATTAACCCTAGAGCCTCTGAATGAACCCCAGGATGTTAAAAAGAAAGTTAAAGTCTAAAAATGCAAAGCTGATAACTTCTTACTCAGTACTTGCTTGCTTACATATCCTATCTAATTATTTTTCTAGTGACTAAATCCTTGAATGACAGCCAGAACAATTCAGTGTTTATCACTATAGATCCTCGTCTAATCAATGCATTTCCTACTAAGATTCATAAAATGTTACCTGAAACTAAAAGCACTGAGGTCTGTGAAAAGTAAGTTAAGTCAACAAGCATTTGTTGAGTGCTGACTACATGCCAAACACTGGGTTAAGCATTGGAAAATAGCCAAAAACTGTAGCTAATGTTCAATTTTAAGAAAAGTATGGCCTAATTTAGATGAGATGAGTAATAGAACCAAGGATCAAAGCTGAAAGGGAGTTCAGAGGTCATCTACTTTAATCCCTGCATTTTAAAACTAAGTAATCTATGGACCATTAAGGTTAAGTGACTTGTCCAAAATTCAGAAAGTCCTAAGGTGGTGAAGTAGATAGAGTGCTGGGCCTGGAGTCAGGAAGACTCCTCTTCCTGAGTTCAAATCTAGCCTCACTTATTAGCTGTGTGACCCTGGACAAGTCACTTCAAGCTGTTTGCCTCAGTTTCCTCATCTGCAAAATGAGCTGGAGAAGGAAATGATAAACCCCTCCAGTATCTCTGCCAAGAAAACCCCAAAAGGGGTCAGGAAGAGTCAGACATGACTGAAAAACAAATGAACAACAACAATCATGACGCGTGACAGGAACCCAGATTCTGATTCTAGAACCCATGTTCTTTCCACCTTATCCTATTGTCTCTTAATTAGCATGTATATTGTATTTTTAAGATCCTTGAAACATTTAAATGTTAAATTTGTAATCACTGAAATTCCTCTCAGGAATTGTCTTCCAACCAGGAGTATGCTGGTAAGTGTTTAACAACCAGCTTACCAAAAAAAAATTACTGACAATATACTTTTAAATTAAATCTGCACTATTAACATCTTCTCCACCACCTTCATAAATTTAGATAATCAGCAAAACAATAATCAAACCCTGATTTGTGACATTTGCTGATTTCCATAGTATAAATACACTGAAAATTTAACAGCTGGCTCCCCAGCTGGTTTGAGCTGGCTCTGGCACATATTTTTAATGATGAGTAGGAAAAGAGCCCCAAGTTTATTTGTTTGTTTGTTTTTAAAGCTCTGACAATCTGAATTGATATGATCTTCAGAAACACCAAGATTCCTTGATAAAAAGCCTTTGGTGATTCACAGGTGAGTCTGCTCTTCACATACTTTGGAAACAAAATGTTATTCATGTATTTTGTTTTTAGTGTCACCTTCATAAACATATATGGTACATTTCATACATTAGGAGATTTTTTCAAGGGAAAAATATATTGGATATTCAATCATAAAGGACATTATTTTTATTCACCAAGCTAAAGAAAAAATACTAAACTTAAACTAAATTTTTTTAACAACTAAAACTTTACCTAAAAATGCGAATTAAAAAGCAAGACATAAAATACCAATTTTTTTAAACATTAGGGTGTAACTGGGCACATCCTGCACATGCCTTTATTTTTGAATGTATATTTTCCTGCTTCCCAATACAATAAGCAGTTAGAGAGAAAGAGAGAGATATAGAGTAGGAGAGAGAGAAGAGAAAAAGAGAGAAAGAGAGACAAAGACAGAGACAAAGTTCAGGAAAACCAACAAATATATCAACTGAGACATTTAGTGAAGTCAGTAATCCACACCCATAATACCTTTGCAAAGAAAAGAGTGAGGTACGTTTTATCAACTCTTCTCCAGGATCAAAACTGGCAATTTTAATTATGCAAGCTTTTAGGTCTTTGTTGTTGTTTTCCATTTACAACGTCATAATCATCATGTGTATTGTTTTCTCAGCTCTGATTGCTTCATTCTACATCAGCGATTATGTCTTTGAATGCTTCTCTGAATTCCTCATATTCAACATTTCTTGTGGTACAGTAATATTCCGTTGCCATCATGTATAATAATTTGTTTAGCCATTTCCCCATCAGTGAAAATCTACTTTGTTTAAATTTTTTTGAAAACCAAAATTTCTGATCTGGTCATTTGGGTGTAGATGGCACTTTTCTGTTTCTTTTTTTTTTAACCTCCTTGAGGTTATATACCTAGCAGTGTGATTCATGGGTCAACAGGAACTCTATCTTCAATCACAGAAACCTGAAAGAGTTAAGGAACCAAGATAGTAATTGTTCAAAGACAGAAGGTCTTTGTAGTCAAAAGCCTATGTTTGAATGCTAATAACTCTGTGCTGTGCCATCCCCAATAAGTAATCCAACATCTCTGAACCTCAATTTCCTTATCTATAAAAGAGGAATAAAAAACTTCCACAGCCTACCTCTTCAAGTTGAGGAAAGTGTTTTGTAAACCATGAAGTACTATAGGAATGTGAGTTAATGTTATCTTTTTTGAAAGGATGGAAAGCAATAAGTATTATCCTTTTTCTCCCTTGGAAATCTTTGATATATTTTATTTTTTGCAGTTTTAATATTGTTACTGGTGGTTTTGAATAGAATTTGGAATTTTGATTAATTTCACCTTATCACACCTGTATGCCCTGTAGCTATTTTAGGAAAGAGTTTAGAAATGCAGTAAAATGTTTCCTTTTTCTAGACTTCAGAATTTCTTTGATAAGAAAAATACAAGAATATGTTTTGTTTTGTTTTGTTTTGTTTTCCTAGTCCTATATGGAGAAATCTGCAATGAAAATATGAACTCTTTCTACAGACTCAGAAAGCCAAATTCCAGGCCCTATGGAAGCTCCTTTTCTGATTTCCACAACATTATCATCTCTTCTGTCCTTACTGAAAATCTTTTCAAATCTCTAGCACTGAAGCTATAAATGCCCTCAAATTCTATCGTCCTCATCACTCTGCACCTGAGCTCTATTTCTATCACAAGGCCCAAAAACATATTTCCTTCTCTCCTTGCTTTTCACTATAGTGGCCTTCAAGTTCTGACTACACAGTTACAGTGTAGACTCCACAAGAAATAAACACAAACTAATATTCTTATTTTATAATGGTAAGAGTGGAATTAAATCTTTAGTAGGTTTTGTTGCTTACATTTACTTAATAAAGGCAAACAAGTGATTAGTCAGAAACGGGTCCATATGTACGCAATGATTTATAGCAGCTCTTTTTGTGGTGGCAAAGAATTGGATATTGAAGGGATGCCCATTAATTGGGAATGGCTAAACAAGTTGTGGTATATGATTGTAATGGAATATTATTGTATCATAAGAAATGATGAGGAGGAAGCTCTCAGAAAAACCTGGAAAAACTTGCATGAACTGATGCAAAGTGAAGTGAGCAGATCCAGGAGAAAACTGTATGCAAAAACAGCAGTATTGTACAATGATCAGGTGCGAGTGACAGCTATTCTTAGCAACATAATGATCCAACACAATTCTGAAAGACTTATGATGAAAAATGCTATCCACCTCCCAAGAAAGAACTGATGGAGGCTGAACGCAGATTGAAGCCTACTAGGTTTATTTTCTTTGGGCTTTTTTCCATATTTTTTCTTTGCCTATTTTTTTTTCTTTTGCAACACAACTAATATGGAAATATGTTTTGCATGACTGCACGTGTATAACCTATATCAAATTTCCTGACATCTCAGGAAGGAAAGAGAGGAAGGAAGTGATTCGGCAGGGTGAAGATAATAACCTCTGGGCTTAATTTTATTCCAGTGCCATTGTTCCTCCATTTTTTTGTATTGAAGAGATTTAGAACTGACCCTACTCAGTAAACTCTAGTGGCTGCCTATGACCTCTAGGATTAAATACAAACTCCTCAGCTTGTCATTTAAAGCTTTTCCTAACCTGGCCCATCCTACTTTTCCGTCATTCTTGCCCAGTATCCAGATCCTAGAGCCTCGCCTTACTGTCCTTGTTTTTCCTCACCCACAATGCTCCATCTTCCACTCCGGCTTTGTTCCAGCTGTTGTTCCCCCTCTTCTTCCTTTAAGAGATCTTCCCTGATCTCCCTCAAGACCCTCAATTGCTACATTCCATGTAAGGGCTTTCTTGTCACCCCACTCACACTGGTAATTTCCCCCCTCCACCTCCAGTATTACCTCATACCTGCTTTGTATGTGTTTTATACATTTTGGTTGTTGTTGTTGAGTTATTTCAGTCATGTCCAATTCTTCATGACTCCATTTGGGGGTTTTCTTTGCAAAGACACTGGAATAATTTGCCATTTCCTTCTCCAGCTTATTTTACAAATGAGAGAATGAGACAAACAGGGTTAAGTGACTTGCCCAGGGTCACACAGCTAAGCAAGTGTCTGAGGCTAGATTTGAATTCACGAAGATGAGTTTTCCTGAGACCAAGCCCTGTGCTCTATCCACTGTGTTACTTGGCTACTCTGTTTTATAAATACCTCTTTATGTATATGAGCATGTTGTCTCATCTATTAGAATCTAAACTCCTTGAGATCATGGGTTACACTTTTGTCTTTGAATCTCCAAGACTGAGCACAGCACCAGGACTGTGCTTAACAAAAGCTTGTTGATTGATTGATTTACCTGGTACAGAGCGACTACACACCATGTGAAACCAGTGGAGAGCAGGTTCATTGGGAATAGCAAAATGTCATAGTTCTAAAACACTGGATGCCCTAAAGCATCAGAGGCATAAATTGCTCCATCCCCATGTGTGCTCTACCACTTGGAAACCCAGGCCATATGTGTTCCCTGTTTATCCATTCTTATCAATGATGTTTATGACAGAGTATGCCCCAAGTATAAGACAAAAATATTTCATTGCTACTTTTCTTTGTGAAATGAAAATTAAATTAAATACTACTTCATTAAATGCCTTTGTTTTGAACTAATTACATCCTCTAGCTGACTAATAAAGGCAAATACAGTGGTGGAAGCTAAGGTTTCAAGTGGATGCAGATTCAAAGAGCACTTTAAATCTGGGCAGCCTTCTCTAGGATACCCACGTGCAAGTTGATACTACATAGCCAGATGCTATATGGTCATACAACATTACATTTTTATGGGCTTTAATTTTATCTAGCCCAAAGGAAAACAGCCTTTAAATAATCAAGGCCATTTGTGTGTCCCCAAACCAAATTGCTACACAACTCATTTTCCGTTTCAAAAACTTTATTATTTCTAGCCCCAATTGTCACTTAGGCAGGACAGATGTTTGATAGTCCCTTATGCCCCTTTCAGATTTGGTCTTGTAAGTCTGTGTGTATGTGTGTACATGCATGCGCATTCGAATGTGTGATGGTTACAAGGGAGTAAACAGGTGGGAAAATTCACATGGCATGCTCAATAGGTTCCTGATTTCACAAACTACCAAGTGTAATTTAAGAACAATGACAAATGTTAAGCAATTACATTATTTGGATCACTTAGTTAAGTACTAGAGAAGATCCCAGTAAGACAGGTAAGACATGTTTCCTTCTCACCTATAGTCTAATAGTACTATTACATATACCATGTATTATTTTGAATTATGGTTATTTATAAAAGTTTATAAAAAAATTTAAAAAGATATTAAAAAAGGTAAAAAAGGTATTGAGTTTCAAATAGAGAAAGTCCATTACCAACTGACAGGATCAGGGAAGGCTTCATGGAAGAGATGTCATTTGAGTTGAACTTTATAGGATAGTTGGAAATTTAGTACTTAGAGGATAGGACCATTCCAGGCAAAGGGAACAAAGTCAAGCAAGAGCATAGAGATCAGAAAGCATGGAACATAGTTTATATAGAGAAAGAGTAAATGGAGACTTCAAAGATATATTAACCACTGTAAACATCAACAAACATTCATAAAATGCTTTAAAGTTTGCAAAATTTGCACACTTTACATTCATGTCTTCTCATTTGATCCTCAAAACAGCCCTCTGAGATAGGAGCTATTATTATTCCCAATTTATGGATAAAGAAACTGAGTCTCCGAGAGCCTGACTCCCCTAGAACCACATAGCTAGTAAGTAGCTGAGGTGGGATTCAAGCCTATGTGGTCCCTGACTCTAAATGTGATATACTCTATCAATTTCTCCACACTTGGCTAAAAAGTTCAGAAAGTACTAGATTACACAAGGCCGTGAACATTAGTCTAAACTAGTTTGACGTTATTCAGTACACAATCGGAATTTTGGTCAGGCAAAAAACATGATTTGATCTATAAGTAAATGGACTATGATTAAAAATGGGCTACAATATTGTATCCAAGTCTATATCCCCTATAGCCACTTCCTCGCTTCTTTTCTGGTTAAATGTATTTCCCCCTTTACATTCTATCTGGTAGTAGTTGACATTTATATAGCACTTCAATGTTGGCAAAGCATTTTATAAACATAAATTCATCCAAACCTCACAACAACTTTAGGTACATAGGGATTGCGGGTATTATTATGTCCATCTTATAGATGAGTAAACTAAGTCTCAGAAAAGTTATATGGCAGGACTATGGTCAAAATTTAAGCCCAGGTCTTTCTGACTCTGAGGGACATTACTATAACCACCATGACATACTGCCTGTCATTTCACTCCAGCTCTATTTAATGTTTTTCATTTACTGGTTGTTAAATGTCTATATAGTAGGTCTTGTCATTCCACTCTTCTGTTCATCGATTTTCAATGGTTCCCTTTTGCCTAATTAGTAAAATTCTGACCCTGTTGACTAATATTTAAAGTCCATTCCCACTTTGGTACCACCCCACTTCTCTGTTTCATATTATTCTCCCTCCATACCCTCTCTACTCTAATTAAACTGGATACCTCTCTATTCTCTGAACACATGTGCTTTCCTGACTCAGCCTTTGCTCAGGCTGGTTCCTATGCCTAGAATATTCTCTCTCTCTCTCTCTCTCTCTCTCTCTCTCTCTCTCTCTCTCTCTCTCTCTCTCTCTCTCTCTCTCTCTCTCTCTCTCCTTGTTAAATTCCCAATCCATCTGCTGAAGCTCATTTAAAATGCTACCTCCTCCATGAAGTTCAGTGCCCTTGTTAAAAACACACTCCCCCAGTGGATCTCACTTTGGCACTTTTCTGATGCATTTTAAAAATATTTTTGTGTATTATCGTTATCTGTGTATATGTTTCATTGTCCTTCCAGAGGTTCCCAAAGTGGGCAATACCACCCCCCTAAGGAGGTGCTGAAATGATGAGGGGGGCATTGTAATAAAGATAAGGTATGTAATTGGGGGACTTTGAATAAAAATAAGGGGGTGGTGGAAGCATAGGAAAAGAAGAGAAGAGAAGAAAATTTTGAAAAACCATTCACATATGTTTCATCTGTTGTGTGACAGAGTTAAAGTTGTAGTGATTACATTATTTCCCAAATAGACACGCAAAATGCAAGTTATACCTGGATCCGTGGTCAAGCCCTCTGACAAGTCTTAATGAGTAAGTGTTGACAGGCAAGCGTGTTGTGCATTGCTGGGAAGTCTAGCATGCATTGGCAGGAATATGTTCATGTAATGACTTGTAGATTTCGGGGGGGGCACTGAATAGTTGTTTGTTGTTGTTTTGTTTTGTTTTGAAAAGGGGGCAGTAGCTAAATAAGTCTGGTAACCTCTCTTCTAGATTGTAAGCTACATGGAAAGAGTTATTACATCTTATTTAATCAATGTATCTCTCTGGGTAATGAGAATAGTGTTCTGATTAAGCGCAGTAGGTGTTTAATCGATGTTTGTGGCATTTGTTGAACCTGCTATTCCTGCTTGTTTCTCAGTTAGGGCTCTGTAGCTTTGCTTTAATAGTAAGTAACCTTTTCAAAAGTGAAAGATTGCCACGACACAGAAAAATATCTGGATTGTTGGCTCCCTTGACTCCATTTCTGTCCAGATATTACAGAGACTTGGCTGGGAAGGAAAAACTAAGTAATTTTTAGAGAAAATATTTTAATGTGTTATAAAAGCTCCAGGGAAGATTCAAAATTTCACAAATTTTTAAAGTCCACAGTATCAAAGACTATTCTTTTTTACTAAGTTTTGAGTATCAAGACAAAAGCCAGACTCCTGGAGTCATGCCCCTAAATTCTAAGTAACTGAGAGTATTCAACCTAGACAAAACTACTTTTTAAAATTCAATCATGTCTTTTCAAAATTTTGAACTTAAACACCAGAAACAGCAGACTATCAACAAATAAAAAAAGATTCCATCTATAAATATGAATCTCCATTTTACACTACTTGCTTTGTAAAAAAATATAAAATAAATTCTACAAGTTAGTTTCAAAACATTCCTGCTTATCTGTTCTTCCTTCTGAACTTCCTTTTCTTCTACATATTTTTTAAAATGTGTGAATGCCCTCCTCTTCTTTGCATTACTATTTCTAATTCTTCCCTCAACCTCACCAAATTAAAAACCTTATAATAAATAAGCATATTCAAGCAAAATGAAGGCATGCACAGTAGCTATGTCCAAAAATGCATGTCTCTCTGTTTTTTGTCCCTCATCTCTCTATTAGCAGGTGGTTAATATGGTTCATCACAGGTCCTCTGGTGACATGGTTGGTTAGTTTTGTTTTGTTTTGTTTTGTTTTAGTCAGAGTTCTTAAGTCTTTCAAAATTGTATTTCTTTAGAATACTGTCTTTTTGTAAATTGTTCTCCTGCTCACTGCTGACTTTACTCTGTGTCAGTTTACACCACCCGGATTCTCTGACATGTCTCATTAATCATTTCATACAAACATGGAAATATTCCATTAAATTCACATAAAATAATTTCTTCATTCATTCCCCCATTATTTGAGGCAATCTACAACAGGTCCTCCTTTAGACTCTAGTTCTGTGTTGTTGTTTTTCCCACCCACACGCTATACCTTTGATCCTCTTTTCAGTATTTGAAGTTTGTTTTGTTTATGATTATTCCTTCCCTGGTATTATTTTCCCTCAATTACCACAATCCCTTTCTATTCCTTGTTGTTCCCTATTGAATCTTATGTATTTCTGCACCAAATTGTGTGTGTGCATGTGCATGTGTTTGTGTGTGTATGTGTGTGTGTGTGTGTGTGTGTGTGTGTGTGTGTGTGTATGTGTATCTTCAATCTTTGTTTTTTCCAAATAATAGTTAGGGTCATTTGATGCCCATTCTCCCAACCCCTTCCTTCATTTTTGTATACTATTCCTTTTATGTCCCCCAATTATAAGATAATAACAAGATCCACAGCCCCCTTCTTCCTTTCAACACTAGCATATTCCTTTTACCCTCTCTTCTCTTTCCCCTCTTCAAATCCAGAGAACAGAAATAATCTACCCCAAAACTTCTGCTTTTATTATTTAACTCTCTCAACAACTTTGAAGATGATAAAGTTCTGTAGACCTTATTTCTTCTTCCCCTATCAGCATGTTATACATCATCATACAGTTCCTTCCAATGGCTCAATAAATTTACCTTTCTCTTTTGTCTGGACTCTTGTATTTATATTTCTAAGTTCCCACTGAGCTCTGGTCTTTTCACTAGAAATGCTGAGAATAATCCTTTACGATTATTTTCAGCTTTGCATACCAAGTTATTCTTAGTTGTAAGGCTATATCTTCTTTTGTTTTTTGAAATATTGTATTTTAACATCTCTCATTTTTAGTAGAAGCTTTTGAGTCTTGTATAATCCTGACTATAGTGCTTTAGTATTTCAACTGTATCTTTCTGGATGCATGCAGTATTTTTTTCCTTTGATATGAGAACTCAATTTGGCCATGAAGTTTCTGAAACTTTTCTTTTTGGGATTCTTTTCAAGAGGTTATGGGTGGATTTTATCTATCTTTACTTTGCCCTGTGGTTCTAACAGGTTTGAGTAGTTTTTATCAATGACTTCTTGACATATAAAATTATGGTTTTCAGGGTACAAGTAATATTTGTCTTTCTTCCACCTGTTTCACAGGTCTGTAGTTTATACACACACACACACACACACACACACACACACACACACATATATATATATATGTATATATATGACATCTTACATTTACTTCTAGTTTTTCAATCTTCTGATTCTATTCCAACATTTCTTGCTCTCACATAGGGTCATTGATTTTTGTTTGCTCTATTCTAGTTTTCATTTCTGGGATGGAATGTCACTATAATTTCTGATTGGACTTCTATATCATTATCCAATCTGGTATAAACTTTAGGATTTTGCTTCAATTGGAATAAGAGAATTTGGCAGCCTGCCTTTCATTCTGGTCACCATCTCTGAAGGAAGTTTCATTTAATGTCTTGTCGGGGGAGGGGGGGAGAGGGTGTATTGTTGACCATGTAGTTTATATGTGTTCATTTGGGTCTTTCTAGATGTAGTTCACATGGAGGAATAAATAGATATCTTCATAGTCTTTTCCATCCACTCTTCTCTAAGGGAGATGTTGATTCCTGCTAGGAGGAGAAGCAAGATGTTTGTGCCATAGACAGGCCATTCTACTGTCCTCTGAAAAAGGGTCCTGGGTTAGAAATATATATCTGCCCCTTCTGATTATTGTTCATCTAGATGAAATATATTTTAGGTTCAGGCTGAGCTCCTGACCAGTATTCTATAATAGGGAAGGAGTGATCTAGATATAGATATATATCTATATAAATATATAGATATATAGATATATAGATATAGATATAGATATATAGATATATAGATATATACAAGGCTTGACTTTCCATACCTTTTTTTAATTAATTTATTTTGATTTATGAACAATCACTTCCATAAGCTTTTGAGTTTAAAATTTTTCTCCCCTTCCTCCCTGCCTCCCTCCCCAAGACAGCATGCAATCTGATATAAGCTATACATATACATTCCTATTAAACATATTTTCACATCAGTGATGTTGTAAGAATTAGAACCAAATAAGAGGAACCACCAGAAAGAGAAAACAAAACAAAACAGAAGAAAAAAAGTAGCAAATAGTATACTCCAATCTGCATTCAAACTCCATAGTTCTTTCTTTGGATGTAGATAGCATTTTCCATGATGAGGCTTTTAGAAATGTCTTAGATCCTTGCATCGCTGAGAAGGGCTAAGTCTATCAACGTTAGTCATTGCAAAACATAGCTGTTACTGTGTACAACGTTCTCTTGGTTCTGCTCAATTCACTCAGCATCAGTCCATGCAAGTGTTTCCAGGTTTTTCTGAAGTAAGGCTTGACTTTCTAAGCCTTTTCCCTCCCACCAAATGCCAGTTACACAAAGTATCAAATAAACCACTTATCCAAGCTGATAGCAAACAGAAATCAAAGAAGAATATACCAGACAATATACAGAATGAATAAGTTTTCCCACTGGGAGTGAAATGTCTCAGTTTGAGAGAGGAACAGAGACAGACAAAGCCAGAGACAAAGAAACAGAAAGAATCCCAGTTCTCACGCAGAGGGGAAGTACCCTAATGTCTCTGCTATAGTAAACAGGGGATAGGGGCATGATTGAGATGCCAGCTCCTCTACATGTTGCCTTCTTCCCAGAGTCTTCCTCTTCCTTCAAGGACCTCTCTTGGAAAAGAACCTAGAACCACATGTTTTCTCTCACTCTCAAAGCCAGGAGCTAGAAGACCAATATCTCATCACCAAAACTCTCATCAATCTGCTCCTCATTCAGTCATAGATCATTAATTAAGTAATCAATCACCACCAATCAAGAGAGTCTTATATAAAAGGGCTTTGAACATCAGGCCACACCTTTTTAGGGAAGCTTTAAGGTATAATATTTCCAGCGTATTAAACAGGTCGTTTCAAAGTAATATCTTTAAAATTACTGTTTTGACAACAAAACTGATTTCTGTGAAAATATGATAAACAAACTTGGTCCCTGTAAGTAAGGAGGATTTTGCTATTCTTTTTTAGATAAGAGTTCCCAGGATCCATAGCCAAAACAGTTTCTGCTGAGATTGTGCAGTGAAATATAGGGATGATGTAAGGTAACATTTACTATGCTTGTGCTGTACTAGGTCATGATGATACTGCTAAAGTTAACTTGTGAGTTTGATGTTGGCCAATTGCCTTCTTTGTGTGCTTCTGTATACATCAAGACAGCATTGATCAATGAGTGGGGATTTTGGGGATTTGTGAATGTGCTTGCCTCAACTGGTACCCACTGAGGCTTGGGGAGATTTAGGGAAGTGTACAAGCTGGAATGTTTGCCTGTCTTGATTGGCCCCATCAAGACCTAGGGGTTATTGCCCCACTCTTCTTGTCAGCCCCTGCAAAAAAGGTGATTAGGGGATCCTGTAGGAGTTGGTGCTTCCATTATCAGGAACTCATTGAGATAGGGAAGAATAAGGATAAATTATAACCCACAGCTGTCTTCCTGTCCTTCTGGCTGCCCAGATCAAGAGTGAACCTGTTAGAGGCTGGAGTCCCCAAAAATCTCCAGTGGTGTCTACTGTGCTTCTTGTGTTACAGTCTCAAAAAAGAAATATGAGAAGATATTTCTTTACCTCTTCTTTGCAGAGGTGAGGGACTATAGGTGTAGAACACTGCATGTGATAAGACTTTTTCTACATATTGGTTATTGTCTGCACTACTTTTTATTCTCCTTTTTATTCTTTGTTATAGAGGAGGGTTATCTGTGAGGGGGAAGGGAAAGAGGTGTGTTGGGAAATGTAGATAAAACAAAAACAAGTTGTATTACTGAAAATTTAAAAAAAAAAGAAAAAGCTCAGCCAAGTGTGGAGAAACACCTATAGTCCTTGATACAGAGGAAGGTGAAGTTACTGGATTGTTTGCATTCTGGAGTTCTGAAGTGCAGTAAAGCTAAAGCTGATGAGGTGGCCTCACTAAATTTGATACTAATATCATGAGAACCCAAGGAATGGAAAGCCTCCAGGCTACCTAAGAAGGGATGAACCAGCCCAGTTTAGGGGAAAAAAAATGGAATAGATGAAAGCTTCCTAGCTGATCAGCATTGGAATGAGACCTGTGAATGACCATTACGATTCCACCCAAAGGCAAAATAGGAAAAAACCCAGTCTCAAAAATGAAACAAACAAATTCAGAAAATGATTGCTTAAAATGTTAGCATAGGCTTATAGCTAAATCCATAAAAAGGAGGTAGCTAGCACACCACTCCTGTCTTGGACCTAGAAATTGCACAATAGCAAGACCTAGTTGTGTTCTTTTCACAGTGTCTTCCATGTTGTACGCTCACCTCTCACCCTCAGCTTTGAACTACAGCCAAAATATCTTCTGACTCCTTCCTAGACCTGTGTATTTGTTTACTCATGAATTCTGGTTTGAATTGACACAACATTATACTTACCCACCAGAATCACAACTTGGACCATGCTTTCACCCCTAATCCCAGAGGTTTTCTTCCCTGGTCTTCTCACTTGTGCCATCTGCCCTGTCCTGATAAGAAGTGAACATGTGACAGTTGGCATATAGTCTTTTCTAAAAAATACATACTTACACTCATATTAATAGAAAGTGGTAAGGGAAGAGGGAAAGGAGAGAGATAGAGAAAGACAGAGATGCGAATCAATGAATCTTGGACAACGCCATACCTAATAGGTTGTAATAGGACTTAGAAAATACCTTACCGGGGCAGCTAAGTGGCACAGTGGGTAAAGCACCGGCCCTGAAGTCAGGAGGCCTGAGTTCAAATACGGCCTCAGACAAAACAGTTGACACTTACTAGCTGTGTGACCCTGGGCAAGTCACTTAACCCCAATTGCCTAAGAAAGTAAGAAAGAGAGAGAGAGAGAGAGAGAGAGAGAGAGAAAATAACTTACCCAGAAGCATCAGATCAATCTGAATTTTTTTTTAACTAGAAAACTGTATTAGGTTTTTTTTTTTTAAATTCCTAACTTCCTTGTTTTTGTTTAGTTTTTTCAATTGTACCTGACTCTTCATGATCCCATTTGGATTTTTTTTTTGGCAAAGATACTGGAGTGGTTTACCATTTCCTTCTCCAGCTCATTTTACAGATGAGAAAACTGAGGCAAATAGCTTGAAGTGATTTTGAATGTAGCTCTTACTGACTCCAGGCCCTGCACTCTATCCACTGTGCCACCTACCTGCCACCATTCCAGACTCAGCAAAAACCAAATAAAATGTTCGTTTCCATACATGTAGAACAGAAAAAGAGAATTGTACATGAAACCACAAATCTCTACTATGTACAGCCTTTTTCCCCAAGGCAATAAAGAAATTTTTATTAGTATGTAACAAATTTAACATGTAAATTTCAAAGCTATTCTACTTGCCTATGATTCCTTTAAGCCTTCCTTCTTTTCTCATCTGTGAACTTTTATCTCTTTTATCTTTTCTTTTTCTTTCTTTTTTTTTGGGGGGTGGGGATTTGGGTGGGTCACTCTATCCCTAGTTTCCTTCTCCATTTCTTTCCCCTATCCCAATTTGAAAAAAAAGAAAAACTGTATAATCAAACAAATTCCCACATTGACAATGTCTAAAAATGTTTGTCTTATTTTGCATCTTGACTCCATTTCCTCTCTGTTGGGAGATGGGTAGCGTGTTTCAGAGTTGGGTCTCTGGAATAGTGTTTGGTCATTGCATTAATCAGAATGCTAAAGTCTTTGAAAGTTTTTTTTTTTAACAATGTCGTTATTGTATAAAGTGTTCTCTTGATTCTATCACTTCCTTCTGTATCAGTTCATGTAATTCTTTCCAGGTTTCTCTGAATCCTTCTCTTTCATCACTTCTTAGATTGAAATAATATTTCATTACATTCATGTACCATAATTTAATCAACCATTCCCCAGTTGGCAAGCACCACTTGGTTTCTGTTTCTTTGACATAGCACAAAGGGCTGCTATCAATATATTTGTCCTCTTTCTTTCATCTCTTTGGTTCATGAGGCTAGTAATGGCATTTCTGGGTAATGAGATATACACATTTTAGTGACTTTGGGGTCATAATTAGTGATTGCATTCTAGAATTGCTGGACCAATTCACAGCTCTATCAACTTTACATTAGTGTAATTTTCCCCATAGCTACCTCAACAACTGTCATGTGCCTATTTTATCATCTTTGCCAATCTAACAGGTATGAAGGGAAAGCTTCAATTATTGACAAATTGGAAGAATTTCATTATCCATAACTATTAATTATAATCTCTTATATTTATGTAGCATTTTATGGTGCAAAATGTTGTATACACATCTGATTTGATCATCACTATTACCCCCTGATTTTAGAAATGAAGAAATTGAGACTCAGAGAGATTAAATGACTTGCCTCAAGTCATATGAGGCCATTTGCCATAAAGAAGTGATCGGATAAATTACTGATTACTAATGCAAGTAATTTCAAACCATCAAAAAAAGGAAATATTTGCTGAAATTAGTATGAGAAGTGACCAAGTTAAGTCTAAAGTGGTACCATTATACAAGAGTAATTACTTTAGAGAATTCAATAAATCTGTAATCTCATCAATGTTAATAATCCCTCCACCAGTACAGATCAAAACCTATCCACATCTTATCCTAGGCAATTCATTTTCATATCTTCCCATAAATCCTTCATAGGAGATATATTCAAACTCCGCATCCCTTCCTCCGTATCTTTTCAACATTTCTTGGGTACTAGTGAAGCGTTAGACTGCCCATCAGTTATCTCTCACTTTTGATATGTGACTTAGCCCACCTTCTTCTGCGATCACACATTTCCTTAATGATAACCTTTTTATACCATTTCTTTCTCATGGGGCACACAGCCCATTTTCTCATATAATCCCTTGAAATCTATCCCAGGTCTGACATATGATAGGTCAAGATCCTATAAAAACTCATGAGCTTCCCCTTCAAGTTTCTTTCATGAGCCAACCAGAAGACACATTAGCCTAATCAAAAAACTAAGTATCATTAAAAAAAAAATTGCAAGAAAGAATCACCCCCCCCAAAAAAAATCACAAGGTGCACTCTCCCACTTATTACCATATGAACAGAGGAACATGGGATACACTCAACATGCTTGGCCAAAGAGTACACACATGGCCAGACCAAGTCAAACTCCTGGCTTTGTGTCTCCTCTGAATTCTTCTATGACTCCAATACCACCGCTTGATCCTCACATTTCCTTCAGTGTCTTTTGATAATGTTCTCTTCTAGGTGTACTCTCCTTTATGCTAGGGTTCTCTGCTTGGTTTTTTTTTTTCTCTTGCCACGTTGTTATCGCACAGATTTCTGCTGAATTGCTCTCTGAAGCCATTTTCTGGTCTTTGACTATTGTCTTAGTTTATAGCCTAGCCTGGGGGGATATTTCAGCTCTTTTTGGATATAGAACCCAGCCAGCCAGACCTAGGCTAACCAAAAAATCTCTTAAATTATTAGACATTTAATATCTATCTTTTATAACTTCTCGTTGACTCCCACAATCCAAACAGTTAAGAATTATGGTTCAAAAATTCCTTTGCAAGTGTGGTATTCCATTATCTTTGATGGTGAGTAGATGAAGAAAAGAAATGTTCACAAATCTTTGCATCTATTTTCTGCACTCCCAGTATCATCTACAAGAGTTCTTTAGATGTCTTGGCTTAGGTAGGTCTCACAACAAGCAGCCTTCCCCCCCTCACCTACTTGCACACTGATTTTCTTTTCTTTTCTTTTTCAGTATCAAAATACTGATTGTTATCTTTCACCATATACCTCTGTAATGTGTTATAAATGAGCTTGTACCAGACTTCAGTGTTGTCAGTGGCTACCATGTTTTTCCACTTAGCACAATGAAGTGGGAGCAATATTCTATATATCTCAATATATCCCACTCCCAGCCCTCGTGCAAATTAGTCTATTTTTTTTTCCTTAAATTTATTGAGATCATCCTTGAACTAAATTGTCTCAAGATAATAAAGGCTTGGTTATAGACAACACATAGTTTTGTTAGTACAAACAACTACAAGGAGCTTCAGCCTTTCTCTAACACTGTACTTGCCTGGCAGACCACCATGGACAACTCAGAAAGAAGAGATTTTGCTCAGCTGAATTAATACTCAGTGTCCTCTCTTCATATCCTCATTGAATATCCTTCCATCTACTTGGGCTAGGTACAACTCCTTTTGTTAACTGTTAAGTGACCTACAAGTGTCTCATTTTGTTATGATATCTATCCTAAAATACCAAGAGACTGGCCCGAATCACACCCAACTCAGAACACAAGGTTAAGTCTATTTCTAGACTTTTTTGACTTCCTCATTGTGGTGACTAATTTATGTCAGTTTAACTTCTGTTAGAAATGATAACAGAATAATTGTCAGTATTTTTTATCCATTTCTCATTTCCATAGACAACATCTTACTTAAATAAGTTGGATTGGAATTTCTGTAATTATATAATCTGTCTTTTCACATTTAATCTTCTAATTTGGGATTGAGGGTTATCCTTTATACTAACTGATTACACTGACAATAATTTTTTGTACTGGTTGATGTTTTCTTTGATTGCTCATCTCTCCAGTCCTAGTTCTTGAAAAAAAGCTTTATTCTAGAGCCAGACTCCATCTTCCCCTGCACTTTTAGATGAAAATGGTCTCATCCTTGGTTACATGGGTTCCTGTGTAGATTTCTTTTTTTCTCTCTCTTTTTTTTTTTGCTTTTTGGTGAGGCAGTTGGGGTTAAGTGACTTGCCCAGGGTCACACTGATAGTAAGTGTCAAGTGTCTGAGGCTGCATTTGAACTCAGGTCCTCCTGACTCCAGGGCTGGTGCTCTATTGGCTGTGCCACCTAGCTGCTTCCCTGTGTAGATTTCTGCCTTCCAGAGTTAGCTTCCTCTGGATCTTTGAGGTTTAGAGAATTCAATCTCCTATCAGGTCTGAATGTACAGATTATTAATTATCCAAAACCATACATTTTCATCTATTAATATATCATAGGGGTTCTTAACTTTTTATTTGTCTGCCAAAGACCCCTTTGGCAGTCTGGTGAAGCCTATAGACTCCTACTTGGTATATTTTTAAATGCATAAAATACATAAGATTATAAAGGAAACCAATTATATTGAAATAGTTATAAAAAACCATTAAATTCATAGACCTCAAGTTAAGAATCTCTAAAATGTGTTGTTATTGTTGTTGTGTGGTCATTTCAGTTGTGTCTGACTCTTTGTGACCCCATTTGGAGTTTTCTTGGCAAAGAGTGGTTTGCCATTATATTGTCAGTTTAATTTTTTATGCTTTCCAGTTCTTGCTTTATCTAATGCTTTCTAATTCTCTCTTTAAGAAAGTATTCATGATATAAAAACTTAAGGTTTCTGGGGAGTCTACAAGCCTTTGGCCACCTTTGTTTTATTATATTGATAGATTATCTGAAACGTTATGATTCTCAGCACCTTCTGCCTCACTCCTTTTTTTTTTTTATCAGTCCATCAATGTTATTCTGAATCCTGAAGAAGCCTCAGAGGGCTGAGGAACATTTTGTTTTTTGGCTTTTTCCATGGGTCAAAATCACCATTACCTAATCATGTCTAACTTATTGCTGCTGAGTCCTTCTACATTGCAGTAGGCTAGTCCTTGAACATTAGGCACAATCAGTTTCTGGATATAGTCAGAACCTATCCATCTTGGTACAACCTTTGAGTACTTTCTCTTCATTTGCAAAGTCTTTGGGAAACAAGAATCACTTCCATACTGCAATGAAGCCATCAGGAAGAGAACTTTTGTGGAGGAATAGTGATCATAACATTAGAAGTAGGCAGTTCAGTGGATAGAGTGCTAGGTTTGGAATCAGGATAGATTTCAGTTCAAATGCATCCTAAGACACTGACTAGCTGTGTGACCATGGGCAAATCACTTAACTTCTGTTTATCTCAGTTTCCTCAATAGCAAAATGGGGGAATAATAGCACCAACCTCCTCGGGTAAGGATCAAATAAGATATTTTAAAGTGTTCGGTACATAGTAGGTGCTATATAAATTGCTCATTCCCTTCCCCTGAGCAAGTCATTTAACTTCTGTCTGCCTCAGTTTCCTCATGTGTAAAATGAGGATAATCTTACATCCCAGGATTGCTATGAGGGTCAAATGAGGTAATATTTGTAACGTGAACAGCAAAGTATCCGGCGTAAAGTAGGTGCTTAATAAATGACTGCTTCCTTCCTTTCAGGACATGATTATATTCCATATTCTAGTGGAGAAAAGAAAAGCAACAACAACAGTAACAACAACAGCAACAAAACCCTACATGTAGTTACTCGAGAGATATGTAGCTAAAATGCAAGCGTATCAGGGGAGGAAATGAAAAAAAATTTAAAAATCAATAATGTAGATATAAGCCTAGAAATGTTTTTTAATACCCTATTAGAAATTTGAAGAAAATATTCATTGCAGATCTAAAGGACCAGACATTCAAGTAAAATATGCCAAAGCATGTCTTCTTCAAGTAGCTAGGTTGCCCTTGTTAGATGAATATGGAAGCCCACAAATGAATGAAACAGATTTACAAGCAAGAAATTAAGCAGACTAAAGTAGAATCAGAGAATGTTAATGTTGGAGGAAAACACAGAGAGCAGAATCCAAATGACTACTTTCCCTTTCAAATTTGTCACCCTGAAAATTTTACAATAATATTGCTGTTGCTTAAAATATTTTGAGAGGGTGCTTTTGGAATGGCTTTCACACACACACACACACACACACACACACACGCACACGCACACATGCACACATGCACAAAACAGTCTCAATTTTTAATAGTCATAAATATTTTTGGACCCAAAACAGTATTGCCTAGCTTATTGTCTACCTCACTCACTAGAATTATTCTCAAATGACTTTTGGTTTTTTGGGGGGGTTTTGGCTAGGCAATGGGGTTAAGTGACTTGCTCAGAGTCACACAGCTAGTAAGTGTTATGTGTCTGAGGCCGGATTTGAACTCAAGTCCTCCTGAATTCAGGGCTGGTCCTCTATCCACTGTGCCACCTAGCTGCCCCTCCTCAAATGACTTTTGGCTTTTTCCAAAAATCAAATACATCCATAAAGGAAAAAAATATTTTTTTTCATCTAGAGTTTATTGATAGAAGAGAAACAAATTTAATGGTCATGCTCATTCATACAAGGAAGGTACAAGAAAGTACATTCTGTTCCCCAGATTCTCAAGGCAATTCCCAAATAGGAATTTCCAACACAATATTGGGCAACGGTAACTTTGTTAAAATAAGTGCACAATTATACAGAGTAATTACTTTGACAGAAAAATATTCATTTGGATTTATAAGTTTTAGAATTCTTGGTTTAAGAAACAATTGTTTCATTATTTTATAGTTACAACCCCAAAGGTTCCTTCTTGACCTATTTTTCTTCATTTTACTTACCTAATTAATCTATAGGCGAATATTGATTTCTCTGTCAAGAAGTTTACAAAGACTGGAAATAATGAAATTATTTTGGAAAAAAAAAGAGAAATAATGAGAAAGGTGAGAAAAAATACAAATGTAAGGAGCATAATGTCGTTCAGTTGTTTCAGTTGTGCCCAATTCTTCATGACTCTATTTGGGATTTTCTTTGAAAAAATACTAGAAGGATTTGCCATTTCCTTCTCCAGCTCATTTTACAGATGAGGAAACTAAGGCAAATATGGTTAAGTGACTTGTCCAGAATCACACAGTTACTAAGTGTCTGAAGCCAGATTTGAACTTGATGCTTCCTGACTCTAGGCCTGGTGCTCTGTCTGCTGTGCCATATCAAGTAACATTAACCATCAAATCCATTTGGCAGAGAAATAGTAAGAAAAATGAATGGGAACAAAGAATTACCAGCTCTGAGACTATATTATAAAACAGTAGCCATAAAAACTATTTGGTACTAATTGAAAGATAGAGAAGAAGGTGAAAGGAACAGGCTGTTATCTGCTTCCCCTCCCCCCCCCGCCCCTGCCAGCAACACAAAAAAATGCCCTTTGACTTCCAGACTTTGCAAGCTTAGACAGTGCTGAGAGCACAGTCCCCTTGGAGAGATTGTTTCCCACTCACCTTAGTTGATCTGAAGTGTTTTATTTTTCTCAATTCCAGCCAAGGAGTGTCTTTACTACTGTTTATTCTTCAGTCTATTCTTATCTTTATAACTTCCTTTACTTCTGTTTACTATTTTATGTGTTTTACTCATTATTTGCTATTTATGATGGTCTTTTATATACCAACTGTTTGAAGGGAAGGAACTAAATTGTCAATATTACACCATTTACCTCCTCTTGAAAATGATCTGTAATAGTGCCTTTTATTCTGAACTTACTTTACCCCTAAACTTATAGATATTTAATAAGTAGTAATTGCAACCTGATAACTCTTTTGGAGGGAGATAGGTAAAGGAAGGACTGAATGTCCCAGTCATGGACCTTCTGTTTCCCACAAAAACAGAAACAGCAATATCCCTTGGAGAGGGGTGGGACAGATCCTCAAATCAGATATCCAATCCATTCCACTTGCAATCTGAGCCATCTTTTATATATTAGATAGCAAATACATACTTATGTGTACCTATAAGGTATATGTGTATGTGTGTATACATATATATGTATAATATACATATATATGACATTAATACAAAAATGTAACTCCAAGAGCCATTCCCTAATTGTTAAGCGGTGAGAGGATATAAACAACAGTTTTCAAAAGAAGAATTGTAAATTATAAATGACCATGTTAAGATATATTCTGACTGACTAATCATAAGAGAAATAATTAAAGAAATTTAAACAACTTTGAAATTTCCCCTTACACCATGAAAATTGACAAAAAAGGTAAAAAATCCAGGAATGGTAAATGTTGGAGGGACAGTGAGAAGACAGACACATTAATATAGTGTTGATGGAGCTGTGAAATGCTCTAACTTTTCTGAATTTTGGAATTTTAGGATTAGTCTAGTATAGTGACTAAACTGTCCATGCAATTTAACCCAGGACTCCCACTACTCATAGTATACCCCAAAGAAGTCAATAACAGAAACAACCATCTGATATGTTCAAAATATTCAATGTGTAAATATATATATATATATAATATATATATATATATATATATATATATATATATATATATATATATATATAACATATATTCAAAATATATCCAAAATATTCATAACAGTACTTTTTTGATAGCAGAGAGTGGGAAATAGAGTAGATGTCCTTTGATTGAAGATTGGCTGAAAAAACTATGAAATAGATAATAACGAGACGGAGACAGACATATATAGAGATAAACATGTAGGTAGATTTAGATATGTCTATTTTTATACATACTATTCTGTGTGTGCATATGTGTGTGTATGAAGAGAGAGAGAGAGAGAGAGAGAGAGAGAGAGAAACATTATTTTATAGTAAGAAATGCTATATATGAAAAATTCAAAGAAACACAGGAAGATTTATAGCAAGTCAAACTCTAAATAATTGAGGAGCAAAGGGAAGGGCCTGGAGAACAAATAATGAAACACACCTCCCTCCTTCTAGCAGAGAAGGGCAGATGACTAAAATAGAATTTTGTACATGTGATCTTATGTGGTCATTATTTTTACTGTTTTTGCTTAATTGTTTGTCTTTTCACAAAGGAGAGTCCAATCCAGGGGACAGGGGAAAGTATATATTTTTTTTCTTTTTTCCCAGAATAACTATAATGTAAAGACACAGGACATCAATTAAAAACATTTTTAAATAAAAAAAAGAAACGTTGATGACCAATTCACTTCCCTTCCTAATATTTATAAAAGCCACTTGGGCCAGCCAATAAGCCCTCCACGGCACCCAATTCATGAGTTATCAGGCACAGGCCGAAAGGGAAAAGGTCAGAATTTTGGCACACTACTTTCGTAAAAATTGCCAACCCCAAATACAGTGTAAATCATTATTACTTTTCCCAAAGGGATAATGATGCAAACAAGGAGGTGAAAACTTAGTGTAAGCAACAATTCTAACTTGCCAGGGGTAATAACTAAGGGAAAATGCCCATGCACAGTGAACAAATGCTAAAACTATTTTTACATTGTATTTCTTGGTTGTTTTCTGTTCCTCACTCAGCTTGAGGACCAAAGCTGCCTATGTTCCTGTTGTCTGAAATCCTTCTCATTCTCTGCACTCTAACACTACCCTGCTTTTATTTCCTATTGTTGCAAGAATATATCTATTGTTTTCAATAAATTGTTCTTAAAATGAAAATTTCTGTTAGTTTCCTATGATACATTGGTGTACCCCCCTTTCAGTCACATGCCTCCACCTTGATTTTGAAGTTTCCTCTAAAATGATAATATCTGTTAGTAGATAAAAGCTTTAGGTCTTAAGCCCATCAACTCTCATTTAAACAAAACTGAACGGAAATTCTGCCAAGACCTCTAAAGAAGATTTTTATCTCAATCAGATAAACTAGTGATAAGCCCTTTTTGATCCCAACAGCTTTGAGTCTACTTGGAAGAGTAACTGCATAGGCCATAACAAGAGAGATAGTGCTTAGAATTTCAGAAGGTTACAAGCTTTTAAGGTTACATTTTCACACAGTGGAGGCTTAGGCCCTTTAATATTCTAATACTGTCAGGGTAAGGGTTTGGAACATCTTAGTGCTCTCCAGGAAAGATTTCTACCAGCTGAAGAAAGAACCATGTCTCATGCTCTACCAGAAAATGCTGAGGGAAGAATATCATTTCATATGAGAGAAAAAAAAAAGTTGACCATAAATCCTCTTCCCCATTCTGCCTAACACCAACTGGAAAAATTCATTTGACTTCTGCCACATCTGTATGTCAAAACTATCCTTTCTTGACCTCTCAAGATCACTTCTAGTCCAAAGATTCTACAATTTTAAAGTAATATACTAAATTTTCAAGACAGCAAAAGTGAAAGTGGATATACTCTGCTTTAGAGACAGAATTCTTCCACTAGTCATTTCACAAAACAGTTTTTTGCCTCAGGCTAGGTTATAACAATAACAAAAATAATGCAGTAATGAATGTTTGCATAGTTTTAAAGTTTGCAAAGTTCCTCGTAAACGTTATCTCATTGATAGCTCTCTCCTAAACCCTTGTTGGCCTCATCAGATCCCCAGGGTTTTAATTATAATCTTTTTGTGGATGATTCCCAAATCTATTTATATACCCAAACCTAGTCTTTCTCCTAAACACCAGTCTCCCATCTCCTACTTAGATATTTCAATCTAGACAGTTATCTCAAACTCAACATGTCCAAAACTGAACTGATTATCTTTTCCTCAAAGCCCACCCTTCCCCTTGCAAAATTCCATATTTCACCATCCTTTCAGTCACCTAGTTTCATGATTCCTTGACTCCTCATTCTCCTTCATCCCATATATATCCACTCAATTGCCAAATATTTTCTTTTCCACCTCCAGATATCTCATATCCATTCCTTCTCTTTGCTTACATGGTCAACACCTTACTTAAGGCCCTTCATTACCTCTCACTTGGACTATTGTCATAACCTCCTAGTTGATATCACTTCCTCAAGTCTCTCCTCTTTCCAAAGGATTTCCCACATAACTTTCAAGTGATTTTCCTAAAGTGCAGGTCTGATCACATCACTCCACTTACTCAATAAACCTCAATAATCCTCTATTGTCTATAGAATCAAATATAAGTTTCTTTTTTTCAGCTTTTAAATCCTTCCCAATCAGGCCCTACTTTACCTTTCCAAGTTTATTATAAATTATTCCCCTTCCTGAATTTTATGGTCCAGCCCAATTGACCTTGTTCCTGTTCCTCATGCACCATCTTCTGTGTCCTCCCCTTTTCATGGCCTATCCCCCCATGCCTGAAAGGCCCTTGTTTCCTTCAAAACTCTAGTCAAGCATTATCTTCTTTGTGAAGCTTTCCCGATCCACCAAGTTAGTAGGCTTTAGCCTCACAAAACTTTTACATTGTATTTATTTTTTACATACTTGTTTATGTACATGTTGTCTTTCCCACTAGACTATAAACCTCTTGAGGGAAAGTACTATTTAATTTTTGGCTTTATAACATTGCCATCTAGCATAGAGCTTGGCGCATAGAGGTAGGCACTTAAATGCTTGAGTGATTTATTAATTATTCCCACTTCATAGATGAGGAAACTGAGACCAAGAGAAGCCATAGCTTTGCAGATTTAGGGCTAGAAGAGACCTAATGCAGTCCAATCCAATCCAATCATTTTACACGTGATAAAACTAGGAGCCAGAAAAATTAAGAGACTAACCCATAGTCATATAGCTGGTAAATGTCTGAGACCGGATTTGAACTCAGATTTTTCAGATTCCAAGTTCAGCACTCTATACACTGCATCAAGTTGCCTCTGATAGCTGTCATTTATATAGCACTTCAACTATACAAAAAACCTTATGTACATTATTTCATTTGAACCATACCCTGTAACTACTACAGGCATTTTCTCATCTTAAAGATTTTGAATTTGAGACTCAAAGAGATTAGATGACTTGTCTGTGATCATCTTAAGTGTTAGGGACAGTTCTTCCAGACAACTGATTTACCATTTGATTCACCATGCCACACCACCTCTCTGTGACTCCCAAGAAAGAGGCTTAACCCCTCTACATTCCACGGATGACATGCATTTGTTTCCTTAATTCGGGAGGCATCTACTTCAACATTTACTGAAACAAGAGGCATGATTTACATAGTTTTAGCTTCAGGTGCCAGCCTGAGTATTGCTAGAAAACTATTACGGGATATAATGATCTCTGGAACAAAACTCAGAATGCAAACACTAGTCAAGACCAAAAGAGAAAAGTCAGCAATTATAAAAACCAAATTCTCTCAACATTCTTAGCTGACAGCCCTCCTAGCCACAAAGCCTAGGGAAAGTCCTAAAAATAAGATTATTTATGGTACCATGTGAGTATCAAGAATTCAATACCTTTGTTCATTTAGATCACCTATATTGCCTATTATGGTGATGACCTCCACACACTTGGGAAGCCCTTTTAGCTGCAGTCTGTATTGCTTCATTCTCCAGATCATTTGGACCCAAAATACTATATCTGATTTTTCCTGGATTATTAATTGATAGCCCTCAATTTTACTTTGTCCTGTATGCATTTGACCTCAGAAAAACCCAGGGAAAAATTATAGAAATGAACACAATATAAAGGATGTGACCTAGGCTGGGAGTCTTCACTCAGGTTGCAAGTGAAAGTACCTCTGTCCCATTCACAAGTACAATGAGGTATGAATTAGTTGTGATAAGAAATAATTTTCGTGTGATTTCATTTTATTATAGCAGTAATCATCTGCACACTTCAACCAGAACATCTGCTTTTGATCAGACAAAACTAAATTGAACAAGTTTACTTACCTTTAATTAGTCCTCTGTCAGAGGAATGCTAGATTTCATTCCATACATGTTTCATTGATCTCTATTCTGTTTTTGTTTTTGTGATTTTTAAGAATGGATCAAAGTTCTCAAACTGCATTGAATGTATTATCATGAAAATAATCTGATACTAGCTAAGAAGTAGAGTGGTAGATCAGTGTAATAAATTAGGTGCATAATACACAATAGTAAATAACAATAGTAATCTAGTGTTTAATAAACCCATAGATCTAAACTTTTGGAACAAGAACTCACTATTTCTTTTTTTTTTCTTTTTGGGCTAGGCAATGGGGTTAAGTGACTTGCCCAGGGTCACACAGCTAGTAAGTGTTATGTGTCTGAGGCCACATTTGAACTCAGGTCCTCCTAAATTCAGGGCTGGTGCTCTACCCACTGCACCACCTAGCTGCCCCAAGAACTCACTATTTGACAAAAACCTCTGGGAAAGATGGAAAACAGTTTGACAGAAACTAGACATAGACCAAAATCTCATACCATATACCAAATAAGGTCAAAATGGGTACATGGTTTAGACTTAAACAGTAAAATCATAAGCAAAGTAGGGGAGTATGGAAAATTTTACCTATTAGATCTATGGATAAGGGAAGAATTTATGACCAAACAGGAGATAGAGAGGATCACAGGAAGTAAAATGGATATTTTTTATTGCATTAAATTATAAAGGTTTTGCACAAACAAAATCAATGCAGTCAAGATTAGTAGGAAAGTAGGAAGCTGTGGAAAACTTTTTACAACAAGTTTCTCTGAGAAAGGTCTAATTTTTCAAATATATAGAGAAATGAGTCAATTTCCCAATTGATAAATGGTCAAAGAATATGATCAGGCAGTTCTCAAAGGAAGAAATCAAAGCTATTGATAGTCATCTGAAAAAATGTTCTAAATCACTCTTGATTAGAGGAATAAAAATTAAAACAACTCTGAGGTACCACCCCACACCTATCAGCTTGGCTAATACGAAAACTGAAAGAAAGAAAATGACAAATGTTAAAGGGGATATGGGAAAATTAGCACACAAATACACTGTTGGTGGAGTTGTGAACTGATCCAACCAATTTAGAGAACAATTTGGAACTATGCCCATAAGGCTATAAAGTTGTCCATACATACATTTTGACTCAGCAGTACCATACAAGGTAATGCTGCTACTAGGTTTGTATCTCAGAGAAATCCAAGAAAATGGAAAAGGACCTATATGTACAAAAATATTTATAGCAGATCTTTTCATGGCAGCAAAGAATTTGAAATTTAAGGGATGCCCATCAATTGTAGAATTGCTGAACAAGTTGTAATATATAATTGTGATGAAATGCTATTGTGCTATAAGAAGTGACAAAGGGGATGGTTTCAGAAAAACCTGGGAAGATCTGTATAATTGATGCTAAGTGAAGTGAGCAGAACGAGGTGAACAGTGTACACAGTAATAGCAATATTGTACAATGATGAATTGTGAATGACTTAGCTTTTCTGATCAATACAGTGATCCAAGACAGCAAAGGACTTATGACAGAAAATGTTATCCACCTTCAGAGAAAAAACTGATGGAGTGTGAATGCAGACTGAAGCACATTTTTTCACTTCATTTTTCTTTCTTTTTTTTTTTTGATTTGCAATGTGGCTAATTTAGAAATGTTTTGCATGATTTCACATATATAATTGATATCATATTTCTTGCCTTCTCAATGGGTAGAGGAGGAATGAGAAGAAGGGAAAGAATTCAGAACTCAAAATTTTTTTAAATGAATGTTAAAATAAATAAATTAAAAAAAAAACTTATGGACTATAATGAAGGGTAAATTTAGAAAAATCAGCTGTTCATTAGAGGTACCTTTAACATTCAATGTGATAAAAGTGTGATTGCATGACAAAGAATTTGTCAAAATTTTATAAACAATTATGTAAAACAAGAGATTTCAGTGTAACCCTATCCCAAAGCCCACTGACGTAAGATTCTCTCATTATTTGTAGAAATGAAGGCCCTGGCCTATGTGAGGAGCCAGATAAAGCTGGTGAGAGACAGAGAGCTTCAATTCTCAAAGTCCTCACTTTGGGACTGGCCAAGCTTCAAGTTTCCTTCATGCATGGAGCCAGCTGACAGCTTCGAGAAAGAAGATAGAGGAGATCAACCCCACTTCAGATTAATGAAGGAAAAGACTCTGGGAAGACAATAGAGGAGCTGGCTGCCTCTATCATGTCCCTATTTCCAACTTGCACTCTGAAGTCTTCAGGAGTTTCCCCTTAGTTGAAATAATGGGACTTCTTCTTGACTGAACTATTAACTCCCTCCCAACAGGAGGATTCCATTTGGTATATATTCTGGTATATATTCTCCTATATGTACCTTCTCTAATATCTGTTTTGCTATGATTTGGATAAACGGATTTCTTTGCTATTTTCTATGTGTGGAGTGTTCAGTGGGAAAGAAGTCAAGCCTTGGATATAGAGCGTGGGGAAGCCCCTCCCCCCCAGAAATGACAAAAAGATCAAAAGTTTATCCAAATCCAGTCATATCCTCTAAACAGACAATATTTAAAGGAATAGATAGATATACTTCTAGTCTAATACTCCCTTTCTCTGAGAAGAGTAATGGTGGCCCCTAACCCCAACCTCTTGCTTCCCCTCCCTCTGAAAAGGGGAGGGGAGAAAAAGCTAGAGATACCTAGTCAGTCTCCCTTCAAGCCATACAAGGACAGCAACAAAAGGAAGACATAATGTATATTAAATTTTCTAAAGATGTAATAAGTTGCAAGGCTTATTGTATTTCAATAAATTTAATTCTTTTTCTTTGTCCCAACTAATTTGCACATCACTATTGTTTTGGATTCAGATTATCATAGGAAAAATCAAAGTCTTAAGGAAATTTAAAAGATGGGTTCAATTGAATGTGAATGGTACCTGGTTAGGGGATCCTGTGTGTGTGTGTGTGTGTGTGTATGTGGTGTATTTCCTCACTTTTTGCCAGGACTGTCACTTTTAAGTGAAACATCCCTGCATGCCTCAGGTTCTTTAATTCTCTAATGTGAATTGATTGAACAAATTAATTTCCATCCTAATATCTATAGATTACCTGTCAAGGCATGGCCTCCTTCTAGAGAAGAAAATGGCATTTTTTTATGCCAGAACAATATTTCAATTTTTATTTAACATGATGTGACCACATTGATCTCTTGGAGTGACTATTTTGAAAAGCCAGTTGAAAAAATGGGAAGGGGGAAAGAAATATTCCAATCCTGTGCGCGCGCGCGCACACACACACACACACACACACACACACACACACACACACACTTCTGCTTCTAAAGTTAAAGAGAAGGCTTTTCAATGCAATGAATCCAGAGGACCAATTGGCTTCAGAAGTGGGTTTACGTATAGATTTTCCCTTATACATTGCTTTGAGCTTTTTCAGTAGGTGATTTTGAAATTGTTATCATTTTATCTTGACATCTTTGAGTCTTCAGAAATAAAAAAAAATTGAAGAATTAATACTTCTAGACATTTACCGATCTTATTATTCATTTTGTCCAGCTCTTAAAAAAGTAAAAAGAAATATTTTCTTCACCCACCTCATTACCACGTGAGTGTAGATGCCATAGGACAGTATGAGCAGCTTGGTATTCCAGTGAGTAGGGTGACAGACCTAGAGTCAAGAAGACTCTTCTTCCTCAGTTCAAGTCCAGCCTCAGATACCTACTAACTGTATGACCTTGAGTAAGTCACTTAACCCTGTTTGCCTCAGTTTCCTCATCTGTAAAATGAGCTGCAGAAGGAAATGACAAACTATTCCAGTATCTTTGCCAAGAAAACCCCAAATGGGGTCAAGAGGAGTCAGACACAACTGAAAATAACTTAATAATAATAATAAGCCATAGTATAGTTTAAGGAGAAAAAAAGCACTACGTCATAGATCATGAAATCAGTGAACTAGTCCTCTTTCTAATACTCATTACTACACAGTTGTTCTGTGCCTTAGTTTCTTTATCTTTAAAATATGCTTGTCTTTCCAAGTCTTATAGGGATGTTGGAAGAACAAATGTGATGATATATTTGAAAGAACTTTGTAATTTTTTTGGAAGAAAAATGGATAATGAACCTGTTAAGGTAGTAATTGGCCTTGTTTGCACACAAATATAGAAGTAAGGTCATTTTTCAAATAATCTGGGCAGGAGAAGAAAAAAAAAACAACCTTAGTTAGCTTCACAAAGCCGAAAAGAAAAATATGTTCCCAAAGCACCATTTGTCTCACTTTTCTGACTCTTAAATAAAAATAGATTCTTAGCCTTCCTGAATTGATGCAATGGAAAGAGTACTAGCTCTGGATTCAGAGAACTTAGGTTCAAATCTTATCTCTAATACTTACTGCCTGTGTGACCTTGGGTAAGTCACTCACATCATTGGAGCTCAGTTTTTTCATCCATAAAATGACATTGCTGGAACAGGTGGCTTCTGAGGTACCTTCTAGCTCAAGCTCTATGATACTATGAATTGCCCCCATTCTCCATTTCACATGTATAGAAAGAGTCTAAAGAAGACAATGTTCTTCTCTCTTCCAACTTTACCTTCATTCAGAACCTTCTAAGTCCTCCCTAGACCTCACAAAAGGCTTTATTTTGCATCTACCTAATGAAGTGTTCACATGTTGTAATTATCTGTGTGGATGTCTTATGATTCTACTGGTTGAAATCTCTGTGAAGGGGGTCTGTCATATTTAAATGTACCTGTTATTAATTTCTCTTCCTCAGATAATCATGTATGTACTTGTTTACATTTTGCATCCTCCCAGTAGAACATAAACTCTTTTAGGACAGGGATTGTTTTTCATTTTATCTATTTCTTATTTTCAAATTTCTAGGGCTTAATGCAGTGACTTGCGTACAATAGGTTATTAACAAATGCTTCTTGGATTGGGTTGGATTGGTACAAAAGCCAGGTATCCCAAGAGAATCATATTAGAGCAGAGAAAAGATTACTGGGTGTCTCTTAAAAAGCTTTATAAAACTGGTCTTCTGTTACATCTCAAGAATACTAACTTTTTAGAAGTGGCAATGCCTTAGGTTTATGAAAGCTTAATAATTTAATTGTGGTCACTAATTTGTGGGACGTCTTACATTAGACCAAAGAAAAGAAACAGAATCAATGACAAATTTCTGCATTTAATTCAAATATCGTTAGGAACATGAAAATATAATTGGTCTGTTGGTTCTAAAAATAGCTTCTTTAGCAACTTCCTGCTAAAGCTTGGCCCTGGCCTAAGGATTTGTGTTGAGGATTAGTGAGAGATATGGTTGGATAAGTAAAAGTGGAGTCAGATAATGCAGTGCCTTGCCCACAGGAAAAGCATTTCTAGTCAATTTTATCCTGATTGTTACTCACTTTAAACATCTATGTCCCAGAGCAATCTATTACTTTTGCTTCCCACTACTCTACCCACTCCCCACCCCCTCACCCCCAACAAAAGATCATCTTTTCTCTCTCCCTTTTGGAGCAAAAGTTTACAAATTCCACAAAAGCACTTACCGGGTACATAAGGATCTGCTGCCTAGAATTCCGTCATTTGGAATTCCCTTTGAGTCATTTCCATCAATATAGATAAAGTGGTCTTTGTGCCTCAGTTTCCTCATCTCTTAGGAGAGGGTGGAAATAAAAGAAATTCCAGACTAGTGCTAGCTAAATAATTATGTGATTCTAGAAGAGGATGCAGTTCTTTCCCTTGAGAAGTTCATATTTTGAGAAAAATGAGAAATAATTATTCAGTTATATCAATTCACCCAAGTAGTATTTGCTCCATAAATATTTGTTGAATAATAATGAATATATCATGTATGCATAAGAAAAATACATGGTGGATAATAAAGTTTCTAGGAAAATATGACTCTTAGGCTTCATTATGGAAGAAAGCTAACCCTGGGCTCTCAAACGCTATCAGGAGAACATAAGTTCTGGCTTTACTAAGGTGGAAAGACTTCAAAGGCAGATATGACAACTAACTAGTTCTGCTATCTGAGAACTAGCCTGGCTAGCTATATATAGATAGGCTCATCATCAAAAGGTGATTTAATCAATTTGATTTAATCCCTAGGTGATTAACTTTTTTACTATGGTGACCTAGCTAATATATATGCTGTCTCTCCCAGAGCCAAGCAAGTTGTATCTGCCCCATATGTGGTATCCTGAGGGGATTGTGGGTATCTCTTTTCTCTGCTATAAGCTTGAGACCCCATCAGTTGTGCTCTGCCCATCTGTTAGTGGTCTGATGAATGTTTGCAGTTTGAGTTAACCACCTAATATCAATTACCTTTTTTGCAAATGCATATTTACTTCAAGGTTTTAGTGAAAATAAATGTACAAACATTTTCTTCAACACCTGGGGGCATGATGTCCTCTATACCACTCTAATCTGTGAAGAAAGGGTAGGGAGGGGAAGAAGGGAGGTGTGGTGGTGGGCTCATACAGTTCCTATATACATTAGCCCCACCAAATCTCATTATTGTCTAGAACCTCCATGACTTCCAAGTGAGCTCTTCCCCTTGTCTATAGTCCTGAAGATCATCCCCAAAGATTACTCCTTACTCCTCAGTGCATCAATGTTTCACCTGCTCTATTCCAATTTCTGGATTCCTGTGGCTTGTTCTCTAAATCTTTGAAACTCCCATGTTTGGACCACTCCCTTCACTTAGGATGGACAAGAACAAACAAAAAGTCTGCTACCTATACCTGTTTCTCAGGACCATATGGTCTCAGAGGGGAGAAATCCTTAAAGGATCTTTTTTCCTGTAGTGCATGGTTTCTCACTGGATACTGTGAGCAAAAAAAGTCAGAGTCCCCCAGACATGAATGAAACAAAGAAGAAAATCTGAAACTGACAGGCCTTTTGAAGATGAGGAAATTTCAGACTAAGCAGTTAATTGTAGAAGGCTAACCACGTGGTTAGCCAATTGGAACCAGTTATGGAATTTCCACACATACTCCACAGTCTGTCCAAGGTATTTCTCCAGAACGTATCAAAATTTTCCCAGGAATAAACTCTCCAACATCCTCTTCACAACAAGTTTATATCAGCCGAACAAGCTGTGCATGTGTCAGAACCCCAGTTACATCTATAACATGACCTAATAGTTTTCATTCCTGTGTGGTCCTTTTCCACATCTGCACTGGCAGTAACAGAGTAGTGAAAAAGTGGGTAGAGAGCACTAAAAAAAAAATCATACAATATTCAGTAACTTTATGTAGACATTAACTTTTGGTATTCTTCATGTATTATCTATATTTAGTGACCAATA
The DNA here is from genome assembly GCF_003287225.1 of Phascolarctos cinereus. Lineage (NCBI taxonomy): Eukaryota > Metazoa > Chordata > Mammalia > Diprotodontia > Phascolarctidae > Phascolarctos > Phascolarctos cinereus. The sequence continues at coordinate 202,113,926 of NW_027555736.1, forward strand.
AATTGAGACGCTATTGTAGGAACTGAATCACGTTCATAGTGGTATAGGCAGGAAGATTTGGGTTCATTTCCCACCTCTTGATGCTTACTTGCTGTGTAACCAAGAGCAAATCACTTAACCAATGTGAGCCTATTTCTCATTTATAAATTGGGGGTGGCAATACCTGTAGTACCTATCTTACAGGGTTGTTGTGAGGATCAACTAAGATAATGTATACACAGCACTTTGCAAACCTTAATGTGCTATATAAAAAGTTATTATTTATAAATGATATATTCATATGAGTTGACACATGCATGCTTCAAGGTTTGCAAAGAGATAGATAGATAGATAGATAGATAGATAGATAGATAGATAGATATAGATAGACAGATAGATATAGATATAATCGTGTGGCAATTGGGTGGCAAAATGGATAGAGTATCAGGGCCTAGAGGCAGGAAGACATCTTCTTGAGTTCAAATCCAGCTTCAGACACTTACTAGCTGTGTGACCCTGAGCAAGTCATATAACCCTGTTTACCTCAATTTCCTTATTTGTAAAATGAGCTGGAGAAGGAAATGGCAAACCACTCCCATATTTTTACCAAGAAAACCCCAAATGGAGTGACAGAGAATGTTATAAAATGGTAATTATCAAACAGTTTGATACTGGCTAAGAAATAGAGTGGTAGATCAGTGGAACAGATTAGGTATAAGTTACACTATAGTAAATGATCATAGTAATCTAGTATATGATAAACCCAAAGATCCAAGCTTTTGGAACAAAAACTTATTATTTGACAAAAGCTCCTGGGAAACCTAGAAAACAGCATGGCAGAGACTAGATACAGACCAACATCTCATACCATATACACCAAGATAAGGTCAAAATAAGTACATGATCTACATATAAACTGTGATACCGTAAGCAAATTAAGAGAGCATGAAATAGTTTATCTGTCAGATTTCTGGACAAGAGAAGAATTTAGGACCAAAAGAAATACAGAGAGCATTACAAAATGAAAAGAGAGATCATTTTGATTATATAAAATTAAAAAGTTTTTATACAGACAAAATCAATGCAACCAAAATTATAAGAAAAGCAGAAAACTAGGAAAACATTTTTGTAACAAGTATCTCTAATAAAGGCATCATTTCCCAAATATATAGAGAACTGAGTCAAATTTATAAAAAATACAGGTCATTCTCTACCTGATAAATGGTCAAAGGATATGAACAGGCAGTTTTCAGACAAAGAAATCAAAGCTATCCATAATCATATGAAAAAATATACTATATCACTAGAGAAATGCAAATTAAAACAACTCTGAGGTACCACCTCACACCTATCAGATTGACTAATATGAAAAAAAGGAAAATGTTGGATATTGGAAGGGATGTGGGAAAACTGCAACACTAATGTACTGTTGGTGGAGGTGTGAACTGATCCAACCATTCTAGAGAGCAATTTGGAACTGTGCCCAAAGGGCTATAAAACTCTGCACACCCTTTGATCCAGCAATACCACTGTTAGGTCTATATCCAAAATACATCCAAAAAAGAAAAAGGACTTATTTGTACAAAAATACTTACAGCAGCTCTTTTTGTGGTGGCTAAGAATTGGAAATTGAGAGGATGCCCATCAATTGGGGAATAGCTAGACAAGCTGTGTGGTATATGATTGCAATGTAATATTGTTGTGCTATAAGAAATGACAAACAGGATGATTTAAAAAAAACTGGAAAGACTTACATGAACTGACTGATAGTGAAGTAAAAAAAACCAGAACATTGTACACAGTAACAGCAATATCGTTTGATGAAGAATTGTGGATGACTTAACTATTCTCAGCAATACAATGATCCAAGCCAATCCCAAAGGACTAATGATGAAGCATACTATCTACTTCCAGAGAAAGAACTGATAATGTTTGAATACAGACTGAATCATGCTATTTTTTACTTGCTTTCATTTTTTTATTTTGAGTCTTCTTGTATAAAACAACTAATATGGAAATATTTTACATGATTGCACATGTATAACCTATATCTGATTGCTTACTTTTGAATCAGGGAAGGAAGAGGGGAGGGAGGGATAGAATTTGGAACTCAAAACTTTAAATAAAAATGTTAAAAATTTAAAAAGAAAAGCAAAAGAAAAAAGTTGGGAGAGTGAAAGATAACAGATTTATTCATTTGTGCTGCTCTGATAGCCATGTTATTAGTAAGAGAATTGGAGAAAGGCCTCTGGCATGTCAGGTACCACCTCAAAGGAGGAAAACCATGGGTAAGAATGACAGAGGATGAAAAAGCATGGATGATTTGCCATCTACACTGGTAGAAGGAGCAGCCAGACCAGTGAAATCAAGGACCAGTAGAAACTGTGAAATATCAAAAGGGAAAAGCATGAATTACACACACACACACACACACACACACACACACACACACACACACACACACAGAGTGAAGTTAGAACTTCCAATGGGCTGGGCAAGTTATTCCGTTACCCGTCATCCAAGAACATATTGTGAAAATCCATTGCTATCTGCCAAAATCTTAAAATAATCAATCAATAAACATTTATTAAGTGCCTACTGTGTGCCAGGGACTATGCTAAGTGCTAGGGATACAAAAAAATACCCCCACACACACACAGAAAATTCACTGCCTTCAAGGATCTTACATTCTAAAGGGAGAGATAATATGTACATATTTATCTGTGTATATATATGTTTATATACATACACACATATGAGATGTATACACACATGTATATATACAAGATGAACATATACATATATGTATGTAAATATATGTGTGAATGTAGATATAGATGACAGATAGATGATGATAGAAAGAAGAAAGAAAGAAGAAGAAAGAGAGAGAGAGAGAGAGAGAGAGAGAGAAAGAAAGAAAGAAAGAAAGAAAGAAAGAAAGAAAGAAAGAAAGAAAGAAAGAAAGAAAGAAAGAAAGAAAGAAAGATAATGTTTGAGAGGCATTACATAGTGATTATAATTGAACCCATGACAGTTAATGAGATCACTAAATAAAAGAATATAGAGAGAAGAGAGCTTAGGACAGATTGTTGGGACATACTCACAGTTAGTGTGTACAGTATGGATGAAGATCCGGCAAAGAGGACTGGAAAGGATCAGTCAGATAGGTAGGAGGAAAAACAAGAGAGGGCAGTTTCACAAGAATTCAATAAGAGAATACCCAGGAGGAGAGTGTTATCAGCAGTGTCCAATATTGCAGAGAGGTCAAGAAGGATGAGATAGCTTAAATAAGAAAATGTGAATTTAGTTTTATGAACATAATTTCATGGATGGGAAAATAAAGTTTTCATTCTTTCATTAAATAAAAACAATATACATGTAAGTTATTTACAAGTAGTCATTGTTTGAAGGTGATCTCTTAGCATGCCTACATAAGGTGAAAATAAAATTCAGCTGAGTTTCTTTACAAGCTTCTTAACCCAGATCATAAATACCATTTTCTTTTGAGACCATCGTGGTATCAGGATACATAGTGACACTGTATTCAGTCAGCTCTGTTCCTTGATGCCTAAGTGAATTTTAAGCATGACTCAGAGATGACATAGATGCTAGTCTACCATTGCTGATTCTGAAGTACATTTGGTGATAAACTGAGCATGCCCATCAAAGAGTCAGCACCTGCTGGATGCCAGACTCTGTCTTGCTAATTAGTGGCCTGCTGCTTCAGGGACTGGAAAAACTTTATTACAGGTTCATTCAGTACAGTTAATTTAAGACCAGCTGCAAATGGGGCTGGGGAGAGAGAAAGAGGTGATAGAAAATAAATTCATGTTAAGTGTTAAAATTAAAATAACATTTTTTAAAGCTGGGTAACTTATCAGTAGGACATTATAGATATTGCTTTTCTATAAGATTACTCTCAAAATAATGTGCTTTCCCCTTATAAATCCTTTATTATCTTCTTATCCTCTATCTTGCCCTCAACTATCTGATTCAGTAAAAAAAAAAAGGCTAGAAAAGCCCTTATTGGTCAATCCATATTGCCATCAGGTCACCTGAGGCAGTTAGGTGGCAGGTGGATAGAATTCTAGGCCTAGAGTCAGGAAGACCTGAGTTCAGATTTGACGTCATACAATTACTAGTTGTGAGACCCTGAGTGAGTCACCCTCTGTCTGCTTCTACTGTAAAACGGGGATGATAATAGCATCTATCTCCAGGGTTGCTGTGAGATTGATATTTGATTGAGAGGATATTTGTAAAGCTTTTAGTACAGTGCCTGGCACATAGTAGGTGTTTGATAAATGCTTCTCCTCTCCCTCCCCTCCTCTAGCCCAATCCCCTCACTTTCCAAACGAGGAAAACAAGGCTCACAGTAGTTAATTGACTTGCAGAGGATTATACAGGTGGTCATATGGTGACAGAGTCAGAACTGAAAGCAGATCCTCTGGTTCCAAATCCAGAAGTGTCTTCACTGCATCATGTGACCACTTCCTAGGTATGTATGCCCATAGAAACCACTTAAGAAACATTTGTCATTTGATGGATACAATTCATGATGGAATCTGCTTAAGGTCCCTGTTCAAAATCAATCCCAAAGTTCCTAGCCACAGGCTGTCATTATCAAATGGCTAACATTTCTATAGCACTTTAAATTTTGTGAAACAGTTATCATAGGTTATCCTACCTAATCTTCACATCAGTGAGGTAGGTGCTATTATCCCCATTTTACCAATTGGGCTGAAAAGGATTGAGTAACTTGCCTAGGGTTATACATTTACTAAGTGATTGAAAGGCATTGTATAATCCTGCCTTTCATTGGTTGTTGAAGATACCTTTCTTAGCTCTTTATATTATTGACTAATAGGTTAGTGAACCTGATTTCTTTCAGCTTTTAATGTCATAATACAGTTCGCTGAAAAAAGGCAGCTCTCCCAGGGTCCTCAAGTTTCTCCTTTGAATTTTCTCTTGGTGTCATTTTGTCAATCCCCTTAAAAGGGGATTCCTTATCTGCATGAAACTCACAATACCTTTTTATTATGTCTGACTGAAGTGTAGGAAAAAAAAGACATCAGAAAAAAAGTTGATGCTTACTGATTGTGAGAACCCTAAATCAGGGGCCATCTCTAGTCATCCTGATTTATATCTTACCACCGGACCCAGATGACGGAGGAGACAATAAGGCTGGTAACTTTGCACAGCCCTCTGTCACTTAAATCCAGTTCACTTACAAGTCATGGCATCACCTTTCTGATGTCATGGTCCTCTTCAAGAACAAAGGGGAAACAACAACAACCCTAAATCACGGAGCTGATAAACAGTTTCATTTTAGTGGTGCAAACATTTAAATTTTATTTGGAGACCCAAATGTTATTTTTTTTTCAAATTTTATGTGCCTATTAAGCCCACATTGAAAAGTAGTGTGATGGGCAGCTAGGTGACTCAGTGGATAGAGCACAAGTCAAGAGGACCTGAGTTCAAATCTGACCTCAGACACTTACTAGCTATGTGGGCAAGTCACTTAACCCCATTTGCAAGCAAGCAAGCAAACAAGCAAGCAAGCAAGAAAGGAAGAAAAGAAAGAAAGAAAGAAGAAAAGAAAGAAAGAAAGAAAGAAAGAAAGAAAGAAAGAAAGAAAGAAAGAAAGAAAGAAAGAAAGAAAGAAAGAAAGAAAGAAAGAAAGAAAGAAAGAAAGAAAAAGAAAGAAAGAAAGAAAGAAAGAAAGAAAGAGAGAGAAAAGAAAGAAAGAGAGAGAAAAGAAAAGCAGTGTGACATGAGTAGAGGGTTGACCTTGGAGTAAGAAAACCCTGGGTTCTAGTGCTTCCTCTGAAACATACCTAGCTTTGTGAACATGGAAGTTATTCAGTTGCTTCAGTCATGCTCAACTCTTCATGACCATATTTGGGATTTTCTTGACAAAGATACTGGAGTGGTTTGCCATTTCCTTCTCCAACTCATTTTACGCGTGAGGAAACTGAAGTAAACAAGGCTAAGTGATTTGTCCAAAGTCACACAGCTACTAAGTATTGTGAACATGGAGAAGTGACTCTCAAAGGCCCCAAGCAATTGTCTTAAACTATAGTTAACAGAAGAGTTACCACTCTATAACTATGTGAGGTATTTTCACTATCTATAAGTTCCCTAGCCTGATGAAATCACAGATCCAGACCACATAAAATCCCAAATTAATCACCTCTGGTAAAATCTGGAATCTCCAAGCTCTGAGAAGTCAATTAATTTGCTTACACAGCTTGTACATATCTGGTGATACTGATTCCACTTCCAGCACTTTCTGCTATGCTACATAAAATGAGCATTGGTCCTAAAATAGGGATCTACTCCTTTACTTTCAATTGAATGAGACTTCAAGGCCATTATGCATGTTTTTGATTCATAGATTTAGAACTAGAAGGGTGGCCATTTAATCCAACCCCCTCCTTCCAGCATAGTCCCCAAAGCCCTCGTGTCCTGGAAAGCAACCCCTCAGAGATGCAACCTGGCAACTGCTTCTGCAGGAACTGCAACCCCTCCTTCATCAGCAACCACAGCTTTAAAGAACCCAAAAAGAAAGGTTTTACCACTAAAATCCTTGGCACTGGCAAATGTTTCAACTTCAGACATGGTTATGGTTTTGTCAGTGGAAATGACATCAGAGAAGGTACATTGTCAATTACTTTGCCATTGCAACCTAAGGGTATTACGATTTTCTTTCTAACTTACTACTGAAACCTCCTCTACGTTTCTCCCCTGATAAATACGTGAGTTTCATGACAGCAGAGGCTGCTGGCTTTTCCATTTGTATTCCCAGCCCTTAGAACATAGTAAACACCTAGCGAGAGATTTTTTTTTACATGAGCAAAGGATAGGTAGTTAAATAGAAAAAGTGGGGTTTGAACCCACATCACCCAATTCCAAACCCAGTGCCCTTTCTATTCTACAACAACACTTCCTTAGAGCATCTTCAGGAAGTATCCTTGTCTATATACTGCTGTCAATCAATTAATCAATCAAAAATCAATAAACATAATAAGTACCTACTATGTGCCAGTCACTGTGTTTAAGCTCTAGGGATACAAAAAGAGGCAAAAAGACAGTCCCTGTCCTGAAGGAGCTTATGGTCCAATGGACTAGTTTGTAGGTAAGGTTCAGTCAGGAAAAGAATTTTCTCTGGTACATTTTATTATGAAATGCTCCCAGTCAAAGGTAGAAATTAGTTTTTTTAAAAAAAGACCCTAGAGTAAATATACACTGACAACAATTTCAGAGGATTTAATTATCTCAAGAAAGTTGTTTCTTTTATTCTTTTTCATGATGTTTTCTGTTATGTGAAGATACAAAAAAAAAATTAACAGGTTCTTTAAAAAAAATTTAAAAAACCTCAAAACCAAACCAGGCTTTAAGCATGAAATATTCAAGAATATAGTTCTCTCTGGATTTTAGATTGCTCATTTCCAACCCAATCTACTTCTGAATAAAAAATTCTGAGGTTAGTTTTGGACAATATTATGCTTTTTTTAAAAAAAAATAACTGCTATAGGTATTGGAGGAAATATTTTCTATGAAGGAAAAGCATTTTGTCCCCCCAGTTTGCTGAAATTGCCAGGTTAAAGATGGTGAAGAGCACCCAATGTGGCCAAAAAAAAGAAAATAATAGAAGTAGAGATATATCCTCCAAGCACACTCATAACAAATATGAGTTTTTAATAAAAAAAAAGTTTTCTTCTGAAGCACTTGAAATACTATATAGACACTACTCCCTAGTTAATACAAAATGTATCTATCCTTCACAAAGAGCATTATCACAGAAAAATTTGAGCAATAAATTTTGGTAATTCAAGTTGACTCTTATAAAATGGCTAATGGTGAAAGGCCATGTTCTTGGATTAAAGAGAGCAAATGAAAAAAATTTCCAGCTTCTCAAAGACTGAGATTTTCATAGGATTTATCCTTGACTTCTCCGCATCACTTGATACTATTGACGATCCTCCCCTTCCTGAATTCTCTTCTCTTTGACCTCTGTGATCAAAGTGATATCTCCTGGGGCCTCTACATAGAGACTGAGCTAGTCTTTCCTAGGGCCCTACCCCATGCATACTAGGGTATCTTTTCTTTTCAAAGTATCGAAACCATCGCAAATACTTACTTGACTTAAGAAACTAGGGCTTGAACCATTGACATCGTAGTTTTCAGGTGGCCTAAGTACAAAAGCCGGTGGATGAAGAGTCAGGAGCTTCTGACCAACACATAGAATGGAAGATAGGGAAGCTGAACTCAAGTGAACCGATGTTGTATCTTTGCTGCATGTCCTCTCCATATTATGGTGAAGTAAATCTCCTTTTTTTAGGTGCTAGACAGTCTACAAGCATGTCATTTTATTCTGTTTCCCAACCTGAACCACTAGCCTGGCCTGGGTCTGACCTGGCCTACAACATTTTGTAACAGGCAGCAGAACTGGATCAAAAGAGAGTTGTTTTTAAAATGGAGGAGGGGTGAGACAGATGCAGAGGAAGGTCAGTTCCAGGTGGCCTCAAGGCTTCTGATATTTGTGAATCTGTATGTGACCATTTAGCACAAAGTGGCCCTCATTGACTGGAAGACTTTGGAAGTAAACTGTCTGTGGGCATTCAGCAACTAGAGATAAATGTGAATATACTCTGCATCTTTGCCTGAAGATGGCAAATGCTATAAAGCACCATCATTTTTTGTATTCAGGAGGGATAATGAACTCCCAGCTCAATAGCTTGTGGTAGGCCTAAGCCCTCCCTAAAGACTGGAATTCTGGGATTTTCTAAAAACTGTGCTGAATGAACTGCTCATGATATTTTTTTTTAACATGGCATTTGGGAGATAATTGGGAACTATGCAATTTGGACTTTGTTGGGATTCTTTAGATCAAAACACTGAGGAAGCCATTTGAATGGCAATTCTTGATCCTTCCCAGAAACCAAAAGATTTTTCTGTAATTAGGAAATTGAACAAATGTGCCAAATGAACCCCACTCGATTTGCTAAGGACATAGGAATTAGGGTGGTCTACATCATTTTAAAAGGAAAGATAGCTGCCACTGTCACTCCTGTGAACTGTAATTCTCTTTCACTCGGACTTCCACTGAAAGGTGGGGTGAAGGACCCAGCATGAGGCTCGGGCCCCTTACCCCACTGGTCTTCTGTTTTCACATTCTGTTATGAAACTGAATCAGTTCCGTAGGCGCAGAGGATGGGAGGTCTCTACCTGGAAGGGACCTCAAGAGCAAACTATTCCAATCTCCTTATTTTGTAAGTGAAAAAACCAAGGCCCAGACAGATTAAGTGATTTGCCCACAGTCACTATGTAATAAATGATCATACATCAGACACAATAAAAATACCTGTTGAATTAAAACTACTTATTATAATACTAATTTTTGAGTTTTAGAAATTAGTATTTATTTTGATATTATTTTTTTATTTTGAGTTCTAGATTCTTTCCCTCTCTTCAGCCCCTACCCCACCCATTAAGAAGAAAAGCAATATGATTTGTGAAGTCATGCAAAACATATTTCCATTTAGCCATGTTGAAAAAAAAAAAGAGGGGGCAAGAAAAATGAAGTAAAAAAGTATGCGTCAATCTGCACTCAGAGTTCATCAGTTCTTTCCCTGGAGGTGATAGAATGGGTCGTTTGGAATTGTCTTGGATCATTGTATTGATACTAAGATCAAATTTCTAAATTTTTTCTCTGCTCTCCTCGCTTTTGCCTCCTCTTTCCTATTCTCCACAACCAGAACTCCTTTGTTAAAATCATATCATAAAAATCTACATTTCAAACAAGAGTTAGATTTCTCATAACAGGCCTTTCTTCAGTGGGATATGATAGCTGCCTTTCAATCATATTATGTTATAGTCCACGTAGCAATTTAAAAAAAACCTGTTTGAGTTGGCAATAGCCACACCTAACTCATGTATAAACAGATGAGAATTTTAAAAGTGGCAAGATAGATTATGTTACAGGACAGCTTCCCGAAATCACAGCTTTATTTTCTTTCCTATTTCATCCGCTTTCTTGCCAGTTCTGTTTTATATAATCCTTACCCATAAAATATGCTCCTGGCTTTTTTATTAGTAGTTTGCCACTTTGAGTTTCTGAAAAGGCAGCTGAATAGAGCGCTGGGTCTGAAGTCAGAAGCCTGAATTCAAATCCATTCTCAAACACTTATTATCTGTGTGACCTTGGATAAGTAACTTAACCTGGATAAAATGGGGATAACAATAATACCTACCTTGCAGGGTTGTAAGGATCAAAAGTGCTTAGACCAGTGTCTGGCACATAGAAGGTACTATGTAAATGCTTATTCCCTCCCCCTACCTTTTTCTTCTCCCAATTGTTCTATATTTATTATGATTATTCTATATTTATTCATCTTTTATTTAATACTCCATATTTATCATTATTAGGACAGTAACTACTCTAAATATATTCACAGATTTGAAAAGAGATGCTGTTAGCTATCAGTACCACACCGAATTGTGTCTTACATCTTAGCTTGTACAAATGCTCCTATTTATATATTATATATACATTCCTTTACCTTTGATGTTTTTACACAGCATTGGAATCAAATCTGTTCTGTAGAATTTCATGTCAATGCAGTCCTCCATCTTGTATGTTGATATTTACTCATGAAATCAACCAGAATTGGCAGCCAATTGGATGAGGGAATGGAGAAAGAGGAAGGAACCAACGAGACAGTTTCCTGTTCAAGTAACTAGGAGAACAGTGGTGTCATTATCAGAAATAGGGAAGTTATTGGCAAGGGTAAGTATTGGGAGGAAGATGATAAATTCCACTGCACACATATTGAGTCTCAGGCACTACCAGGTCCAACAGGTGGAAATTTCGAGTAAGCAGCTGGAAACATGGAAAAGAGATTGAGAGGCTGGGAAAACAAATTTTGGGATCCCCTGCATCAAAGTAATAGTTATAGTCATTAGACTGGATGACTTCTCATAGAGTATCTAAAGATAAGAGAGCAGCAGCTAGGTGGTACAGCGGATAGAGTGCCAGTCCTGGAGTCAAGACAACCTGAGTTCAAATTTGGCCTCAGACACTTACTAGCTGTGTGACTCCGAGGAAGTCATTTAAACCTGTTTGCTTCAGTTTCTTCATCTGCAAAATGAGTAAAGAGGGAAATGGCAAACCACTCTAGCATCTTTGCCAAGAAAACCCCAAATAGGGTCACAAAGAGTCAGAAATGACTGAACAACTCCAATGGAACTATAAGAACAGAGTTCCAAGGTCAAAGGAGCCAATGAAAGCAAAGTGCTCAGAAGGTTAGAATGAGGAAGAATATAATATACCAGTCAAAGTGACCAAAGGAATAGAAGTTCAAGAAGTAAGATCTGGTCAATAATAAGTCATTTACGTAGTATTCTATAGTGGGGGAAAAAAACACTTCATATATGCTCTCTTTTATTCTATAATGTAAATAAATACAGAGGTTAAGGAGAATGACAATTAATGAGAAAAGGACTGATCTTGCCTACCTACCAAAAGGCCATGGATGACTTTCTAAAGAGAAGTTGTAAGTAGAGTGGTGGGAAGGAAAAACTGGTTTGCTAAAAGTTAAACGGTAAATGAATAGATAATTGGATAAACAATGAAAGTAGAGTGTAGATTGACCTTTCAAGAAGACTGAATGAAAAGATAAATATAGGATTGTTACTTAAGGGGGTAGGGTCAAGTGATGATTTTTTTGAAAATAGGGGACGCCAAAGTATTTTTGCAGAAAGAGGGCCGAAGACCCAGAGGAATGGAGGGAGACAGAGAGAGAGACAGAGAGAGAGAGAGAGAGAAGAGAGAGAGAGAAGAGAGAGAGAGAGAGAGAGAGAGAGAGGTTACAAAAGAGAAAATAATTGATGAAGCAAAGTCATGTTGGAGGTAGTACAGAAGATAAAAATCAGCTTTAAATTTCTCTGATTCTGAGCTAGCTTTGTGAAAGAAGAGAGCTACTTCTTCCCCAGAGGGAATGGAGAAAGAGTAAATGTAGATACAGAGAAATGTTGAAATGGAAAGGAAGGAAGTTGAAAACTCTCACTGAAAGGCTAATCACATTTATGTGTGTTTGTACTTTGGATTGAAATCCTTCCTTTCATGAGGGGAAAGAAAAGCTTGTAAGAACTTGTATCTTCACCAGCATCTGGCAACTTCATACATTACAATATATAATTAACTGGATCTTTTTTTTATTTAGATCTTGTACAAGTACTTTGGCAGCTAGCCTCTGAGCCTCCTCCTCTTAACAAGCCTGGAGATTGAGGCCTTTTCTGTAGAGACTTTGCTTCTTGGAGGGTCCTTTTTTTCTTTAGACTTCCATGGTAGGGGCAGGATTCCTTTGTAAGATAAATAGGTCATCATCATCATCATTTTACACATTCACATAAATCTAAGTGCTACAACCTCTTTTGCTCCCTCCATTACTGTCTAGAACCCTCTCTACACCTTCTATTCCCGCTTTAGGGGAATATAAGAATGATGTTATTATTTATGTGTGAGACATTATAACACCGGGCAAAGAGAACTGTCCTAGGAATCAGGAAGACCTGGGTTCAAAGACTCTCCTCTGAGACCTACTGGCTACTGACCCTGGTAAAGTCACTTAACTCCCCTGGGCCTTGGGCAGCTTTCTCTAAGATCATAAATTGGCAGCTAGGTGGTGCAATGGATAGAAGACTGAACCTGGAGTTGGTAAGTCCTGAGTTCAAATTCAGCCTCAGACACTTACTAGCTATGTAACTTTAATCAAGTCATTTAATCCATCTGCCTGAGTTTCCTTAACTGTAGAATGGGGATAATAATAGCACTTACCTCTAGAATTGTTGAGAAAATCAAACGAGGTCATACTTATAAAGCACTTAGCACAGTGCCTGGCACATAATAAATGCTTTTTTTTTTTAAATTAGAAGGTGCTGACCTACTTCAGTAGAAGTAGACTCCTCATCTGAGTGTCTCTTTAGCAATGAAATCACAAGTCTAGTCTCTATATTCAAAAACAACAATGATAATGATGATGATAATATTTAATGTTTACATACCACTCTAAAGTTTGCAAAGCACTTTAGATATTTTATCTCATGGCCAGGTCTACTTAACGAGTGAAGAGCTAATCAGTTTTATTTTGTTTTGTTTTTTCATGTGGTATTTCTTTTTTTTGGGGGGGGGAATTTCATCCAAAAGCAAGTTGAGTTGATCCCCAAGGCAGAATTACATTAAGGTCTATATGTACTCTGGGTAAATTGCCAATAAGTAAACATGCTCTAGCCATTCTCTGGAAGTCCTCATATAGGTTCATAAAACTAGAATGCCCTAGACAATTTTAATATTTGTTCATTTGTAAATACATTCCCACTTAGGGTTGATGCATTTTAGAGGAGCTAGGATTTTCTTAGAGGGAATGCCGAAAACAAAAGCCCTGTCAGTGGGGTAAACAACCAATAAATCAAAAAGCATTTATTAGGCACTTACTATGTCCTGGGTACAGTGTTGGGTTGGGAATTCAAAGAAAAAGAAAACCTTTTTCTTCAAGGAGATTACATTCAAACAGAGAAATCAGCATGTACAGACAGATAGATACAAGATACAAATAAAATACTTACAAAGTTACTTTAGAGGGAAAGACATTGGTAACTGGGGAGGTGGGGAAGACCTCCAGGAGAAGTACAGCATGGAGGACAAACAGTCCAAAGGCACAGAGATAAGATATGGAACAGCAAGTTGGCCAGCATGAATGGGTAGTAGAATGGAAAGGTGTATAAGCAGTCTGGAAAGATAGGAAGGGCTAGATCACAAAGAGCATTACATGTCAACATGCATCCATTGCTTTAAACAAATGGTTTGCCCTGTTACATCAAATATGGCCTTTTGATCTAAGCTTGCCAAGTGTCCTGCTGATCTCCCCCATTTAATATGCTCTACCATTTCTCCTTGGGTGAATGATGATCCCCATTCTTCCTTCGCCACATTGAATAGTCTGGGGCACTGTGTATCATTTTGTCAGCTACCACTGCTAGTTTTTACAATGAAATATACATAAATGTCTTATAGGCTAGGCCCTGTATTAACCAAGGAGCTCCTTTCTTCTTAAAAAAAAAATAAACAGACGATAGCCCTCATGTCAGGGACTTTATCATTTTCCCTAACTTTAAAATTATATTGAAAACCTTTGGCGAAGACTTAAACTACAAACTCATATATCTGAATCAATCAGAACTGGGCATAGTTAAGACGTGAAAATCAGTTCAATCTAGAGAGCTAAATTCAATTATATTCAAGCCTCTCCCCCAACTCACATTCTTAGCCTTTGTTTTCATCCAGTATCAATCACAGCCTTGGTGCCAGGAGTTAAACCTGAAAAATAGTTCAAATAATCCAGAAGGCCAGTCAGACAGTGTGATCCAATGGACTGAGTGCTGGATTTGGAGTCAGAGGACCTAGATTCAAAACCTGGTTCTACCACTTACTCTGTGACCTTAATAAGTCATTCAACCCCTCTAAGCATCAGTTTCTTCATCTCTAAAATCAGGGCACTGGAATAGAAAACCTATAAGGCTTCATCTACTTCTAAATCTATCAGCCTGTTTTATTGTAATTAACAATGTTGTTATTCTTTATCATTCTCTATTCTAATCTCACTCCTCAGCTGTCCAGGTTATGTCATGGGTCTCTTTTTAGAATAATTTAAAAGAAAGCATCTGGGTCAAGATAGAATAACTGTTCACAGCTCAGTTATAGACCAGACCTAGACAGGAGAAGGGACACTCCCCTACTTCTTCTGTTTAGGAATTCTGTCCCTACCCAAGAGATCAATCCAACAAAAAATTTAGTTAGACAATTAATTACGTATGACATGTAAGTGACTGCACTAAATAGTGTGAGGGCATAAAGTAAAAGATGAAACTCCCTTGCCCCAGGAGATTTACATTCTGCCAGGAGTAGAGCAGGACACAACATACACACTGGTTGTTGAGCAATTTTTCAGTTATGTTCAACTCTTCATGACCCCCAGACTGGCAGAGATACTGGAGTGGTTAGCCATTTCCTTTTCCAACTCATTTTGCCAATGAGGAAACTGAAGCGAATAGAGGTTGAGTAACTTGCCCAGCATCACACAGCTAGGAAGTGTCTGAGGCCAGATTTGAACTCTGGAAGATGAGTCTTCCTGACCCCAGTCCTGGCCCTCTATCCATACTACCATCTAGCTGCCCCACAACATATGCACATATTAGGTAAATACAAAATAATACAAATTAATTTCAAGAGGGACAGGATGTTAGCAACCAGAAGAGATAACAATGGAGTGTGATTCGGGGAGGCTTTGTATAGTAATTGTATAGTAACTGAATTGTGTCTTGAAGGCAGAGTTCCAAGAGGTAGAGGGGGAAAAAAGGGTGGGGAAAGGACTAGAAAAAATGCCCAAAGAGACTGTTGCCAAAACTTTGAGAATTTCTTCAACTCACTCTCTTGTTTTTTTATTTCACTTACTGTAGCCATCTTGGCTTTTACCCATGAATCTAGGCAGGGAACCAACAAAGTGGGAATGGAAGGTGGGAAGAGAATTCTACAAAATACCATCTAGTACCTAGATGTATGTGGATGTGTATATGAAAGGAAAATGTACTAAAACAAACCTTACTTACACAATTTTGTTTAGGTCTGACTCTATTCAGTAATTTTCATAAAGCAAAAGGGACTCCAGGCAGGAATTATTTATCTATTCTTTCATTCAGTAAATATTTATTGAGTCTTACTATATGCCCATTATGCTAAAGATGATAGAGAAGAAATACATGGCACAGACCTTGTCCACCAAAACCTAACCATCTAATTAGGAAGATGTGTCATTGTTCCTCATTTAATTGTAGCCATCCTTTTATATTTATATAAAAATAAAAAAAACAACTTAGTTTGAAGTGGATGCAGAACAAAATCCAGAGTAGAATTAAATAATGTCTCATTTCTTTAATGGAAAGGACCTCTTCTGAAATGAGAACATAAAGCAAATAGATTTGTGATTCAATTAATGTGGATGTTTCCTCCAACCATCCTGATGGTAATCCATCCATGCTACCCCCCTTAGGCAACTCTTGTCCATATGCTCCCATAAATTCACCACAAGGAATCAACCCAATATACCACGGGATCATAGAATAGAGATTTAGAAATGGAAATTACACATGAGGAAAAATGAGACCTACAGACATTATGTGATTTGTCCAAGATCACACCACTAATAAGTGACAGAGCCAAGATTTGAACCCATTTCCTTTATTCCAAATCTAGAATATATTCTACTGTACCATACCATCTCTACCTTACTTTCTTTTGACATCATGAGGAGACCAAAGGCTAGACCATTTACAATTCTTCTTCTTTTTGGTAGTATCTTGTATGCTGTTCATATCTACAATTCACCTCTCTATTGCCCTTTTGTTGATCCTCGGTTTCAACTCTTTGAAGGTATTAGTTATTATCCCTGACTCACAGTCACACAACAATACTAAAACAATATTGGTATTAAAAAAAATAGGACCTTATTTAAAGGAAAAGCTTGGGATCATTAAAAGAACTTTTGTGATTTTCCAAAGACTATCCATCTCCTTCTCCTATTCAACTCAGTCCAATCTGTTATCCATTCACCGTGTTTATCCCAGATAGATGATAGATAGATAGATAGATAGATAGATAGATAGATAGATAGATAAAAAGATACATATATCTATATCTATATATACATGTTTATGTGTGTATAGCTAGATTAAAAATATATGTATACATGTCTATGTCTATGTGTGTACAGATAGATAAAAAGACATGTATCTCTATCTATATGTATATGTGTGTGTGTTTAGATAGATAAATAGGTAGGTAAAGATGTGTATCTGTGTGTGTGTGTATATAGATATGCACATATATGTATACATACTAATGGATTAGAAGTCCCTTCACTTTATATCATAGTTTGGACAATAGATATTCTTCATCCATTTAGATGATTAAAATTTTAAAAATTAAATTTCATAAATTTCTATTAGAATGTGGTAAACAAGATTATTACAGTACTAATAATTACACAAAAATCTGAGTATAATACATATTTAGATATTTAAATGATATCTGTAATATTTCAATATTTCAAAAAGCTATAATTTCAATGGCATGAGGACTCTCTCTACCAATGTAAACCAGGACCCTGTTACATCTTAGTAGAGTTACTGTGGCATAAAATATTCTTCACCTAGTTTCCAGCCTCTAGCATAGTCATACAGAACTGAGTGAAATGAAGTTCTCTATCTCACACAATGTCAATGGAGAAAGGTCAAGTACCAAGCTACCTAGAGTATTCAGAAGCCTTAGGTGAATCAAATTTCTAATTCATAGGATTTCTAATGAAAAATAACAAACCAGAGTACTGGGGAGAAAAAACAGCTCCATCAACAGGGATAGAGGTGGTCTATAGGGGGAAAAAGTGTATCATTCTTGACATAATCACTTTTACAAGATATGTCCAAATGTCAAAGGTATGTACAACAATGACCTGTTGAAACATTGTTTAATCTACCCTGGAACTAATCTCTGCTAGCCAATTAAACAGAAACAGTAGATGATAATTATCCTCCAGAAGTTTTACAGACACCTGGATGAATAATGAACCAGTTAATTTTTTTCCCCAAAATGCTTCAGGTTAATCCTCCTGAAAGTCAATGAGGAAGCATTCAGTTGTACTTTAATGATGGATTCTTAGATGTATTATTAAGGCAGTACAAACTCACATATCTGGATTGAGACTTAACATAACCTGAACACATAAAAAATTCAAATAGTGTGGATGGTCTAGACTCTAGAGAAACTCTCCCCCAAAATTTGTATATAGTATAAAATGTAATTGTGTGAGCTGATTGAGTTGGACCTCCCTAGCCCTACATATATGTATATACATATGTGTATATATATACACACACACATATATATATATATACACACGTATATGTATGTATGTGTATATATGTATATATGTACACACACATATGTGTGTGTTTACATGTATACATATGTATATGTATACACATGCACACAAACATATTCCTATTTTGCTTCTTATTGTTTGTCATTCTACCTCATTCCATTCAGGTCATTCCATCTCCTGTCTGCCTGTATCTTTTCACAGGCTATTTTCAGTCCTTGTGATGTACTCCCTCCTCACCTCCACCTCTTAGAATTCCTAGATTCCTTCAAAGCCTAACTCTAGTGCCACCAAATACATGAGGCTTTTCCTAATTCCTTCAGCCAATAAGGATTTGTACCTCCTCACCAATCCAATTCAATTCAATAAACTTTCATGGAGTGCCTATTATGTACCAGGCTATTTGCTAAGCACTGGGGTTGCAAATAAGAAAAAAGGATAGTCTGTGCCCTCAAGGAGCTTACAGTCTAAAGGGGGAATCTGAAAAGGAAGTTGAAAAGCAGGAGGTGGGGAGAAGGCACCAGGAGGTATGTTGTTTATGGAGTAGAAGTCAAGAAGAGCTGCTGATGGAGAAGGGAATTATGGGGAAGGTTGTGAGCCCTCCATAAAAGAAGACTTTGGGAGGAGAGCTCCACTCTCTAGCCCTGAAAACAGAGGGGAGAGGCAACTGAGGGTGAATTGAGAAGTTGTAGGGAATCCAGACCTGAGTCATTTTTTGTAATGATGAGATTCCAGGTGATTAGCTTATACTGATGGGTGAGTGTGGGGATGTGTGTGTCTGTGTGTCTGCCTGTAAGGAGGGAGAGGGGGCATTGTTTCATAAAGTGAAAGCCAAGCAGAACTGCTAATGGAGAAATTACCTTCTATTATATTTGTGTATATATATGTAACATGTACATATAAATATATGCATACATATGCATGCCTCCAAATAGAATGCAAGTTCTCTGAAGACAGAGTAATTTCATTTTTTTTTGTCTTTGTATCCATAGTATCTAACAGTGCTTGGCACAGAGAAGGCATTAATAAAATGTATTAATTGATTGAAGGATTGATTGAAATACTAAATAGACTAAAGAATTTCTACAGTGGAAACCAGCTAGTACAAAGAATAGCAGGAAGAACAAATAGATAAGCCTTGGAAAAGGAAAGTATATATACATATATACTCATATACACATATGGATGTATATAGAGAGTCCTTAAAAAGAAAGTTTACATTGCGATAGTTTACACTGTGATAGATATATAGACTTTTTTCCCCTAAAAGTTCATTTGCAAGGTTTTTGTGGAACTAGGAACTTTTCCCCCCACAAAAAAATTAATGTTATTTAAAGTTGTTTAACTTCACATTTTGATTCAGACACTACCTTCTACCTCTGGTTAATATGCTTAGCATCTATCCCACTGATAACCAAACCCTGGAACTGTACAACCAACCTAGCACTCCTGACCCCACCCCATATGGCTGACTTCTCTCCCCTTCTATAGTTCCAGAAGCTTCAGTCTTTGCCATGGGCAATTCTTAACCCCATTCTGTGCCAGGTTCCATCCAGGGCCATACCACTACACAAGGCTGGGAGCAACATTATAGATACAAGTCTATTACTAGCACTACTTTTGTATTTATCATTATTATTCAGTTCTTTTTTGGCTTGCAAATGAAATAGAGAGACTATTTGATGACGTGATATGGAAAAGAGAAAAACAATAATAATAGCTAGCATTTATATAATGCTTTGATGTTGGCAAAGTATAGTACATATGTTGTTTCATTTAATCCCCACAAACACCCTGTAAGGTAGTTGTTATTATTATCCCCATTTTACAGATGAAGAACTGAGGCTGAGAAAGTGATTGGCCAAGGGTCACACAGCTAGTGTCAGAGGCAGGTTGGGAACTCAGGTCTTCCTGACTCCAAGTATGGCGTTCTATTTACTACTCCATGTAATTGCTACGTGCTATTAAAGCTTGAAACTACATTAAGTCTTTTGGGAGGTCGTATATGCATGTACATATTCACATACTAACATACCCACATGAATATGCATGCAAAAATGTGAACACTGGTATAGATGTATATGTGTGTATGCACATATACATGTATAAAGGATTAGTGTATCTTTGTATATATATGCATACATGCATACATATGAACACAGAGCACACTTTCCTTTCTAAGACTCATCTATTTGCATCTCTTTGTACTAACTGATTTGCACTGTAGGAACTACCTAGTCTTATACATGTGTTGTATGTATATGTATATATGTGTATATGTATGTATATGTGTATACGTATATGGATATATACATACAATTTGTATTATATAATATATACTACACTCTGGTATATATTATATAAATTAATATATTAATACATGGAGAGGTATATGTGTATATACACACATGTAAATACATGTATTATGTATGCATGTTTATATACATAACATCTATAAATTATGTGTTTGTAACTCAAGAAGTGCCTTAATACAAATGAAATCATATCCTCTTCATCAATTAATTAAGTTAGCTTTTCCTGAGACTCTTCTAAAATAACGAAGACCAAGCACATACCTCTATATACCCGAAACCTTTATGCAAATCTACTATTCTCCTTATGACACAGGGAAGCAGCTCAGCATAGAGAAAAGAGCACAGCTTCACTAGTCAGAGGACTTGGGTTCGAATCCTAATTTTTGATCTTGAGCAAGTCATTTAAATTCTCTAAGCTTCATTTTCCTAATACTAAAACGAGAGGTTGAGATTAAATTGCCTCTAAGTACTCTTTCAGCTCTAGATTGATGATCTCTTAGTGGCAAGGTACTTAATTTTAGATGGCATTAAGAGTCTTCCAGGTTGTTTACATTCCATAACATTGTCAGTAATGATTTTTAAACATAAAAGCACAAAATTAACTGTAAGTGTAGGTGTTATTAATTTTGAACTGTTTCTTGATTTATGAAATTCTTGAAAAAGAATCATTAAATTAGAGCCACAACTAGAAAATTTTTCATGCTGTGGTAACTATCACAAATTGTAACTCACACCAGTGTTATGAAGCATGCTTTCAGTTGATGGAGGGATAAGGGAGAAAGAAGAAGAATAGAAGGTCGACAAAGACTCAGGGACACCAGTGTAAGGCTTCAGTTGGGAAAATTGCTACAATTTCCAACAAGGTACTAAGCTCCAATTGCTTCTATATGTTGAAGGACAGCAAGCACTAGCATTTGGTGCCTTTTAAATTTTGAATTCTAGGACAAGACCCCAGTTAGCTTTCCAGAATTATATATCTACCTCAAACTTATATTGCACTGACACTGCTGGCTGTTTTAAAAATTCCAAATGCTGGGCAGCTAGGTGGCATAGCAGATAGAGCACTGGCCCTAGAGTCAGGAGGACCTGAGTTCAAATTTAGTCCCAGACCAGACCTTGACACTTACTAGCTAGGTGACTCTGGGCAAGTCACTTAACCCCAATTGCCTCACCAAAAAAATAAATAAATAAAATAAGATTTCCAAATGCACATATGGTATGGACATTCTCAAAAAGAACAAATGCTGAAAGAGAAAACAAGTCCAAAGGAAAAGCCTATTTTGAATTGCTTAAAGTTTTTTTTTAATCAAATACATAAGATATTTTCTTGGATTGTTTCGGAAGAAAAGTTAATTAATGACTATCGAATATCACTTTGAAAGTATAAAGTACAATGTACATATGGAATAATAATAAGAAGAATTAAATCAGATATTAACTATGAAAACATTCTTGTGAAAAAATTTCTCAGCAGCATTTTGCAATCATTCTTTCCTTGTTTTTCTCCAAATGCTGGCTGAAAAGATTATAATAAAGAATTCTGGATAACGGATACTGGCAAGATCATAGAAAAACAGAATCATAGAACTACTGGAAAAATACTTAGTGCCTGTGTAGTCCAATTGATAGCCAAAAAACAATCAGCACTCAGGAAACGGTCATCCAGTCCCTGTCTGCAAAACCTCCAAGGATCTGTTATTTCCACAGGCACCCCAATCTATTCTTATGAGCTTTCATTGTTAGGTATACAGATATTAAATCTAAGTTTCTCTATTTATCACCCATTTGTTTCCCCCAGGACCAAATCGAACAAATCTTATCTCTCTTTCACAGGACAAGCCCTTGAAAATAGTTATATTATGCCCTGTAACCTCCAGCCTTCTCTCCCCCAGACTAGATATCCCAAGCTTCTTCACCATATTCTTATATGGCATGGATTTGGATTACATAATCGTTATGGATCCCTTTGTTTGGATCCTGTCCAGCTTATCAGATAGTGCTTCCTAAACTGGACACCCAAAAGTGAATACAACACTCCAAATGTGGCCTAACCAGAACAGAGTACCACTCATCTCCCTAGCACAGAAGCTTGTAGCTAGGCATCATTTCCCCAAATCTCTCTGTACCATTTCGTTCAGCAGCTCCTTCCATACCCATCCATACCATCAGTTTTATATCTGCAGCCCTCCCTCTAGACTCACCTCTTCCAAATTGCATTGGATTGGCAGTTAAGGTTCCCAGAAGAAAACTTTTCTCCCTGAGGGGAGGAATTCAAGGTAGATAACTCAGAGCTGTTACTATTTCTAATATTGTCTCTCCTGAGGCCCTACTTAGTATTTCCCCTAAAATCAATCAACTGGTGGATATAAATCAGCTTCTAAAAAAGGGGAAATTGGGGCAGCTAGGTGGCGCAGTGGATAGAGCACCAGCCCTGAAGTCAGGAGGACTTGAGTTCAAAACTGGCCTCAAACCAAACGCTTGACACTTACTAGCTGTGTGACCCTGGGCAAGTCACTTAACCCCAATTGCCTAAATAAAAAGAAAGGGGGGAGATTGGGTTCAAATTTAAAGTATAATGGGAATGAGGTATGCATATAGATTGTGAGCTTCCTGAGGGAAGAGATTGTCTTTTGCCTCTTTTGGAATCTCCAGTGCTTAGCACAATGGCTAGAACTTAATTGGCACCTAAATATTTATTGGCTGACAGAGTGAGTAATGTAAAGAGTACAAGTGGTCAAGGTATATCTCCAGATTCCCACCCCAGAAGTCCTTTACTCCTTCCGTGGAGTCCTGGATGTGTGTGTAGCTTCTGGGTTTGGTGACTTGATGACAGTCTAGAGTCCATGGCCAACATTTCTCTCTATCATAAGGGGTCATGATCCTTAAAGCTGCCACCAGCTCTGGGGGACTTTCTCTCTATCTACATCTGCAAGTTCTTCCTGTCATTGGTCACTATCACTGTAGCAGACAGTGCAACTCTGGTTGACTGACATTTCTGATAACACTAATGGATATCTCAATCACCCGGGCACCCCCCTAGGTTGGTAAGAGAAGCCTTATTCTGGCAGCTCAAAACAATCCTCATTTGAAAGCTGCCAGAGAAGAGAATGAAAGATGGGCTGATCAAATCTTTTGTATGCACACTCATTTTTGGCTCAGTGTCTCCTGAATTATCAGTCCTGAGTTCAAAGCCAATTAGAAGGCTTTTTATCATCAAATAGTACTAACTTTGCATTATAATGGTTGAAAATAAGTCCACCAAGCCTCCCTAGGTTGAATTGGAACTAGGTAGAAAATATCTATGCATGCTTTGTACATCCCACAAGGAAGGGCAAATCTGAACATGCTCTAAAGATCCAGCCCTCATTGGCCACCTCTATTACATGTGAAATCACCCCTGTTCTGAAGCTTTGTTGGCAGGTCTATGGCATAGGTCTATGAAGTCAATCTTTGTCTAAGTGGGTTGCACACTAATGGTTATAAGTGCTTTTTGGATATTATTTTAACGCTTCAATGGATGTGTGATCTCATTAATATGGTTATTTTATCCAATGGCTCAGACTGCAACCCAGCCTAGTCTTCTTATCCTATGCAATTATTGGTCCATAAATCTTCCAGAAAGGAACTACCAAACATGATTGAGGCCTTTCTCTAGGTGTTTTAACATATTGTATATACTAGAACAACAACCTGGCTATCATTTATCTCTTAATCTTACGACATAATCAACCCATCTCCTCTTCTGATTGTGTGGTTACTGCATTAAATCTCTTATGGCATCTTCATATAAGGAAGCCATAATTTATATTAAATGCCCTACATGAGTCTCTCCATTACCCTTTGGGTCACCTGCAATTTTGGTTCTTAAAAGATGGTGGTATTCTATGATTCATAACTGTATAACATTACAGGAAGAATATTGGCGTTAAAAATAGATAGGTTTTTGTGTCAGGCAATAACTTGAGTTCATATTATTAGGTAACATTTTATATAAAATGTCCTTAACTTGGCATCCATTGACTTGGATGGGGAACAAATTACATCTTTATTTAGACATAATTGGTTTCCTTTGTAATCTTATATATTTTATTTTATTTTATGCAGTTAAAAACATTATTCTTGAAGAGGTCCTTAGGTTTCATGGGATTAACAAAGGGATTCATGACACAAAAAAAGGTTAAAAATTATTGAGTTAGGGGGCAGCTAGTGGCGCAGTGGATAGAGCACCAGCCTTGGAGTCAGAAGGACCTGAGTTCAAATTCGGCCTCAGGCACATGATACTTACTAGCTGTGTGACCCTGGGCAAGTCACAACCCCAACTGCCTCACCAAAAAAAAAAAAAAAGAATTATTGATTTATGTCATAGGTTGCAATTAGGTAGTACAGTGTATAGAGCTTGGGGGCTGGAGTCAGGAAGAACATTAATGATTTCTCTCTGAGTCCAGTTATTCAACCCATTCCAAGTCCACCACACTTCTCTTCTAATTGACTCAGGCCTCTGACTTTAACGCTACTATCTATCCCATTTCATGTTTTCCTTATCAGCATTATTCCCCTCCCCCCTACAAACATATATTTTGTACAGCCTTAGTGAAGTACTCTTAGAAAGCATGTAAGGAAGCATTTCAGTGAGATGTCCCTCTGTTTTTATTGCAGGAGATGGGGGAAAAGGAAGGAGGCAAGATCATCTACACTGAGAAAGAAGCAATTGTGACAAAAATAATAAATAAAAATCTGTAAAGCAGGTGGGAAAAGCCCTACTGGGGACCACTGGATGATTTTGAACTTGGCTAATGTTTCTGGGTATTCTGGCTGAACCAACCAGCTTCTTTCTTATCTATCTTGCTCTTACTGATCATTCCTCTTGTTAATGTTTCATTCAATTAATGCCCAGGCTACTACTACCTGCCGGATGGATTCTGTTCCAAGGCTAATTAGACAAACATTCCTATACTTAAAACTCTTCCTTGTTCTGGGCATCTTACAGTTCACCTGTTTACTGTGGCTTTTCTTTGACTGTCTTGCACCTAAGACAGAAAGATGTAGTAGAAAGAAGGCTGAATTTAAAGCCAGAGAACCTGGGTTCAAATCCCACTTCTGCTACCTGTTATCTGATCTATCACTTGAAATTTCTAGGCTTTTGATTCCCCAGCGGTAAAATGATAGGAGTAGGTAAAGAACTAGGAGCCACCGGGTAGAGACAGGTTTAGCCTTGAAATAAAGACAAACTTCTTAATAATTAATTATCAAAAAGTGAAATGGGCTACCTCAGGAGGTTATAGATCATCAAGCTGAGGCTGGATGACCACATGCTAGAGAATGTTGTAGACAGGGTTGTTGGTCAGGCAATGGTTAAGTTGGATGGCATCTGAGATGCCTTTCCACTCTGAGTGTCTAAGACCAGCTGATTTCTTCCAGGTCTAGATCTAAATTGCTTGTTCCTGGTTCTCCTTTTTTTTTTTTTTTGAATGCTTGAAGTATTACTGCAATTTTTTTCTAAAGTTAACCCTTGGTATGACAGCAGTAAATGCTCACAGAAGGATAGTTCCTGACTAAGCTGTTTCAGCTCCTTTTAAAAATTCTTCCTTGTAATCAAATCAGAAGGGATGTTTAAAAAGACCAAACCAATTTTTCCTGATTCATTGGGGATGTTTAGTTAATGCACATCTGTTAAGTCAAAGCTGTCATTTCAATTAGATGAGTCAATTCCTTCTTTCTCCCTCCCTCCCTTCTTCCTCCCTTGTTTTCTTCCTTTATTTCTTTTTTTACTTCCTCCTTCCTTCCTTCTTCTTTCTTCCATCAATCCCTCCTTCCTTCTCTTTTTCTTTCTTTCCTTCCTTCTTTCCTTCCTCCCCCCCTTTCCTTCCTTCCCTCCTTCCTCCCTTCCTCCCTTCCTCCCTTCCTTCCTTCCTTCCTTCCTTCCTTCCTTTTCCTTCCTTCCTTCCTTCCTTCCTTCCTTCCTTCCTTCCTTCCTTCCTTCCTTCTTTAAAGGAGCCCTTTTCCACAAAGGCCTGTAAATCAGATGAAGGCACCATAAGAAACAGTTGCTATAGGCCATTTGAAAATGATTAGTGCTGTAAAATAGTACATTCTTTACATCCATAAAACAAAGAAATGAGTAGTATAAAACCAGTTTAAAAACAAAACAAAACCTTTCTGTTAGATCTGAGCCACATAGAGTCACAACCATCCAAGAATTCATACCCAGCCTGCCGACAAGGGAGCTTAACAATTTTGAAGTGCTGGTTGGGTAATTGTTTAAAGGTGTGTCCTGAGGTTGAAAGGTTAGCATGAAAGTTTCAGCCATTTCTTGTGTTTCGCATCCTTTAGTAATCAGGTGAACCCTATGGACTCCTTCCCAGGATAATGTTTTTATTCACATAAGATAAAATTCATAGGATTACCAAGGAAGCCAATTACATTGAAATAAAGATATGGTTTTTTTTTCATCCAAATTCACAAACCCTCTGAAATCTATCCACAAACTCAAGGACTCCAGGTGAAGAAAAATAGTTTAGTACAATTTTTTAAATGTAATTGAACAGGAAAGATTTTCAACAAATTTTTAAAGTAAATACTCATGGAATGCTCTCTTCTGGCTAAAATATCAAGAACAATCAAAAGAATCCTATAATAATTTTATGATGCATTTTCTGAAATTTACTGATTTGTTTTGACACAACAGAAATTTCCAAACTCACTTCTTTATGGGCACCTAGGTGGCACAGTAGATGGAGTGCTGCTCTTGGAGTTAGGAAAACCTGAGTTCAAATCTTACCTCAGACACTTACTAGCTGTGTGACCCTGGACAAGTCACTTCACCCTGTCTGCCTCAGTTTCCTCACCTATAAAATGAGCTGGAGAAGGAAATGGCAAACCACTCCAGTATTTTTGCCAAGAAAACCCCATGAGGTCACAAAGAGTTGGACATCACTAATCAACTAAAGAACAACAAGAAGCTTCTTTACGAACTACTTATAACACATTTCAGAGAAAATGTACCCACACTAGATGAACTACAAGCTCCATCATGCTACCCCTAAATGTGAATCCACATGAATGGCACATCCATTTTATCATTCACAAAAGGAGTATCATGCCAAAGATAGACATTCTATCCTATTATAATTTATGGATGGCAGAATTGGAACAATTTGGCTTTGTCTGGAAGATATCCAGAAGACCAATAAACTCCTCCAGTACTTCTACTTTATATAAACAGAGAGCCAAGGTTTTTTAATTGAAGCAACTATCAATTAGGACTAATAAAATACCTCATTCCTTCAACTTGTAACTGGCAGCTAGAAATTCATTGCGCCCACTCTGCATTATTCAATTCTTAATTACAAAACCTAGAGTCATGAGCCTTGTAAATATTTTTAATTTAGATTTCTTTATAAAGTTGTCGTTGGAGATGGGTATGACATTTCTGAAGTGCTATTTTTCATAATGCTATAAAAGTTAAGCTTGGAACAGAAAATGTAATGGAAGTGGAGAAAAAAGTAAACTGAAAAATATTTCACTCAACTGTAGTAGGTTACAAAATGCTTAAACATATGGGGGGCAAATGTCTTGGCAAATAACATCCTGATTATTTACAGAAAATGATCTGGTTCTAGACTAAAACTGGTAGTGAGTGGTGTAAAATAGTTTGGTACAGTGAAGACCTGGGTTTCAATTTTGGTCCTGTCACTCCCTGTATGACAAAGAACAAGTCACTTAATCTCTCTGGGCATCAGTTTCCTCATCTGTACAATGAGAGAGTTGGATTTGGTGGTCTGTAAGACCCCTTCTAACTCTAGCTTTGTGATCCTATCACTGGAATTAACCTGGATCCCAGTAGACCTGGGGTCATAGCCATGGGTCAATTTTAGTCCAGATGGCTCCTGGAAGGCTAGGTCAGTTCTGGGCAAACCAAAGTACTGATCAATCAGATAATCAATAAGCATTGTTGTGTCAAGCATTGAACTAGAGTTTCTGAACTAAACTGTTCCACTTTGGGATAAGACAGAAATGAATAAGCTTTTAAGGATTTGCAGTTGAAGCAAAGTTTACTCAGACATTTTTCCTACAGCACACTTAAAATCACAGAATCTCAAAGTTATTAGGGACCACAGAGGCCATCTCGTCAAACTGGAACAGACATCTCCTCCCAATAGACCTAACTATATTTGCTTGAAGATCTCATGCTAATTGGAATCTTTTACCACCTCAAATGGCCTGCTTCATTTTTTGATAGCTCTAATTGTTAGAAATTTTTTCCTTACAGCAAGCCTAAATCTAACTGTTAGCAGCTTCTACCCACTGCTCCTAGCTCCGTCCTTTGGAGCCAAGTGGAAGAAATCATCTCTTTCTATATAAAAGTTATTCAAATACTTGAACAATCTATTTCCTGCAAGAGTCGTTTGTTTTTCAAGATAAACATTCCATGTTCCTCCAACCTGTCTGCATGTGGCATAGTCTGAAATTTCTTTTCCATCCTACTTGCCTTCCTCAGGACACATTTCAGTTTGCCGATATCCTTCCTAACTAAATACGGCCCTGGGAACTAACACAATACTTCAGATGTGATCTGAGTAGGGCAGAGTACATCAAAATGATCACCTCTCTTTTTACCAATCTCATGCCTCTCTTAATACAGCCTATGATTAAAGGGTTTTGTTTATTTTAGTCATAATTCATTTTTTGACACATATTAAGCTTCTAATATAGTAAAACACCCAACTTTTTTTTATATAAACAGTTGTCTAGCCATTCGTTTGTTGTATCTATTAATGTGATTCTTTGAACCTAAGGAAAGGACATTATGTTTACCCCTATTGCACTATTCCATATTAAAATTGGGCTGTCTTTTTCAGTTTCATATTATCTACAAATTTGACAAGATGTTATCTACCAAGTCTTTCATCCAATTAAAATGTTGAACAGCATAGGACTAACAACAGACCCCTTGGGATATGCCATCTAGTGACCTCCATTCAATATCCCAATGGATCTCTAATCTCGTTGATGTAAGCACTCCTTCCAATGACAAAGATGGCAATCTATCCATGCTTGCCTCCCATAAGTTCACCACCAAGGGACCTAGGAACCTCAGGTATCAGTGGTGCAATTTGGCTGTCCATTGATTATCCCTTATTCCTGTCACATGGCTAGCTCAACTTCTTTTTCTATGATACATTTCTTTAAAGTCATCTTCCATACTATTTCTTCTACATAATTCTTTATTTTTAATGTTTTACATGAGTCTGCTTCTGGCCACCATGTACCACTTTATTGATCTTTGGGTAATACTCAATTTAATTTTTTTAGAGATTGTAGTGTTACATTATTCACAGTCATACAGCATCACCAGAAGAATATTGGCCTCAGTTTCAAGTCCTTCCTTCCCTCCTCATCTTGGCTTTAGAAGTATCTTGTGAAAATCACAGGACCAGAAGACTCTGACTGCTTATCAGTGTCATAACATTGTCTCTGAGACAGAAGTGTCTAGTAAAAATTTCTGCATCAGAACTTGACGTTAGACTGGACAAGATGAGGAAAGTTAGATTAAAGGCTCTATAAAGAGTTGAGCAGAGAAGCTACATAATACCTAAGGGGAGCTCCTTGAAGACTTTAGCAAAAGGATTCCCAAGAGCTGTGAGTTACTTCTCTGCCATATGTACTTTCTAAGCTTCAGCCCACTTTTCCCTGGATTCTATATGTACTTGTGGGAAAATATCAGACTTTTGAAGGAGACTTTTGTATAAACTATAGTACCATGATAAATACCCACTTCTAAAAGCTAATGAAGTCTGGCTGACTGATATAAACTGATAACCATTAGGCCAAACATGCCAGTGGGGGTGGAGGTCATGACCTATATCATTAGATTTCTACCCTCAAGCCTCTCTCAGAACTACCGATAGAAACCTGAGAGGGGAATGTAGCCAGCCAACCATGCTCGAAGTGCCCACCCTGCTTTTGAGGGCAAGGTTTGGGAGAGTCACTCCAGAGCATATTCTATATAAGTTACCATGGACCTCATTTAGGAGCCTGTATGGTAGTCTGGGGCTTGATACAATAAGCAAAATTTCATCTGCAAAACAATAGCATCTGGAAAACCTTACCATTTTAAAACATCTTGGACTCTGCATGGGATCTCATCTCCTGATGATTGCGAACACTTTTGGCAAACATATGCCTTCCTCTATTATGTGTCATTTCTTATTAATGATGATAAGGCAAATAAGGTTATCTCTATTTTGTCATTTTTAAGCAATCTTACATAATTGTGAGATACATGTATATGCTATTCTCTCAGTAATATATACATATATTTGCAACTAACATTCTCTCACATAAGATTATACACATATATCATATACATACAATACCTGTAAGGCACTGTTTTACCTACTAATCAAATGCTTTAAAAAAAAAAAGAAATTTAGATGATAACTTTATTATATATTTAAAAGGAATAGCAAGTATTATATAATAGATTTGCAGTTTCATGTACAATCATCTTTTTTATTATACCATGTTATAGAAATACTTATTTTATTCTATAAATTAAAAATAAAATAAATAAAAATTAAAGAAAAAGTCAACAAACAAATACAGTGGAATATTGTGTCATCCACATTTTCAATCAATTGTTTGGTAATTTAAGTTAAGCCTTTGGGTGCTGTCATTCAGATTTCACCTGACTGCACTAGTTCAGTATTTTCTAGAAATAGCTCAATACTGCAAACATCTATGATTCCATTGTTGTGGATACTCCTTCACCTTACCAAAGAAGATAATAAACTTTCCATATTCAAGCACATGGTCTTTGAGGGATACTGAAGTAAAATTGTCAACACCCTATGACCCAACTTTCAAAGACAAACCTCTCTGAAATTACATATCTGGATTGGTCTTTGGGTGAGAAACATGCAAGTCTATCAAACTTGAGGCCTTTCTACCTTAGTAGGACTAGGACCTGCTAGAATTTATGTTCTACTGTTACAGCCTTCGAAAATCCAGGGTCATCTCCACACCATGATGAAGTATTGAATCAGAACTTTATTGAAAGATATGCTGTAAGACCTTTCATAATCTCCATAATTATTTGTGCTTAACACATCCTGCAATTTATACTTATTTTGTATATATCTTGTGCTGGTTTATCTACGTACATGTTGTATACAGGGCAGGAACTGTTTTCATTTTTTTCATCATATCCTCATCAGCAAGCACAGTGTGTGGCACATAGCAGGCACTTATTACACCTGGACTCCTAGAAGAGAGGTGAGGGGGCTAAAGAGGCAGAATGGGATATACATTGCTAAAAGTAGTCAATATTGAAATGTATTTTATTTTTGGCTTGCCATATTTGTTACAGAGGTTTTCTTTTTCCTTTTTTTCAGTTGTAGGGGTAGGTAGGAAAGAGAGAAAAATAAATGCCTGTTAAGTGGCATTTAACTGTTTAACTGGCATTTAACTATTAAATGGCAAATCCTGTTGAATTGTATTGGTCATTTTCTATACGTGCCTTTTAAAATCCTATTTAAAATTCTATTTTCTTTGCCTTTATATGAGTCTTTAGTTAGCTCTTCTTTTTATACCCCTTTTTCAGTGGAATTGTTTCTGTTAGCATCTTCAGAATTTCATCCTTTAACACTTCCCAGCCCTCCTCTGCTGACTCCCCTTGTAAAATGTTAGGGAACCAATAGGGTATCTTTAGCTACCAGGGCAGAATCCTTCAGTGAGATAGCAGCTGTCCTTGGTCCCAGGCTTTGTTGTGTGTAGGCACTGCAAGGGAGCTTTTGTTTAGCTCGAAGCAGTGTTGCTTTTTTGGATCTTAGTGGAAACTGAGTCATTTTGAACCAAAAATAGTTCTCCTAAGAACATGACAGAAATAAAGGAAGCAGTGAATAGGACAGTTCAGCCTCCCAAACCCTGAAATTTGACACAAAAACTGTCTCCAGTCAAAATAGAGCTGCTACAGGGTAGAGTAACTATAAGCAGTTTTGAACATATCCTTTGCCAGCTACCATCATCTGAGGATTTCTATTGCTAGCAGTTTGGGGGGTGGGGGTGGGTTGGGTAGAGGGACAGGTAGGAAGAGTAGAATTTTGTTATGATTAGAATTCGGGGTTATTCACTGTTTATTGTTTGTGCCTTTGCTGAATCTCCAAACTATTTTACCCTATTGATACAATTTCCTAGTAGGTTTTAACTAAGTCCATACTTATGAAAAATAAAAACCCAAATGCCTAAAGCACTAAGTTTCCCTTAGTTCTTTTTCTCAGAAATATTGGCTAGAAACCCCACAATGCCCAGCCAGGAGATCTAGAGAGTGATAAGAGAGCTTTGAAGATGAGCCTTGTTATTACAAAAACAACATAACTGTGTTTCATATGTGGACATGATTGACTTGTAGCTAAGGTAGGGCTTCCAGGAAGTAGCTCTGATTGGGATTTCCAGACCGAACTCTCAGTTCTCTGATTTTCCTTGAAGCTACTATAGGATTGACTGTCTGGCCTATTCCTCCTGCTCTCTGCAGTCAGATATCTGTTCTATCTCTTTTCCTCAGGTTCTCATCTCTGGTGCTTGCTGAATGCCAAGCTTGCTTTGTAAGGTTAGATGGGCACTTCTACTTTTGTGACAGATTGTTAGGGACTCTGGGAGAGCGTACACATTAGGCATAATGTTAACATCCTAATTCACATATCTACATATTGACGGGGTCTTAGATTCATGTACAAGAATAATGCTATTTGTAGTCATTGAGCAGAAGTGATCGAAGAGAAAACCAGCTCCTGTGCTGCAGTGCGATGAGGTCTGGCTATAATATGGTGAAGCTGATTTTCTATAAGCCATGCTAGAAATCTCTTATACTACTTTACCACTATTCTCTGTTTACACCAGTCTCTTACCACTCTGTTTTTTTTTTTACAGTTAATCTTGAGGTACAAGTCTCATTGTCTCCTTGCTAAGTGGGCCAATGTGACTTAGGTGGCTGGTACCTAAATTAGCTGTGTTCTACCAAAATCTTATTATGGCTTCTCACTTATGAATTTCCAGAGTATCAGACTTACCATTCACCCTTGCTTCCTGATCTCTCTCTTTGACTGGGTTCTAGTCTCCTTTCAATATCCCAGTACCAAACTAAGCGTTATATGAGATTCAGAAGTTTAATACATGGTCCCTGACCTGAAAGAACCCACAATATTGTTGGGAAGATCAGACTATCTCACACAAGACAATCAGAGAGCAAGAAATAGTGGTATATAATCAAAGCTGTGGGAAGTATGCGGGGGATGAATATGTTCCACTCATATTTTATTCCATTGACTCACTGTAGCTTAGAGATGATATTGGATTCTCTAAGGTTATACCAGCAGGTTACAAGCTCTAGTATGTCCTCTGAAACTGGAAAGGCTCTGAAAATTGACCCGGTAATGAACTGTTCATTATCTGACGACATTACCAGAGGTTCATTATCAGAGGATTGCCCAGCTGGGGATGAAGTTTTTTATCTACAGCAATTCATAAAGACTATTTATGAAGGCTGAAGAATTTGCAATCTGCATCAGTGGAGGGACTATTTACATGGATGAAATAAATCATGATACCCTGAATTATTGATGTAAGGGTGGCATAAAGGCTACCTTTAGTCCTATTTGTGCCAGGGAATTATTTCCCCCTTTAGTCTAATGCTTTCCCACAAAGTGGTTTGCAAAAGCTGAACCAAAGTAGGGAATAAAAGAAAATAATAATAGACTCAGAAGAGAATCAAAAAGAATCACACACACACACATCAAGAAATATGAAAAGGGGGAAAGGAAAACTCTGTTAGGCAACATTTTCAAGAGTTATTCCCTGCATTAGACTGTACATTCCTTGAGGGCAGGAACTATCTTGTTTGTTTGTTTGTTTTGCATTTGTATCTGCAGTGCTTAGCACAATACCTGGTACAAGGTAGGCACTTAATAAATGTTTATTGGCTATTAAGAATATTGATTCATTTAGGTTTTATTAGGGTTTACCAATAGCCTTAAAATAACCCTGACTCTGAAAAGTGTAGAAGAAAGAGCATGGTATAGATGAGATAGAAAAGAAACCCTGTGTCATATGGATGCAATTTTGCTTCTCCTCAGTAAGGTATATTCAGGGGATAATTCAGTTGTACTCCTGGGAAAGCAACAGGGAAGAAAATTTTATGGCAAGTGAAATAAATTCCCTTGATCATGACCCAAAAGCACAAGTTCTACAACTTTGTCCAAATTTTCCAGAGACAGCCCAGATTTCCAACTTGTCCACCATACAAGGATACAATCCATTAATCCATTTTCAAAATATCACTCCTCTCCTTATGTTGTCATCATACACCTTTATAGATGTCCAGCTCAAATAGAGCTTCTTCCAAGAAGTCCTTCCTGGTCTCTCTAAACTGTCAGTGGGCACTCTTTAATCTGAATTCACAAGCAGTTTTCTTCCTCTTCTTGGGCACTTAACAAAAAAGAAAACAACTTCATTGTGTGTGTGTATAAGTATATATACACACATATGTTTATGTAGGTATGTGTGTATGCACATACATACATATACATAATATTAAAGTAATTGGAAGACTTTGATGTATTCCTTGATAATATTATATATATATATACACACATATATATATATATGTATATATATATGAATTACATCAAGCTGTTCTCATTCACTTATATTCTACTTGACAGCCTAGATTATGGCCAGAGGATGATGACCACAATGCTAAAAGTCACATCATACAAATAATATATGTCATACCATACAAATAACAGAAGTCATACTCTATAAATAACATAAGAGATTATACAATAGAAATAGTTGAAAAAACTAAAAAAAAATAGAATAATATACTTTTGAAGTTGCTCATCACCAAAGGTCTTTAAGTAAAGGCTAGATGACCACTTGGGGATGCTGTATTTAACAACTTTGTATTTATTCTCCTTACATTTATTCTATATACACTTATGTATATACTTGTTATCTTCCTCATTAGAATGCTGGATCTTTGTATGTATTGATTACTTCACTCTTTGTATTTGTATCTTTAGGGCCCAGCATGGTTCCCAGCATACAACAAGTGTTTGCTGTTATTATGGAGAGAATGGCTATTCAGATAGGGATTGGGCTTCAGGCTGCCAGGGTCCTGAGACCTCTGATACAGGCATATCCAAGAGGAGGACTTGGAAGTGATGGTCAAAGTTGCCTTTGTTGACTTTGTGACATGTAGAATTACCACCCATCAATCTCATGTGGTCAACCACATGTTAAGGTAACTACCTTTTCTATGGAAGAGTAAATCAGAAAATCCAAAGCACTTGGAACATTTTATGTGATGATGAGAGATCCCTGATCAATTAGAGAGATGTTCCTATTCTCAAGGTGTTCCTGAGGGAATCACCTGTAGTTTCAAAGCTCAGGCTAACAAGAAATGGTTTCTTCAACTGCACTAGTTACTTTGGATAACTTGGGCCTTTAGCAGTGGTAACTGAACAATTATTTTATTTCCATATCAAGACCGTCACTACCATGGGGAAGATTATGAGGTAAATTAACCAGAACAGTTGAGAAAACTGTTGGCCTCCTTTGAAACTATAATTCTAATTTAAGAAAAGGCTCAAAGAAATTGGGCATGTTTGTGATGGTGAAAAGTTCATAAACAAAATGTTACTATTTTCCTAGACTTGCGTCAGAAGCCATGGGACCCTGATAAGAAATACCAGCTGGGCATGAGAATTTTCTTAGGAACATGCATGAAAGAGGAACAGGGAACTGCACTTTTCAATAGTCAAGAAACATTTATTAATTATCTGCTATGTATTGGGCACTGTGCTAAGCACTGGGAAATCAAATGAAAAAAAATATTTCTCTGCAAAAAGAGATCATGTTAGGCTCTTTTTCTCTCCATTCTTCCAAATCCCTGAGTTTCTCAATCACATTATAAGGGCTTGTACACCAACAGCTCAAAAGCCTGTGCTG
Source organism: Phascolarctos cinereus (assembly GCF_003287225.1). Lineage (NCBI taxonomy): Eukaryota > Metazoa > Chordata > Mammalia > Diprotodontia > Phascolarctidae > Phascolarctos > Phascolarctos cinereus. Next base: position 202,150,215 of record NW_027555736.1, read on the forward strand.
TTTCTGCTTTTATAAGTGCCTATGGACAGCCTCAGAGTGGCAGGGAGAGGGGTTAATGCCCTCCTTAGTGCTATCAGCAGTATTTGTCTTCCTGTTCTACTGATCATTTGCCCTCCCTTCCCAACTGTGTTAACATTGAAGTCCCTTCCAATTCTGAGAATCCGAATCTATGATTTTACTGTATTTATTTGAGGAAATGATGGGGTGCTAATGATAGACCCCTAAAAGGCCTTAGACTTTCCCACATGGCCCAGGTCCCTGGCATTCACCTGGGACACTTGGCCCTTCCCAGTTTCTTGCATTGTGGCATTGACCCTGCCCCAATCTCTAATTCTCTGTTACCTCTAATCTAGCCCAGACCTTCATTGTCTGCTACCTCCAGATTGCCCCTGGCCACTTCCCGCCCTTAATTCCATCTAGACCCCTTCCATGTAGCCCAGGTCCCTGGCATTCACCTGGGGCACCCCGCCCTTCCTGGTCCTGCTCTGTTACCTACCAATCACTCCAAACTATTGGCCACACTATAAAAAGCTCAATTTCATCTATCAGATGGCTCAGATTCCTTAAGAGTCAGGTCCAGTTGTATTCTCATTGCAAAGGCTCAGATTCTTAAAATCTCACCAACTTCAACAGGTGTTTTAATAAACCTTGTCTCTGGCTGAAAGAAGGCATAAGTCAAATTCATTCAAGGCAGGAACCATGTTGTTTACCTTTGAATTTGGTATTCACAGCACCCCTACACCTCAACAGAAATAGCTTAATATTTACTCTAGGAAGTTTTATTATGGTAGACAGCTTGAAGTATGGTCCTGGCAATAGATGATGTCTTCTTTTTGAGGACAGGTCTAGATAGATATGGACAGGTTATCATTAGTAGGCTGGCCACTTAGGGATGAATTATTTGGCCATGGCCATCCATTATACTAGACTTTTAAGCTCTGAAAGGGCAGGGAATGGTCTTATTTGCTTTTTATTTCCCAAAGGACACACCACCATGCTTTGGGTGGGGATCAATACATGTGCCTTACAATACTCCAAATGGATCTGTCAGTTAGCAGCTAGGTGTTACAGTGGATAGAGCTTTGGAGTTGGAGTCAGGACACAACTGAGTTCAAATCCAGGCCATATCACTTCAACTGTTGCCTTAGTTTCCTTGACTATAATATACAGATAATAACACCTAACCCCACAGGGTTGTTGTGAAGATTAAATGAAATTATATTTATAAAGCACCTAGAAAACCTTAAAATATTCTCTAAACGATAGCTATTAATATTCAATACTTGCTATCTCCTATATAACGTGACTCCCTCCAATAATGCAGATTACAACCTATCTATGCCTGCTCATCCTCTAGAACTTTCAACCATGTCTTTCTATAATTTCACCACAGGTGGCTTACTAACTATCAATGTTCATCACTTCTGCCGCATGCCTGGGTCATCTTTTTTTCCCCCCAAGTCATACATTTCTTTGATGACATCTTTGAATACATGAGAAACAGTTATGTGGCTCCATGGATAGAGCACAAAGCACTTCCTGGAGTCAGGAAGACTTAAGTTCAAATCTGGCCTCAGACACTAAGCTAATGCTAGGTGATCCTGGGCAAGTTACTTAACTACTGTCTAACTCTGTTTCTTCAACTGTGAAATGGGGGTAATAATAGGACCTAGCTCCCAGGATTATTGTGAGGGTCAAATGAGGAGTCAGGAGGACCTGAGTTCAAATTTGGCCTAGCTATGTGACTGTAGGCAAGTCACTTAACCCTGTTTGCCTCAGTTTCTTCATCTGTAAAGTGAGCTGGAGAAGGAAATGGCAAACCACTACAATATCTCTGCCAAGAAAACCCACATGGGGTCATAGAGAGATGGAAATGACTGAAACGATTCAATCACAAAAATTTACCATTGGGCCTGGCACAAAGCAGACTTAATAAATCCTTCTTTCCTTCCTTCTTTATACCACTTCTGGTTTGTAATGTTTTGTAGCCTGCTCACAATGCCCCACATACTTCTCTACTGCACTTTGAACAATCCCTTCTTTCAATTTCTCATTTATGTTAGTGTCTCATATGGTCATATAATAGCATTCATCAAATTTTTTTTAATTATAGAGACAGTAAGATTTTTCTGTCCAAAATACAGCACCAAAACAACAGGCATTTGTTGTTGACAACTATGCATTATATAAACAAAATGCAAACTAGGTAAGTAGTGCTTTCTTAGCTTACCTTTTGTTCTGACTCAAATTCATGCGGAATTTCTATTGCTAAGTGAGATGGCTGTCTGGAGTAGGTCTTGGACCAGTAGGAATCAAAAAGACAAGATTTAATCTTAGCCTTGAGGTACTCTGACTGTTTTTGTTTGGTTGGTTTTATTATTATTAGTTACATTTAATGTCTATGACTAAAAAGCTGTGAGCAAGTCCTTTTTAGGGAGTTCTTTTAGTCACTATACCCTAACAGCCTATAACTGAGATGGTCTGAAGGTGGCCTTGAAAAGATGGAGCCCGGAATCTGGTATGAAAAGATGGAACCGAGAATCTAGAAATGGCCTTGCCCAACAGCCATCACGAGATTAGTGTCTTGCTACAGAACCCAGATGGCTCCAGAGGAGAAAGTGAGGCTGGTGACTTTGCACAGCCCTCCCTCACTTAATTCCAATTCACTTGCACATCATGGTGTTGCCTCCCTGATGTCATGGTCCTACGAAAGACAAACAACAGTAGCAACAACAACAATAACAACAACCAGACAAGCAGAACAATGCCCAACCAAAACTAGCTACCACAGAAGACCAGTGGTCTCAGTGGAACAATGTGTCTACTAGAGAAACAACACCTGCCGGGGGATAGGCCCAGAGTGTGTACTGTGACGATATCACCAAAGACAAAGGTTGTTAGCATTGGAAGCACAAGTTGCCCATCTACCCACGTGCTCTGGAAACGAATTTCTACATGTTGATCCTTTATATGGGACTCTTGTGAATATTTGTTCACTTTATAGGTGGTATGCGTCTTTGTGGGAGAGTGTGCCCCAGGTTTGTGGGGCAAATGGTCTATTGTGAGTTTTCTTACTGTGTCAATTCATTAAATGCCCTTCCTTTGAACACTAATTGCATGCTGTTAACTAGAGGAGAAAAAAAGTAATACGTGGGAAGGGTTCATGGGTGGTTTTGAGTGGATATGGATATTTAGAACTTAGTATAAGGGGGCCCACACGTGAAAGGGGTATGCCCTAGGCAATATAGAATGAACTAATTAAAATAAGACTTGTAAATGACTCCTGTAGGAATAATATTCACCCTCCTCTGCAATGTCAAGTCATGTTGCTCAGTTGTTTTTCAGTCATGTCCAACTCTTCGTGACTCCATTTGGAGTTTTCTTGGCAGAGATACTGGAATGGTTTGCCATTTCCTTCTCCAATTCACTTTACAGAGGAGGAAACTGAGGCAAACAAGGTTAAATACCTTGCCCAAAGTCATACAGCTATTAAGTATCTGAGGACAGATTTGAACTCAAGAAGATGTCTCCCTGACTCCTGGCATGGCACTCTAGCCACTGTGCTACCTAGCTGCCCTCTGGATACTTTACTTTTTATACTGCCTGAAATATTAAAAGGTACCTCTCAATGCTGATTGAAAAACATCTTATTTTAAAAATGTAAATACCTCTTGGGGAGGTTGATGAATAGCATAAATTAGACCAAGCAGATTATATTGCCCCTAACAGGCAGATGTGACAGTTGTGCTGGGAGAATGAAGTTTTTGTTGTTGTTGTTTTTGTTTTGGGGTTTTTTTGGTGGGCTGGATGTGGGGCTGGGGAGATTGTGGAGAGGATGAAGTCACTTTGGAGCACGGAGCATTTGGGAAGGTGGAGGAATGTATAGGGAAAACCTGGGTAAACCACTGCATAGAGTCTTAGAATAGCATGAGGACAAAGAAGTAGGAGAAGGATTCATAAAACAAGGTGGGGTGATGCTAAAGATAAGTCTTTCACCTATTTTCAAAGTTTTGCCCAGAACAGGGCCCCAAACTAGGACCAGGAATAGTAAAGGTAGGTGTTCTACTAGGTTCAACACAAAAGTGTTACAATACAATAAGTAACACTTTTTAAAGTGTTACCTTTTATTAATGTTTATATTTTGAGCACCAGGAAATTCTACTGTCTACAACACATAGGTATTTCTTTCATGATCTCAAATCATTTGTGTTTCAATGAAGACTTGGTGGACAATCATGATTAGAGAGATTCTAACAGGGTACAGGAATACCTTCTGCTGGTTATAGCTACCTCTGGTACCAGATAAAGGAGAGAGTGCAGTCAATATTCTTCTTTCCTTTTTCATTGAATGACACACTATTCTCAGGACCCAGATATAGGGTTAGTTCCAGTACTTTATTTGTGGACTGGCCTAGAATCATCACCACCCTTCACAACATTGTTTCTATGCCTGAGTCCTGAGCAACCAACTTACAGAAGAATTTTTAGAACACAACTCTTTGGTAATTTGTAATCTGCCCATCTCTCTTATTTAAAGGTGATAGAAAATCCAAATGATCCTGAATACAACTGACTACCTTCCTTACTTTTTTCTTATTAAAGGTCTTTATTTTATTTTTTTATACTGACTTTTTTGGTATTGAGGACAGTATGTGATTGATGGTGCCATCACACAAAGTGTTGTTGATGAAAATAGGTATATGATTGTGAACTGAGGCCAATTCCCTGGTTCTAGTTGAGTGTATCTACATCAGCCTCCTCCATTTATTATCTATATGGCTCTTCCCTTTATAGCCATCAAGTACCACAGAAAACCGAAATCCATGCATTTTTTTTTTAGGTTGGGGTAGACAGTGAGCAATTTGAGTACTAGAACAGCAATGTCTGAACCCACTGTTCTCTGACTCTGTTTTACGCACAGAAATTCAGAAATAGATTTTTATCCTGTGGCCCACAGTCCTCCACTCCATGATTTTTCCTTTTGCCATGAGGTGAATGAAACAAACCAGATTGTTCTTTTCTTGTCTAGAAACCTTTAAAATTGCAATTTTCAGCATTCAAAAAAAATGAAATCTACTCTTTGTTACTTCCTAGAAAGGTAAGTAGATTTGACCCCCTAACTCACTAACTTAATACCCATTTGGTCATTTAATAAACATTTATTAAGCACCTACTATGTTCCAGGCACTTCTAGGGATATAGAAAGCAACAAAAGACAGCCTCGTATTTCAAGGAGTTTGCAATTTCTTTAGTGACAAGAAGGCTGCTAGGTATAATGTAGGGGTTCTGAATGTATTCTGAATCTCCAAGGAATTTAATATGCTACTCATAATACTCTTTACAATTATTTACTGCTTAAGGTACCATTAAAATTTTTTTAGCATGAACTCCTTGAGCCATTGTAGCCACTCTCTTGGGGTTCATGAACTACCAAATAGGAATAATGGATAAAGAGGAAGGCCTCAAGAACACCTGAGTTCAACTCTTGTCTGTGACTTAGAATTTTTAAGTCTCTGTTGCAGAGCAACCCGGTGTTGATCTGTGTTGAGAAGAGCAAGTTCCCTATATCAATAAATTCAGAGGTCTGATTAAAATAAAGACAAAACTTCTACTTCTAGTCTGCCTCCTTCATTGGGTTGTAGAAAGAATCCTGGACTGGGAGTTAGTAGATCTGAGCTCTGGTTCCTTATTTGTCGTTTTCTGTTGTAGAGAATGGATCAGGGAAGTTCCTTGAGCTTAATGAACCTATTTCATGAGCCTTTTGGGGAGAGGGGACTTTTTTTTTTTTAATATATCTTCCTATGGAAGGTATGGACATGCCCCATGGCTTCTCATGGAAGATGAGTCTTAGTGATTGGGGATGAATTGGTTGTCTCTAACTGTTGCTGGATGAATTGTTATAGGAAGGGCCATCCATCTTTGCTAATGTGTATAATGGAGCTGTCAATCACAGACTTAGTCTCCCCCATTCTCCTCCTCCCTCCCCCCCTACTTTGGAAAACAGATCTAAATGTAACAGTGCTAAGTTGTAGCAATGCAACCATAGGAATGGGGAGGTCAGTTATTAACAATAGTAATAACTAGCACTTATATATTGCTTTAAAGATTTAAAAGCATTTACAAATATCTCCTTTTACCCTCAGAACAGCTCTAGGAGGTAGGTGCTTTTACTATTCTGATTTTATAGAACAAAAAAAAATAAGCCTATTCTTTATTATTAACCCAGAAAGGCAAATAGATTAGGTCCTCTAACTACTAACTAAATTGAGGACACTGAAACAGATGGAATGTAAGTAACTTGCCTAGGGTCACACAGTTAGTAAATTTCAGAAGTAGGATTTGAACTCCATATCCAGTGCTCCTAGATGACTACTGAGAGAATATACGTAACTCCCATAAGGCTAAACCCCAAGGGAGACATCAGCAGCTCCTAAGAGCCCAGTAGGAAAGTTCTTGAATTCCTAAAGCCAGCCTGGAGGAGGCCAGGGGAAGAGGCATATTCGCTCTCAACTTCGTTATAGTTGAGGACAAGGAGGGTGTTCTGGGGGGCTTTTTGGAGAAATGTCAAGAGTTTGTCAGCCACAGTTGGGTAGGGGGAGGGCAGCATTCCTGGGAAGCATGATTCTAGAATCAAATTTTCTGGAGGAAAAAAGGGGTTCATGGGTATTTGGGGTATACACATCAGCAACTCAAAGTTTGAAGATTCTGGGACCACACTTTCTAGAGAAAGAAAAGGATTTCCTAGGCAGCAACAACCTATCGGAGACAGAAAAATAAAAATTTGCGCACGGTCCCCTGTTGTAGGTCTCTAGAGTGATTCAGGCAGGTTTGGTGCTTCAGGTTCTGGATTGGAATGAAATGAGACACTTGTAGACCATCTAATAGCTAACAAAAGCAGACTCACTTGGCCATAATGTGGAGGAAAGAATCCTTAGCAAGAATATAGAATTAATATTCAGTTGAGCACAGCTTCCCTGCTTCTGTGTTGGCCATGGTGGCCAAGGCACTCCTTGTAGGCTGGCTTTTGTACTTAGGCCTCCAGGAAGCTATGTCCACAGCTTTTCCCTTAGTAGATTTACCAATTAAGTCTGAAGAACAGTGTGAATGCTTTTTAAGGAAGAATTAACCTAACTTACAGATGTTGTTCGCACTTGAACCCACCCACATCCCCAAAGCTTAAGTGTACGTAGGGGACTTTATGTCACAATATGGAGGAACAAAAGACTTAGCCTTTACCTTTCATGGTTACTGTAAGTTATTCAGATAGTTGTAGGCCTTATGGGAGTTTGCCTGTGTATCAACTCTAAGTAAGTTTTCCTTTCAGGGGAGAGAGAGCTACACTTCTTAGTTTCATAATGATAGTTACTTATAGAGGTCATTGGAGGTAAAAGTATGACTCACTGAAATGTAAGGAAATTTCACTCAAAATGCCAAATTATTTTCATTTTTGAGATAAGTCCAAACCACAGGGTCTGGAGCACTGGAAACCCTAGGTAAAGTTGGAACTCAGCAGAGAAAGGGAATCATATTGACTGTGTGGGGGCTATTTTCTAGTACTTTCTGAGTTTTCTACATTTTTTGTTGGGTATAATAAAGGTTATCCTCTCCCCCATACACATTATTACCTTGAGTGCTAATATGGAATCTTGGAAGCTGATTTCCTGTATTAGACATGAGCAACATTCTAAGAGCTTGGGGTCCTGGAACAAGGATTATTTCACCCTTCTGAACCTATTTTTTTTTTTACATGTAGAATGGAGATAAATATATTTGTATTGCCTACTTCACTCCCCAGCTGTGTGACCTTGTGTAAGTCATATCATCTCTTTCAGCCTGCAAATGAGATAACATATATAAAGCTTTGCAAACCGTAAAGTGAGTGTTAGCTATTATCATTTATTGAATTTTGAGGAGTAAATGAGAACACAAGTGCTACATACGTATAAGCCGTTCTGTGCTACATGTATGTAAACTACACTGTTCAAACTCTTCATATACTAAATATGTTTGTGATCACCAACACTTGCTTCCATGCCTTTCTTTTGCAATATTACAATAATTATGATCATTTAACATTCTAAAGGGGTGGTATAAAGGGGTTGTAGAGATACAAAAATTGTCCTGTCTCTGACACTGATCAGCTGTGTAACTAGTCCTTTATACTGTCTGAGACTCAGTTTCTTTATCTGTAAAATGGTAATAGAAACACTTGCAGTACCTAACATAGGAGACAATATATGGAAAACACTTTACAAAGTTTAAAGTACTATATAAATGTCAGTTATTATTTTGGAAAATTCCTTTTCCCCTTTATAGCCTTCTGATGATCTTTAGAAATTATCTAAAACCCTCTAAACTCTACTTTAAATGGGCATTCTGCTTGCTTACCAAGACCATGACACTTACTAGCCATGTATCCTTGTGCAAATCACTTACCTCTTTGGCCTTAGTTTTCTTATACATAAAGTGAGGTAGGATAGGGTATGATTAGATGATTTCTAATGTTTTTTGTGTTCTAAAATTGTTTCATTCATAGGAGCATTGGACCTGGGGTCAGAGCACCTGGGTGCGAGTTACATATATTCTTGTTATTTGACCTTAACCAAGTCACTTTACCATTTTAAGCCTCAACTTTTTCATCTGGAAAGTGAGGAATAAATACTACTATTGATCAGTCACATCCAATTTTTTGTGACTCCATTTGGGGTTTTCTTAGCAAACATACTGGAGTGGTTTGCCATTTCCTCTTCTAGCTCATTTTACAGATGAGGAAACTGAGGCAAGCAGGGTTAAATGACTTGCCCAAGGTCATACAGCTAGTGTCTGAGGTCAGATTTGAATTGTCTTCCTGACTCAAGGCCAAGCACCATCTAGCTGACCCAAATAATACTACTATGATATGACATATAAGAAAGAATACAGGACTTGGAATCAGGAATACCTACATTCAAATCCTGCCTATGACACTTACTGGCTATGTGAACCTGTGTAAGCCACTAAAGATCTATGAGTCTCAGTTTTCTCATCTGGAAAATGAGGATAATATTACCCATACTATCTCCATTAATAGGCTGTTATGGAGCTTAAGATAATTTATGTAAAATACTTTACAAACTTCAAATTAGTATGTAAATATAATAAACAGTGTCTCAAAAACTATTAAAGTTGTAAACCACACTAAGAGTTTTGGGACACTGTATTATTACTCCTCACAGAGTTGTGAGAAAGTGTTTTGTAAAGATTAAAGTGCTATAGAAATGTGAGTTTTGTTATTAGCCTCCTCCATTTCATGTAAGGCACAGGTACATCCTCAGTGAATAGAACAGCTATCACCACTTGCCTCCATGGCCTTACAAAGGTCCTAGAGACAATGCTGAGACAACAACAGCTGCATTGAACTGAGTTGATTCCAGGGGATGAATGAATGAATGAAGCAGTGATAGATAGCAGAGGGTATGGCAACAATGAGGAGTAAATATTGTGCTAATTAGAGCTGAAAAACTGAACAAAGGAAGAAGAAAAGCAGAATAGGTGTTAATGGAAAATTTTTATAAGTGCTAGAGAATAGTATAGGGGTAACACAGCTTAGTGAAAGGAGTTGTTGCTCCAAAGTTGACTATAAATTGAGTTTCTCTCCCTTCCTTCTTCTCCTTCCTCTCTCTCTCTCTCTCTCTCTCTCTCTCTCTCTCTCTCTCTTCCTTTCTTCCTTCCTTCCTTTTAAATCATCTCTTAAATGCATCAGAAGAGTTTGCTATTTAAAGGATGTCCTTGATTACATCTTTACTGATCACTCTTAGAATTTTATCTTTGTATATCAGATTTTTGCATCAGATTAAAAAAATTGTGAAGTCCTTTAGAATTTTCAAGCCCTTTCACTTTTTATTTTAACCTCCAAACAATTCCTGAAGTAAGACAAGTTCCTGTCATCACGCATTTTGCAGAGGAAAAATATGGCCCAGGGGGATTGTTATTTGACCAAAGTCACATAGTTTTCTAATTCTTCAATACTTTCCCAGCTACAACATGCCACATATTACAAGTGTAGCACATCTAGAGTTGTCTGGAAAACTGCTCTTCAGAGACACTGAGTGATTTCTTAAAACAGTGTTATATTAAGACGGTATAACAGGGAGAATGCTACTGTATAAAGTCTTCCCCACTCGATGCATTACTTTCCCTTTGCCTAGGGCTCTTCTACAAAGAAATGTCTCCAACTTTCCACTCCATTAGAACCTAAGGTAAAGGTTTAAAAACAAAACAAAACAAAACACCTAAAACAAACAAAAAAAACCCCACCTTAGTCGTCTTCCACGCCTGGTAAAACTTGCAAGGTTCTCCGCTCCACCCACGTTTACCCATTTTTGCCATTTACCCTTTCCAAGAGTTACCAGGAACTGTCCCAGCCTGACCCAGGTCCTAACTTCAACCCTGCCCACAGCCCAGATGCCTCCCACCTTTTCCCGCCTCCCTCCTTCCCCAAGGGGCTTCCTGGAGGGCCGAGGACTCCCTTCAGCCCTTTGCCCCGGGCAAGGTAGCTGTAGTTAGCAGCCAAACTGGGCATGCTCAGAGTCCGCCAGCGGGGGCAGGTTTGCATTACAAGCGTTTGCACTCCGCGGCTGGCGGGCGGCTGCAGCTGGAGCCCCAGTGACTGGAGTTGGAGTTGCCGGGAGTTTTCGCCCTCACCCCTCCCTAGCTGCGCGCGCGGGAGAAGGAACCGGAGCGGAGGAGCCAGCCCGGGCCCGACCGAGCCTTCCTCGCTGAAGCCCAGGACCCCGCGTGGGGTAAGCCCCACGGACAGAGGCGGCTAGAGCCGGGGCGCGTGCCGCGCACTTGTACCTTCGGGAGCACGAGCAGTGTTGCAAGGTAGGGGCTCGGGAGTGGGGAGGAGAGGAGAAACAGGGACTGGTGAAGGGAGGGAAGGTTTGATGCAATTGGAACGCCAGCTTTTGGGGAGCTGCCCGCTCTGTTCAGATGCGGCTCCTCTGGGGAGGGGGCAGCATCGGTGGTGAATACGAGCAAGATGTTCTTAAGTTTGCAGGCAGTGATAGAGGAGGCTTTCTAGTCAGGACATCTCAATTGGTCAGTGCAGACTAAGAGGGTAACTTTGCCCATCCCCTTTTATCCCCCCAATATTAAATCCTGATGTGCATAAGTGGATTGGGTAGACTGCAGAGCAGATTTTTTTTTCTGAGAAAGTTAGGGATGGATTCCTTCTTCTTCCACCTTTTTCCGTCAGAGGAGAGGATACCCCTCTTTTCCCAGAGAGAGGAGGGGTGTTGCTTCTGAGGCCACGAAAAGTGGGCGAGCTGAATGGGTTAAGCTCCCCTGGAGCTCGGACTGAGCTTCTTAATTTCTATCCAGAGCCTGAAATTCGCAAATAACCCCAGATCTTCACTCCTGGGATCTTCCTAAAGGCTCTCTCCTGGCAAACTGGAGGCGGATGCTTCTCCCCTTGCCCTGGGGCATTTGCTTTTGGATCTGTGGCTGGAGGCAACTGGCATTTTGAGTTTGCTGTGGTGAGCGCCAACTCCGGGTTGGGCGCCTGCCAGAAACCAGCCTCCTATATGAGTGAGACTGAAAGAAGGGGGAACGTGGTTAGTTTGGGGTGGATGAATGTTCCCTGCCGTTCTTGCCTATGGAATTTTTTTCCCCCCTCTCCCCTATGGCCTGTCTGTGGAAGCACATTCCAGAGAAGAAAGGGCTAGAGTAGGGTTGGAGGAAAGGGCCGGGTTGAGAGTTAGGGATGACATACAGTTGCTCCAGTAGTTGAAACAAATGTGTATCTGTTCTTGGCTTGAGCTCTAGGTCATTGGGGGTGGAGCTAACTGACACTCCCTCTCCTATTTTTTTCCTTCCCCAGGGGCTAGGAGGGATTGATTAGGAATAAGTGGGATCACCCAAAGCAGAAGGCTCCCAAAATTTCAGTGCTGACCGTCCCGGGACACTGGAAATGGCATTGTTGTGAAATGCAGGTGTGTAGAGGATGCTTAGGGTTTCTTGGTTGGAGTTTTTCCACCTCTTGTTTTTAGTTTGGGGGGTTTTCGTGCCCAAGAATCACTCTGTCATAATACAGGAGCTGGAAAAGCTTGGGTTGAGAGCAGTGAGCTGCTATTCGCCTTAGAAGCTGCTGGTAGGAATCATTCCAGAAATTATTATGCAGGCTAGAAATAAGCCTTCTTTTTGGCTGAATACCTTGTCTTGTTGAGGTCTGTGTGCGAAGTTCTTAAAGGGACATACATGACTCTAAAATGGCACACGTTAAAGGGCTTATCATCAGAAGTGCCGCCGGTTTTTTGCTTTGGATTTTGTGGGGCATGGAGTGAAACTGGAGTGGCCAAGGCAGGTTTCTAGGCTCCACCGCCGGCTCCTTTCAGAACTCTGCAGTGTTAATTTGTACTTTTTGCTTAAGTTCAGATACTCTGGCTTTTACTGAAAGCAGATTAACCTCAAACTATAAATATTATTTGTCCATGGGTAACTCCAAGTGTTTGAATTTCCCCAGTGTTCCTTTTAGTTTCATGGGCTACTTTTCAAATAATGCTTAAGTGATGACTATTTGATAAAGAATTGGTAACTGGAGCATCTACTTTATCCCTGAGAGGTTCGTTTGCTCTGGCCTTTTTCCTCCTTTAAAAAAAAATGTAGCTTCTCATCTTTTATGTTCTCTTCCTTCGATGTATCTCCATCATAAGATAAACCAGTGTTTTTTTTTTCCTTCTTCTGGTTAGAAGACAGTCCAAGTTTGGTGCTGGCATCTTCACCATTATCTTAGGAGGAGGACAGAGCTGAGGCAGTCACAAAGGAGAAATCTGTTAGGGAGGGCATCAGTGAAGCTAACTGTACCTCATCTTCCTAGCCAGCCTGAGGCCTAAACTGGGGCTCTGGGAAGAAAGGAAGAGCATGCCTTAGGGGCAGGTAATAATTGATGTCCCTTTCTGTTCATTCTCTGCGACTAGGAACAAATTTTGCTTTTTGCTGATTAAAAGGGAGGTTGAATTTGTATTTGGGGCCTGATTTCTAAGTGAAACTACTGGTAACTCTTTCATCTTTAAAGATTATTAATGAGTGCCGGCTATTAACAAGAAACTGTGATAACAGAATTTAACATCCAGGAGGGCAAGAACTGACATTTTTTGGTGGTTGTATGTCCAGTTTCTAGCAAGGTGACTTTCAAGTAATAGGCACTTAGTAAAAGCTTGTTGAATTAATTGACAAGTGTGGTAATACAAAGCAGTGCATTGCTTGGAGAGACAGAGATATGAGGAATGGATTTTTCCCCAGATCTCAGAAAGATTATGTATCATAGATAGAAGACCTGGATTGAGTTGGGATTTCCATTTTCTGCCTGGGTGACCTTGGGCAAGTCATTTAACATATATGTGTTAGTTTCCTCATCTGTAAACCAAGGGGGAGGCAGGGTGTCAGCAGCATGATTCTAGCCCTAGAACTGATTCCATGATCCTAAATTTGAATTACTGCTTATCTCAAAGCCAACTAGTAAGTTGGCCTCCCTGCTTCCATTCCATCTCTTTTCCAATACATTCTATAACAGCTGCCAAACTGATATTCCTAAAATACATATTTGACTCTGCTACACCTTTAAACAAAAATTCTCAGTGGCTCCCTGTTGTTTCCAGGATAGAATACACAATCCTCAGCCTAGAATTTAAAGACCTCTGCAACCTAGCTCCCATTTACTTTGCCAGTCTTTTCATTATTCTTTCAACCAATTGTACTTTCCATTCCATGTAAACTGGCCTACTGGTCTCTCCTCTCCCTCCCCCTGGAATCTGGTGTGAACTCCTTCCATTTCTTCATTGTTTAGAATCTCTGGACTTCTCCAAAGCTCAGGTAATTTTCCTGATATCCTTAACTGTTATCCAACTTGAAATTACATTATATAACTTTGTATGTACTGAATCCCCTCCTAGTAGAACATAAACTCTTTGAGGGCAGGAGTCTTTCTTTTCTTATCTCCTGTTGTTATCATAGTGCTTTGAACTTTGTAGTTCCATGATAAATGTTAGCTATTTGAATTGAATACTGGGACATGGCCTTTTCCCTTCTAGGTTGGTACAAGAATTCACTGTGACAGGAGCAAGTGACTTAGGAAGTTGGTCAAATAATTCTTTCCTTTGGTGTGTAGCCACCCTGAAAACAACAGTCTATTGTATAATAGTTTATACTATGTTGCTTCTCTAAATTGCATTAATTCCCCAACAGGAAATGGAAATCTCTTTTTTTCCCTCCAAATAGTGAAATGCTTGGCCTCATGCTGGCCTTGAGCTCCTAGGCCTCTCTAGCAAAGTCTCTTCACCATGCTTTGCTCCATAAAACTTCTCCCCTGCTTCTAGACTCTGGAATCATCAGTGTCTAGGCAAAAGAACCTTACCACTTTAAAAGAACAGGAACACTTCAGAGCAGGTTTCACAAGAATTTCAGGTGGCACCTTCTGTGAATAGGAAGCTTGCCCTGTGCTCTTGGAAGACTCAAGTATATCCTTCCTAACAGATAACATGAGAGGAACCCTTTGGGGGACACACTTGACCTTTGTGAACCTTAGTTTTTTTATCTGTAAGACAAGAGAGCTGAGCTTCCTTACAACTTTAAATCCTGTGTCTTATGTATCAGTGGGAATCTAAGTAAGTCTTCTTTCTATAAGCTAGTGGTGCCTTGATAGTAAGGTAAGGATCTAATCTCTCCCACCTGTCTATCAGGGAGCAGGAAGGTAGAGCTTTGGGGAGATGTGTCAGCTTTGTAGATTTCCAAGACTATTTCACTAATGACCCATATAACTTAGATGCTGATAAATATTTATAGTTTAGCCAACCTTAAACTACCCCCTAAATTTCCCTATTTCTGCTAAATTGCTGAAGAAAGGGAATATAGTAGGGGTCTTAACTTTTTTGTGTTGTGGATCCATTTGGCAGTCTGGTGAAGTTCATAGCCTCTTTCTTAGAATAATGTCAGGCAGTCAACAAGAATTTATTAACCACCTACTATGTGCTAGGAGTTGTGCTAAGCATTGTTTTTAAATTTGTAACATTAAATATGTAGGAGTACAAGGAAAACCAATCATATTGAAATAAAGGAGTAATTTGTTTTTCTTCCAGATTCAAGGGATTCTCTTAAATCTGTTCATGGGTCTCCAATTAAGAACCCCTGGAATAGAATAAGGGGAACGGTATATGCGGTTTCTGGTATGGGATCAGGTTTTGATATAGCCTGAAGTTCTTTTGGGCAGTGAACTTATCTGGCTTTAGATAAGCCTTGTGGGTCTACTTGAGTTTGCAATGCAAAGAAAGATCCAAAGGCGCTTGGTGGTAGTGGTGGTGTAATTGTGAATTAGTCTTTTGGCTTTTGAGGTTGTAGAATTCCCAAAACAAACTAGATTTTGTTTTTCCCAGTGCATATCATCAATTGCTTACCCTTTCTTTAAAGAACTATGATGATCCAATGAAGCAACACTTTTCTGACTGTCTATCTGTCTATCTATCTATCTGTCTATCTATCTATCTAATCTATGTCTATTTATCTAAATACACATACACACATATATATGCATGCATATAATGTAACCACCTGGAGTACAATATAAATAGAAAGAGTGAGATTGGGGAATGTCTGAACAGCTTGTGATGTCCTGGCTTTTTAATGCTGGAAGCCGAATAGGACAGTGATTTTCATTTGACTTTACCATTTAAATGGCTTGGACTATTTTTTCTCTTTGTGGAAGTTCCTCAAGGTTTAAGCATTTTTACAATTTCTCTATTGTCTGAAAGGAAGACAGAGCTGAGGTTAGGGATAGACAAGGTAGACAGCTGCCCAGTGTGCAACACATAGAGAAGAAATGATGATGATAATAAGAGGTCGCATTTATATGACATGTCCTACGTGTTGGTCACTGTGCTAAGTGCTTTACAAATAGTATTTCATTCCCACCTCACAATAACCTATTAATGTAGGTGTTGTTATTATCCTCATTTTATAATTGAGGAAACTAAGGCAGACCGATTAAGTAGCTTGTCCAGCACCACACAGCTAGAAAGTGTCTGAGCTGGATCTGAACCTGAGGTCTTCCTAACTCTAGGTCTCGCTCTATAACCAATGTACCTCACTGCTGCCTCATAAAGGCAATAAGGGACACTTTTTAGTATTAATTTTTATAGAAGTATCATTTTTAGTATCAGAGAATTTGGCTCTCTTGAGCATGCAGGTACTTCATTTTATAATAATTCAAGTCCCATGTGTTATAGTGAATATTCTGAGTTGCCATTGGAGGGTGAGGAGGTAGGGTAATTTTTAAACCTTCCCTAAGGTGCACAGATACCTTGACCCAGATCTGCTAAAAGGCCAACTATGTTTCCCTCCTGGGAATAAAAGACAATATTATATTGGTCTGAGTTTATGCCATACCCCTGAAATAAGAACTCTTTGAAAGGGATAATTGGATAAATAAATAAACACATGTACATACAGAAAGAGAGTCAGGTTGCATATATATATATATGTATATATATATATATATATATATATATATATATATATATATATATATATATATATATTATATATATATATATATGTATATATATATATGTGTGTGTGTGTGTGTGTGCATGTATATACACACAAATGTTCACATATGTATGTGTGTATACATACATGCACACATATACATAAATTCAGAGCCAAAATGGCAAATACTGTTTACCTTACCTTATTTCAAGGGTTCTAAATCTGAAATCTATGGATAGATTCCAGGAAGAACATGAACTTGGATGGGAAACAAACTGCATCTTTATTTTAATGTGATTGGTTTCCTTTGTAATTCTATATATTTTATTTTATGCATTTAAAAAATTCTGAGGAGTCTGTAGGCTTCACCTATTTATGTACATATGTGTATATATGTATACACTAAAAAGTGTTTTGATGGTTCCTCTGATTTCTCTAGTGTAGAAAGTTCCCTTTCCAGATGTAGACAAAAAACTTTGCTGCAATTTATTCTTTAAGAGAGTTATCTGGGGGCACTGAGAGGTAACTGGTTGACTCTGGGTCACATAACCAGTTATTGGGTGGGTTCAGAGGTAGGCCTTGAACTTGGGGCTTTCTGATTCTGAGGCTAGCTCTCTCTCTCCACTGTGTGGTATTACCCCTTTCAAACAAAAAAAAAAATTAAAAATAGAATTAAAATATATTTCTTGTGGAAGAGGTTTTTTTTTTCCTTTGCACATTCCTTTCAGATAAAGAGGTTTTATGCCATTTAATAATCATTGCCATCTTTTGTCTAAATCTCTTTTGTTGTTTTCTTCTGGACCTTCTCATAATGTGTCCTCTTTGTTGCCATCCATTTATAGCAACATTTATTCCGGGTGACACTTTAGATAACACTTTTAAGTTTGTCAAAGTGCTCTACATACATTACTTTATTTGACCCTCACAACAATCCTGGGAGAATGGTGCTGTTATTACTCCCATTTTACAGATGAGGAATCTAAGCTTTAGAAAAATTAAGCGATTGGCCTTAGCAAGTAAGGACTTGAAGTAGGATTACAGCCCAGGTATTTCTGCTTTTAAGTCAAGTCCTAGCTTCCTTCAAAGCACAGTTTAGGCACATCTCCTAGTGTTCTCCTATTCCCCCTCTCTGTTTTCCCTAGCAATTATCAGGTTCTTTGCCTCTGGAACTTACCTTGTGTTTTTACTTCTCTCTGTACATGTTTTCTCTCCTCTCATTCCCCTGTCTCTCAGCAAATTCTTTGAGGCAAGAATAATTTTCTTTTTTTTTGAATCTCTGCACCTATCTCTGTGCATCATCTATACGGGTATACCTTGGAGATATTGCAGGTTCAGTCCCAGACCACCACACACACACAAAAAGATCTAACAATAAAGCAAGACACACAAATTTTTTGGTTTCCCAATACATATAAAAGTTATGTTTACACTGAACTATAGTCAGTACTGTGTGCAATAATATGTCTAAAAAAAAGTTGTACCTTAATTAAAAAAAATATTTTGTTGCTAAAAAAATGCTAACCATCACTTAAGCCTTAAGCAATTTGTATTTTTTTTTTTTGCTGGTGGAGGGTTTTACCTCAGTGTTGATGGCTGTTGACTGATCAGGGTGGTGGTTGCTGAAGATTGGAGGGGCTGTGGCAATTTCTTAAAATAAAACAATGAAGTTTGTGGCATCGATGGACTTTTCCTTTTACTTGAACACTTAGAGGATATTGTAGGGTTATTAATTGGCTTAAATTAAATATTTTTGTGTCTCAGGGAATGGGGGGGAGCTTGAGGAGGAGGAGAGAAATGAGGGAGCAGAGATTGGTGAAGCAGTCAGAATACACACAACATTTACCAATTAAGTTTGATATCTTATATGGGCACAGCTTGTGGTGCCCCAAACAATTAAAGTAGTAACATTGAAGATCGCTGCTCACAGATCACTATAATAGATACAATAATAATGAAAAAGTTCGGAATATTGTAATAATTACCAACATGTGACCCAGAGACATGATGTGAACACATTCTGTTGGAAAAATGGCTCCAAGATTTGCTCAATGCAAAGTTGTCAGAAACCTTCAATTTGTAAAAAATGCAATATCTCAAGTGCAATAAAACAAGGTATGCCAGTAGAAGGTGATCAGTAAATGTTTAGTTGAATTGAATAGATCTTGCAGTGTGGGGAGATGGAAGGTCTCTGATAAATTTTGAGTCCTAGCTCTCTCTGCCCTTTACTACGCTATGTGATAACTGACAACTCATTTAGCCTCTCAATCTTGGTTTCGTCCTATTTTAAATGGAGATATCTCATAGGATTGCTTTGAGGAAAGTGTTTTATAAACCATTATGCAAACTTTATAGTAGTTATTAATTTTCTATCCAACCTCAACCATGACCTTATTACTTCCTGGCAACCTTTTTTCTCCATCTCTTCTTGATGCACCTATTCCAAATCTTCATCACTCTCCCCAGATACCAACTCCAACCCAATTCTCTGTGTTTCATCAGGTGAACTTGCTACCTATTTGACAAATAGATTGAATCCAATAAGGTCCTCCAACTCTCCTCCATATCTTCTCCTTTTAGGACTATAGATTATAAAGCTAGAAGAGACAATAGAAGTCTACACTCACCTCCTTTCACAGATGAAATTAAATGATTTATACCAGGTCAGTTAGGTTGTAACAAGTTGCATAACTTAGATTTGAACTCAGGTCCTTTGACTCCAAATCTAGCACACTTTCTGCTGTGCCATCCAGCAGCCCCTCCATGCCCTATGCAGCTTTGATAATCAAGGCCTCTTAGGTGGCTAAGTAGATAGAGTGCCAGGCCTAAAGTTAGGAAGACTCATTTTCCTGAGTTCAAATCTGGCCTCAGACACTTACTAGCTGTGTGACCTTGGGCAAGTCACTTAACTTTGTTTGCTTTAGTTCCTCATCTATAAAATGAGCTGCGAAGGAATCTCCAGTATCTGTACTGGAAACCCCAAATGGGGTCATGAAGAGTCGACTTCATGACATGACTAAACACCACTAAAATGACTGAACAACAGCAAGAACAAGCCGGCTTGGGACATCGGAAGTGGGAAATCAGTGAGGTTTTCCTGTTTGAGCTTTTGCTCCTGATAAAATGCCTGGCTTTTAACTGTGTCTGGGAGCAGCCCTGTTTTCTGGGATAGAACCTAGGCATGCCCATACTAACAATGAGTGACGAACTAGTGGCATGAGCAGGCTGTGGGGTCTGGGGAGTGCTGCCCGCTGGATCCCCTTCTTCTTCTGCATTGGCCTGGAGATCATCTTACCTTCGGCCTGCGGTTTTCAGGGGTGGATGAATCCTGACCACTTTCTGCCCCTCCAGGTATCTGTCTGTGTCTGCTTTTACAGTGATTTTTCGAGCTGTTCTTGTCTCTGTTATGACAGTGATGTAGATATGCTCTTTTCCCCGCGTCTCTCAACTCACAGGTGTCTCAGTTTAAGAGCCTTCTCTTATTCAAGGGCCAGATTAAAGGCATGTGTGCTTTTGGTGTCCTTCGCCAGTTTGCTTCTTCTATAGAAACTCTTAACATCCACAAAAGGAGCTGCAGTGGACTGGTACACCTATTAACTAGTTGATTTATGGTGCACTGGTACACCATTAACTAGTTGATTTATTGGCCTCTCACTTCATACAATCGGATATTCAAGGCCTTTCTTGTTCTGGCTTCAACCTGCCTCTTTCAACTTCATCACATCCTCCATGCCAGCCAGACTGGATGGCTTGTTGTTCCACTGAATTGTCCCACCTTTTCTTACCTCTCTAACTTGGTGCATGTTGTCTCCCAGGCCTGGAATGCTTTCCTTCAATACCTGTGAAATCCTTTTTCTTCCTTCAGTGCCCAGCTTAGTTGGCAACTCTTGGATGATAGCTTCATTAAACCCCTATATGAGATCTTTCTCTTTTTGAATTCTTTTGTGCCACTTTACCTGAAATCCGAAGTACCTTAATTTTTGTTCCTGAAGGGAACTGAAGGATTCAATACAATCTCCTAACTTAGCAGGTGAAAAGCTGACCTGCCCAGGGTCATGCGTGTAAGTAGCAGATCTGGAAGCCAGGTTTTCTGATTCCAAGTCTACTGCTTTTTCATAGATGATATTGTGTTGATATTATGCTTCATAGGTGACAGTGTATTGTGTTGATTTCATTGAGCCCCGATATACCATAGGGCTTCTCAGTTAGTTGCACGATGATTCGTTGTTGTTTGTCCTTCGTTCGACCGTGACATTAGGAAGATGAAGCCACGACCTGTAAGTGAATTGGATTTAAGTGAGAAAGGGCTATGCAAGGTCACCAAATTCACTTTCTCCTCCGGAAATGGCAGATATAGATGAGGACAACTGATGGCCCTATTATGATGGCCCCCTTATGATGATTCAAGAGTGTCCTGAGAATAAGTGAATCTTATTCTCATCAGATTTGGCTTAAGGAGGGAATAACATACACACTCAATTGGGTATGGAAATCTATCTTACCCTACAGGAAAATAGTGGGGAAGGAGATGGGGGGGTGATAGAAGGGAGGGCAGATTAAGGGAAGGGGTAATCAGAAGAAAACACTTCTGAGGAGCCACAGGGTCAAAAGAGAGTAGAATAAATGGGGAGGGAGGTGGGATAGGATGAAGGGAAATATGGTTAGTTTTTCACAACGTGACAACTATGGAAGTGTTTTGCATGGCTACACATGTATAACCTATATAGAGTTGCTTGCCTTCTCAATGAAGGTGGGTAGGGAGGGAGGAAGGGAAAAAATTTGGAGCCCAAAGTTTTAAAAATAAATGTTAAAAATTGTTTTCACATGTACCTGGGAAATAAATAAGATAGTAGACAATGGGGTATAGAAATCTATCCTGCCCTACAGGAAAATAGAAGGGGAAAGGGATAAGGGAAGAGGGGGGAGGAGATAGAAGGGAAGGCAGATTAGGGGAAGGGGTGTTCAGAATGCATGCCATCTTGGGGTGGGGGAGGGGCAAGATGGGGAGAACATTTGAAACTCAAAATCTTGTGGAAATGAATGTTGAAAATTAAAAATAAATTAATAAATGTTAAAAAAAAGAGTGCCCTGAATAGTCATGTAGTCTTACGTACACTAAAAAAGGCCTACTTACCTAACTCTACTTACTTAATAATGTTGTAGAGATTGATCTCTCCCATAGCATACCTGACAAGCAGTCATCCAGCCTCTGTTTGAAGGCCTCCATTGGGGAACCCACTGCTTCCCTAGGCAGCTTGTTCTGTTTTTGGACAGCTCTCATCAGGAGGAAGTTATGAGGACGTTCTACCTTACCTCAAGCCCAACTTCCAGCCAGTGCTCCTGACAATCTGTTCATATATTGTATTATCCAACGGAATAAGCCTCTGAAGAGTAGGGACTAATCTTCATTTTTGACTTTCTATCTTCAACACCTAGGACAGTGCATCGCAGCTTAGCCTTGGTGGGTCATAAGTGTTTGTTGAATTGAATTTAGGACCAGTCTACCTAAATTCAGTCCAATCATCAGTGATGATTTTTCCCCTACTCAACAATTCTAGCAGGGTTGGAATCTACATTGTTGCAGGGAATACCTACAATCACAGTGTTCGAATTGTTCAAGTGTATCTGTCCTATTGCCCGTGTGACAGACTACATGTTATTATTCTCACCCACTTGTGTGGCTAGCTGACCATGATAAAGGTGTGTCTAATGACATACTGCTTCCTTTATCTCAGTGCATTTGCCTAGGGTGCTTTTACAATGGGCACTCAAAATAGTTGTTGAGTTGGTACCTTTACTTCATGTTTTTCTAGGGTTACTACAGGGGAAAAAAGAAATAACAATGTAGCAAGCAAATGGACTGGCCTTTTAGGAAATTGGTTGGTCAGCTCTCTGGTTCCTGAACTGTTATGTCAAACTGAACAAGCAGTCTTGTTTTATCTTGTTTCCAGTTGTGCATTGAAGCTTTTATATAAATCATGCTGAACACTAAAGCAACCCCTTCCGTAGCTGTGTCCAGAAAAATTCAAGTGCTCATTTAACTGTTTCAAAAGATAAAGTTGTAAGGTTCATGTTACCTCTTTTCCTGATAGTAATCAGCACTTGGTAGAGGAAAACCTGCTTGTCAACCTCCTCTGAGCTACAAGTAATTATTAAAACTTAGTTGATTTATTGGACTCTCACTTTATACAAGTAGGTAAACTCTTCCACTTTCAAATTCTTTCCTGGAACTCACTGTGTGACTTGGGTGTTGCCCCTCTTTTCTGCTGACATTACCTTTTCCTGCAGTGACAAAAACACCTACCCCCCACTTTTTTTAATCAGTGCTATTCTTTTGGTTTTGGACATAACTTCTTGTATTTGTGAATTTATTACTTTTGCTCCCCTGGATAAGTTTAATGTCAGGCAGTCATCCTGATGCTCCTTGATTTCATGAAGGTCATCATAGCTGCTCCAGTATTGGGTCACTGAGGTTCACAGTCCATTCCTGGAATATAACTTCCTGCTTATGGGAGAGTGAAGTTTTTTTAAGCTTCCCCCGACCCCCAGCTCTGATCACAGCTTGCTCTAATTATCACTTAGACTCTGAAGGATTGAATTCCCAATAGGGGAAATGACACCATCGTTGAATTAGACCTAATCCAACAATCCAGATCGAATTAACACCATTGGTTGTTTTTTCCTCTCTTTTAACATGAATTTCCAGGAGTCAGGGGCTATTGAGTTTATAGAACTCCGTGTGTGTGTGTGTGTGTGTGTGTGTGTGTGTATGTGTTTTTGTGTTTTTCTTCTGGGCAATGTTGTCTGGGCCTAAAGTAGTGCAGATGTAGCTTGGACTAGCAGGTTGGCAATGACTATATAACTGTCAGAAAAGAACATGGCCATGGGAAGAGACTGATTTTGAAGGAGTCAGTCCCTCATTCTCTGATACCTCATTCTACTCCCTTGGTAGGATTTTCTGTTCTCTCTCTCTGATCACTACTGTCTCCCTCGACCTCCATTCACTCCACCTTAGACTGAAAATTCTGGATTTCTTTGAAATCCAAAGAACCAACTGAGTTTTTTGGCTTGACTCCTAAAGGACACTCTGCTCATTTCTATTCCTCCCATAACTTTTGTTCACCCTACCGGGGGTGGCATCTAGTTCTATCAATTTCATGGTCAGGAACAAAACCTTGTTTATAATAGGTGAGTTTTTAATTTATTTTGCCTGGAACCAAGCCTCTACCTTAGTAGCTGATTTCTGGACCACCAGCTCCAACCCATGCTTCTTATGTATTTCAACCTTTCCCCTTCTCCTCTCCAGCAAGGACTGTCTTCCTTGCTTTCATTTGTATCCCGAGGGCTTAATACAGTGCCTGGCACATCGTGCTTGATAAATGCTTTACCAAAATTTTCACACTGGTAATCAGATTACAATATAGGCAGGGCTGAACAATAACTTTAGGGAACCCAGAAAGACCTTTCTAGGTTTAAATTGTATGATCTCATGATAAATGATTATTTCCCTAGTGTAGAACCAACCACACCACCTGTGTGACTGTGGACAGGTGGCTTAATAGTCCTTCAGTCAGTAAGCATTTGTTAATAAGTGCATTCTATGTATAAGGCACTGCCCTAAAGCTGGAGATATAAAGAAAGGCAAAAATGGGGATCTTGCTCTTATGAAACTCACATTCTAATGGAGGAGACAACATGAAAACAATCGTGTACTGACAAAACATATGCAGAATAGATAGTAAACTTGAGAGTAAGCACCAGCAATGAAGGGGACCTGGAAAGGCCTCCTTCAGAGCTTTTAAAGAGCTGCATCTTGAAGAATGCCAAGGGGAGGTCAGTAGATGGAAGTGAGGCAAGAGAATTCCAAGTATGGAGGACTGCCATTGAAAAGATAGAGTTGGGAGATGAAGTTTTGTGAACTCAAGAAGGCAGGTAGTTGTGTCTGGGTTATGATGTCTGTGGAGGGGAGTAATGTTTAAGACTAAAAAGACAGGAAGGGACGAGATTTTGAAAGGCTTTTAATGCCAACTAAAGCATTTCAGCTTTGATTCTGGACATATTAGAGAGCCTGAATTCTTCATGTATAAAATGAAGAAATTACGCTCTATTGTATCTAAGGTCTTAATCTATGATACTGTGATTTCATAAAAAGTAAGTCTGAAGGCAAAAGAGGTTTACTTTCTAGCTTGGTTTATATTCCTTTTAAATATTTTAATGAAAAGATTATAGCATTTTTGTTTTTATATTTTGTCTTTGTTCTGAGGATGAGGGAGATTGGTCAAATGTATGTATTTTATTTGCCTTTCAAAACAGGGATACTTCTTCAGCCTCTGCTCTGGGGGAAATCACAATTTTTCTTTGCTGTGAAAGTAACCAATATGGTAATTACAATTTTACTCCCCATGCCATTATATCTTGTCTAAGTTTTGACAAAACTCAAAGTTGTGAATATGAGTTTGCCCAAAATATGTAGCTACAGCTGGTAGATACACTGTCTCACAAAGTTGATAGAAGAATATTAAATATTTCAGTGCATATGGAGTCTTATGTAGCTTCTAGGGCCAGTACAACCTTGTAAGTCATTTGGTGTGCCTCAGACTTGGCTTTTGATACCAGTTTAGCCTTTGAACATTTAGGGGTTCTTAACTTTTTTTTTTGGTGTTGTGAACTATTTTGGAAGTCTTGTAAAGCACATAGACCCCTTCTCAGAATAATGTTTTTAAATGAATAAAGGAAATGCCAAGCAATGTCAGTTAGAGGGTAGTGAAAATAAAGATGTATTTTTTTTCCCCGTTCTACTTCATAGATTCCCAGAAATCTGGAATCAGTTGACACCAGGTTAAGGATTTCCTATTTAGCGTCTAATTCTCTAGGAATATTGACTTTTGTGTGGTCAGTATCCTTAACAGAGCTGCAATTTTAGGTTTTTTTAGGGGGGAGGGGAGAACCCTGACCAGTTTCTTTAGTATGAGGGAAAATTTTCTCTATCCCAAGGGTTGGCATGAAACTATGGAAGGACTTAGATCCTCGTGGCTTGGATTTGGGTCCTTCCTGTAGTGTCCACCTGCTATGAACAAGTCACAAGCTCTGGGAGCTTCTTTTCTCATCTGTAATATTAGGAGAATGATATTTGTCCCATCTTCCTCATAAATTTGTTGTAGGGAAGTAAGTGCTTTTGTGAACCATAAAGCTCTACTAAATTATTAGTAGTAGTTTCTTTTGTTCCCCAGGGTCTGCTCTGTGTTAGGAATTTGCTCAAGCTGTTGGGTCAGTGGGATAGCTCTTGGGACAAATGCCCTGTGATCTTCAACTTTCCATAGAATTAATTTTCTCTCAAGTGAAATTTAGTATTCTGGTGGTCCAAGGAGAGGAATATGCAATGCTGAAGGAGCAATTTATTTTTAGTTCCTCCAGTGGATATTTGACTACAGATAGACACTTTAATATCAACTTCCAGTTTTCTTTGTGGAATCCTGTCAAGATTGATGTCTTTCTCTCTCTCTATTCAAATACAACTCACTTAGCACTAGGGATTAACAAGAACACAAACTTACTCAGATGCCAACAATGATGGGACAAAATTGGGCCACCATCACACAAAGGCTAAACTGGTATCAAAAGCCAAGTCTGAGTTTGCTGGGAACTCTGGTGCTTCAGGCTTTGGATTTTCTTTTTGGCTTGAGTCTTTTCCTTGGCACTGCCTTGCCCTCATTTTATAGTCATGTATTCCATGGATTTTCAGTGGTTGAATGAGAGAGAGAGAGAGCAAGACAAGGACTTCTAGGAGGTGCTGATAGCAGCACAATCATAGACAACCTATCTTATACTGTGATGCATTTGCTACTGCCGTGGTCAGTAGCTTTCAGATGAAGCTGGGTAATTTTTAAGGCTGGTGCTACATTTCTAAACTCTGAAGGGGAAATTATCATGGTGTTGCAAGAACTGTGGAATTGGAATCTTTGAGTTCAAGTCCTAACTCTGGTACTTACCACTTGTGTATGACCTTAAGCAATCACTTAAACTATTGTCAGTTCTCTCATCTGTAAAATGAAGGGATTGGATCAGATCAAGTGTAAGGTTCCTTTCAGCTCTTAATCTATTATCTTATGCATTGTGTTTTAATTCCTCACATTTCCTATTGGGCCACAGAGTTTTTCTTTGAATGAATTAAATCAATGGTTATTATTTCCTTTTTGTTTGTCATACTCATTTCTATTCAGGCAAACATGCAGGCATGATGATAATGAGTTCGGGGCAGAAACATAACAAACTTAGGTTACCTCCCTTATTATTACTATTATTATTATTAACATTATTATTTCACTCTCAAGTTGATTATCTAATTGGGAGAATCACTTAGTTTTTTTCTTGCTCTCTTGCACACTCCTAGCTGCCTTTTTGACCCCTTTTCTCTCCTTACACAACTTATGCCTTAGTTCTACCTCATCATCTCTTGCTTAGACTACTGCAGTGGCTTCCTAATAGGTCTCCCTTCCTCAAGTCACCCAACTACCATTACTCATTTTATTGTGTAAATTATAATAGTTCATTAGCTGTAGCTCATTTTATCTCTGTAACTATCTGTGGAAAACAGTAAAAGTTGTTATTGTTGAGTTGTTCAGCTGTGTTCAACTCTTTGTGACCCCATGGACCATACTGTCCATGGGATTTTCTTGGCAAAAAATACTGTAGTAGTTGGTGAATTCCTTCTCCATTGGATTAAGGCAAACAAAAGTTAAGTGACTTGCCCAGGGTCTCACAGCTAGTGTTTGAGGACAGATTTGAATTTAGGTCTTCCTCACTCTAGGCCCGCTATACGGATAGAAATCCACTGAACCATCTAGCTGCCTCCTATGGTGAAAGTGGCATATACAAAAAAAAAGTTTTTAAATTAAAAAAAAGTCCAATCAAACCAATAAGCACTTAGAAATGCAAAGGGGGAGGGAGGGAGGAAGAAAGAGAAAGAAGAAACAACGAAAGGAGAGAGAGAGAGAGAGAGAGAGAGAGAGAGAGAGAGAGAGAGAGAGAGAGAGATTGTTTCTATGGAAACAAACTTGTACATGTATAAACACAGGGAAAGGGACAAAACTTTGTATCTCATAGATACAAGTAACTCCAGGTGAGACTATCTTTCCTACCAATGCAAGTCAGCAACTTAAGGTTTAGAGAGCTGCCTAGGGCATTGAAAAGTCAGGTGATTTACTTGTTCAGGGTCACATTGCTGATAGGTACCAGTTGTTATTGTTGTTATCCTGTCATTTTCAGTAGTGTCCTACTCTTACTGGAATGGTTTACCATTTCCTTCTTCAGCTCATTTTACAGATGAGGAAACTAAGGCAAACAGGGTCAAGTGACTTGCACAGGGTCACACAGCTAGTAAATGTCTGAGGCTGGATTTGAACTCGGGTCTTCCTGACTCCAAGGCTGATGCTGTATCCACTGCACCACCTAGCTGCCATTGATTACCTATATTTTAAAATAATTTTCTTCCCTGAATCTAAACAAGGGAGGAGCAGTCATAATGTAATGGAATAATTGCCACAATTAGGTTCTGGTCCTTGATGGCTACTACCTAGCTTAGTGATCTTAGGCAAGTCACTTACTCTGAGTCTCAGTTTCCTCCTCAGCAACTCAGGGTATTATTACCTATCTGACCTCCCTCATGGGGTGTTTGTAATAAATGAGACAATATAGGTCAAAATATTTGTAAATTTGTGAAGTATCATCTAAATGTCTGGTAATATCATTATCATTAATAATTATAACGATTCAGTCCTTCAACAAACACTTAGTAGTCCACTGTGTAGCAGGCAAGTTGCTATGTTTTGGGAATACTAATATCAAATAGATTGTTGCTCCCAAGGAGATATAAATCCTTGTTGGTGTAGGGAGAACATCTTACAATATTAATAGAACTATGGTCCAAAACATACACAGTAGTGAGTGGGTGGTGGAGATGGTGGTGATGGTGATGGTGATAGTGATAGTGATAGTGGTGGGGAAGCAAAAGAGAGATCCAAAGTGCTCTAGGAAAATCTGAGCACTTTTTTGGGGGAATCTGAGAAGACTTCACAGAGGAAGTGATGCTTGAGTTGATCCCTTGAAGGAAGAGAAAGAGGAAATGTGTAGCCCTATATCATCACCACCACCACCATCATCATCATCATCATTATCATCATCATCATCATCAATTATTCCCCCACACCCTCCAAAAAGAAGTCCTCCTTTGTACCAAATAAGTATAGTTGAGTAGAACAAAATCACACATGGGTTGTCTGAAAATGTGTGTCATATTCTGTACCTCTAGTCCCTCCCCTGTCTGCCATGCTTCACCATCAGTCCTTTGGAATTGCATCTGGTCACTATTTTGATCAGAATTCTTAGTTCTTTCAAAACTCTTTGTCTTTACAATGTTGTAATTGTATATATTTTTCTCCTGCTTCTGCTTAATTTATTTATTAATTCATACAAGTCTTCTAAATTTTCTTAGAATTTGCCCCCTCTTTCTTTCCTGTGGCACAATATATTTCATTCCATTCAGATACTGTAATTTGTTCTGCCTTCTTGTTTTCATTTCTTTCCTACAGCAAAAAGTGTGGCTATGAATAGGTTTGTAAATATGGATCCTTTCACTTTGTAGCTGATCTGCCCCCATGGGATTTTGCATAAGGTAGACCTGGTTGTTGACTTTTAATTCTCCTTTGCTCATTTAAGTTGGGGGAAACCAAAAATTGTGTATGGAATTCATTAGATTCTTTTTGGAAATATTAAATATAAGTTTAAAAAAAACTTCTTAAAAGTCATATGTAAAATATATCAAATTTATTTCCAATTTTCAGTGATAATTTTCATGTTTAACGAGAACTGTTAATTACATCTTGTAAGGTTCTTGTTACCTTCCTATTTAAGACTTCCTCAAAGGAGCATCCTTGTATCATTAGGATCTTAGGCCTCAATGCAGAAACAAAATGCAGCTGTGTTTATAGACCTATTACAATGATGTGGGTCCATATTTAAATTTATGTGAGGTCAACAGACTAAAGCCTAGATATTCAGTGTTACAAAGGTTGACACTGGCATTTATTGGTGTTTACTTCTCTCTTTAAAGATGGAGGTTGAGGTATTGTGAAAGGAATTAAAATTACCTGACATACCAGGCTTTTCTAAATGAATTCAACTCAGGTGCCATCTCTTACAGGAATCTTTTCGTAATCTCTTCCTTATTACTCCTCTCTCTTTTTCTCTCTGAATAATTTATCTTGTAAGTAAACAAAATTCAACAAACATTAAGCAACTACTGTTTGTAATGCTCTTTTCTAGATGGGAGAGGTAGGGTACGGATGGGGGGAGGGGATTAAACCAGAGTCTTGGAGGCCACTTATAACCTTCTAAGTCCTTGAGTGCAGCTTTTTGACTGAGTCCAAGTTTTACAGAACAAACTCTGTTATTAAGATGATTTGCTCTGTAAAGTTTGGATCTGGACTTTCAAGTGAATTGGATTTAAGTGAGGCAGAGCTGTACAAAGTCACCAGCTTCACTCTCTCCTCCAGAGGCATCAGAGTCCCATGGCAGAACAAATGTCAAGATGACTGGCAATGGAGAGGTTTAGCAACTGCCCAGGATCACACAGCCAATATGTATCAGCAGTGGGACTTAAACTCCAGTGTTCTGGGAGCTAAAGATAAAAAACAAAACAAAAACCAGTTCCTTCCCTCAGTGAGCTTGCATTCTACCTAGGGTATATAGCCTATATTAAATAATTTCAAGAGGAGGAGTATACTGATAACTGATGGGTTGGAGGAGAAGGTCAGTAAAGATTTTATGTAGGAGATGGGATGTGAGCAGATTTTGAAGAAAGCTAGGATTGTACCAGTGAGAGGTGAGGAAGGGCAATGTATTCCCAATGTTGGGGGACCATTTATGCAAAGATGCAGAAGGTTGGGGGTGGCATGTGGTGTTTGGGTAACAGCTAACAGACCAGTATTTATTTCTGTCTACTTATCTGCATTAGAAATGAAGTTCCTCCAGGGTAGGGAGTGTTTTTCTTGTTTGAATTTCTATTCCTAGTTATCATTGCTTGCTCTTTGTCATTGACATCAGGGAGGCGATGCCATGACATGCAGGTGAATTGGATTTAAGTGAGAGAAGGCTGTGCAAAGTCACTAGTCTTACTTTCTCCTCTGGAGCCATCTGGTCCAGTGGCCAGATATGGATTAGGACAACTGGAGATGGCCCAAGATGCAGTGGGGGGACCTTGATCATTTCAAGCTGAGGTGTTTAACAGGTCTCAGTTTGATTGAGGCAGACTCATTCAGAGATTAAGGCTTAATTTACTGCTGCTGTTTCTCCGTCCTTCTAGAAGAAGACCATGACATCATAATGCCTTGAACAAAGTAGATGCTTACCAACCAAGTTGAATTGACTTGAATTGAATTTTTCCATAGTCTTTAAACTGACCTTGAGTAGATAGGTCCAACATTAATTATTTGTATTTGGGTTACTTAGGAATGCTGGCCTGGGTTTTTTAGAATGGGTACTCTCAAAATGTGAGGTTAAAATGAGCTGCAGCTAATAGTTGAAAATCACTGTAGTATACAGAATTGACAAGGGATCTATCTTTGTTAATTAGCAGAACAGCAATAAGGATGTTGTATTGCCATCCAGAAGAAGTCTGAGGCTTTGCTGTTAGGTAGGGTGTACAAACATTCACTGATAGGAACAGTAATTCTTTTTTAATTTAAAATCCTTATATAGCAGTAATAAATGTAATGCATTGTATAGCTGGAAGGTTGATGCTATAGAAGCTCAAAGCCTATTAAATAAATATTTTACGTTCATGTTTATTGGATCGGTATTATTCCCATTTTACAGATGTGGTAAATGTATGTGAATCCATGTAATTTGGGATTAAGTCTGTGTAATGGATTTAATGGTAAAGTTTTAAACAGTGTATTTCAGGTCCTGACATAAGAGCATTCTGCTTATGAATGAATGTCTCTTCCTTGGGAACAGTTGCTGTAGTCAGGGAATGACTCACTTTCCCACTAACATTGCCTGCCACCAGGGATTCTTGGCTCTTCCTTCACCACCTCATTTTCTTCATGGTGGGTTTTAACTCTCTGTCCCCAAGTCCATGGAGCACCATCTACTTTTTCTTTCTCCCCCCTGTCTATCGGGGGGGGGGGGGGAAGGCAAGGTAACTTGGAAGTGACAGAGGTAGAAGAAACCAGGACCTCTAATCTGATGCTGATGACTAACTATCCTCATCCATATCTATTCAACACTCAGTGTTCCAATGTAGCATGGCTTTACTTGAGGGATTAGTTATCAGCTTGGAAGATCTTAGATTTGGAGTTGGAAAAGGACTTTAGAGGTCATGCAGCACAGTTATTTTGGATTTTTGCAGGTAAGAACTGAATCCCAGAGAGGTTAAGTGTTTTGCCAGAGCATGAGAGTAAGTAATCCAGGCTATCTGACTCAAAATCCAGCATTGTTGTCATTACTCTAAGTTGCCTGGGGCTCAGTATTCCCAGACCGTCTCCCATCTAAGCACTAACCAGGCCTGACCTTGCATAGCTGCCTCTGAGATCAGAGCAGATCAGGGAATTTCAGGGTGGTATGGCCTCTGG
Source organism: Phascolarctos cinereus (assembly GCF_003287225.1). Taxonomy (NCBI): domain Eukaryota; kingdom Metazoa; phylum Chordata; class Mammalia; order Diprotodontia; family Phascolarctidae; genus Phascolarctos; species Phascolarctos cinereus. The sequence continues at coordinate 202,182,359 of NW_027555736.1, forward strand.
GAGTTTGCTTGATGGCTGGTTACTTAAAAATGATACTGGCTTGTATATCAGGGCTTGGGGCTAGGTCAGTCATGGAAAGCTTCATTGCTTACTGAGCTCCAGCTACTTAACAAGCCAGCACTGTAATCTTAAGCCTTGGAGCAAGACCTTAAATGGTGTGAGTGCTCAAGAGCTTGAGTTAGTCTGCTTCTGGGGGCCCTGGCAGCCAGAGGAGCTCCCAGTACAAAATATGGAGCTGTGAGCATTGACCTTACTGGCTTAAAACCTACCCCCTAACCTGAGGCACACATTGAGTATGAAACTAAAAGAAGAGACACTGCGAAAGTCATATTTGTTTTGAACATCATCTTTATGCCAGACACTGCACTTGTGGTAAAATATGGTAGTGAGACTACTGTCACAGACTCTTTTCCAGTTAATCTCCTCTCCCCAATCCCTCCTCCAAGAATAAGTTCCAAAAACACAAGTCTGACTGGTTACATTTTCTACTAAAGACAAAACAACCACCACCACCCTCAAATGGAGCTCTGTTGTTGTCTTTAGGACAAAATATAGAGTCCTCAGCTTGGAATTTTAAAGCCCTCGGTAATCTGACATTCTCTCACCTTTCCAGGTTTATTTCTCAGTACTTCCTTCCACAAACTCTACTGTTCAGACAAACTGGCCTACCAGCTATTTACCAGACTTAGCATTTGGTTTCCCTTCTGCTTTCTCTTGTGCCTTTGGACAAGTGGTGCTCTATTCCTAGAAGGCACTCCGCCCCCGTTCCCCCCCCTCAGTATTTTTGATCATCCTTCAAGATTTGATTCTTCCTTAAAGCTTTTCTTTGTCCTTGTATTTGCTTATTCATGTTCATGTTATAGTCTTCCTCTCCCCTCCCCCTCAAGGCATGTGTTTTGTTTTGGTTTTTTGGGGGTCTTGTCTTTGTTTTCCTGCTCCTTGCATAAAGTAGAGGCAAAAAAATAGTAATAGATTTAGAACTGGAAGGTACCTTAAGGGCTTTCAAGTCAAAACTTCTCATTTTATAGATGAAGAAACAATCTCATAGAGGTTGATGACTTGCTCAGGATCACACAAACTGGTAAGTCTCTGAGGTGGAATATAAACCTAGGTCTTCTTAACTCAAAGTTCAGTGGTATATTCACCACAACATGTAGCCTTTCTATAAATATTTATTAAATGGAATAATCTTAAGAAGGTTACAATCTAGTTGTGAAGATAGCATATGATATTTAATGATGTGCTGTGCTAAGGGATACATTGGTAGATGTGATACATAGCCTGATCTCACAGAATTTACCATCTATTTATCATCAATTTTATCATCTGAATTTATCATGGAGAGGGGTGGTCGGAGGAGGATATGTACTTTAATAACTATACCATAAGCAGAGGTGTCAAACATGTGGAGTGGGTCACAACACTCTCAGTGCTATGGAACCAGATTAAATTGAATTGGGAAATAATTTAACAAAATAAATAAAAATACAGTACAGATAATGTTAATTTGTTGCTGTCCAAGTCTTGTGGCAAGTCTTACAGGATATCTTTTCTACTAAAAAACAAACTGGAGAATGAAATGGCAAATTTCCAGTATTTTTGCCCAGACAACCCTAAATGGAGTTATAAAGAGTCAGACATGACTGAAACAACTGAAAACAATAAGTCAATGTGCAGGCCCCAGAGATCCATTTCATTTGAGTTTGATAACTAAAGCTATAAAGAACAGTATAATAAGCACAAAGGAGAAGTCCAGGGCAAAGTTCCATGAAACATTTTAGGGGAGAGAAAACTTTTGAGATAGTAGGGCATGTTGTGAGAAAAGGTTTGGAGTTGGGAGAGGGGAGAGTAAGAATGGATATGGAGAGGAGTGCAGTAGGGTTGGAAGGTAGACTATGTAGGTTGGATCTGGATTGTGGAGGGCCTTAAATACCAAGAGCTGGAGTTCATACTCGATTTACTAGGTAATTAGAACCACTGACCAATTTTGAGGCTCTCTGTCTGTCTGTCTGTCTGTCTCTCTGTCTGTCTCTCTCTATATAATATATGTGTGTGTGTGTGTGTGTGTGTGTGTGTGTGTGTGTGTGTGTGTATGTATCAGTAGCATGTAGGAAGATTACTATGGCAGTGGTCCAAAGGACATTTTGGAGAAAGGTCAGATTGGAGACAGGAAGACCAGTTTAGACATTATCATTTTAGTCCAGATGAGATAATGAAGGCCTACTTGGAGTTATTATAGTGGGAGTACACAGGGAATAGATTTGAGAGAAATTGCCAAGGTTGAAATTTTGGGTTGATAGATTGGAGGGTAGGGGTGGGAATGAGAGAGAAGGAAGATAATTCGTAAGATGATTGGTGCTAGGGTTGCTATTCCCATGATATTGGCACTATCAATAAAATAGAGAAGTTAGGGGGAGGAGCAGGTTTTTTGAGAAACAGTAGTTTGGTTTTGGATCTGCTTAGCTTTATGTGTTGGGAGGAAGTCCAATTAGAAATGTTGTACAGGAAGTTGGAGATATAGGTCTGGACCTCTGGGCAGAGGTTGAGTTTGGGGAGATTTGAGAGTGATAAATGAAGCCATGGAGGAGGATGAGTTTATAGATCAGAGGTTCTTAACTCAAAGTGCCAATTTGTTTAGCCATTCCCCAATTGATGGGCATCCCTGCAATTCTTTGAACTTAAAAAAAAATTATAACTGTTTCAGTGTAATTGACTTCCTTTTTAATCTTGTCTATTTTGTTTTATTCATTTAAAAAGATTTTTCTGAGAAAGTAGTCCATAGGTTTCAGTAGACAACCAAAGGGTACATTGCTCAAAAAAGGATGAGAACCCCTGGTGGACAGAGACAAGAGGATAAAGAACTGAATCTTGGGGGATAATAAAGCTTAAGGGATGGGAAGAAGATGTGGAGTCAGCAAAAGTGGCAGAAAGAGGGCTTAGAGAGGTAGGGAAAGTAGCATTATGAGTGCAGTGTCACTACCAAGAGAAAAGGAGGGGAGAAGAAGGTGTCAGTGAGTGGTCAGTAGTGTCAAATGCCACAGAGGGGTCAAGGAGAGTGAGGATGGAAGAAAAGGCTATTGGATTTAGTAGTAGAGAAGTTATTGTGTATAAGCGTAATAAACCTACTGTAGATCACTGAGAATAGAAGCCAGATTGTGAGGGACTGAGGGGTGGGTGGGTGATGGAGGAAGTTGATTCAGGGATGGAGATGTGACTTTAAAATAACGTGACTGTTTATTTAAGAGACATACTGAAAATCACAAGTATGAATGTGTTGCCCACTTTAAAATAGTCACTTTGGGAGGCTCCATGTTTTGGGGTAGTTGAAAGAACCTTGGACTTAGATTCAAAAGACCTGGAACTGCTGGCTGCATATTGATTTACAAATCACATATTTACATTATCCTTGTTGTACTGAATTTTTCTTTATTTTGATAAACATTTCCCAATTACATTTTAGTTTGTTTCTGAAGGCACTCGGGAGTTTTGTGGGCAGCAAGTTTGATACCTCTGGACTAGAGGCATCTAAGGCGCCTCCCAAATAAAACATTCTGAGATTTTGACTAATTTAGATGAATTACTTTTACTCCCTAGCACTGTGGAAGTGAAAGTGTCTGTAATCCTCAAGAATGTCATGTTCAAGATGTTTTTGGAAGTCTTCAGCATTTGAGGAAAGTTTAAAAAAAATTATATGGCCAAGCAAAGCCATAAATTGGAATTTTTGAGTACAGGGAAAATTCAGGTGAGGGCCACCAGAAGATATTGATTAGGGCATGTGTAGTGAGGGTGGGGAGAGAGAAGGGTACCAATAGTGATAGCTAGCCAAAGGACAGTCCAATGAAAAAACTACAGTCATATCAGGAGAAGAGACCTATCTATCCCTTAAGGGACTGGGAGGGGGAAGGACCACTGCAGGAGAGCTTGTTATAGGAGCAGGATTTTGGGCGTGGTGGCTCTGGGTAGTTGCTTTGTGGGCTAGTGGATGACTGAACTGCCCAGAGAGGAAGCTGGAGGGATACTTTCCTCCAGGAAGCCAGTTGTCAACATAGCCTAATGGTCACAGCTACGTCCTTCACCAGATCCATATGTGGTTTTTACTTTTTCGTTTCACTGGTAGGACTTGATTAGGTACTATTTCCCTCAACTTTTTTCCAGATTCTAACTCTGTGCTGAGCGTCTGAAAAGAGACCTGTGAGTGAGGATGCAAAACCCAGTGGCCTGTTACCCCACCCATAGATTCCTTAGGCTGTGACATTCCTCTTACTTCTGAAAGTGGGAAACCTTAGTGCCTTTTGGCATCTTAACTGAGTGGGGAACTCTGACTCCTTAATGAGCCTAACATCTTGAATTCAAGAAAACCAGCCTTCTTTTCCATACACCCTTGACATGTAAGCAGCTATTCAGAAAATTTTGGAGGCTATTTGATGATTGGGGCATTTTTGTACTCCCAGTTTGAGGTTGTGAAAGCTACTCAGAGATTTTTTTTTTGTTTGTTTTTTTGGGGTTTTTTTGGTGACAAATGAGTTAAGTATGGACCTTCCAAAATCATTCCTGAAAGCCAAAGTTGTATTGCTTCGTGATGTACCTTGGGGAAACTCAGTGTCTCCTGAGATGTGCTTTGCCGGTATGGTCATCCTCACAGGATGTGCCCAGGTTTAGGGACAGTAGGAACCAATAATACTTTCTCTTCCTTTCTGTCCTTTCCCTCTTTACTTGAGGGGTCAGCCTGTTTGCAGTCCTCTGTTTTTTGGGAATATTGTTAAGGCCAAACAGATGAAGTAGATGCTGAAAACATATTTTTTCCTAGTTCTGTTTTAGGGTGGCACAGAAACATCTGGACTTTTCTGTATCCAATTCCTTAGAGTGGTTTCTTTCATTTGATTCTCTCTTTTTTAAGGCCTTTGCTCCTGAACAAGGAGGGTCTTTATGGGTAATGAGGCACTTATAGACAACGTGTTAGATTATCCCTTTGCCAGTTAGATATCTCTTATTTTTTTAAACTTGAAGATTCTAACCAAACTGAGAGATCTGTTGGGCAAATAAAATTATTATGAAAAGCAAGCTGAATTAGTGTTAGGAAATTTACTATAGTAGTAAGATTGCCATCTTCTCTCAGTATTTAATTTTTCTGTGAAAGATTCTGCACCAAATAAGCTGATGAGTTAAGTGTCCTGAGCCAACTTAGCTACTGTGGGTTCCTGGTATAGAAGTAATAGAGTAATCTAAGGTTTTTGTGTCTGTGTGTGTTTAATAGGTTGTACTGCTATCCTACTTATGGGTGTAATTTGTGCGCATCAGATTTGGCAGTCACAGCTGGAAGCCTGAACTTTAGAATTGACCTCCTGCCAAATGAAAGTCATACCTTGTGAATATGGTTTTATGTAGAGAATTTACAGTCCACTGAGTAAGCTAAGGATTTGCGTTTTGACAGGTGATGTAAAAACACCACCCACATCCTTTGTTTTTTGAGTGGGTGTAGATAATGACTAGGTTCAGTGTATGTGACTGGGATTTAGGTTAGGGACCACTAGACTTCCCTCTTTTTTTGAAGCTGCTGTGGTAAGCTTACTTTATTAATTTCTGTTGAATAAGTATCTAAAGGTTTGTTTCAGATCAATTTTGGTGGAAGATCTTTTTTTTTTTTCCTGGATTGTTTATTGTGGTTAGTTTAAAAAAAATTTTTAGTGAACATTTTACTATCACAGAGGGTATGGCATTGGGGTAAGTAACTGGAGCATAGTATGACAGTATCCTTGCCTACTGAGGAAGACCCAGTATAAAGGGGGAAGATTAGACAGAATAGAAACTGGGAACAGATTAGTACAGGTAACTTTTGATTTAGTTTAAAATTTAAAAAAAGTTAAACTTCACAAACACCCTTTCCCCAGCAAAATTGAACATTTCTGTATACCAAGTAGATACAAAGAGAACTATATGTGAAATCATGACTCTCTATTACATCCATCTTGCTTTAAAAAAGTAGATAATAAATTCATGTTATTTTCGAAGTGACTGCTTATCTGTGTTTCCTTCTTGTACAGGAAGCTGTGAGGATAAAATGAGTTAATATTTGTTAAAAAGCACTTAGCACAGTGTCTAGCTCATAGTAAGAGCTACATAAATGCTTACTCCCTTCCCTTCTATCAAAATCAAAGTGTTTATCAATTCCTCCTGGTTTTAAGAGCCTTGGTTGTCCTTTTCTTGTATCACTTTCCTCTGCAGCTTCTTTCCTCAATTGCTCATCTCTATTTGGTATGACCCAGGGAAGGAAACCAGGAAGAAAGGAAAGAGTTTATGAGTCTTCTGGAATTTATGTTGAAGTGTAATTTTTTGGTGAAATGTGGCCAGGTAAAAACAGGTGTGAGGTGGAGAGTCTCTCTTAGAGCCAGAAGGAATAGCTAGGAAAAACTGAGTGTAGGATCAAAGGCTTTAGAGCTGGGAGGGACTAGAGGGGTTAAACAATCATCTCGTCCATCCTTCCCATTTTACAGTAGTATAAGCTCCATGTGGGTGAGGGGAGTTATTGGAGACCATCTAGGAAATTAGTGGAAGATACAGAATTTTGGACCAAGATTTCTGATTTTTTAAAATAATGCTCCAACAAGAAAGAAGGTGAGAATAGATGAATGTAGGGGGACCGTGCCAGCATCAGCCAGGTGTCAGAACAACTAAGTGCTAATAACAACAATTTACCTTTCTGTGGTACTTCATTGGAAGGTCAAATAGGGAAGGTGATGCTTAGGCCACATGATGAGAAGACTGGACTCCTTGGAAAAGATCCTGACGTTGGGAAGGATCGAAGGCAAAAGGAGAAGGGCACAGCAGAGGGATGAGATGGGAACAGTGAACGTGAGCTTGGACAGACTTCTGGAGATAGTGGAAGATGGAAGGATTGGCATGCTGTGGTCCGTGGGATTGTGAAGAGTTGGACACGACTGAACAAAAGCAACAAAAGTGCTTTTTAGTTACAAAGGACTTTATGTTGTAATTACTTTATTTGAGAAATACTCAAAGTACTTACTCATAGGGTTCTTCTCAGGATTAAATGAGATAATATATGAGAAATACATTGTAACCAGAAAGTCAGGTGGCTTGCCCCAAATCATTTAGCTACTTAAGTGGTGATACAGTACCTGGCACATAGTAGGCACTTAATAAATTTTTAAAAAAACTTTCAGTTTTTTTTTTAGTTGTAGTAGAGTCACAGACTTTAATCCCGGTCTTGTGATTCCAAGCTCAGTACCCCTGCTATGTTATGCTCCTTATGACCCTTATAGCTAAAATGGCAAAATAAAGAGGCTTCTTATGATCCATTTAGCACTTATAGCCTGCATTGGGTTAACCTTCACTTATTTCTATGTTGCTTCATTTTATATGTGTGTGTGTGTGTATGTGTGTGTGTGTGTGTGTGTGTATGTTCTCTATACTCAACTAGATTGCAAACTCTTCTTTGAGATTTGTATTTCTGCCTAGTAATAATAGTAGTAACTAAGAGGCACTGTGTACAGAATTTACAGACATACAGATTCATACTTGAGTCCTATGCCCAATCCAATGTTTTTGCTCTCTATTCTATAATCAGTCATTTTTTAAGAAGATGAAGCAAAGTATTATTAATTGGACTGGGTATAGATATCAAGGAGAGTGAGCTAAGATTTCAGGTTCTGGCTCCAAATGGCACCCAAAACAAAGTCAGGGCCAGTTGGATTCTTTGGATTTGTTGAGGATAAATGTCATATGTCTCAGTTTTCAGTTTTACCTTTATGAAACTTCTCACTAGTTCTTTGTTTGAGCATCTAAAGATAAATGTACATTTTTGTTGTCATTGAGTCATTTTCAGTCATGTCTGAGTCTTTGTGATCCCATTTGGAGTTTTCTTGGCAGAGATTTTGGAGTGGTTTGCCATTTCCTTTTCTAGCTTATTTTTGAGATGAGGCAACTGATGTAAACAGGGTTAAATGACTTGCCAAGGTCACACAGCTAGTTTCTAAGGCCGGATTGGAACTCAGGAAGATGAGAATTCCTGCTTCAGGCCTGACACTCTATCCACTGTGCAATGCTTCACAACAAACCTTTTTGAACGTAACATTTCAATAAGTTCAGATTTCATAAATTTCATGTAATCATAAGTTTGTAGATTCTAAAGCTATAAGAGACTTCTTAGAGATCAGTCTTTATTATTAATTCATTTCAGTGGTAGATAGGCACAGATCAGTACTTAATTAAAGTTTATTGAAGTTACTGTTTTTGAAATTTAGTTTCACATTTTACTTTGTATCAGGTTCTAAACCATTATTTACTACTAAGAAGTAGCTAGGTGGCACAGTAGATAGAGCATTGATCTGGAATCAAGAAGCCTTGAGCTTAAATCCTGCCTTAGACTCTTATTTGCTATATGACTTTGAGCAAGTAACTTAACCTCTCTCTGCCTCAGTTCACTTCATCTGTAAAATGGGGAAAATGTAGCATCTACCTTCCAGGGTTGTTGTGAGGATAAAATTACTTCACAAACTTCAGAGTCATATAAATGATAGCAATGATGATGATGATGATGATGATATCACTTTACATTTCTTTGCCTCAGTTTCTTCATGTTAAATAGAAGAGTTGGCCCAGACTAAGGTCTCTTCCAGCTCTGAAAGTTTTGAATAGTAAAATTATGTTCTTCTCCCTCTATCTTCTTTAGCTCCTGAGGAAATTTACCATATATTGTTACTTTTATTTCAGAATAGCTAATTTTTCTTTTTTCTTAATTTTTCAAAAATTAAGTGCCAGCAAATGTACTTGGAGAAAAAGAGAAGTCATGCTTGTTACTATTTTTTTCCCTCAGAACTTCTGTGAAGATTAGAAAGATGATATCTCTGAAGTCTGTGGGTCATGTAATAAAAACAACTTATCATAAAGTTAGCATAAATAAGCCCTTTGTTTTTATACCTAGTGGCTGACCCTCCTCTATAATTTTTCTGTGGTAACAAGGGAGTGACATGAGTAATGCTTTTGCCTTCGTTTCATCATTTCATAGTGTTTGAATGAAATGGGCAGAGACCATGGTCATTTTATAAAAATGTATTTTCTAGCAAAAAGAGGAAATATTTCACAGCTTCACAGAATGTTAGAGCTGAAAGAATCATAGGGATCATTTATTCCAAACCACCCTCATTTCTTATTATTCAGTGGATCAAAACCAAAGGAGTGGAAGTCATACCACATGATCTCTCTAGGATCCCTTTCACTTGGCAATGAATTCTTTAGTCAAGGCAACCATTGAAAAATAGGAAACATACAAAGTGGCACCTTCATTTTCTGGGTGAAGAAACTGAAACTGGAGGTGCCTTGCTTAAGGGCACACAACTAATCAGTGGCAGAACTGAGACTAGAATTAAAGTCTTCTGTCCATTTTACTTCTTGCTCCACCATGCTGACAATTTGCTATTAGAATCTTACTGGGGGAAAAAAAGAACTTTTGGAATGATAGGAAAAAAATCATGGGTGTGTTCTTTCTTTGTCATTTGAATTAGGATTTACAAAAACTCAACCAGAAATTACATGACAGACTGACTTGTAGTCATCATTTAAATCTTCTTTACTATCTTGTCATTTTCATCTCATAAAACTGGCATTTATGTAAAAACAAGATTTAACATAACTGTTCTGAGGTGAAGTAGTTTTTCCTGTCTTCCCCCTCCTGATTTTTCTGAGCTTGTATTTTGGATATGAAATAGGAGGAGTTTTTTGTTTTTATTTTTTAAAAAAATCAGGTATCTGACTATATTTGTATGTAACCATAGAAGTTAAAATATATTTCCAACATTCTTAAATTAAAAGTCAGACAAAAATTGGGAGGCCAAGGATTATTTTGCCTTATAGTATATTTCCTTGTTTTTGTGATAAGCAAGCCAACTTTAATTTGTGCAGAAGAGAGGAAAGTAAGCAATGTTGTCTTGGCTCGAAATTAATGTGAAGACATAGTACTATAAATAAGTTTTACTGAATATGGCATAAAATATAGAAGAAGAAATAATTTTGGAATAAGCCAGTGTTTTAACTCTGGTTTGGAAAATTTTGGTTTTGTTTGTGTTTAAACATATCCTCTTTTTTACCTTTGACTCTGTGAAAGCTGATTCATTCTTTTACTTTCCTTAGAATAGCAGTTGTCAAACTTTTTGGTCTCAGAACTCCCTTATATTCTTAAAAAATTATGGAGGGCCTCTTTTTTATGAGTGTTATGTCAATTGATATTTACTATATTGGAAATTAAAATGTCTTAGTATCATTATGAAAATTGTTTTCACCTGTGCCTTGGGGACACCTAGCTGTCCCTGAACCACACTTTGAGAACTGTTTCCTTAAAAGAATGATTTTCTCTCTCTAGTTTCATATATGTGAGAAGCAAGTATATCTTTAGGTATCTCAAAGGGTGTCATGAATTTCTTAAAGCAAAGTTGTTTTTAATTCACTTTAATTTAAAACAATGATTGTAGCTCACTTTTAGTTGTACTTAAGAGGTTGCAATGTACTATACTTACAGCAACCTGTGAGCTAGCTAGGTAGTGAAAATATTCCTATTTTATAGAAAAGGAAGTTGAGGTGTAGAAAGATTAAGCAACTTCCTTATAGTCATATAGCTAGCAATGTCATGAATCTCCTCATTTTTCACCTGGCTGCACTACTCTGGGATATCTTTGCCTCTCCACCATGTCCCTGTGGCAGGTGCTTCCCCTAGCCCCCCAGCTTTTCAGCTTCCATTTGTGTTTTGTGCTCCCCTTGTGAGCCCCTTGAGGGCAGGGAATGTCTTTCTTTTTTCATATTTGTATCCCCAGTGCTTAGCACATAGTAGGTGTTAAATAAATGTGTATTGAGTACTGAATTCTAGTCTCCTGACTTTAAATCCATCTCTGTCCTTGGACTATACCCTGTGTCCCTTATATTTGTAGGTCAGTGATATGGTATATCAAAGGTGCATTGTGAAATGCCAAAGAAGGTTGCTTGTTCCATCTTAAGAAATGAAGAAGAAAGAATAATAGCAGATTTTTAGTAGCAGTCCTCTTAGTGACCTTTGTGCAGGTCTGACCACCTCCCTCAAACCCCCAGTAAACTTTGGTGGCAAATCCTCCAGTTGCTTTTCAGAGCCCTTTATAACCTGCCCCTTCCCTCACCTTTCTGGTCTGATATCTTATGCTCTCTACATACTCTACAATCAAATGACACTGGCCTTCCTGCTGTTTCTCACAAAAGATACTCTTCTGGCTGTCCTCATGCTTGGAATGCTGTCCTCCCTCATTTCTGCTTACTGTTTTCCCAGACTTCCTTCAGTTCTCACCTAAAATCCCATCTTCTACAGGAAGTCTTTACAAACTCTTCAATTCTAGTGTCTTCCCTCTTTCAATTATTTCCTATTTATCACATAGATGTGTATGTTTGTATGTATGTATAGCTTGTTTGTACATGGTTGTTTATTGTCTTTCCTGTTAGATTGTAAGCTTCTTGAGGACACACACTGTCTTTTGCCCCTTTTGATATCAGCACATAGCACAGTGCCTGGCACATAGTAGGACCTTGACAAATCTTTATTGATTGACTGACACTGTGTTAGAAGCTCCATTTTACTACATCTTGTTTCTCCTCCTGTATTCCTTTTCTAAGGGTCTTGCTTTTCTATCTGCCTTCTGAATTCAAATGGCATATATGCCAAAGTACCTTCAAAATACCCATATCCCTTGTCCTTATCTAATTTTATCAATAATAGCTATCAGGTGCTGACCAACTGTTTTGGAAAGAGAGTGGAAGAGAGGAATAGGGGTCAGGTTAAGCAGAGGCAAGACTTGGTAAGAGGAGAAAGACTTCAAAGGCTTTGGCCTGAGGTAGCCTTATCTTACCAGGTGAGGTGATAGCTCACTTGGTATTTTTTTTCCCCTCACTCTTTTTCCATGTCTTGCATGATGTCCTGTCATTCATTCATTTTATATTTGTTGAATATCTGGTTTAGCCCATCTGCTGAGACTGTTTGACCAGGGTGTGGTCATTGAACATACTACAGTTTCTTGTATCAACAGGTGAGAGTTGAGTGAAAGGTGGACACCAAAGGTGGATGAGCAGAAGTGCTAGTCCTCACTGAACACCCCATACACCATCTCAGCAAACAGACAAAACTAGGTTGAGGGTAGCTGACAGAACTCAAACCCTTTGGTGAGTTAGGGAGATGGCTACCCTAAGCATGTGAAGACTCTACCCTTGGCAGATGAGAGCATTTTGTTCCAATGGCCATGAAGGCGGCTGAAGCAGGCATTATGGAGTGCTTGGACATTGAAGACATTGAGGTCATCTACTGCATTTAGGGCCATTCACATTTGTCTTGTCATTGGACTTCAAAGACTCTGGAAGAGAGAATGAGGCTGCCAACTTTGTGCAACTCTGCCTCACTTAAATCTAATTCCTACACAAGTCAAGACATCGCCCTGTGATGTCACTTGTCTGCTTTGAAAGATGTACAGTAACAAGAACAACTAAATATCTGGTCCATGCAAGGCTTTCTGCTAGGTGTCAGGAGAGTAGGTTCAATGAAATAAAGACAAGTCCCTGTCCACAAGCAACTTTTACTATTGTAGTAGGAAGATACAGTCTAGGAAAGGTGGGAACTTCTTCTATTGACCCATTAGTCGATAAAAATAAGTGCTCTTAACCTGAGGTCACTGAATAGATTTCAGGGGTCTGTACACTTGGATAGAAAAAATGTTTCAACTTTTACTTTTACTAGCTTCCAATTAAAATTTGTCATTTTCTTTCATTATAAATTTTGAAAAAGTATTCTGAGAAAGGGTCCCTAGGTTTCACCAGACTGCCAAAAAATTTGGTGACAAAAAAAGATTAAGAACCTCTGACTTGGTAACAAAATCATAGAGAGTAAGTTACCTGAGGCAAGAGAAGTGAAGTGATTTGCTCAGGGTCACAGAGTCAGAAGGGATTTGAATTCTCATGTCCAAACACTATATCCACTACCTCATGATGCCTCCTATGAAAGCAGGAGAAAAGGGACCAGACAAGTAAACAAATTACCACATATTAGGCATTATGTGGTATGCTAATACTATTGGCATTTTCAGGTGATTAGGAAAATCTTTGTAAAGTAGAAGGTAGAATTGTGCCACCTCCTGAAGAACATCTGGATAGTCAGGCAGTTTTTAATTGTGTACTGTTGGGACTGGCTGTTAGCAGTCTTCTGGTTGCAAGTTATTAGGTTAGAGCAAAATTTTTCATCACAAATTGAGTCTTAGGCATGTGGGATGATTATTGTCTAATCATGTCTGACTCATACTTAAGGGATAACATCCCACTTACTGAAACAGAAACTTTGGAATCCTGTGCCGTAGAGAAATTGGTGCCCAAGTATTGTTAAGAGGATTTCAAGTGAAGGTTAGAGAAGTTGTTGTATATGTTATAGTGTGATAGGGGGCATTTTTGTTCAGGTATGGATTGACCTAGAGATAATGTCTGAGGTCCCCTTCATCTCTTAGACACACTGATTCTGTTAGGATTTCTTTGGAAGAGGTAGATAAAGAAATTGACCCTTAACATTCTCTCCTCTTATTGGTGGCTTTATTGTAAATGTGACATTTACTTTCCTTCGCAAAAGGTGTTTTCTATTTCTTCCTGTCCTCCTGGGTTGTATGGGCTTAGTGTTACAGTTTTCATGTCAGATAAGGAAGGTAGACATAGGGACTGACCTCTGTATTTGTCCGTGAAAGCTAGATATTGGCTTAATAATACTGTTGATTGTGTTTATGTCCTCATAGGTGGCTTTTTAAAATGGGTTTCAAGACTAGTTCATGACACATTTCTTTTGATTTTTTTTCTCTTTTTTTCTCTGTTTTGTAATATTTTCCTACCCAGGCCGTTATGTGTACCATTTTCCCTCCTATCTGAAGAGGTGGCTGCTGCTGCTATTTGTTATGGGTTTGAATGTGAACAAAAGCACCACTTATGTCTCATGATCCTCCTCTCACTGAGTACGTGTATGGCATGGCAGTAGATGAATAGGTGTGTTCATTTGCGGTAACATGGAGCACAAGGTACTTCTTGCATAGCAAGAATTCTTAATTTTGAGCAATATATGATCAGCCATGATTCCAGAAGACTCATGGTAAAGAATAATATCTACCTCCTTTGTATGAGGTGATAAGGCTAAATGTGCAGAATGAGACACACATAGCCATTAAAGGATTTTGTTTTGCTTGACTATGGAAAGCTATGGCTTTCAATTGACATGCCCATCTCTCACTTCCTGGTTCCCCTTTCAGTTTTTTAGCAATGACAAGTTTTCTCCTATTCTATTAATACTTCAGATCATCTGGAGGAAGAAGACCACAGACAGAGCCTTCCTTCTTTCTTGTTCCAGGTTTCCACCTCATTTTTTTCTCCTTACTCTTTGACAATAGATAACACACACCAACTTCTCAAGTGATTTAAATGGTTTTGCTTTGGATTACTACCAGGAAACTCAAAAGGGGGATGGAGCAGCACAGTAATATTAAAACAGTTCATTGTTTACAAAGATCCTCGTACTTTCCTCCTGGTTTCCAACTTCAGCTAAAGGTCATCTGGCCTCCTCTTCTTAATGCTCCTTGATGGTAACTCAGTTTTAGTTCCGATTATTACAAACTTGCTTTCCCATCAAAATGGGCTGTCTCTTCAATATAGTAAACTGGGGTTTAGATAAATACATTTCCCCATCTGCTTTGCCCCCAACATATGCAATAGTCATGGGTGTGCTTAAGATTATCTGCCTATTTGTTTTCAAGGGAAGAAATCTAATCCGTGTTTAAAAAAAATGCTCCAAATCACTAATAATTACAAAAATGAGAATTAAAGCAGTCTGAGGTTTTACCTCATGCTCAGCAGATTGGAAAAGTTGACAAAAAAAAGAACATGACAAATGTTGGAGAGGCTGGGAAAACAGGCAGATTGAGTGATTGAACTGTTGATTGAACTGTGAATTGATGCAGCTGTTCTGGAAAATAATTTGGAACTATGCCCCAAAAGTTACTTACCCTTTGACCCAGTGATACCACTAATAGGTCTATACCTGATCACAGAATGAAGAAAAGGACTCATCTGTACAAAAATCTTTATAGCAACTCTTTTTGTAGTGGCAAAGAATTGGAAACTACAAGGGCGCCTTTGAATTGGGGAAAGGCTGAACAAATACTATTATGAAATGCTGTTGTGCTTTAAGAAATGACGACAAAGATGGTTTCAGAGAAACCTGGGAAGACTTGCATGAACTGATGCAGAGTGAAGTGAGCAGAACTCACGAGAATAATTTATAGCATAACAACATCATTGTAAAAACAAGCAATTTTGAAATACTTAATTTTGAGCAATGTATGATCAGCCATGATTCCAGAAGACTCATGATAAAGAATACTATCTGAGAGGTGATAAGCCTAAATATGCAGAATGAGACACACATAGCCATTAAGGGAATTTGTTTTGCTTCACTATGCATATTTGTTAGAAGGGTTTTTTTTTTCACTTTTTTCTTAACAGTTGAAAAAAAAACCTACCTTAAAAAAAAATCTGCCTTTATGTTCTCAGGCAGTTTTGCATTCTACTGCTAATTCTGAAATTTTTTCCTCATAGGAGATTCAGATTTCTCATATAATAATTTATATCTATCTATCTATCTATCTATCTATCTATCTATCTATCTATCTATCTATCTATCTATCTGTTATATATGGAAAGACCTACCACCAGTAGTTAGGGCACTTAAAACCAGAAGAAAACTTCAAATCCCCTTTACTAAAGCCATCCCATCACATCACATCTCACTTTTTAATTTTTTTCCTCTGGCTCCTATGACATCACCTTCCCCCTTCTGATTTCTCCCGGGGTTCATGGTTTAGTATCCCCATTCACACGGTATATCTATTTTCTTCTCCAAACCTCTAGCACCTTTAAATTAAGTGACCTTTTCTCTAATTTTCTTTCTCAAACTTTTAGACTAAGGAACTCTATTAGAGTTTCCGTGTGCATTTCCCCTTCCATTCAATACATTAATTTGAAGTATCACCTTAGACATGTCATTTTCCTTTCTAGGCCTCAGTTTCCCTCTCTGTATGAATGAAGGGGTGGTACTGCATTTGTTCATTTGCCAAAGCTAGTATTTATAATTTATTTTGTTGTCTATATATCCTTCATGTCTTAATTAGCTCCTTTAGGGCAAGACCTTTTTTTTTTTCTTTAAAACCTGGATCTGTTTAGTGCTTAGGCAAAGTCCTCGTAGGACAATAAATATTCATTAAAAACTAGCAAGTTGAAGTGGTGAATGCTTTTGAGATCTGTTGTCAGTACTTCTGGTATGTTCCTCTCTTCTTCACCTTTTGTCTCTAGAGCCCAAAAGATTGAAAAAAAGGCAGAAATATCAATTTCCCCTCTTTGTTGCCCAGTTTCTTTATCCTTAAAATGAGAGGATTGTACTAGATGATTGCTAAGATTCTTTCAAATTTTAAATTCTGTGATCCTGCAAGCATTTGTTAATAAACATAGACATAAGATTTTTTTTTCAGATGTACCAAATTCAATTAGTAAGATTTTTTTGGGGGGGACTAGGAAATGGGGTTAAGTGACTTGCCCAGGGTCACACATGGCTGAGGTCATATTTGAACTCAGGTCCTCCTGACTCCAGGGCTGGTGCTCTATTCACTGCGCCACCTAACTGCCACTAGTAAGATATTTATTAAGCCCCTTGTTGTCCAGTTGTTTTTCAGTAGTGTTGGAATTCTCATGACCCCATTCGGGGTTTTCTTGGTAAGGATACTGGAATGGTTTGCCATTTCCTTCTCTAGCACATTTTACAGATGAGGACACTGAAGCAAACAGGATGAAGTGACTTGCTCAGGGTCACACAGCTAGTAAGTATCTGAGGCCAGATTTGAACTCAGGAAAATGAGTCCTTCTGACTTCAGGCCTGGTACTCCATCCTCTGTGCCACCTAACTGCCCTTATTATGTCTCTACTACTGCCATTACTAATAATAATAACTGATATTTACATAGTCTTTTAAGGTTTGCAAGCAGAATTATAAATATTATCTCATTTGACCTTCAAAATAGTGCTGTGAGGTAGATATAATTACCCCCCATTTTCTGAATAGGAAATGGAGATTCAGAATTTAAGTGACTCGCCAGGGTTCACCGAGCTAAGCTCGAGAGGAGGGCTCTGAAACCAGGTCTCTCTTGATTCCAAGTCTACCACTCTTCTTACCCAATAGTCCATCCAGACTCAGTTCTGTGTTGGAAAAACAAACTGCTGTCACTGTGGGTTCCCTGGGGGAAGGGTCATATCCCATTCACTAAAGTTCTTGGGCAGTGAAACAAATTTTCTTTTTTAATGAGTGTTGGGTGTTAGGATTAAAAGGTCTCATTCATGCACAAGTTGATTAGATCTATTAGGCTTTCCCATTTGCTTTGTATTAATTTCATGCAATAATTAGGTATAACTTGGAACCTTGCCAAGAGGATATAGTTGGGACAAAATAATAAGATCATTAAATAAGCATACTTCCCTGCAGCCAGATTTTTTTTTATCCTGTAAAAATTGCTGGACATTTTGGATCTCATATGTAAGGGCCCTTGTGAAGAGAACTAAAATACAATAATTTAGCCTATAATCTTTTTTGGGGGGTACAAGGCAGACTAAACTCCATTAATTTTAACATGTTATATCTTTGCTACCAAACCAATTATAAGCTTTTAAGCCTGCCCAGGCAAGTAGGTGCACATTTCATATGGTGCTGGGCCTGGAATTAGGGAGACCTGAATTCAAATTGAGCTTCAGACACTTACTGGCTGTGTGGGCAAGTCACTTAACTTCTCTCTGCCTCAGTTTTCTCAACTGTAAAATAAAGGTCATAATAGAACCTACTGCCCAGTATTGTGAGGATCAAAAGAGATAATAATTGTAAAGTGCTTAGCACAATTCCAGGCCCGTAATAAAAATATTAGCTGCTTCTTAGGACATCAAACAGCTACTCCCCTGAGTACTGTTGAATGAATCATGGCCAAGTGAGCTGCTGAAAGCCTTTTAAGTGGTTTTGGTATGGTTGGAGTTCAGAGACTTAGGGTTTTTCCCACCTTTCTTTTATTCAGAGATTGAATATTCAATTCATTCTCCTCTTTCTCTGGCTTCTACACCAGAGCTTGAGAACTGAAATCAAGTGAAAATCAAAGCAGTCAGTTCTGATTCTTTAAACGAAAGGTTTGATTAAAGGGGAGCAGAATGGTCTAGAACCCTCTGTTGTAATTCTCTTTAATTTGTCTCTTTCCTTTCCAGTTTCCCCAATCCTGGATTCAGCTTCATAAAGCACTACTTCATTAGTGTTACTCCTCTATGTAAAGACCTTTAGTGGCTTCCATTTTCTATCAAATAAAATATAAATTCCTTTATGCATAATATTCCACACTTTCCACAATTTGGCCAGGTCCTGGTATATTTCTACATCTTCCATCTCTTTGCCTTTTGCTGGCTGCCCCTCATGCCTGCAATGTATTTCATTCTTAACTCTGCCTTTTAGAATCCTTCTCTTCCTTTAAGATGAAGCTTGGATGTCATCTTATGCCTGTAACCTTTCTTTCTTTCTTTCTTTCTTTCTTTCTTTCTTCTTTCTTTCTTCTTTCTTTCTTTCTTTCTTTCTTTCTTTCTTTCTTTCTTTCTTTCTTTCTTTCTTTCCTTCTTTCCTTCTTTCCTTCTTTCCTTCTTTCTTCTTTCTTTCTTTCTTTCTTTCTTTCTTTCTTTCTTTCTTTCTTTCTTTCTTTCTTTTTCTTTCTTTCTTTCTTTCTTTCTTCTTTCTTTCTTTCTTTCTTTTTCTTTTTTCCTTTGGCTAGGTAATGGGGTCAAGTGACTTGCCGACAGTCACATAGCTGGTAAGTGTCAAGTATCTGAGATCAATTTTAAACTCAGGCCTTCCTGACTCCATTCAGGAAGTATGTGATAAATTCAATGTCATTTTCAAAGCTGTCTTGCTTGTCTATGATTTCTTCTGTTCATTTTTATGCATTTCAAAAACACTTCAATGAGCTTTTTCTTTCTTTTTTTTTTTTGGCCACCCTATCTCTTGGTCTCCTTTTTCTTCCCATTCCCTGTTCCTTTTGAAAAACAGAAAACCAAGACTTTTGTAGCACAGATATATAGTCAATCAAAACAGATTTCCCCATTGGCTGTGCCCCCAAAATTCACATATCATTCTGTAACTTAAGTATGTTACCTCTCTGTCAAAAGGGTTTATATGTTTCGTCATTGGTTCTCTGCAATTCTTGTTGGTCAATACATCAAAGGGAGTCTTTTAAAGTTTTTTTGTCTTAATTATATAATTATTATCCTATAATTTTTCATTTATTTGTATTATTCCCCTCTGAAATCCTAACTTCTCTTAGTGACTTTTTCAGTACTGAATGCTGTAGTCAAAAATTATGTCATAGATTGTCACAAGACTTAAAGCTACAAAGAATGTTAGAAATCCTGGGCTTAGAAATTTAGAATGGGAAAGGACTTTGATGTTACTTCATCTTCATTTTTTAAATGAGGAAATTAAAGTCCATGAAGACTGTGACCTAGTCACTTATAAAGGTAAAACATGTTGATCAGGATTTGAACCCAGGCCCTTTGTCTTCAAGATTACTATTCTTTTTCTTATACCTTCCTACCTAGTTTAACTCCCTTATTTTATTGTTGAGAAAATAGAGCTGAAAGTGGTGTGTGTGTGTGTGTAAGGACAGAACTGGGATGTGAAACCTCCAAATCCAGGCCTCTTCTTTCTCTGAATTTTTATTATTTTAACTACTTTTGATGCCAGTTACCAGTGAGAGAAGAGTTGACAATCATTCAACAGAGCAACATCTGTTGGGGGAAGGGGGGGGACAAAACTACTGACATCAAGTTATATAACTTTTGGTTTAAAAAAATCTGGAATAAATGTTTGCTGAAGAAAAAAAATTATTTGCAGTATTAAGGAAGAATTAAATTTCCTTATGAAGCACAAAACTTTTTCAGTGGAATTTTACAATGAATACATTGTCAGAAATTCCTAGGCTGGAGGTTGGGGTAGAATAAATTAATGATGAGACAGGTGAAACATAGGGCTTTGATCTCAGTAGGAGGAAAAAGGGGGTATCTTATTTTAGTGGATAGAGTTTAGATGTATCTTCATGGTAATTAATTGGAATGTCTGAGGTAGGGCATATTGGGAGGGGGGAGTTCTGTTGTAGTCTAATTTCTTTCTCCTTTAGGTAGAGTAGAAAGAGCACATACTCAGGAACTGTGTTATTGGGAATTTGTATAATAGGAAAAAGTACTTTGTTTCAAAGTCATAAGACCTGGATTCAAATTTTTACTCTTATATGAGCTTACCTTTCAAGCCTTAGTTCCCTGCTCTGTAAAAAGGGCATCAATAATCCTTGCAGAATCCACTATAGAGGATTGTTGTGTCAGTTTTGTATGTTTGCCATTTAACTTCTCAGTGCTTCAGGTAACAACATTAGGGCAGCTAGGTGGTGAAGTGGATAAAGAACCAGGCCTGGAGTCAGGGAGACTTGTCTTCCTTGAGTTCAAATGTGACCACAGACACTTACCAGCTGTGTGACCCTGGGCAAGTCTCTTTACCCTGTTTGTCTCAGTTTTTGTATCTGTAAAATGAGCCGGAGAAGGAAATGGCAAATTACTCCAGCATCTCTGTCAAGAAGACCCCTAATGGGGTTATGAACAGTCGGACACTACTGAATAACACAAGAAAAATGTTGCTAATCTGCTTTGATAAGATGATGGGTGGTCCCTAAACCAATGAAGTTATAGTTTTGTTGTTTTTAAAGATGATTTGTAACCAGAATAGTATATGAATATGAATTGTTATTATGCAGAATGGAGATACATGTAAACCAAGAAAGCATTTTTTTAAAAATCACAGATGGTTGAGCTGGAAGGAACCTTAAAATCATCTAATTGAACTCCTTTGTTTTAAACATAAGGAACCTGAAAAATAGTTGAGTGACTTTTCTAAGTTAATATTATTAATCTTTTCTTTTTCCTTTCAAAAGCTATGTTATTCTGGGCTATCTTTTGGGATTTATAAATAAATGTATTTAAGATAACTCTCTTTCCCTCTTCAGTTGTTAACATAATGGTATATATCTTAGAAAATTGGGAAGGCAGATGACAGATGACTTATTTTGTATTTGCATATATTCTGTATTGACGTATTTTTCCCAGTTGGAATATAAGCTGCTTGAGGTCAAGGACTATTTTCATTTTTGCCTTTTGAATATGTTATACCAAGCAGAGTGGCACATAGTAGGTACCTAACAAGCACATGTTGGATTAAGTTGGATTGTAACATCTGGCTAGAAAATTAGTACCTAGGTGACTTTGTACTGGGTTTGAGAGAGATAGAGGCACTGGAAAAATTTCAAAGTACTACTTCCTTCCTGAGGGAAATTTCTGCTTCAGTGCCTTTTGAACAATGTGAATAAGTACAAAGCCTCAGTATTTCCATTCCATATTGATAGATCTCGATGTGAAGGTTGACCCTAGCTTTTTGAAAGCCATGCTAGTGGAACAGAACCTCTAGTAAGATAAAAAGGTTCCCAGTGTGAATCTTAAGTGTAAACTATTGTATGTGTGTTGATAAAAGATCAGCCTAGCTAAGTTTGGAGGGCCTTGTCATCTTAAAGTTGATCATCAGAAGATAAATTTTTATAGGGGGAGCTATAATAATTTATGAAGATGGGCTACTAAACCATGGAGGAATATTTGTAATCTGCCTCAGTGGAGAGGTGGATAAAATAAAGTTAGCAATAAAATTATACCTTTCAGTACCCAAGCATAGTAGGTTGATTTACCTTCTTTAAATGAATTTTAGATAGGCAGAATCCTAGAAAAAAAATTATTAGGAGAGCTAATGAAATCTTGGGCTACATTAAGCAGGTCTAGCACCAGAGTAAGGGAGGTAATAGTCAAATTGTTTTCTGCCTAGTTAGTTTGCATCTGGAATCTCTTATTTAGTTCTGGGCAACACATTTTAGAAAGGACATTGCTCTAGAGAATGTCCACAGGGCAAACAGAAGGTCAGTCATGGAATCACACAAATCTACAGCTAGAAGGAATCTCATTCCAACCCCTTTATTTTACAGATGAGTAAATTGAGGCCCAGGAAGTGTCAGAGGCAGGATTTGAACCTAGATTCCTTGATTGAGGTCCATGCCTTGAGTTAATCATTTGAAGGATCTGGGGATATATATCAATTAATAAGCCAATAAACATTTATTAAATACCTACTCTATTCCAGGCACTGTGCTAAGTGCTGGGGATACAAAAAGAGTTAAAAGACAGTCCTTGCCTTCAAAGAGTTTTCAATCTACTCAGGGAGACAAGTCAGGTATATAGAGGATAAATATGAAACAATAGAGGGAAAGCACTACAATTTAGAAGAGTTGGGAAATGCTTCCTGTGGAAGGTAGAATTTAAGGGAAGCCCAGGAGGTCAGTAGTCAGAGCAGAGGAGAGGGAACATTCCAGGTATGGAGAAAAGCAGAGAAAATGCCTGTAGAGATGGACTGTCTTCTTTGTGAAATAGTCAGGAGACTACTGTCACTGGATTGAAGAGTATGCATTGGAGACTAAGGTATAAAAAGCCTAGAAAGGTAGGAGGGGCTAAGTTATGAAAGCTTTGAATGCCAAACAGCATTTTGTATTTGAACCTGGAGGCAATAGGGATCTACTGGGGTTTATTGAGTGGGAGAGTGACATGGCCAGACCTGTGCTTTAGGAAAATCGCTTTATTTTAGAGACAGAAGACTGGGAACAGAATGTGGTGGCTGTCTTTAAATAGTTGAAAGACAGATGCCTGGAGGGAGGACTGGGTTTATTTTGTTTTGCCCTGGGAATTGGTGAAAGTTGTGAAGATGCAAAGTAAGGTTTGAGTTGGGAAGACTTTCTAAAAATTAGTTTTTCCAAAGGGAAGAGAGGGAATAAACATTTATATCTCTTACTGCATGCCAGGCACTGGGCTAAGCACTTTACAAGTATTATTTCATTTGATCCTCACAACAGCTCTGGGAAGTAGGTGCTGTTGGTGCCTAACATTGGCTGGCATACAGTAGGTGCTTAATAAATGCTTGTTTACTAACAAGTGAAGAAGTAAGAAGGGAGAGAGGAAATTACTTTCTTTGGAACTAGAACAAATTGTTAGATATGGCTGCTTAATTATCTATTACAGCTTATACAAGGTTGACATTAAACATACTAGGCTGTGCTCTCAATGTGGAGATACCAACCATAATTGTTAACTTAAGGACTTAAAAGAAAGCAGATTTTTAAAAAGCATCTAGTTTATAAGTAGCTTTGCTACAGAGACCCAAGAATCCACTTAAAGTTTCAGATTTTCTTGTAGCAGGTTTTCCTTTACTTTCTGAAGAATGGCATCCATGTACTCATATTGGGTATATCACCTGAAAGTATCGAGAGCAGAAACAGCATTGTAGGTTTTGCTCTTGCAGCTTCTTTCTCAGAATTGCATTCAGAAAGCACTTATTTTCTAGAATGAATTTATTGCTAAAATGAAAGGGTATTATTTCAGGGAAAAAAAAGGATTGAATATCACTGTTTTCTTTTGAGCAGTTGGAAAAGAAGATGAAGATTTCTGTAAGTACTTTGCCCCTAAGAATCCTGTGAAATAGTGCGATTAACATGGTCCTTATTTTATAGATGGGGAAACTGATGATGTTTCAGTGACTTATCCATAGCCACTTTGCCTTGAGACATGACATTGGGAGTACAACTCCCAGGTCTCCTGACTTCAAATGTCTGCTGTGTACTTTCCTTTTATACCATATTATTGTTGTGTCTTGTTCAGTGTTCAACTTTTCCTAACTCTGTATGGGATTTTCTTGGCAAAGATATTGGAGTGGTTTGCCATTTCTTTCTCCAATGGATTAGGCAAACAGGGGTTAAGTGATTTGCCCAGGGTCGCACAGGTAGTGAGTATCTGCAGCCAGATTTGAACTCAGATCTTCCTGATGTCAGGCCTAGAACTCTAGCCACTGAACCACCTAGCTGCATACTATCTCACCCTTCTACAAATACTCATATAGTTTTTTCCCTTGATTTTCCTTGCAGAGAGTAGCTAAGTATGCAGCTCTTTTCTGTGTTCAAGTCCTAGAAGAGGAAGGGTAGCTGTTTTATTATTCAAGAAAGGTAGAGCTGGGCTTTATGTCATATACTGGAAGCACAGCGATCCTATCCCTGTAAAGTAATACACTCATTGTGACTTTGATTTTACTGAGGCCATTGGCTCCCAGGTAGTTATTCTCATTATTGCACTACTTGGAAATCTCTGTAGGTAACAGTGATTTTGTTAGGGATGTTTCTTCCCATTTTTCCAGATGATGAAAACTGAGGCAAAACAGAATTTTCCAAGCTTAAGTAATGGCTTAAAGTCCTTTGGGATCCACATTCGATTCTCAGTGGAGTGTACTTGTCTTTAGTGTAAACTTTCAGCCTGCTTCAGAAAAGTCTTTCAGATCCCTATGATTCTTACCAGACTTTCTCAAGATAAAAGAGAGGCAGTGTGGTAGAATACTTAGAGATCTGGCCTTAGAGTCTAGAAGACCTATGTTCAAGTCCTGCTGCTGACATATACTGACTTGACTGTGTGACTCTGGGCAAGTCTCTTAACCTCTCAGTACACTCTGCAATTTTCTAAGACTAAAAAAAATGCTGAGAAGGTTCTGCTGATCTGTGTTGATGGAGGGAGTTAGAAGTTCGAGTATACTTCTCTATACTAATGAAATCGCAGTCAGTCCCCTATCTCTATCTCAGTGATTCTGTCAGACTCCTTCCTGAGCTCTGTAATTTGAAGCATCAAAGCAAGGGCAATTCTGGCTCAGTATTGTTTTATTTTTAAGACTCCTGTCACCAGGTGGATCTGTCCTCATTGACACTGCTGCCTAAGCCACACCCTAAAAAGCATGAATGTTTTTAAAGGGCACATTTAAGGAATTCCGTTTTGAAATAGTTGTTAGTAACACCCCCCCCCCTTCCTATTTGAAGTGCTATGTTTCATTTGCTATTTATACCAACATTTGTCCCTTTGTAGTGGCTTTTAGTTAACATGTCTGCATGGTAAAGGAATTATGCTCAGGAGCAGAGTTTTCTAGCTCTTTATAAATCATGTTATGCAGCATGACCTGAAGGGAAAAGTAAGAAAGTATAAAAAGCATTCTGTTTAGGGTAACATTAAAAAAAATAGGGTCAATGCCTTAAAACTGCTGAGATGGAGGGAAGGAGAGAGGGAAGAAAGGGGGGGGAGAGAGAGAGAGAGAGAGAGAGAGAGAGAGAGAGAGAGAGAGAGAGAGAGAGAGAGAGAGAGAGAGAACACTAGATTAGGCCTTACATGTTTGATTAAATTGTCTTTAAATAATGACAACAAACTATTGTCATTTTTTTTAACTCTGTATTCAGATAAAGCCCAGTAGCTGGTACACTTTGAATGAGAAAGGATTTGTTATGCAAAAAACTGCTGTTAGAATGGCTCATACTTGTCTATTGTGTGTTGTGGAACTGTAAAATAACTACTAAGATAACAGAGGGAGAGGAGTGGAAGGAAGAGGAGGAGGAGGAGGGAGAGAGAGAGAGAGAGAGAGAGAGAGAGAGAGAGAGAGAGAGAGAGAGAGAGAGAGAGAGAAGAGGACAAGGAAGAAGGAGTGAGAGACAGAGATGAGAGGGAAGGGGGGAGTAGAGGTGGGGGGAGGGTTGAGAGAGAAAGAGTAGAAAGATCATATTAAATAATCATCCAAATTTAAATTTATTGTTAGAGAAACCAGGAAGTAGAATCTCTGAATTAGAAAGCCTATAGAACTACTAAGCACTTCATCTGCCTATGGGCCTCCAGTTATCCTCTTTATTTTATTCCATGTTTTGGTGTTTGGATTACTTTAGATGATAAGATCAATTTCTTCATGCAGCACTGTGTACTCAAAGAATTGCGTTCAGGTGTTGGCATTTTCATTCTTTAAGTGCCTTGGCGCATAAAGTTAAATATTTACATTACTTGAATTATTTTATATGTCCAGGCATCCATGAGATATTTGTTCTAGTAAAAGGAGAATATAATCCAAATGCTTGCACACATATTCACCCCAAAGTTAGGAGACTGTTAAGTGAAATATAGTGAGATTTCAGAGAACAGTTACTCTATGTGAGGCAACCTCTTAGTGGCTTAGAAAGGTTGACGTGGATTCAGAAAAACTTGGTTCAAGTCCTGCTTTAGATGCTTACTAGCACTGTTGTGACCCTGGGCAAGTCTCTTAAGTAATCTGGGCCTCAGTTTCCTCACCTATAAAATGAGGAGACTACACTCTTAAGACCTCTAAGGTTCCTTCCAGCCCTACTCTATGATCCCCTTACTTATCTGAGGAATTTAGCTCTGAAATATATGTTCCTAAAACTCATGGGTACTTATATTCAGGATACAAGTTGGAATGTAAAAACAAACTAACAAAAAACCCAGACAAGATCAGGGAACCAGAGGGTTCTGATTTGAATAACATTGTGGGGTATAAAAAAAAATCAGAAAGTTAATTGATTATGAACATCAATTTTATATTATGAAGTTGATATAAGAGGTCACAGAATTGACTATTACAAAAATACTAAAACTATCCAGCCACTTAAAAGTGGCCTAGGTCCAGAGTCTTCAGAGGTTATGGTATCTTTTGGATTAAATGGAGGGAGAGGTGATTGTGGTTCTTATCACTCACAATATTTTCTGTTTGTTTTGGATAGATGTCTGTTTATTTTAGGCTTCAGTAGAAGAAGCCCAATTTGCAAATGTACTGTTGAGTCAAATTTTGGAACTATTTTTGGGAGCATGTACTGTTGCAGAAAACTTAATAATTTAAACCTGTTAAATCCATTGCTAAGAAAATATGATTAATTTCCCCTTAAATGGCCATGTTGCTTTTGAATATGATTGACATACCCCTTTTTGTTGCTATACAGACTAGCTCCACAGTCAAGTTTAACAGCTCTCCTTCTCTGAGGCTTGATGGAAGGAGGGTGAGTAAAATGTCATGTTGTAAGCATCACACATCAAGCATGAGGAGTGTTGTGATGGATAGCAGGCAGAAGTTGGAGAGAAGCAAACTTACTTATAATTGGTATGCAATAGACTTATAGTTCATAGCATTCAGTTCTCTGAATGATAAGGAGTTTGAGTTGAGTTTTCTCTAGACTCAAGATGCAAAGAGGATTAAAAGGAATCAACAGATAAAGGAAAATTCATTTAGGTTTAAATTCAGATGATAAATCTGAGCTAACATCTGAAGGGTGACAAATAATTGTCATCACAAAATCAGAGTGTCTAGGTGTAGGGCTTAAAGAGTATGGAACACACTGGATCCACTACATATTTGCTACTGAATTTGAAAATGGTGAAGGTCAGAGATTTGTCTGTGGGATAACGAGTAGTTTTGCCTCTTCACTTGCCTGATACCCAAATGCTGTTTGCAATAAAAGAAAATAAGGGAAGATGATCTCTAGGAGAGAAGACCCTTGGGGTCCTAGAGGCTCCCCAAAGTAAATGTTACCATTTAAACCTTGCCCTTATGAGCCTGACTTGATACAAGGCACTTATGGCATAGTTCAGCCTTCTAGACCTTAGAATGTTTACATCAGTAAATCCTCAATTCCAGTCAGGCCTACTATCTCCTCACATTCCCAGGAAAACATGTTTAGTTCCTTGGGTTTTTGTTGCTTTACACCTTTTTCTGTTCCTTCCCTTTACTCCACTCTTTTTTTTTTTTTGGAGGCCATTGGGGTTAAGTGATTTGCCCAGAATCACACAGCTAGTAAGTGTCTGGGGCCAGATTTGAACTCAGGTCATCCTGATTCTGGGGCTGATACTCTATTCACTGTGCCACCTCGCTGCTCCTATCCCACTCTTTATGACTTACCTCTAGCCTACCCATCCTTTAATGCTCAATTCAAATTCTTGTACTCTTCCCAGATGAATCCAATCCAAATGCCATTCTCCCTTTAACTCCTTTTACTACATACAGCCCACAATTTCATACTTTCATAAAGTCAGACAATTTTTGTAACCAAAGGGATTTTAGAATTCAACTAGTCCAGCCTATTTTCTAGCACTTTAGCATTCTTGACAGGTGGCCATTCAGGCGGTTCTTTTATACTTAGAGTGATGTAGAATTCCACTTTGTGAGGCAGCTTGTTCTATTGTTGGACAGCTGTACTGGTGAGGAAATTCATCCTCTGATTGAAGTAAAATCACTGCAACATGGCTTAGGGATAGAGTGCCAGGCAAAGAAACAGAAAGACCTAGGTTCAAATCCTACCTCATATATTTAATAGTTTCAGTATTCTGAACAAGTCACTTAACAGCTCTCTACCTCAGTTTCCCCATAAGTAAAATTCAGTGAAATAATATTTATTAAGTACTCATTAGGTACTCAGCACTATGCTAAGTTCTGAGGATACAAATAAAGAAGCAAAGAAAATCCTTGCCTTTAGGGAGGCAACAGGTAGAAGAAGAGCAGTGGCCTGGGAGGGATATTTTGGCTTGGAAAGTTACAGGGATGGTGAATAGCTATTGATCGACAATTTTTTTTTAAATGAGGACAACAATAGCAATTGCAAGGATAAAATGAGATCATACATAGCTTGGTGTGATGGTACTTATTTATAAGTTTTGCTACTGGGGAGGCTGAGGCTTGTGAATTTCTTGAGTTCAGAGTTCTGAGCTTCATTAGAGCTAAAGACAATGGGATATCTGCTAAGTTAGGCACTGATGTAATAATTCCTGAAGGGGTCACCAGGCCGCTTAAGGAAAGGTGAATGGCCTAGGTTATAATCAGTCCTGGGGTTAGCTAGGGGGACCCAGTTGAACAAACTAAAGAAAACAAAACAAAAAATAAATGAGATAATATATGTAAAGCACATGGTTATTCTTGAAGTGTTATATAAATATCAATTATTACTATTATTCACTACTGTTCCATCCTATCCTCAGCAGCAACATAAATTGAGCATAGTCCCAATGCTGAAGGGGAAAGATTATTGTTTTGTCATTGTCAGTAACTCACTGTGTGACCCTGGGAAATTTGATTTGAAAAAACGCTTATTAAATAACTGCTATGTGAGAAAGCATCATACCAGAGATGGAGATAAAATAAGATCATCCATCCTATTAGAGACTGAAATAAAGGGAAAAGATAGTTGTTAAATGCTTACATCCTTTACTAATCTGTTAAACAAGACAATTTTCAAGACTCATATCCTTCTGCTATAGCCACATGCTAAAAAGCCTGCCTCAAAGCTAATAAGCCCTGGATTCGAGTCCTACTTTTGACATATTGTGACCCTGGGCAGGTCACTTAAACACTTTCAGTGTTCCTAACTAATTAAAACTACAAGTTACAGAAAAGGTATCAGCCTGTATTGGCAGAAGGAGTTTCTTCACTTGGGAATTTCCTATGCTAATCAAATCCCTTGGGCAGCTAGGTAGTACCATAGTGCACAGAGCACCGGGCCTGGCATCAGGAAGATTCATCTTCCTGAGTTCAAATCTGACTTCAGACACTATCTGTGTGATCCTGGGCAAGTCACTTAACTGTATTTGCCTCAGTTTCCTCATCTGTAAAAAGGTCTGGAGAAGGAAATGGCAAACTATTTGTTGTTGTTGCTTTGCCAACAAAAGTGCAAATGGGGTCACAAAGAGTTGGACACAACAACAAATGAAATCACGGGTCCAGTCTCCATCCCTGTGTACTTAGACAAGGTGTCCCAAAAGTCTTATTGCAATTTTAAGCTTTAATAGCTGCAGAAATATAAATGCTACAAACTTATAAGAATTTAATTTGAAAGTTAAATTTTTTAATTTTAAATTATTTGATTTTGTAAATTTTGAACAATACATTTTCAATTGTAATTTTAACAAGACAGGGGCATCCTGGCATGGTATTTTGTGTGTGATACTTTCCGAGCAACATTTCTTAGATTGGTAGAGGAAGATTCTTGCATGGTCTCCTCTATTCCCTGATCTATCTCCATTAGACTTTTTCCTTTGGGATCCCATCAGAACTGTCAAATATGCATAAAAACCTTTTTCCTAGGGTGATCTTAAGACTTGAATTACAAATGCAATCTTTTCAATCATTGAGCAGCAGCTGATGAAAGTTTTGACAAAGTTAAAAAATTGACTAGAGCAATATAAGCACAAGATGGTGGATATGTTGAATTTTAATAAGAAAAATCAATATTTAAAAACTTAAATAAGTTAACCTTTCCAATGTCACTTTAAAAAGTATTTTAGCATTTATACTTCTAAAAGTTATTAGAGCTTAAAAACTACACTAAGACTTTTGGGACATTCTGTAAATGTACATGTTTTTCTCCCTTAATAGACTATAAGCCTTTTGTGCAGGGACTTTGATTCTTTTGTTTTTCTGTCCCCAGGACCTAGAGGTGTAGTTGGTACATTGTTTCAGTCATTTTTAATCATCTCTTACTCTTTGTGATCCCATTTGGGGTTTTCTTGGTGAAGATACTGGAGTGGTTTGCCGTTTCCTTTTCCAGCTCGTTCTACATTTGAAGAAACTGAGGCAAACAGGGGCAAGGGACTTGTCCAGGGTCACATAGCTAGTAAGTGTCTGAGGGTTTTTGAACTCAGATCTTCCCTACTCCAGGACTGGTGCTCTATCCACTGTTCCACCTAGTTGCCCCTAGGTACACTGTAGACATAGAATAAGTAACAGTATAATGATTTGATTGACGGGAGACCAGAAAGAGAAAATAGAGGGAAAAGAGAGAGTAGAAAGATTGCTTGTCATTCTACTTATCAAGAAGGCGAGAATCCAGGATGGGTCTGACTACTTGGTCCTTTAGAACAATGAGATAGAGAGGACTGGCTGTAGTTCTCTTGCCTGCCAGGTAGAGAGGGAAGAGACTGTGTGTTTCTTTTAAAAGTTTTTGTTATTGTTTGGTTTTTACGTCACCTTCAAGTCTGTATATAGCCCTCTTCCCTGCCCCTCCCACCCTTGTAACAAAGAATAAAAGAAGGTGAAGGTACTTTGCTATGTACCTTAGCAAAACTAAGTATTACATCAACCCTATCTGACAGTATATGCACACTCATAATTCTTTACATCTGTTCCGCAAAGAAGGGAGGGAGGTGCATTTTCCCCTTAAAGCCCCACCTACTATTTCCATTTGTTAGGTCATGACCCTTCTTGGTAGGCTCTCTAGATCTTCTCCTCAGCTCTGCCCTCTTATGAGTTGGTTAAAGACAATTTTGAATATCTTCTATATTCTCAGATCTGGCCAAATCTGAAGGTGAGTTTCCCTTTCCCTCATCCTGTAGCTTTCAAAGGGATGAGTCAGATTTTAACCAGGGGATTCCTACCATATTAATAAACAGAAAACCTGAAATAGAGTCAGAATGACTCAGGGCCAGTTTACCTGAGCCCAGACCTGTTGATTTAACTAAAGCCAAATTGGTGAGGAATGCTATTCACTATACTCTTCCCTTCCTCCAGCCTCATTACAGATAGCTTGAAGATAACTTGGTGTCATTTGTAATTAATGATATTGTCAATGATGGTTGAGCTGACAGACTCCTAACAGTGTCTTCTGAGGAGTTTATAATCTAATAGAGTGGACGACACACAAGTCTAGTACAAAGCAGAAGATGGTAAGTGCAAACGAGATAGATTGCACTGAAGTTTGAGTTAGGAAATGCTTATTACTGAGGGAAGATTTAGTGGGGAGAGTGGCTCATGAACTGGGCCTTAAAAGAAGAAGGGGGAGGGATTTAAACAGGTTTGAATTTAAGAAGGAGTTCAAGGAACCAGAGAAAAGAGATCATAGGATTTAATACTCAAAAGGACTACAGAGATAATCTGCCTAACCCTCTCCTTTTACTGATGAGGAAACAGGCCAAGAAAGATTTGCCCAAGGTTCCCCAGGAGAAGGCCCCTTTTCTTCCTTTTGTCTCTCCCCTGACTTGGCCACGTGGACCATAATGGGTGACACCTCCTAAGGGGCATCATTGGGAGTCACCATTACGCCTTACCGTCTGACCTGCTGTTATGCCCTTTAGACCCTTGAGCACTGTCATTTGACCTGATGGTATATCCTAGGGGTTCCCGGAGCCTTGCCATCAACCTTACAGCAGAATTCCTTTTTTTGTTAACAGTTCAAAAAGTAGAGAATTTGCTTAATTTTTAAAAATTAATTTTATTTTTAATTTATGGAATAAATCAAGCATTTTCATAACACAGTATAATAAAAAAAAGATGATTACACATGAAACTGCAACTGTATTATATATAATTTGGTATTCCTTTTAAATATATAATAAAGTTATTATGTACATTTCTTTTTTTATCTTTTTTCTCTACCCCCACCCCACCCTAGAGATGGCTACCATTATGTATGTATATATTATGTGTGGTGTGTGTGTGTGTGTGTGTGTGTGTGTGTGTGTATATATATACTATTAAGTAAGTATATATATATGAAAAATTATTCTGTGTCTACTTCAAGTTATTACTTCTTTCTTTGGATGCAGATAGCATCTTTCTTCATATGTCCTTTATTTCTAATTTGTGAATTTATATTAGTCAAAATGACTTAATTGCTCAAAGTTGTTCTTAAAACAGTATTGCTGTTACTGTATGCAGTATTCTCTTGGTTCTGCTCATTTTGCTCTTGCATCAATTCTTTGATTTTTGTTGTGTCCCCCAATAAAAGTGTGAGCTCCTTAAAAGCAAAGACTCTTTGCTTTTGCTTTGTATTCTCAGTGCTTATTTAGCACAGTGCTTGACGCGTGTTGTTCAGTTGTGTCTGACTCTACGTGACTCCTTGGAATTTGTCTATGGTGTTTTCTTGGCAAAAATATCCAAGTAGTTTCCCATTTCCTTCTCTAGTATATCCCTATTCTACAGATGAAGAATTGAGGTAAATAAGGGTTAAGTGACTTACTCAGGGTCACATAGCTAATAAGTATATTGAGGTCATATTTGAACTCAAATCTTCCTGACTCCAGGCCTGGCGTTTTATTCACTTTGCCACCTAGTTGCCCTTACTTGACACGTAGAAGGCACATAATAAATGCTTTTTCATGTGTTCATTGTTTTCACATGGGCTGCTGTTTTAAGGCTTATTTTGTAGGAGAATAGAATTTAGAGCTTGATGGTACCACAGAAGGATTTCAGTCTAACCCCGTCAACTTGAGACCCAGGGAGTTAAAAGGGGATTTGCCTGAAGTCATTTGGACATTGAGAGGCAGAGTGTAAACCCAGGTCTTCTCATTTCAAGTCCAAAGTCCTTTCTGTTATAGCACTTCTTTTACTTAAAAAATAGCAAGATTTTTTTAAAAAAGCCTTAATATATTTATATTATTCTTAAATTCAGTCTTGTTTTTAGTCTGTTGCTCTAGCTTATTGAAATATTTTTGAATCCTAGTTTTTGTCATAAAATGTTATTCCCACCAAGCTTGGCATCATCCAAAAATTGGATAAATATACCATCTGCATCTTTAGCCAAGCTGTTGATGAAAAATGTTAAAAAAGACAGGGCCAAGGACCAAAAAACCTTTGGCACTCTACTAGACATTTCCATCTAGATTCACATAAATCCATTAATCTATACTTTGAGCTATGATTGTTCAACCAAGCTACAAATTAAGTGAATGTGTAATATCATCCAACCCACATCTCTCCATCTTGTCCATAAAGGCTACCATGAGAAACTTTGTCAAATAATTTCTTGAAATCAGGATATACTACATCTGGCATTCTCCTAATTTACCAGTCTAGTGACCCTAGAGGAAGTGTTTTCATCCCACTGAGGAGGATTTATGGAGGTCATAGACAAGAGTAAAACAGGATGGACAGGCACGAATGGGTTGTAATCTGCATCTGTGAAAGGAGTACCTACTTACATCCGTGAGATTACAGATCCTTTGAAGTATGGTAGGGTAAATTATGCTACTAAAGAAAGGTTAGTTTAATTGACTTCTCTCTGCTCAAATAAATTTGCTTTCCTGTATCCTAGCAATAAGTAATCTGTAATTGTTACTGGTATGGTATAGTAAAAAGAGAGCTGGAGATAGGAAGACCCGGGTTCATATTCTGCATCTGATACATACCATGACACTAGGTTAGTGACTTAACATCCAGGTGCTCCATGGTGACTATAAACTGTAGAACAGTCGCTAATTTGCATTGTTGGAGGGAATTTCCTCAGTGGGAGTTCCCTAAACCTATTTGAGGGGAGTGGAGTGGGGAGAGGGAAATGGGATTGTTGCTTAACCAGTCCTTACCTTATGGTAAGAAGATTCCTACTTAAAACTCTTTAAAAGGGGAGAGTAAAGTATGAGTCTTAGACGTGAGGAGCAACAACAAAAAAAGTAATTGATGCTAACTCAGAAAAGGCAGTGTTTCTCAATCTGCTGGGTGATAAGCAACTTTTAAACTCAAAGGATGCAGACGCTGGTCCTTTTGACTGACTATTCTCACCTGTAAAACATACCTGGAACTTCTAGTTGGTAGCTGAAAATAATACAACAGAGTTGTTGCTGGTGCAGGATTTTAAGAAGCTTGGTTTGAGGATTTATTAATTTTCTTTTTACTGATGATCTTTTGAACACTGACAATGAGTCATCATTGTATCTAGCAATATTTCCCAAACACCTGTCATTTGGTAAATGCATCAGTAATTTTTAAAAAGTCCTTTTTATTTCCACTTAAGTGAATGATTTAAAGTCAGTGAATGTGTTTCTCTTTCCGGTCTCTTACAGATTCTTAATATAAGCTGCATTATATAGTCAGCTTTCATTTACTGATCTTAATAGAGAGAGGCAGTGGCTTGGATAATACAAAGGCAATTCTTTTGGGTTTGAAATGCATTATATGAGGGGGAGTCAATAAAGCAGATTTAAACATATTTTCAAAATACTATATTTCAGACATAGGAA
Organism: Phascolarctos cinereus; assembly: GCF_003287225.1. Lineage (NCBI taxonomy): Eukaryota > Metazoa > Chordata > Mammalia > Diprotodontia > Phascolarctidae > Phascolarctos > Phascolarctos cinereus. The sequence goes on from NW_027555736.1 coordinate 202,217,396, forward strand.
CAAAATGTTACCAACTTTTTATCACAAAAACAATGAGTTACTATATATTCACATGCAATAATGAAGGTATGTTGTAATGTGAGGTTACATGATAGGTAAAATACCATCTGTGAATAAAGACAATGTACTTTAGTCCCCCTTATTTCTTTTTCTCCCTAGCACAGTTACTTGCTTAATTGGACTTACATTAAAGATAATTCACATTACGTGAGCATGAGCAGCTCAAAGGTGTAAGGAATGAATTACAGCTTTAAAAGTTTTGCAGTTTAGCTACAGTACCTCAGCATTGCTGAACAAAGAGGTAAATACAATGTATCTTACAATGGAGTCGCGTGGATAGTTAAAACAATATTGAAGTAGTCATAAAATGGGATCAACAAGAGAGATCTCATAAGTTTCTCCAGTTCATGGAAGGCAGAAAGAAATGAGTCCTTGCTAAAAGGCAGCATCCATGAAGGGGTACACAAGTGCCCCTTTCTACTTTATACTGCCCCAAGCCAGTAATTGAACTGGGAAATGGAAGAAGGCTGAGAATTCCAAAATTTGGCATCTACCTTCATCAGCCCAACAGACTAGAGAAAAAGACTGAATATTGGATTCAGAAGACAATGTCCCCTTCCTTTTATAAACTAGGAAACTGAAGGCTAATGAGTCACATAGCTAGTTGCCTGGAGTCATTGCTAGTGTGCAGAATGAAGATTAGTTATTAGGTGTCCTGATTCTTTATCCAATGCTTTTTCTCCTCAGAGTGAACTTCAGCTGTGAAGTTCTACCTAAAGAGAGGAGGGAATAAGTATAAGTAATGAATGTCCACTTAATCTGCCTTTTAGTACCGAGTTTAGTATAGGTAAGATGTTGCTTAATACAGCCTTGCCCAGACTGCAAGAATAGAAATAACTCTATAAATAGGATAGGTCTTGAGGTTTTCTTTTGTATACCATTACATACAAATTAGGAGACAGGATTGGTATACTTGTATATAGTAGTTTTCTTAACCATAGAATAGCAAAGCTAGAAGGATACTTTGAGATCATCTATTCCTACATTCAGCAAGCAGTTATGAATGACTATTATTGTATGTAAAAGACACTGCTAGGTGAGGGGATGCAAAGACAAAACAAAAATCATTGCCTTGAAGGAGCTTAAATTCTCCTGGGGAGCTGGCCAATTTTAGCAGATAAATACATTTATTTTGAGTAGGGAGAAAGTATTAATGACAATGAAGATCAAAAAAGACATTCTATCAAAGGTGCTATATGATATTAACCTTAAAAGAAAGTAGGGAAGGAAAAGGTAGAAGTATGATTGGAGTCCATTCCAGGTTTGTACAAAGTTATTAAGATGCAAGATGGAATACTGAATTGGGACAACAGCAAAGAGGCTTGTCTGATTGGAATATAATGTATATTGCAGGGAATAATGTCAAATTTGGAAGATAGAGGGACAGAATTGTAGATTTAGGGCTGGAAAGGACCTTAGCTATCATCTAATCCAGCACTTTCATTTTACAGATGAGGATTCTGAAGCAAAGACTTGCCCAACATCACACAGTTACTAAGTGTTTGAGTTAGTAGTTGAACCCGAGTCTCATGACCAATCTGGGACCTTATCTGCTACTTCTTGCTTTTTCTAGTTAAACTAGAGCCATATTGTGAAGGACTTTAGATACCTTTTGAAGCATTTATATTTTTTCCTATAGGTAATATGGACTCACTAAAGATTCCTGAGCAGGAGACTGAAGTGGTTAGACATATGCAATAGGAAGATTATTTAATCCAGAAAAATTTCTGAATTCTACAGATAAGATAACCAAATCTTAGAGATAATGAGACCCAAGGTCATTCAATGAGTTAATAAATCCCAGTTTAAAACCCATGCTCTTCACTTCCTATCCAAAACCCTTCCCACTACAATTGGGATCTTCTGTCTCCTTCTCCCTCTCCCTCTCCCTCTCTCTTTCCCTCTCTCTTTCCCTGTCTCTCTCTCTCCTCTCCCTCTCCCTTTCCCTCTCCCCTCACCCTCTCCCCTCTCCCTCTCCTCCCCTCTACACACACACACACACACACACACACACACACACACACACACACACACACTCCTCCCCTCTCAGTATGTCACTTTATGAGTTACCTATAAATAGTTACATTTGTATATATGGATTAATGGAGGACAAATGTAAAGACAATACTAAGAGGAAGCACCTTCCTAAAGGGTTTAAATCAGGGGAATTTGACCTGGGAGCTGGGCTGGAAGGGAGCTAGGTAATAAATACAACTAGGTTTCAGTATACAGGTGATTTCATGGTAAAAAAAAAATGAGTTTGAATGTGACTAGTTAGTTGTAGAAGACAGTCAGTGAACAAGTACATATCAATTAATGAAAAGTTATATTCACATAACGTATTGTGATTTATGAAATAGTTTCTTCATAGTAACCCAGGGAGAAAGGCCATACAAACATTATTATTTCCATTTTTCAGACAGGGAAACAGTCTCAGAGAAGTTAAGGGATTTGTCCAAAATCAGATAGCTGAGAAGTATAAGAATCTTGAAATTTTTGACATTTTGTTCTTCCATATGAATTTTATCATGATTTGGCATATTTCTATAAAGTAACCCTTCAGCAGGTCAATTGGTTTAGCCCTAAATCTGTAATTCAGGTTATATGCAATCTTTGTTATGTTGGTATGGCCCAACAATGAGCAATTAATATTTCTCTCATTATTGAAGTCTTTATTTCCATAAAAAAGTTTTAGAGTTGTATTCACATAATTCCTGTGTATGTCTTTGCAGGAGGATTCCCTTATATTTCATATACTTTTATAGTTATTTTGAGTGGAATTTCTCTTTGTTCCTTATCCTGATGGCTTTTGTAAATAAAGGGCCACTTATTTTTGTGAGCTGATTTTAGATCCCATTAATTGATTGAAGTTATTGTTTCAGTTAATTCTTAGTTGAATCTTAAGATAAGTTTGACATAATGATCTTTAGAATAACAAGACAGGCTGAGGGTCACAATTCATCTCAATAGACATTTATTTAACATCAATAATATGCAAAGTGCTGAGTTCAAAAAAATGAAAAACTAGACAGAGTCTTCTTCAAGAAACTTGCAGTCTAGTCACTGGGTGAGAATAACTGCAAATAACTATAATAATACGACTTGGAATGTAATGCTCCCATGATGGGTTCAACTGTGTTTGAAGGGGGGAAATAGAGTGAGATGGGCTGAAAGAATGGCTCCAGGCTCCAGCTTGTAGAGGGCACTGATGAGCTGGAGAGCTTGTGACTTGCCCCAGGATCTCACAGCTACTAAGTATCTAAGGAGGTCTTTCTGACTCCAGGCCCAGTTCTCCATCCACTGTGCCACCAACCACCTTGGTTTCTTGGGTAAGCAAAGGAAGGAAAAAAAAAAGTTTCCACAGGATGACTTATCTTGGCTTTCCTTGTCTGGAGTGCCTGGCCTCCTATATCCCATTTTTTGCAAGCACAGGACAAGTGGTAGCTTTAGCTTTTTTTGTTATTGTTGTTTGTTTAATAGCAGGGGTAAAAGGCAAAGTGCAGTCTAAATCATGTTTAATTAGACCCATGTGGAAAACATAACAATTATCTATACCCAGTTTTGAACATTTTTCTTTTCTTTGTGTTCAATTATTAATAGAGTTACCGATGCACAGATTCTTTCATCTTTTTTTTAAAGTGAAATAATTGAAGCTTGCACAGCATTGCAAGCTCTTATCAAGTTCTTTAAGTGTCTTTATCCTAAAGGAATCTGCTTCTAAAAAGAAAAAAAAATCATATCTCATTTATGGAATCATTTTTCCTTTGAGAATATAATGCTGCCATTTCTTAAATCTTGGAATGAGACAAGAACTTCCCCTTCCTGTCTTTGAGCTAACTCCAGAGCAGGGAATCCAGAGTATTTTTGGAAATAGGAGTAGAGAAGAAAGCACAGAAGCAGGTGGCCATTCAGTTAGATTCTATACATGCCTGTTTGTGCAGCTCCCCCCCCCAGTTCTCAATTTAGAAAAATACAGTAGTAAATTCATAAGGTTTAGACAGAACTTTGAAGTCATCTTTGACATGATGCAAAATGAGCCTGAGACCAATTCACCTTTTTCTTTGAGGCTTTGGATGTAGCAGTTTGTGTTTTGATCTTTGCTGTCACCACAGTAACTTTCTGTGATCAGGTTCTTGTTTGTTTGTTTGCTCATTTTCCCAGCCTATTCCTTGACTTTTAACACTATGTTAAAATGGGACTCTGCTCCCAGGGTGCAAGGGGCACTGTCCCAAGCTTCAGGCCTTTTTTGCTGCAGCTCTCAGAGCTAGTTCTGGAGGTCTGTAAGTTTTCAGTTCTTCCAAGGTATTAGGTCTGTGAGTGACCACAAGCACTCTTTTCCATCCTGGAACCGTGACCAAGGTCCCTGCTCCCCTGCTGCCACAAGCTCTTGTGGGCTAGTGCTCATCCTCTTCCTAGGACTGTTACCCAAGACTGAAACCCAGATCTGCAGATAGTCAGTGCAACAGATTTCTGCCCTCGGTGCTAGCAAAGAGACTCTGTGATCTCCTTTTGACTACTTGTCCTACCCCCTGACTGCTATAGGCTGAGAGCTCCAGAAGCCACTACTGCCACTGCTGATTCAGTCACCCCCAAGGCCTGCTGATGGTTTGTAGCCTGAGCTGGACTGCGCTTCATTCTTACCCTGGCGTAACAGACCTTTCCTGCTGACCTTATAAATTGTCTTGGACTGTTTCCCCCATCTTTTTGTGGATTCTGTTGCTCCAGAATTTATTTTGAGCATAAAGTTGTTTGGAGGGGAATTTGGGAAAGCCAGGGCAAGGCCCTGCCTTTTCTCCACCTTCTTGGCTCTGCTCCCCTGATGCAAAATGAAACAAGCAGAATTAGGAAATAGTAACCACAACAGTGTAACTAGGAAGAACAATAAGGCAAACCAAACTGAATGCTGTTAAATTATAATGACCAGGCTTGTTCCTAAAGAAGAGATGGGAGATTGTATCTTCCTCCCTTCCTTTCATGGAGATCATGTGTGTAAAACTCTCTTATAGTGTCCGAGATGGTCATGTGCTAATTTTGTTGAATTTTTGCTGTTTTTATAAAAGGTGGCTCTGCATGAGGGAGAAGGAAGGATCTTTTGGAGGAAATGTAGATGATATTAAAAACAAAAGATAGCAATAATTTCTTATTGTTTAAAAAGAGGTCATTTTTACTGTCCTTGCTTCAGGTTGGCCAAAACGTTATTGTTTATTTTAGAAGTTCTCAAATTTTTTGATCCTATAGGTCCTCCTTTCCCCCTGCTTCCCACTTTCCCACTCTCGTTTGGAGGATTGAACAAGAGAGTGATGGAATTATACGCTGAAGAATGCTTCTCTATTGGCAAAAGTGGTCCTCTTTGATCAAGGATGCTGCTTCAGGAAGGAGACCTTTGAAGTGGTGGGGGAGGAAGAGTCTACTCAACCAGCTCGACAGATGAGCCAAATCAATCCTGATTGGCCATTGGGATATTATTAGCTGGATTGCCCTCATGTACACTGAGACCTATCTAGAGTCCTAGACCAGAAGATTTAGATTTGATCTCCTTTCCCTTCTCTTTTGGTGTGAGGTCATAACTTGAACACAGACCCACTCCTTTATCCTATTTAAAAAAAAATATTTCCAAGGATGGAGATTCCATATTCTTTTTTTTTGGGGGGGGAGAGAAGTAGTATTTACCATGGGACTTGGTAACAATGTAACAGCTTGGTTTCCTCAAACTTTGGGAAATTCATTGGGTTAACACAGTGGAAGGATGAAAGGATGAAAGAGATAAATGTACATTTTAGAAGGATTGTCAGGTTTTTGTTGTGGTTATTTTTTGGTAAGAAGAAGTAACTTTCTTAAAAAGGTTAGCACTTAAGGGGCAGCTAGGTGGCAGAGTGAATAGAGCTCTGGCCTTGGAGTCAGGAGGACCTGAGGTCAAATCCAGCCTCAGACTCTTAACACTTACTAGCTGTGTGACCTTGGGCAAGTCACTTAACCCCGATTGCCTCATCAAAAAAAAAAAGGTTAGCACTTAGTAAAATGGCAATGGATTTGCTAGACTTGACTTTTTGAGGCCTGCTAAGTGAAACAGAAACTTCTCTTGCCCCAAATATTTAACAGTATAACTCCAATAAGGAAAAAACTGGGGCAGCTAGGTGGCTCAGTGGATAGAACACTGGCCCTGGAGTCAGGAGTACCTAAGTTCAAATCCGATCTCAAACCAGACACTTGACACTTACCAGCTGTATGACCCTGGTCAAGTCACTTAACCCCAATTGCCCAAAACAAAACAAAAAACTCCCAAAGTTAGGGCTTTAGCTTCAGGATGTAAGAAGATTGATACGTCAGCTAGGTGGAGCAATAGAGAGAGTGCTGGCTTTGGAGTCGGGAAGACCCGAGATCCAAAGTGGCCTCAGACATTTTCTAACTATCTTTGTGGCCATGGGCAAGTAACTTAACCTCTTTCAGCCTTGGTTTCCCCTTCTGTAAAATAGGGATAATAGCACCTACCTCCTGGAGTTTTTGTGAGGATCAGATGTGATAATATTTGTGAAGTGCTTCGCAACCTTTAAAGCACTGTGTAAATATTTGCTATTTTTATTATGATGATCATAACAAGGAAACACAAGGAGCTGAGAGTAAATCTTAATGCAGAGCATAGAAAACAGAGAATAGATTGCCTAGAATTGGTTTGTGCCATTTTGCTATATTGGTCTTATGCTCTGTTGATTTTAACCAATGATTGAATGAGTTCTTCTGCCATGGATCTGCTAAACAATACCACATTATCTCAACTTAAGGGCAGCCTTAGGGAATACTCTGCATTTTTTTTTTATATAAAGAACTGCTGTTGGCACTCTGTTGGCCACATGATCCCTTTCTATGACTGTCTAAGATACATATTTCTGAACTGTGGCTTTCTAAAAGCCACTGGAATTGGCTTTCTCTTTACTGTCAGTTAAGATATTGTTTCGTATCCCTCTAAAATGCTGTTTCTTTTCTTAGATTTAGATTCAGCAGATACGTGTTTGAATCCTTGTTCTGCCACTGACCAAATGTGTCACCTTGGATAAGTGACTCTGGCCTCAGTTTCTTCATCTGTAAAATGAGGGGATTGGATTACATGACCTCTAAAGTCATGGTAGCCTGTATCCATGCTCTGCAATCCAACTTCTATGTACTTTGTAGCTTAGAATCATAGAATTTAGGCAATATAATACAGTGGATAGTGTGTTGACTTTTGAGTGCTGAACTTTATATCATAGATTAGTAGATATAAAATTAGAAGGGCCCTTAGAAGCCATTGAGTCCAACTGCCTCATTTTACAGAGTAAACTGAGGCCCAAATAGGTGAAGAGACTAGCTTAGAGTGACATAGGCATGAGTAGCAACACTGGGATTTGAATCTGGTCCTCTTGACTACAAATCCTGGGCCCTTTCCAAATTTTGACTCTGCCGCTTACCACTTGTGTGACTTTGGAAGAGTTACTTAACTACTCTGAGTGGGCCTCAGTCTCCCCATCTGTAAAATGGACAGATGATTTATAATCATGGTCCCTTTTAGCCCTAGATCTGTGGTACTATGGCCTTACAAATAATCTTGTCTGACCCCCTTCATTTTTATTTTGTTGTTATTGAGTGTTTTTTTCAGTTGTATCCAACTCCTTGTGACCCCATTTGGTGTTTTCTTTGCAAAGATACTGGAGTGGTTTGCCATGTCCTTCTCCAGCTCATTTTACAGATGAAGGAACTGAGGCAAACAGGGTTAAATGACTTGCACAGGGTCACATAGCTAGTAAGTGTCTAAGACCAGATTTGAACTCCGAAAAATGAGGCTTCCCGACTCCAGACCCTTAACTCTATCCATTGTGCCACCTTGCTGCCCCCCCCTTTTTTTTTATGTGGGGAAATTTCATGCCCAGAGAAAAGCTGCTCAAAATAATTGTTTAGGAGGGAAACTGATGCTAGAACTCAACTCTCCCAATTCGAAGTTTACTTTTCTTTCTGCTCACTGTAATACAACCCTACCTGCTCCCATTAGAGAATCATTAACCTTCTATTTCTCTTGTGTTGTTACTAGTTATCACGAATAACTAGATGTCACTGCCTAAAAATGGAATACATTTCATAAGAAGAAATTGTGTGTGCTCCCAAGGCAATTAGTACTAATATGTAGGAGAGGGTTATTGTCTTGTTAAAGTCCTTCCTTCAGGTGACTCCCTGGCATGTTTATCAAACTAACTTAGGAAACATCAGGAAGCCTCAGGTGTTAGGTTAGGAAGAGCCGCCTCATTGAGGAAATCTGGAACAAGTCCCATGACAGCAGCAGGTGGCTCATAATTATTTCATGAGATAGACATCCTAAGGCTTGGAAAGGGTGGGAAAGAAGATGTCTGGTGTATTCAAGTAATATAGGGATTGGTTCTTTTAGAGGAAATACAGATTCATTTGCTAGAAAAGAAGCATTTTGAATAGGAAATAGAGATTTGTACCCATTTCACTGAAGTCTGGCTTGCTATTTTGTACTCCAAATAAAATCTCATTCAGAGCAGTATCATGGATTTTGAGCTGGAATGGATGTCAAAGATCATCTCTTCCAACCCCATCATTTTACAGATGATGAAATTGAACCATAGAGAGGATAAATGATCTGTTCAGGATCATACAAATAGGAAATATGAGGGCCAGGATTTGAACCCAGATCCTCTGACTCCAAATGCAATGTTCTTTCCAAACATACACGGTGACCTTAATCTCTACTGCCTTCAGTTTTATTTAGTGTTATGCAAGAAATGTGTGTGCCCCTTCCTGCATTTCACTGAATTAACTGTGCTTGAGATATTTTGTAGTACTAGAAAATGTCACAGTGCAAGTAACAAAAGCTTTGCAGAACTGGTTTTTTAAACTTCCTAAGTCTATTATAAGCCACATCTCATTTTATTTTGTCTGTATTTATCACTTTGGCTTCAGAATAGTTATAGAAAATGCTTGTTAAATAAAATCACTGTACAGACCTGTCACTACATGGTAAGCATGTGGTACGATGATGTGGGCCTAGGAGTTGTGGTTGGGGAATGTCAGGAATCTTTGGCTCAGTTGTTGAATACTGCCCCGCCTCTCTGTGCCTTGGGTCTCCTGTTTAGAAAGTTACATCTTGAAAACAGCTGAGATCCCCTGGGAAGATAGGTGGCTTTGTGTGTGCTGTGCTGTTGGTTATGATCTGCTGTGTTACCTGAAGGCTGATTCAAAGGTAAGTTAGGAGATTTATATTTATTTGTTATCACTAGATATATTTATATACTTAGTATGTACTAGTATATGCTTGTATGTACTCTATAATATGCTATATATAGTATGTACTCTACATATATACTATATAGTAGATACTTTATAATATACTATATATAGTGTGTATATATATATATATATATATATATATGATATAATACATATACTATGTATATATACACTTAGGGGTTAGTGTCAAACAATGTGAACTCGGATTCAAAATTTTAATTTTAATTTGGGTGACTTTATCTTATATTTCATCTTCTCTCCCTCTGTTTTCATCCTCAAAAGCCACTACAATATGCCTGAGGGATTGGAGTGGTGGGAAGTGGAACTCATTTGAAACCTTTGATTAGGTATATTTTGCAAATACATTTTCAAGGATGGAGAAAGAGATAAGATCCATATGGGCAAATGATCCTAGCTTTATATCTAATTTTATAGACCTCAAGGGTTGATGGTAAACTCTTTTTATAAGGGTGATATTAGCCATGTAGGGTACCCAACCTTCCTTTTCTTTTAAGATGATCCTTAATAATATATTATAACCCCTCTTCTTCCCTCCCCCCCAAAGGAAAAAATAAAAATAGCTAGTATTCTGTAAATGCTTCTATTTGGGGACGGGATATATTGGATAGATGTTGAGCTATGATTGAGATACTGTTGCAATATGTTATGAAGTATACTCTTTTCAGTGAAATCTAAAGGACTGGCTTCTTTACATGACAGGTCCTGAATAACTCTGTTTCATGCTCACTTGCCCGAAACAGGTACACAATTGACATCATAGATTTAGGTCTGGAAGGGATTGTAGAGATCATTTATTTTACCTTTTCATTTCATAAATGAGGAAACAGGCTGGTAGAGGTTAAAGGGAGTTGCCCAAAGTTATGCAGATAGTCAATGGCAAAGTTAGAGTTTGATCCTAGATCCTTTAAATGCAGTTCTTCTTACTCCAAATATAGGCGCAGACTTTATAACTCATTTGGAATGCTTTAAATTTGGTTTTGAATGAAGACCTTTGTAGTTTGACCCTGGCAAAGCTCTCATATTTGAGGAAGAAGGAACACCGTGCAGAAAGAGTAAAGGTCATTGAAGAAATATTTAGGAGCTAAATGCCAAGAAAGAGGGTATGGAAGCTAAAGATGAATGAACAGAACCAGTTGGCTATGTCTGAACACAGCTTCATCACGGAATGGTTTATTTATATTGCAGAGTTATTATTAATGACAGGGATTAATTACATTACTCTTGAGGTCTCTTTTAGCCCTAAATCTTTGATTCTCTGAATTTTCTTTTACAAGAAACTAATGACCTGTTGGTAAGATATTCTGGTATAAATACTTTGTATTTGGTGGTGACTGCTTTCTATGACATTCATGTGGATAGCATTGGAAGGAAGAAACTCAGTTTACACAACTGATTCTGCAAGGTATACTAGGCAGATTCACTAGTAAGTGCTTTAGGGTTTACCTGAGTGGAGGAGCATATTCCATCTTTTAGGTGACAGAAACAGATTGGAGAAGCAAAAAGTCAGGATAATCCACAAATGGGAAAGCAAGTCTGTGAGGAATCAAAAAAGCCCTGAAATAGGGAGTCTTTTATTTTGAAACAGCAAATGTTAGGATCCAAGAATTAAACTACATAAAAACAAGTTTTTTTAAATTGAAACTAATAATAATAACTCACAGGTATGGCACTTTAGGCTTTACATTGTGCTTTACCTCACAAAAATACAGGGAGGTTTGGTAATATAAGGAATAGTATCACCTTTTTTATAGAAGAGGAAACTGAGGCAGACAGAGGTAAAGTGACTTACTCAGGGTCACACAGGTGGTAGAAGTGAGGATTCAAATTCAAGTCTCCCAGTTCCAAGTCTAGTTCACTTTTCCACTGTTTTCATTTGCTGTTTTATGAAAGGAAATTCCAAAATCAGAGACTCATAGGACTTTAAAGGGATCTCAGAGCTCATTTAGTTCAGTCCTCTCATTTTTATAGAAACTGGTCCTGAGAAGTTATGTGATTTGTCAAGGAACACATATGCTTGCTATATATATGCAAATGTACATATATATGTATATGTATATGTATGTGTGTGTGTATATATATTTATCTACATATATATATATATATATATATGTTATTTTAAAAATGCTGTTTACAAAACTTCTCAAAGTAGGACCCTACAGCAATAAAAATAATACTTAACATTTATATAGGACTTACTATATGTGAGGTTCTGTCCTAAGCTCTTTAGAAATATCTCCTTTGACCCTCACAACAACCCTGGGAGGTAGGTATTATTATTATCATCTCTGTTTTACAGATTTTACTCTGAGGTAAACAGAGGTTAAGTGACTTGTTCATGGTCACACAAAATACAGCCAAATTTGAACTCAAATCTTCCTGACTCCAGGCCCAGCCCTCTAGGCCCAAGTGATTGTGAGGGAGGGAAAGTGTGAGAACCGTCTTTCCTTTCTTTGGCAATTATTATCCTATTTTTCTGTGAAGATGACGTTAATATCTGTTGTGTATTGGCATTGAGATATCAACATCTTCTGAACATCTGGGTATACTCTGGGTAGACTGTCTAATTACTGTTTGAGTATCAACAAAAGAATACATAAATAGAAATCATTGTTGACAGTAGTTAATTTCCCTTCTATGAGAGGCAGCTTGTGATGTAATGGAAAGAGCACTGGGTTTAGGGGCAAAGGCTTAAACCACAGCTCTGTTATTTGCTTAGCTTTAGTATGGCCTTTTACAAGTAGCTTTCCCCTCTCTTGAGCATCAGTTTTCTGATCTATAGAAGTGGGAAGGTAGATTGGATGCTAGTCATAATATTAATGATAATGACCCATATGTCATTTATGGTTTACAAAGCACTTTAATATGTTCTCATTTTATCTCTATGATATTATTTATGAGATCTCTAAAGTCCCTCCCAGCTCAGAATCCTCTTGCCTTAAACTAAATAAAATATAGATTTTTAAGGTTCCACTGATGGGGTGGTGGTGAACAAAACTCTGCCTGGCTATAACTTTTATCTGCTTCATTAGCCACCTGTGAGAATCTATTTCATTTATGAGCAGAGCCCTGGTTCAGGGTCTGAATATGTGGCTGCCTGGGGTTACAGAAGCTATTTAAAGGAACTTCCTGTTCTTATGCTACCTGGCACCAGACCCTATACTACCATCATAGCCTCTTTAAAGAGCTACCCGTAGAACTCCTCAGTGGAGTTGGAGCCAGATGGGATGTGATCCAGAGCTGCTGCATGCTTATTCTCCCTTATGAAATGCTGCCAAAAGCTGCCTCATCCTAGGGATTCTGTTCATTCTGAGTTTATTTGGGGGAAAATAAACTGACTTGGTGATTACCTGGATCTCTAGGAATTCTGCTTTGTTACATCCAAAGTGGCGTAGCCAAGGTGATAAAGCAAGAGGGAAAAAAAAAGTAATGTAAGCTGCTCGATGTATGATTCAAGAAGACTGGAATTCCAAACCAGCCCTAGATACTTAATAGTTATGTGATCCTGGGCAGGATTCTGTCTGCCTCAGTTTCCTCATCTGTAAAATAGGGATAATAACAGTACCTACCTCCCAGGCTTGTTGAATGTTAATGATAAAATGAGACAATATTTGTAAAGTGCTTTGCTGGGTGGAGCAGTGAATAGAGTGCTGGGCTTTCAGGAAGACTTGAGTTCAAACGTGGCCTCAGCCACTTACTAGCTGTGTGACCCTGGGCAAGTCACTTAACCTTGTTTGCCTCAGTTTGCTCATCTGTAAAATGAGCTAGAGAAGGAAATGGCCAACTGCTCCAGTATCTCTGTTAAGAAAACCCCAAATGGGGTCACAGTCAGACACAACTGAAAAATAACTAATAACATTGCAAAACTTGAAGCACTTGCTGTTATATTTTCAGGTCCATTTGAAAAGTGTCTAAATGAATTCCTGCTTGACGTGATCTGGAGTCATTGGTTTATTCAACACATTTTTTTGTCAAACTAAGATTACAAATTCTTATACATCTCTCATATATGAAAAATGGAACAATAGCAGTGACTGCTTCTAATCCTAAATCTTTTATCTTCTTTAAAGTCCAGAACAATTTTCTGCATGCAGTAGTCACTCAATAGACATCTATTGGATGAATGAATGATCATTACTATCATCAGAAAAATCACTTGTTGAACACGAGTTTGAATGTGATGGGGCTATGTGGACAGCTTCTGATAGGTGAGGTTTTTCTGCCCTCTAGGAAGTTACATCTAAGAGACAGTGAGCTTTGACGTAGAAAACAGTTAAGGACTTAACAAAACAACAACTGAATGATCCTAGAAATAGGATTAAACCTGCGCTATAAATCCATGAATCTGTGCATACTTAGTTATTGAGGAACTATGTATTTTCAGGATGTACAGTTAGAGTTAAGCTATAGAAGTCTATGCCCGGATGGGTTGGGGTAACTGGAAATAAGAGGCAAAGTCTGGATTGTACATTCTTACCTCTGGCTTAAGACGCGTTTTCTCATTGTTTTTTGTACCAAGAGGCTAACTTTAAGTCCTATTTGGTCACAGGGTAATAGAAATTGAGTTAGAAGTGACCTTAGAAGTTGTCTAGGAGGGTACTGTAGGTCATCCAAAAGACATTATAGTACAAGGGAATGAATATGGATTTTGGAATATCAAGGAACTGAGTTCTAATGTTGTTATTATTACTTATTATCTCTGCAGCCAATTACTCCCTGTGGGTCTTAAGTCTCCTTATCTATAAAATATGGGGGGTGGGGTGGACTAAATGACCTCTTCATGTTCCTTCTGACTCTAAATCTATGATCCTGGCCTATTTTTGTTTTACAGAAGAGGAAAGAGGCGTAGAGAGGTTAAATATCTTTCCTAAGGTCACACAGTGAATAAATGAAAACTTGGATTTGAACTTGTACTTTCTGATATGAAATCCAGCATTCTTTTCACAATACAGGTTGAATCCATCCATCCATCCATGTTAAACAGACCCACCTGATACTCCTAACTCTCTCAGTTTGACACACCATGAGGTGATCTTGGAACACTTATAGACAGCTGGTCCCTCACTGGTTCTGTGAGCACCAAATGCTATTATAGAGCATTGTTTTGGGGACCTGAGGGAAGTAAGCATTCAGATTATAAGCTCACCTTAGGTAGAAGAACATCTAAGCATAACCTGTCTCAGTTGTGTTCATAACGCCTCCTTCACTTACTGGCTGATTTCAGGAAGATCCCATAGATACCACACACCAAATAGAGTTCATGGTCATTTCATTCTCAGAAAACATTTCATAGTTATCATTTCCTGCTCCCATGGTGCAGGCACAAGTTCACATGACTGTCTTAACTTGTCAGGTAAGTTCATCCAGTACATAAGCCTTCCCTTAGCTGGGCTAAGATCCACCCAGCCACAGTGTCAGAGATAGGAAAGTGTCGAAATGAGGAACAGCTAACATAGTCTCTGAGTGAGTTTGGTAAGATGTGTCCTGACTCATTCTCAAAGCTAATCCTAGAGTTCATAGCTGGTGACATGCTCGTGTTCGCTTTGGTGACAGAATCATGTCATGTCGTAAGAATTGTAATATACAATCCATTAAAAGGAGACTAGGTGGATCTTTTTCAGAATGGGAGCTAGGTCCGCATTCTAGAACCCTCTTTGCTCACTGATGCTTTGAAAGGAGAACTGTACCAAAAAAAAAGGTTCACAAATTAATTTTGCCTAAAATTAGAGTTGAAATCCCTCCCTAGGAATTTATTATGTGCCTTCCTAAAAACATATAGTAAGGGTTTTAACAAAATTGGATGTTGACCTAGAATGCACTGCTAAAACTATAGGTTGTGACCCCATATGGGGGGGGATGGACTAGATGGGAACTTATTGGTAGGAAAAGAACATTAAGCACCTACTGTGTACCAAAAATAAAAACAACTGTGGAGACTATAAGAACTATGATTAACACATGACCAGTTATGACTCCAGAAAATGTTTAAGGAATCCTCTTACCTCTTTATGGAGAGGTAATGGATTAGAGGTACAGAATGAGATATACATTTTCAGACACAATGTGTGATTGTGTTCTGTACAGCTATGATTATTACAAGAGAGGGCTTTATCAGTTGTGCCATCTAACAGTTGAGGACCTCCCACCCATAATTCTACTCTATCTTCCCTGAGGATATGGTGAGGTCATCCTCACTCCAGGTTCCAGGTTGCATGCTGGCCTCTGTACTTGTACTCTTGTGTGTGATTTGTCCTTCATTCTTCAAGAGGACCATGACATCAGGATGATACCATCATGTGCAAGTGAATTGGATTTAAGTGAGGGAGGGCTGACTTGTACTCCCAGAGCTGTTGGGAAGAAATTATTGCAGGCTGTAAAGTACTATATAACTGTGACCTAGCATCTCAAGTCTCATGTTTTTGCTAAACTGGAGAAGGAACATGCTGTCATCAGTCCCGGATTAATATTCTGAAGACTTGGTTTCAAATCCCACCTTTGTTACTTACAGTAGGCAAATTATTGAACTTCCCTAGTCATTAGTTTCCTCATTTGGAAAATGAGAGAATTGGAATAGATGATCTCTAAGGTTCCTTTCAGTTCTAAATTTTATGATCCTATAATTAGTCACTATCCTATGAATGTGACTTATTATTCCTTCCTGTCCTAATGGCCTTTTTGATCATGTCCTATTCACCTTAAAAAAATCTTCTTTCTTATGAACTTAATATACATAAAAATTAACATTTTCATATATAGATAAGGAAAAAAGGATATTATATGTGAAATTGTGAACTTCCATTATAGAAATCTTTGGTTTTTTTTCCATTTAATTCAAATTTAGTATGTTCCAATACCACTCTGCCTGTCTCTGCCCCCTTCTGGAATTTCCTTCTGTTCTTTTCTGGGTATTTTTAATGATTCGTTGGAGCTCTTTTCATCCCTTCTTTATCTCCTTAAATGTCTTCCTCCAAATAAAAAGTAAAAAGCTTTCACTTGTAACAAGCATAGTTGTACAAAATAAATTTTCCCATTGGCTGTGTCTGAAAATATGTTGTTCCTTCTGTACCTCTAATCCATTACCTCTCCACAAAGAGGTGGGAAATAGAATTCCTTATACATCTTCTGGAGTCATAAATGGTCATCGCATTAATCATAGTTCTCATGCCCTTCACAGTTGTTTTTCTTTGTTGTTTTTATTGTATAAAATATTCCACTGCTTTGATAATTTTGCTCTTAATCAGTTCAAGTATGTCTCAGGTTTTTCTAATCTATTCTTTTCATCTTTTCATATGGCAGAACAGTATTCCATTACATTTATGTACTATACTTTAAGCCATTCTCTAGTTTGGAGGCACCCATTTTATCTCCAGTTCTTTACTAGAGCTAAAAAGTGCTCCTATAATTGTTTTTGTACATATGGCTTTTTTCCTTTTTTTTTCTGTGATTTCTTTGGGGATATAAGCCTGGTCATAGCATCGCTAGGTCGAAGGTCAAAAGATATGCATAGGTTAGTCACTTTTGGAGCATAGCTCCAAATTAATTTTTAAAATGGTTGACAATTTCATAGCACCACCAACAATGCATCAATGTGACCATTTTTCTTTCTTTTTTAAAAAGTTTAATCTTTCAATTAGATTGCTAGGTGGCCCAGTTGATAAAGACTTTACTTGTAACAATCATAATTGTACAGAATAGAATCACACATTGTAAATGTGTATCTCATTCTGTACCTCTTATCCATTAACTCTCCATAAAGAGATGGGAAATAGGATTTCTTATACATTTTTTTGAGTCATAACTGGTCATTGCATTAATCGTAGTTCTTATGACTGTGACAATTTTTTTTATTTATGGTACATAGTTGGTGCTTAATAATATATGTTCTTTTTCTGCCAATTAATACATATTTCTTTTCTTTCCCTCCCACTACACCTCCCCTAGTTGAGAAAAACAAAACAAAACAAAACATTTGTAACAAGTATGTGTAGTCAAGCAAAACAGAGTCCAACATGAGCTATGTCCAAAAACATGGCTCATAATGCATCTTTACATTATAGTTCTTCAGTCTTTCAAAATTATTTGTTTTTATAGTGTTGTTACTATATAAATTGTTCTCCTAGTTCAGCTTAATTTATTCTGTATCAATTTGTGCCAATCTTTGAAATTTTCAGCTTCTCTGAAATTCTCCTTTGACAGTTTTTATAGCAATAATATCTCATTACTTTCATATACCATAGAATTCTAGGCCTGGAGTCAGGACAACTTGAGTTCAAATCCAGTCTCATACTCTTAGTAGCTGTATGACCCCCCGGACAAGTTACTTAACCTCTTTTTGTTTCCTTTAACTCATCAGTAAAAAGATCAAATGAAATAATAATTGTAAAGCCTTTAGCACAGTGCCTGGCACATAGTAAGTGCTATATAAATATTAGCTGCTGTTATTATTATTGTTATTATTTATTATGATCAATTCCCTATACACCTTGGATAGGAGACTTTTATCAGAGAAATTTGATAAAAATAATTCCCTCAGTTAACTGTTTTCTTTCTAATTCTAATTGCATTGTTTTTGTGCAGAAACTTTATAATTTTAAGCAATCAAAATGACCATTTGTCTCCTATTATCATTTTTATTCTTGATTTGGTCAAGACTCCTGCCCCTCTCCACATGGTGCAAGATACTGATCTAAAATTAATTGTTCTTAGACTGCTTTCCAATTTTCTCAGTAATTTTTGATGAATAATGAGGTTTTCCTTCAGCATCTGAGGTCGTTGGATTTGTCAAACACTATCCTACAGTGTTTAGTTGTTACTGCTTTTCAGGGAGTCCAGTGATTCTTGTCTTGATTCTTTCCTATCCTGTTTTAAGAGGTCCGTTGTTTTTGATAGTATGTACTTTACATTTTTTCAATTTTTTTTGTAATTTTATGGCTTTTTTCAAATATTTCACTATTGCTTTTTACCTGAAAGCATTTTCCTTGCAACTCTGTGAATTAGATATCATTATCCCATTTTACAGATGAAGGAAATATGATTCGGAGAGATTGTGACTCATCCTCTGTTACACATTTGTGAACTGTGAGAGCTAAGACTCAATCTTTTATCTTGAGTCCAGAGCTCTGTCCAGTATGCAGTGCTGCCTCTCTATGTAGTCCTTGTAGTTGAATGCAGAGTGAATTGGAGTTCACATCTTCTGCTTAGGGCTTCCTAACAATTTCTTTGTTACTTATGCACAATAATGAAAATCCTCTTAGAGATACAATTTTAGATCCTCTGTCCAAAGAAGATTTTTTCCCCCAAAGTGTTCTCTTTGATTTAAGTAGGTAGGTATTAGACCTTGTTGTTATTTGTACTTCATTTTCAAAGACAACCAATGACATCATGGGGTGATGTCTTGACCTGTGTGTGAATTGGATTTAACTGAGACAGAGTTGCTCAAAGTCGTCTGTGATCACTGGCAAAGAAGACCCTGAAGTCTCCCCAAACTGTGCTTGGAACAGATGCTTGAAATCACAGTAAGGTCCCTCATAGTGTGATTGTTCCTTAGCAAACCTGCCATCCATGAAGGGAGTCTTGTTAATCAGTTGGCAGATTCTATTAATGTTGCCATCTGTAAGACAGTAAGGCACTTTGCATTAGAATGAGAAATGGGAAAAAAGAAGGGAAAGGATGCCTAAGTTCCCCCTTTGGGTTGTAGGCTGTGGATGTTCTTACTGGTTTTCTGAAGACGAGTAGTTAATGATAATGCTGTTGGTAAAAGTAACATACTTGGCATTTTTTTTTAATGCAAGCTCAAGTATCTCAAATATTCAGATGAATCAGCAGAAGATGCTAAAAGATGCCATTTGTTCCTTCAGGTTTGGGTCAATCTTAAAACATAACGAATGTACTAGGTCTTTGTCATGTACTGACAGTGAAGAATGTGAAGAAAACAACCCTCTTTATCTCTTTCCTGAGCTCAGAGCTTTAAAGTTCTGGCTGGCATGGTTGGAAAGATTAGATTTCATGGGCAGAGATTTGAGTTGGAATCTCAGCTCTGGCATTTACTTTTGTGACCTTAATCAAGTTACTTTCATTTTTACTGTCATAAAAATGAAAGTTTAGGTTAGGTAAAGTCCTTTCTAACTTTAAAATTTTAAATGTCTTCTTGCTTTGAATGTAAAAGCCTTCTTTTGAACAAACAAACCTTTGTTAACCATCACTGAGTTCAGTTCGTAGCTTATTAAGTGCTGGCCAGAGAGAATTATGAAAACCCAGCCTTTCAGTATCTCCATGGTTTCACATGTAAGGGACATTCAGATTCCAAAATGTAAAGATAAGCCAATACAATAATATAAAGGATGGCATATTGAAACACTGTCCTTGGTTCAAATCCTGACAGTTACTACTTGTGTGACTTTGGTTGTATTTCTTAATCTGTGGTTTTCAGTTCCCTTATCTGTAAAAATGAGGGAGTTGGAACTGATTTTTTTGTTGTTTTTTTTTTTGCTTTTTGTTTTGTTTTGTTTTTAGGCAATTGGGGTTAAGTGACTTGCCCAGGGTCACACAGCTAGTGAGTGTCAAGTGTTTGGTCTGAGACTGGATTTGAACTCCAGTCTTCCTGACTTCAGAGCCAGTGCTCTACCTAGCTGCCCCTGGAATTCATTTTTAAAGTTTCTTTTAGCTTTGGATCTAGAATTCTGTGAATATATCAAGGGGAAAAGCCCATGTTGGTAGAGAACAAAGATATGTTATTAACTGAAGTATACAAACACCTACTAAAGGCAGTAGTCAGTCACTATATATTCATTAAGTTCCTGTTACGTACTGGGCACTGTGCTGAGTGCTGGAGATATGAATACAATGTAAAAAAAAGTTGCTATTAGCTCTGGACATAAAGTGGTGTTGCTTCTTATTATCCTTTTAGAGAGAGACAATGCCATGGGGGCAGTTAGGTGGTGCAGTGGACAGAGTTCTGGGCCTGGAGTCAGGAAGACTTATCTTCCTGAGTTTAAATCCAGCCTCAGACACCTACTAGCTGTGTGACCCTTGGCAAATCATTTAATTCTGTTTGCCTTACTTTCTTTATCTTTTAAATGAGCTAGAGGAAGAAATGGCAAACCACTCCAGTAACTTTGCCACGAAAACCCCAAATGGGGTCATGAGAAGTTGAAGATGACTGTAAAATGACTAAATTACAGACACAGGTGATAGTAGAAAGAACACTGGGCCTGAGTGTGAGTCCTGGCTTTCCTATTTGAATTTGTGTGACTGGACATATTAACTTAAATTCTAAGATTAATTTTCTTCATTTCCAAAATGGGAGTATCATCACCCACTTTACCAAGTTTCTGGGGTTGTTTAGAGAATCAAGTCAAATAACTTGAAGAGTTTTGAAATTTTAAAGTGTTTAAAAAAGTGAAAGTTATTATTTAGAAATTGAGAACATATTCAAGTTTTCAATCGTTGGCATGATCAACCCTTGAATTTATGGAAAGGTAAAAATCTCATTACAGTGTTATATTTTCATGTCCAAGCCAATGTCCCATGGATTTATTATTTCTAGTTATAGCAGAGTTTATAAAACATGATCCTGTCCAAGCTCTTTCTCTGGCTTCCATCCAATTAATGATACTTTCTATAACAAAGGGACCTGATTGAGTGCCATTTGCTTTGTAGACTTGTTAGGGGAAGCTAATCTTTTTATGATTCTTTTCTCCGCCATAAAGAAACAGCTTCTCCTTTATTACCTTTCTTGGATGGGGATTCACAGCCTCCTATCCCAATCACCTAAAAGCCAGAGTAAAAAAAAAAAACTCCCCAGCTCTAAGCTCTTTAAATTCACCCTATCCAAAATAAACAAAACACAAGACATCTCTCATTGACCTTGTTGACAAGATTCATCTGATTTATTTTTGACAAAAATTCACATTTATAACTAAGTTCAGTACATCTACTACTTTGAAAGATCCAGTATTTCATTGGTATGTATATTCCTGTCATGACGTAGATCTCAACTGCAATGCCCATGGGTAGATAGTTTTCATGAATTGCTGCAGTCTTTAAAAGTCTTCCAGCCCTCTCTAGATTTAGCTCCATTAGTCCTTAGACAAGAGATTCACAGACCATCTTTATTTCATATTTTTCAAGCTTGTTAGGGACTGCTAGGGGCAGCCAGGTGGCACAGTGAATAAAGCAGTGGGTTCAGAGTCAGGAAGACTCATCATTCTGAGTTCAAATCCAGCCTCAGACACTTACTAGCTATGTGACCCTGAGCAAGTCATTTAACCCTGTTTGCCTCAGTTTCCTCTTCTGTAAAATGAGCTAGAGAAGGAAATAGTAAACCACTCCAGTATTCTACCAAGAAAACCCCACATGGGTTCTGCTATGATCCTTGAGGTCCCAATGTTATTACCACACCATAATGAGACATCTCAGAAGGACTATATGAGAATTTGACTTGCCCAAATTTGCAAGGTTGGTTAGTAGCAGAGATAGAATCTCTTGGCTCTATATCCAACACAAAGTCATTCGACAGAGTCCTGGACTTTGATATAGAAAGATCCTGCCTCAGCTACTTATTAGCTCTGTGGGCAAGGTGACCTCTCTCACCCTCAGTTTCATCATCTGTAAAATTTCTATTTCTCAGGGTTGTTATAACGATCAAAGAAGATAGCATATGCATGTGAAGTGCTTTGTGGGCCTTAAGTTAAAAATTGTAATATATGTATATATGAACAAAATATACATATGTGTGTGTATATATTTTGATAGTAAGGAGTCATGATTTCTTTTGTGTAAGCACTCCTATTGATGGGGCAGCTAGGTGGGGTATTAGAGATAGTGCCAGGCCTGGAGTCAGAAAGACTCATTTTCCTGAGTTTAAATCTGTCCTTAGACACTTACTAGCTGTGTGACCCTGGGCAAGTCACTTAACCCTGTTTACCTCAGTTTCCTAATCTGTAAGATGAGCTGGAGAAGGAAATGGCAAACTGCTACTGTATTTTTGCCAAGAAAACCCCAAATGGGGTCATGAAGGGTCAGATATGACTGAAATTCCTGAACAACAATTCCAATTGATTCAGTTCATAGTTTCTCTACTTCTTAGCAGATGGTCTTTATGAGTAACTTTTTCCCCAGAATTTTTTCTCTTGGGGCTTCTTCAGATCAGCTAGGCTAGTTCTTAAAGAATAGGCATAATAGTCTACCAGGCTCACATTTTTTTTTCCTTCATTTTATTAAGACATAGTAGCAGAGGGTCATGGGTTTGGATGTAGAAGGGATCTTTAAGGCCCTCTATTCCAACACTCTGATTTTTCAGAGACCCATACAAGTAAACAAGTGACAGGCTGGGATTTGAATCCAAATCAAGCACTTTGTCTGCCATTACAGAAGACACTCTATACTGGCACAACTTTTAAGAACTTATTTGTTTTCATCTGTTTTATTCTTCCTCCTCTCCTTGCCCCACTTCCACTTCCTAAGGGCAGCTAGGTGCTGTGGTAGATAGAGCCCTTGTCCTGCAATCAGGAAGACCAAAGTTCAAAGTTGGCCTCAACCACTTTCTAGCTTTATGACTCAGGGCAAGTCACTTAACCTTATTTTGCCTCAGTTTTCCTCAATTGCAAAAATGGGAATAATAATAATAATAGCACCTACCTTGCAAGGTTGTTGTGAGAATCAAATGAGAATGCTTATTAATACAGTGCCTGGCACATACAATATAAATGCTTATTCCATTTCCCTTCTCCTTGTATCTTCATAACTATTTTTCTCCATGGCTATTAGTAATCAGTAAAGGTGGATGAATCTCCTCCCTTACGGCAGCATATAATTTGCCACCCACTTTCTCCCATTAGAATGTAAGTTCACTGCAAGTAGGGACAGTTTCATTGTTTGTGCCTGTATCATTAGCACAGGGCCTAGCACATAGTATGTTGCCTGATGACTGTGCCGTTACTATAACTTTCTAAACCAAAAATATGGTCACCGCTTTTATGTGTATTGTCTTCCATTAGGATGAAAATGCCTGTTTTCTCTTTTATATTTGTACATAAGAAGGACAACAACCTCCCAGGCCTGGCACTTAATGAGGGCCTAATAAATACTTTATCACTGATTAATTCCTCAGTGCCTATTATTTCCATTGTTCCTTTTAATTTTTTTCTCTTGTGCTACTCTTTGCTTTTGCACTTTCTTGTCTCTTCCTGACTTTGTCCATACTTCTCAGTTTTTGTAGAGAAATGCTGAACTTTTGTAGAGCTTACTGCGCCATCATGCTCCTTCCTTTCCATTGAAACCATCTAATCACTGCATATGCAGTTTAAAACAGGTCAGCTCTTCTCTACTCTGTTTCTTTGTTTGTTGGTTGCTTCTGGAGTGCTTCTTTATTTTTTTTTTCTTTTGGTGATGGGATGGGAAAGAAGATAGAATGGGGGGGGCTGGAGAGAATGATACTTAAAATTGCAAAGTCATTCTAGAAATCTGAGGCTTTTGGAAATCTGGGTTTTGGATGGTTGAGGGTTAATTTTATGTTTATTGTCTGACTATTAGCCAAGAGAGTGTTTGAGGAATTAACGTAGTTCTTGTGACTGAGGAACACGTTGAATTAAGGATTTAATTGTACTTGTGTGTGTGCGTGTGTGTGTATGTGTGTGTGTGTGTGTGTGTGTGTGTGTGTGTGTGTGTTGTGTTTGGAAAGGGAGATTAAACAGGAGAAATTAAAAAGTCTGGCTAAAAATATGGTCATTTTTTTAGTCATTTCAGTTGTACCTTACTCTTTGTGACCCCATTTGGAGTTTTCTTGGCAAAGATACTGGAGTAGTCTGCCATTTCCTTCTTTAGCTCATTTTAAGGATAAGAAAGCTGCCCAGGGTCACACAGCTAGAGTCTGAGGCCAGATCTGAACTCATGTCTTTCTTACTCCAGGCCCAGCATTCTAATCCACTACATTACCCAGCTGCCCCAAAACATTGCTCTACCATAATGGAACTTAGACTAGAATAGGGGGATAAGGAACTGACAATGCTAATACACAGTATGTGCTCAGTGCCTCAGAGAGATGAAACAAAGTGGTTGGGCTGGGGATGGAGGCTGTTGCAGAGATGATCAGCTAAGACTTTCCTGAAGGAGGTGACATTTGAGAAGGGCTTTAAAGGATGGGTAGGAATTCATTAGCTAGAGGGGGAGGTGACTCAGATGAAGAGGCAGAGTGTGTACGGAGGGATTTGTGTTAGAAGTGGCAGGAATTGACATTTGGAAATGGGAGTCAAAGGACAATAAATTTCTTATGGGAAATAGCATAATATTCCATTTTAGTTTT
Source organism: Phascolarctos cinereus (assembly GCF_003287225.1). Classification (NCBI taxonomy): domain Eukaryota; kingdom Metazoa; phylum Chordata; class Mammalia; order Diprotodontia; family Phascolarctidae; genus Phascolarctos; species Phascolarctos cinereus. The sequence goes on from NW_027555736.1 coordinate 202,242,051, forward strand.
CTGAAAGTAATTTTTTTTAGTTTAAACTCATCTAGAAAACCCCACAGTTTTAAATACCTTGATGCAATTTTTGTTGTTGTTTCTTTAGGTTTTAGTTTATTTTTACTGAAGACAGAGAACTCAAGCACCTTTATGTAATTACTTTATAAGAGGGAATTTTGAATTAAGTCAAAACTGACCTGAGGGATTTTTGCAAGATTTCCACCTAGTTATACCACCTTCCCCTTGCCATCAACAACCATGAAAGTGATGGCAAGAAAAAGGAAAGCTAACCCATATATATTTTTCTCCTCTAAGAGCTCTTTCTTAGTATTTTGCTCTTTTAATCTTTGACAGAGACTATTCTCATATAATTAAGTGACTAAAGATAAATTAAAAAAGGGTATGTGATTCATTATTGATTTATGTTAAAAGTATGTGACTGCCAAGGCTTCAAAGCAAGCAAGGACAAGGTAAATGGTTAACTTAATTTATAAGGACTGAAACCTTTGGACCTCATAATTTCAAGCTGTTTACAAAGACAAGTCTACCAAGCTATGAGCAATTGACAAAATGAAAGCAAAGCTGGTAGGAAAAAGTATTGTCAATGTTATTTAAATGGTGAATTTTACCTTCCCGAGTGCCTTCCCTTTCTACTCCAAGTTCTATAGTTTTAAATATAGGTATTATTCATCATTAGCAAAATCAGTATATGAAAAATTTTAAATAAAACTTAAGAAGGAAGAATATTATGTGTTGCTTTAGTTGTCAGCGTTCTAAAAATTCAATTTAAAAAAAATTCTAGAAATTAAAAAAAAATTCAGCCACATAGAAATGTGTTTCCCTAATATCTTCTCAGTATTTGTTAACTTCAAGGAATGGGACCATATCTCCCATTTAAAAAATGTAAATCAACAGAAGAATATGATTTTCTGTATACATAATTATGCTTTTTTAATTATTTTTTTTTATCAATTCAAACACCTCTAAAATGAGCATTTCCATATACTCAGCAGAACTCAGATGCGGATTATATGTGAAACCATGAGTGTTCATTTCATGAAAGAATTATAATAAACCCTACAGTTTATCTTCTTACCTACCCCGCTTGTCTTTGCTTCCTTCTGAACTTTTTATTATTTTATGTGGATTTAAAAAATATTTTAATGGCCCTCTTTTTTTTTTTTGTATCACTACTGTTAACCTTCCTACTTCCCCCAACCCACATTCCCCCACTAAAAATAGAGGGAAAACAAATCTTGTAACAGTTAAGTATGGTTAAGTAAAACAAATTCATATATATAATGATCAAATCTATATATATATATATATATATGTATATATATATATGTGTGTGTGTGTGTGTGTGTGTGTGTGTGTGTATGTATATATATGGGTATATATCTATATATTCGTATCTCTTTTTGTACCATCTGTCCATCACCTCTCTATCAGGAGGTAAGTAACCTTACTTCATCAGAGGTCTTCTGGAAGTGTTTTTGGTCATCACTTTAATCAGGATTCTTAAATCTTTCGAGGTTGTCTTTATGTACAGTCTTGTTGGCATTACATAAATGCTTCTCCTCACTTGATTCTGCATTTTTTTTTGTAGCTAACATTTGTATAGCATTTACTATATGCGAGGCACTGTGCTAATAATAAGCACTTTACAATCATTATCTGATTTGAGCTTCACAACAACCCTGGGAGGTAGGTGCTATTATTATCCCCATTTTACAGATGAGGAAACCAAGGCAGATAGAAGTTTAAGTGACTTATCTAGGCTCCCATAGGTAGTAAGTGTCTGAGGTAAAATTTGAACTCTGGTCTTCCTGACTCCAGGCCCAGCCCTCTATCTACTGTACCATCTAGCTGCCCTATTCTGAATTAGTCTGTTTAAACAATTCTAATGGTGCAATACTGTTCTATTACATTCATATAACACAATTTGTTTAGCCATTCACTGCTTAATGTACACACCTCCTCAGATTCCAGTTGTATGTTTTACTTTGGTTTTTTTTTTCTTTTTACTATTCACACCTCTTTCAGGATCAGGAAGTTCGTTTTGCTTACAGGTACTATTATTGTCGTATTATCTTCCTGTTGGACCCCTCTATTCCCTCTCCTTACTTGTTTCCCTGTTGAATTTGTTTTATTTCTACACCAAATAGTTGATGTGTTTGTGTGTACATGTGTTCCGTGTGTACACACACATTTTTGTGCAACCTTCCTTTGTATGGTTACATGAGAGTGAGGTTTATCTGATGCCTGCTTCCTCCATGTTCATATATTCTTCTCACATGCCTGACTTATGGGAAATAGTAAGTTTTATCTAGATTTCACCCAGAATCAGTACATTCCTAGGACCTCTATTTTTCTTATTTAATTCCTTCAATACCCTTTGAAGATATAAGGTTCTAAAGAGAAACTTATTTGGTCTTCCCCTATTAAAATATTAGCACTGCATCATTGTATCTGCCCCTTCTAAATGTTCAAATAAATTTATCCTTCTAAGTTTCTCTTGACTATTGTGTCTCTATTTCAAAGTTCCTACTTAGCTTTGATCTTTTCATCAGAAATTCTTGAAAGTCTTCTTTGCCATTAAAGGTCTATTTTCCCCCAAAAAGATTATATTCAACTTTGCAAGCCAAATCATTCTAGTCTGTAGGGAAAAGAGTCACTAACACAGATTGCCCTTGATAGACGTTCTTTTTCTTTGTGGACAGAGACTGTTTAACTTTTGTCTTTGAATCCTCAGCTGCTAGCACAATGCTTGACACATTTTTGTTGCTGTTCAGTAACTGCAGTTGTGGCCAATTCTTTGTGACCCCATTTTCGGTTTTCTTGGCGAAGATACTGGGGTGGTTTGCCATTTCGTTCTCTAGCTTATTTTACAAATCAGGAACTGAGGCAAACAGAACTAAGTGACTTGCCCAGGGTTATACAACTAGAATGTGTCTCAGGCGGGTTTTGAACTTAGGTCTTCCTGAGATTCCAGACCTGGTATTCTATCTACAGTGTCACCTAGGTGCATTCCCCTGCCTGACACATGGTAGGTACTTAATAAATGCTTATTAATTGATTGTAGTGGTACATGAGGAAAGGCAGAATTGGATGCAAATACTGAATGGACTGTTCCTTTGAATTCAGAGCGCTGTCTTCCCATCTTGCTTGACTCTTCTGCCAGTTAAAGCTCATTATCATTACACATTATCAACTAATGAATTGCAAGACACTGTACCTGTTGGCCTTGAAGGAAGGCACTTAGACATGGTAGAAGTTCATTTTAGCCTTGAGACAGGAGAAGGCAGGATGGGAGAGAGGTTGTCAGTAAGTTATCCAGTTTGCCAGTATTTGCCTATATGTGTGTGTGTGTGTGTGTGTGTGTATACATACACACACACACGTACACATATACACATACATATGTGTATAATATATGTGCACTATACATATATGGTGTATATATGTATTACACACACACACACATATGTATACATACACATACGCCAATATATGGGAATGGAGTGTAGTGTGGATATTATGAAATAAATCTGGGAATGTAAGCTAGTGCCAGACTGTGAATGGCCTTGAATATCAGGATTGAGACTTCCTACCAAGGCAAAAAAGGTTGGGACTATGACTTCCCATTCCGCATATTCCTTGGGCTGCTTGTGTCATGTCTTCTATTTTTCCACCAAAGTTGCCTTTGTTGTTCATTTTAAACTGATTTCACTCAGATAAATCACTTATGTATCTCTATGTACCATACATTGCTATCTTTTTAGGGAAGATAACTTTCTTAAGAAGTATGAAGATGTTGAGGCATTAAAAGAGTGCTATAAAGTCACTTTTCAGGGGTTCTTAGGTAAGGGCAGGAAGTTTTCACCTGTCATTTCAGGTGACATTATTTCAATTTGAGAGTGGAGCATTGTGGGGTCATTTGACAATGTTAGTGTCTCCTGACACACTGAGAGGAAGTCAAGGGTACATCAGACAGTTGTGCTCATGCTCATCTGGTTCATTCATGATTGGCGTATTCAGCAGGTATCTTCAAGCATACACAAGCATACATAACATAATAACCCCAAAGTCTAATTATATAGCTAGATGTATAACAGGAATATAGTGCAAGGGGTATCTTGAACCTTACAGGCAGGGTGGTGTAGTAGGAACAACACTACCTCTGAAGTTGGAGGCTTTGGGTTCAAATTATCTCAGTGACATCTACTACTTGAGTGCCCTTGGGTAAATCACTTAACTTACTTAAGACCTTAGACCTTAGTTTCCTCATCTGTAAAATGAGGGGACCCAATTACTTGGCCTGTGAGTTCACTTCTAGCTCTGTTATCCTATAGCATTTCTGATGCACTAATCTGTACAAATGTTTGTTTCTAGAATTGGCTGTACTTCCAGAGCCACACATGATTCAGATAACTTTGTATGGGCTTATGGTCCCTACGCTAGGGGCTATTAGACCCTAGGCTAAAATCTGTGTTGCTGTAGGATATATATTTAGTTTGTTACCCTTTGGATTGACAACCTCAAGCCTAATCATCCCTATGGAGATGATTCTCATAACCATATATCCAGCCCTAATCTGTTTCCTGAGCACTATTCCTGAATCACCACTTCCCTCCTAGGCATCTCAAATTGGACGGTATGTAGGCATTTCAAATTCAGCATGTCCAAAACTCTTTATCATTCCCCTTCCCAAGCTCTTCCCTCTTAGTGTTGATGATACCACTGTCTTGTTGGTCCACCAGGCTTGTAACCTCCCAGCTATCTGCACCTCCTCATTCCTATTCAACCCATGAATCAGTCTGTTGTCAAATCTTGTCTTTTTATCTTCTCCACATCTCTTGGATAAGCTCCCTTCTCTTCTCTCAAACAACCACCATTCTTGTGAAGGCCTTTATCATATATTACCTAGACTACCAAAGTGGTGTTCTGATGAGTCCCTTCACCTTGTCTCACCATTCCAATCTATCCTTAACAAGGCTGCCAAAGTGGTTTTCCCAAAGCTCTAAGTCTGATCATACCAACAACTCCCCTACCACACACACACACACACACACACACACACACACACTCAATAAACACAGACTTTCAATAAATTCCAGTGGCTCTATCCACTGCACCACCGTGCTGCTATTCATATACCATATCAAATAATGGTATTTCAATTTTGGGGCAGAGCATTGTGAAGGCTTTTGACAATGCTAATGACCCCTTCCTCAATAGGAGAAAGACACAGGTAGAGGTTGCAGAGATACAGAGGATAAAGAGCTCTGGACCTGGAATTCAGAAGACCTGAATTTGAATGCTGCCTCAGATACTTACTAGATGTGTGACCCTGGGCAAGTCACATAATCTTTCTCTGCCTCGGTTTTCTCATCTGTAAAATGGGAATAATAGTAACAAATACTTCATAGGGTTTCTGTGAGGATCAGATGATACAACACATGTAAAGAGGTTTGCAAAGCTTGAAGTGCTATATTAATGCTATTTATCATCAGTTATATCACCATCATCACTTGGCAACCTCTGGAATGCCATACTCTTTGGGGCTGTAGGATTGCATCAACTTTGTTGTAGGAGCTTCTTGTATATTTTTTTCTTTGGGAACTCTCCAATGCTGTATTCCAAGTGTTACTAGTCCAAATATCGTATTACATAACAATATTTCAGTTTTGGGGTGGAGCATTTTGGAGGTATTTGACAATGCTAATTAATACTCTTCCAACCCTGCAAGGAAGGAAAGGGTAAATGGCTTCTTCCAAATGCTGGAGCTGTTCATACCTTGTCTGAACAAGACTTGGATTTCACTTGTACCACTTTGTCTCTCAGGGGCCAAAATAAACAATTAAGAATTAGGTAGCCAGTAGAGTTGATTGGCATGTGAGTCCTTATGTCCTTTTTGTTTGCACTAAGTAAATTTTCATGTTAATAAGTCCTTTAGAATTACATTTAAGTAGAGTATTTCTATTCCTTGAGATCTAGAACTGAACTAATTTAAACATTTCAGGATTATTTTCAGGAAACAGTGTTTAGCCTAGAATGTTTGGATGCTACATATTTAAGATGGACAGTGATAAACAGTTGTGCCTTTGGAAGGGGGCCAAGATGGTGATGTTTTTCCTCTTTTCTTCCATCCTATTAAAAACTAAGAACCTGCTAACTGCAATAGATAGTAGATACATTAGGGAAATACTGGAAGTAGCATTTTGTAGCCAAGCTTACTTATTTTAGAGCATACTTTTTTTGGCTGAACTCCATGTGGGTTCCAAGATAATTACATAGGAAAATGAAGAATTCAGTTTTCTGCACTGTATCAACATGATTTTTGCATTTGCATTTAATCACCTCAGCTTCCTTTATCTCAACACAGTAAGCCATCTTCCTTCATTTACATACCACTGAGAGCTATGTGATAAATGAGAAAGAATTGGAATAGAAGAAATCTGGGTAGTCATTTCATAAATAACTAAACTTGTGTGTGGTACTGAAGTCAAGAAGTCCCCAGGTCATCAACCAATATCAAAAAACCTCATATAATTTTTAGGTTTTTTTTTCTTTTTGGTGATTGAAAGCTCCTGAGAATTACAGTATATTTTTAGAACTTACCTTGGTTTCAATTCTTGTGATTCCTAGTTTTTGCTAGGTTAGGTTGGATGAAGGGGAGAGATTGAAGATGTTTTTAAATGGAGGTGATGACTTCTGGAGTCCCAAGTCCTGGGGAAGCAGGAGGGAAAGGGATCCAGGAGCTTAGAGCAATTGGCCTTAATGAGAAATAGGAAAACCTATTTCTATTGATGGTGCCAGCATTCTTTGTCCTTTAGGATGGGAACTAGAAACTTGAAGGTTATATTCAATTCTTTCCTTTTCACACATAGGTCAATTCCCCTTTCCCTCCCCCCTCAGTATAAAGTTAGTCACCAAAGACTCCATAGTTTCCTTCAGAATATATATTGTAGGTTAATCACAAGCCTATCATCCCTGCTTCTGGGGATTCTAAGGATAATGGAATATGTGTGTTTAAAAGTTCCAGGTTCAAATCCCAACTTGGTCAAGTCACTTAAATACTCCAGCTCTTAGTTTTTTCATCTTTAGAATAAGGGAGTTGGACAAACTGGTCTATTAGTTCTATGGTTTTATGATTCTGAATTTCACAGTGTAGTGATTTTAGTATGTCCTGAGCAACTCTTAAATCTTGCTTATTATAAAACATGCTGTCTATTTCATACGGCTATTTTCCGATATTTTTCATCTGTTTAAACATTTTTGTGTTTCGTTAGTCAACAAGTATTTATTAAGTGACTACTATTAATGAAGCATACGTTTTCACATATGATCATTGAGTTTATCCATCAATAAATAAATTGATTTGCTTGCTTGCTTGCCTGCCTGCCTGCACTTATTTGTTCCATTAGAATACAGGCTTCTTGGAAGGGCAGGGGGCTGTTTCATTTTCGAATTTGTTTCTGTAGTGCTGGTGCATAGCACTAAATATTCGTTGCTTGATTGACTGGCAAAAGAGAGGTCCCCCATAGTGTTATTAGAGGAGGAAGACTTCACTCTTAGGAATGGCAGGGTGGAGCAGGGGCAGACATTGTGGAATGCTTCAAGAGAGGCAACTGAGATGGGCCTTAATGTAAGGGAAGGACTCCAACACGAAGAAATTGTGGGGAGGGATATCCATTCTAGGAACAGGGGATAGTGTGAGCACAGGCATGGTAATTGGAATGGGCACTAGTAGAATGAGAGATGAACAGAAGTTCTAGATGAAAAGTGGTGTGTAAAAGGGAGCAGTATATGATAAAGCTTGAAAGTAAAATTGTAGCCAGATGTAGAAAGGGTGTCTTGAGTGCCGAGATCTTGAATTTATATTTTATTTTTTTGGGAAATTTGGAGGTATTGTAAAGGGTTTTTTTGTTTTTTTTTTTAAAGCTGAAGAATAATGACATGATCAGAACAGTGTGTTAGAAAGGATACGTAGGCAGCCATGTAAAGGTTTATAAAGATAAAATGAGGACAATGCTTGTCCCTAAATATAGGTCTCTGCTTTACTTCTTTGTTTTGTTAAATGACAAAATTTGTTGTTGATGCTGGTGAAATTTCCTGCTAGAAGGACTTGATTTTTCAGACTCCTCATGATTTGAAGTTAATTTAATTTCTCTGTCTGGTCAGTTGTAGCTGTATTTTGTGCCTGTAGGAAAAATGTCATTTGATCTCTACTTTAACACTGTTGTGCACTCTTTCCATATGGTGTAGATTCCCTGGTCATCCTGCCTCTATCCCCTAATGGTTCACTAGAAACTGAAAGTGGCCCACCGCAACTGGGTCCTTGCTCAGCATGCATATATCTTAGGTCTGCAGCGCCCATGCGGACCTTTTGTGTCCCGAATGCCTTTGAAAGGTTGGACCTTTCCTACCCTTACCCAGATGGCCTGGATGAAGGGATGCTTGTGCTTGCCTGCGTCTCAGCTGATCTAATCAGTTAACAAGCATTTATTTATCACTTTTTATGTGGCAGGCATCAAACTAGGCAGGAGGAAAAAATGCACTCCCTATGGTGGCAAGGAACTTTGCCATAGTCACTTTCTTGGATTGTTTTTCTTCTCATGGTAAATTGTTTTGGGCATGGGACTATGGGCTCTGATCTAATGGGCCTGGCCTTGCTCTTCCACAGACAAGACACTCCATCTCTCAGCTCTGGCATGTTCTCTGGCTGTCCCCCCATGCCTATAATGCTCTCCCTCCTCATCTCCGCCTACTGCCAGCTTCCTTTAAGTCCAAACTAAGATCTTATTTTCTACAAGAAGTCATTCCAACCCCTCTTAACTCTAATGCTTTCCCTCTTTTAATTATTTCCTATTTATCCTGTGTGTAGCTTGTTTATATTATTTACTTGTCTCATCCATTAGATTGGGAGCTTCTTGAAGGCATGACTGCCTTTTGTCTCTTTTTGTATTACTAATGCTTAGCATAGTGCCTGGCACTATGTAGGCCATATGAAGCATGAATGTTGATTGATTGATTTTTTGGAATGAATCAGTTTGGGTAGTATGACTGCCAGGAGGTAGCCAGAGGCATAAAATAAATAAAAAAAAAAATTTCCCTTACTATCATTGCCTCAGAAATAACATTCCTTTACACATTTGCCCATCCTTCCTAATGGAAGCAAGGAACCTTCAGGGGTGTTTTTGTCTAGTATCCTTGGACTGGAGAATTTAAAAATCTTTTTTTTTTTAAACCTTTTTTCTTTCACTTCTAGCCCCACTTCCTGAGTGGAATTGTGTTTCGAATGGTGATACAAAAACTTTGGAGGAACTTTGAACTTCAGGGTCTAAGTCATGAATCTGATCACATTTGGTGTTATATTATTTTCAATGTATTTTATATTAAAAAAAATATCCACACCGTGATGCTGTCTTTTCCTTCATATAGCACTGCACAGCTGGCTAGGTCATAAGCTGTCTTCTGGAATGGTCTGATGGAAAGGGACTGACATTGATTGACCAGGATCTGACAGGATTGGACATTAATCTGTATTCTTATGTGGACCACAAGACTGACATGGATTTGTAGGCTGGAGAGGGGGCATTCTGAGCCTGCTACACCGTGAATGTCTACCCATCCCTCTTATGTTTACATTTATACTGATTGGCAGCTGGATCTTAAACTGAGGCCTGGTTTTCTAGGCATTCCCTTGTTTTGCTTCTGACCTGCATTGGGTAGCTTCTGGGACAGTCTCAAGGTGAACCTGCAGAAAGAGACTCTTTAGCTACCCAGCAAGATGCTGTGCAGCTGCGGGTAGAAATCAGGGTAATTCAGGCATTTCTGAGAGCATTTTTAATAGAGCTCTGATTACAGATTGCAGGCACCTGGTGGTGTTTTGTACTGGGACTGAGGGGTACAGTTCCAAAGACAAGAACTAGTCTTGATAGATCACTATTTTCAGACCCTGTTGTTTGCCACAGCCTGGAATAGGTACAGAAAACCACTGATGCCAGAATGCAGCTGATCCCAGGGGACAAAAAGAAGTTAGCATTTGTGTGGAGGAAACTTCTTAGCCAGTGCCAGCATCTTAATTCCTAGATCAATTGCCAACCACATGTGGGTTTGAAATTTTATGACAACTTGTATAGTGAGCATTTTTTTTTAATAGATGGAACAGGGCACTCAAACTGGTATGAGGAATGTTATTGTTAATTTGGGTTCACCACTGAGTCCCAGCTTGAACTGAAACAGAAATACTGTGTTCTTCCTGGACTGTCCCAGGCTGTTTCATTTAGATAAATTCTCATTCTATCTTACCTCCCTCTGAAGAGAGATCGAAAGCTATGAAATTACAAGGAAATAAAAAGATGCTATCCAAGTGGCCTTTCCTGAGCTTCAGATGTTCAGCCTTCGTGCTAGGGGAATTTCAGACTTACCCATACCTACTGATACCTTCCTTTCCAGTCTAACACTGAAAAAAAAACCAAACTCTGCCTATCTGTTGTCTACAAATACAAAGCAATATTAAATATTGTTCTGGGACAGTTTAACCATCATGATCTCGTTCCCCAGAATTCCTTAGGCACTTATTTGTAGGATTCGTATGATAGTTACCAAATTCTTCTTTGAAAGAACTGAATTAGGGTCTGGGTTCTCATCTCAGCTATACCAACAATTGTCTTTGTGACTGTGTAATTGTTGTAAATTTTCTAAGCCTCTTGAAGAGGGGGTTAGACTAAGTGTGATCTCTAGTGTCTTCTACTCTAGTAGACCCATGATTGTTAATAACTATAACATATCTTGTCTCCCAAACTAATTTGTAAAATCCTTGAAATCAGGGTCTGAGATTTATAGCTGGAAGAAATCATAAAGGTTATTTTGTCCAATGACCACATTTTACCAATGAAATTGATGCCATGAGAGGTGAAGTGACTTAATAGCTAGAGAGGGCTGGGTGGCACAGAGGATAGAGTACTAGAGTCAGGAAGATCTGAGTTCAAATCTATTACTAGCAATGTGACCCTGAGCAAGTCACTTAACCTCTTCTACCTCAGTTTCCTCAATTAGGGGTCATAATAGCTCCAACCTCTCAAGGCTGTTCTAAGGATCAAATGAGATAATAATATTTATAAGGCACTTAGCACAGTGCCTGGCACATAGTAGGTGGTTAATATTTGTTTCCTTCCTCTCGTCCAAGGTCACAGTATAGTGAGGTGTCAGAGCTAAGCCAGTATTAGGCAGCTGGATGGCACAGTGGATAGAGCACTGGACTTGGAATCAGGAAGACTCATCTCCCTGAGTTCAAATCTGGCCTCAGACACTTACTAGCTGTGTGACCCTGGGCAAGTCACTTAGGCCTGTTTGCCTCAGTTTCCTCATCTGTTAAATGAGCTGGAGAAGGAAATGGCAAACCTCTCTCCAGTATCTTTGCCAAGAAAACCCCAAATGGGTTCATGACTGAAATGACTGAACAACAAGAAGTCAGTGTTGTGATGCGGTAGCCAAAATAATGATTACCATCTTGTGCTGAAGTGAAAGAGTTTTAGCTTTCAAAAGTAAGGAAGTGATTGTATCATCATACCCTGCCCTGGTCATAGCACATTTGGGATGTTTTGTTTGGTCCTGTATTCCACAGTGCTAGAAGGACACTGAGAAGCTGCAGAACATACAAAGAATGACTGCTACCTTGCTGAGGAATCTTAAGTGCCTGACATATGAAGAATGAAGTGCAGGATGTGAGGATGCTTACCCTGGAGAAGAGAAGACTCAGAGGAGGGGATATGATATGTGTCTTCTAGTATTTGAAGGAATATCACATAAAAGAGATATTGGACTTTTTGTATGAGGCCCTGGAGAGAAGAATCAGGAACACCGGGTAAAAATTGCTATGTAGGCAATTTTTGATTTGATATCAGGAAAAAGCTTCAGATAATTAAAAATAATCTTACAGTGACCTGAATTATTTTTGGGAAGCAGGGAGTTGCTCTCATTTGAAGTCTTTAATGATAGACTGGAAGAGCACTTTTCAGGTTTCTTTATTGAGGTTGAGTTGGTGTAGGGGGTTATTTAGGTTCCTTCCTCAAAATTCCCTCCTAAAATTCCTTGATTCCAGGATTCTGGGATTGGAGCCCAATTCTTCTGTATCCAAGTAAAATTTCTTCTACATGTCTCTTCTCTAATCCCTTCCCCAACTTGGTCTTCAGGAAGAAAACCTTTCAGAGAATCACAGAATTTTAGAGTTGGAGGAGACCTCAACAGGCATCTAGATGAGAAAGAATCCCTTACTATATCATATTGGACAAATGATTATCCATCCTGTGCTGAAAGATTTCCAGTGAGGGAAACCCTGCTACCTTATTATCACTACCTTATTCCTGGAAGTTTTACCTCTCTTAATGTAGTCCTGACATAGCATTAGTTCCTTTTTTGACTACCTAACTCACACTGCTGATTCATAGAATCATCCTTTTCTCTGGATGATGGTGTATATTCACCTTCCCCCTGGAATACCACTCCCAGAAGCAACAGTAGAGTGAAACAAATGAAGTCTTATTCCCAAGTGGCCTCTCTTGGACTCTTTGGATGAGATTAGTGGTCATGCTGGGATGGCAACTAAGGAGGCAGTGGTGGCATGGTGGAGATGGGTCCCAAGGAGAACCAATGAGAAGACTGAAGCCAAAGTTGTATGTGTAAACAGTGGAGGGCGGTAGCTCTACAGAATAAGTTGGCAGAGCAATTTCCCTTAGAAACAACAGAAATCTCAGAAGTACATGACTTTTCATATGTAAGACTTTTCCATCTTGGAAAAATATCCCAGGAGATATAGAAAAGTGCTTTGTGGCAACCGTCCAAAAGTTCCCCAGGAGCAAACTCCTAATCAGTAGTAGCAGGAAGTAACATGGCGAGCAGCTGTTGTTCAGCTTGGGTGGGCACTGTTTGGTTTGGGCATACAGCTGACACTGAAACAATAAACTTTCCAAACAGTTCCACCTACAGTAACGTAATAGACTCTGACCAACATAGATTATCTGATCATCTTTGCTAACAGCACAGTGGGCATGCCCAGAGATAAACAAGCTTTGCCAGAATTGATGATTTTTAACAGCAGATTGATTCTCTGCCTTTTTAACATTTCTACCTTCCTGGGTTTCCTGAGGACACAGGGCTGACCATTGACAAAACTGTGATGTGAGCAATGTTTGTTTTTGTTTTTCCTACTCCTTCCCCTTCCACTAACTTTTTATATCCCCTTAAAATCTCTGTACCTCTTTACTGGTTGTACTTCTTACTCCCTTACTGTCAGTTGGCTGCCAATTAATTTGATGCGTACTGGGATCTGTGTTCTAGCTCCCGCTAACTGTTATTGTTCTTCAGTCATTTCAGTCAGGTCCAACTTTCATGACCCCATTTGGGGTTTTCTTGGCAAAGATACTGGAGTGATTTGCCATTTCTCTCTCCAGCTCATTTTACAGATGAGGAAACTGAGGCAAGCAAGGTTAAGTGACTTAACCCAAGGTCACACAGCTCATAAGTGTCTGAGGCCAGATTTGTACTCAGTTCTTCCTGACTCCAGGCCTGGTCCTCTATTCACTGTACCACCTAGCTGCCCCTCTACTAACTGTGGCCATGGTCAAGTCACCTCCTTACTCAGATCCTCATTTTCCCTACCTCTAATAAGGAGGGAATGCAGGGATTGGCCTAGCTGTGTGACCTTGAAGAAGTCACTTACTTAATCTCTCTGTGGTACAGTTGTTTCACTGCTAAAATGACACCCCTGTCATTTTAGGTGATCCAGTCCTTTTGTATCTTCCTGTATTTCACATTGCAACTTTCCCACTGGGCCTAAGCCACTTAATGCTCTATTTGCTTCCTTCCTTCTCTGCAGATGATCTTGCCTCTTACTTTATAGTAAAGTTACTCACCAGAGGTCTGGTCTCAGGCATTTGGCTACCGCCCCTTGTAATATCGAGAGTCCAGTGGTCTGAAGGGTTATATTGCTCCCGCTTACTGAAACAGGGCCTCTGGGTACCTGTGTCCCAGAGAACATCTTTAGTAAAATCTTTAACTTTGCTAAAATGACTTTAATTTAAAGTCTTAGTAACAACAGTAAAGTCTTTCAGTAACGACTAGAACGAACATTTGTCCAGTATATTATAGAAGGCATTCTTGTTCTACTGTGGATTGGAATAGGTGGCCTCTCCAGTGTCTTCTAAGTCTAAGATTGTGTGACTTTTTTTTTTTAATCTTCACCATCTCATCCTTAATATGCCTTCCACAGAAGACTTTTTTCCTGGCTTTGGAGGCAGTCGGGGGTTAAGTGACTTGCCCAGAGTCATATAGCTAGTAAGTGTCTGAGGCTGGATTTGAACTCAAGTCCTCCTGACTTAAGGGCCAGTGCTGTATTCACTATGCCACCTAGCTATCTCTCTCTCTTTTTCTTCTAAGCCAAATAGTCCTTTAATTTTTATTCTTTATGGTATTCTTTCCTACTTCCTCTAATATCTTTAAAAGGGAGAGAGAGGGGAAGGGGAACCCCAAAACCTTTTCCTTTATTCTGCTATGCCCTTAAGCTCCCATCTGCATCACACTCTTTCATTATACAAACTTTCATGCCTTAGTTTCTTCAGCCAGGGAAATTAGTGAGTTATACTACATGGCCTCAATATGGACAACAATAACATAATATATGAAATTTCCATATCTAACTTTCTAGATTTTAATTTAGCCTGAGCTAAAGTGTTAAGATGTTACTCCTTTCAAGGAAATTTATAGTGGAATATGAATTAGTCTGGAAGACCAAAATATTTATTAATAATAAAGTTTAGAAGATCAGAAAGGCCTAAACCTCAAAGAAAGGAATCTTTAATGGAGGAACTCCAAGGCAGAGGGATAGGTGTGGAAGATATTTGGTAAAGGATACCTTTCTCAAGGTCACTCTTGTTACAAGCATAATATCAGATTGACCCTTCTGGAGATAATTTCCAATTGGTTTTTTTTTGCCATTGAAAAAACTGGGATATAATAGAGTCTCTTTCTCTTACCTTTCAAACTGTTGTCCCAAAAGGGGCATTGGAACCATGTCAGGTAATAGAGGTAATGTTTTGAATGTGAAGGATTCAGTACTCGTAATATAGCAACTACAGCAGAGTATGCATACATTTCAGAATACCCAGAGTGACAGTGTTCCCCAGATTGCAGTGGGAGCTAAAACAAAAACCAAAACACAATTCAGTTTCTGTTAAAATTGGAGAATGTTTTGAATTGTTTTTCTTAGGGAAGGAGCATGGCACAGTGGGGGGGGGAATCCAAAACAAAACAAAAACACTGAATCTGAAGTCAGAAGGCCTCAGGTTTTAATTGTAGCTCTGATACTTGATGATTTTGTATCACCTGGAGGAAGTAATTTCATCTTTCTACACCTCTGTTTCCTCATATGTAATACAAAGGGGTTGGATAAGATGATGTCTTGTCTCCAGCTTTCATATTCTCTGGTCTGCTTCAGGCATTTTAGAAAACATACTGGTTTGTTTCTGGTCCAAATTATTATTACATTTTTTTTTTAAATTTAAATTTTATCTTATTTTTTCAATTAATAAAAATCTGTTTTCTCTCCCAACTTGTCCGCCCTCCCCCATTGAAAAAGAAAGAAAAACGAAACGAGTTTAATAGATATTCGTAGTCAGGCAAACCAACTTCTCTCTTTGACTGGGTACCCTGAGTCCATCACCTTTCTGTCAGGAGGATGGGTATTTGCTACGGATTTTTAAAACTGTTTCAACTCGTGGCACAGCTAAAAATAAATGAATTAAGGAAGGAAAAGAAAAGGAGCAAAGGTTTACTGTTCGTTTGTTTGTTTATTTTTACTTGTTTAGTTCAGATCAAGCACTTGCTGCAAATAGAGCCAATACAGTGAAGAACATGTAATCTGAGATATCCTTTGACAGACTGCTGTATGGGTTCTTATCTAAGTATTGACTCATATGTTTGCGTACTCTTCTTTTGGCCTTGATGCTGTTCTCCTTTGTAATCTCCTCTTAACAGGAAAATCGTGGACTCTTACCCAGGTTTCCCCTTTGCTTTTAGTTTTGAATTTGAAAGGATTTTTCACCTGAAGTAGCCATCCCTTTCACCAAAGAATGTATCACTACTATCTCTTGAGTTACATTTAAATGCTTATTTATTCTCTTGTTAATTGAATGTAGCCTTTCCCTCTGTTACAAAGTTGTTTGTATAGATTTATCCTTGTGGATCCCGGCAGGTTTTAAATAATAAGTTCCCTGAGGACAGGAATTTGGTTTTGCTAACTTGTTACTAATTAGCTGTTTGTGTCTACAGTGCCCTGGGTGTTCAATCAAGGGTGTCAAACGCCAACAAATTTAGTTCCTTTACAAGCGCGGCTTTTACTGCCTTTGTTCATTTTAATGAAGCTTGACTGCCCAATAGACACATTCTTACTTGCTCTTGTCTCAGACTTAGAGCTTCTCTGAGGCACTTGGGATTCTGTACTTAGGAGCTGAGGACTGCTTTATAAGACACCTCAGAATGAGAAGAGCTTATACTTTCAGTGCTTCTTCTCTCCCTGATGAGCCCCAGCACTGTCAAATTCAAAATTAACTCTGGTTTTCCAGTTCCAACCTCTCTTTTTTGATCTAGTGGAGTATCCCTTGTTTTAACTTTATTAAAGTCAGTGTATCTTAAGCTGATCGACAGAAACAGGGATAAAATTTGCAACAGAAAAGTGTAAACAAACAAATGTGAACGTAAATGTTTGTCCTATGACTTAAAATGTACAGGGGACAGGCATGCATACAGGGTATATCAACAGGGAAGAGAGGAGACTAAAATAGCCTACATTTATAAGTGAAGTAGAATGTGGATCACTGACTCCCTCTCTCTCTTTTTTATTAGTTTATTTTTAACAATAGTTAATATTATCAAGATGAAAATTTCATCTCTTCCAGCACCAATAGCACGATAGAAAAGTACAACAGATCCAGTAGCCAGTAGCGCCACTCAGGATGCTTTCTCCATACCTTGGCTCTATTTCCTTCATCCTGGCTAGTGTTAAGGGAGAAATATTTCCTTTCAGAGTTTGTGTGGTGGGTTGCTGCGAAATAAATATATTTATCACTTTGCAGAAATTATGGAGGTAAAAACCTAGTTTTTATTATTAAGCTCAGGCATAGGTTCAGGCCTCAGAGAAAACTTGAACAATTATGAGGATAATGACAAGGCTTCTTATAGGAAAAATTACATCAAAGTGTTAGAGAAATAATTCATTTACATATTGCAATCTTGTATATTCCTCTTAGGTCAAAAAGTTAAAGAGAAGATAGATCCATAATCCTTTGCTTCCTTTAATGTTGTAAAAGTTGAATACATTTAGCTAAATGGAGTCATAATCTTCATACATCCCATAAGGAAACAAACTTCATTGAGCAAACACTCTGCAGGTAAACTAAGTCAGATTACAGATTAAACTACATTTAGAGGATTCACAAATAGATTGAGGAGAAGGAGAATTTACATGTTGCCAAGGAGTCAGAGACAGTTGAGATTGTTCCTCCAGCTTTATATCTAAGGAATGCTTTAAGGCTTTTTCATATCCCATGAGATGGGTTTTAGTAAGGTGAGGTTAATATTGATCAAAGGATGCCAGAGGAATAAGAAGAAATAAAAAATTTCTATTACACTAGCAATGCTATGGGGACCCATTGCCCCATGGGAAATGGCCAGAGGTCCAACCGCATCAGCCTCATTTTCTTTTCTAAAATTATCTTTCCAAGTCAACTCACGTCTTTTTCAGTGACTTTTCTGGTCATTCTGTTTGCTGGTAATACTAGCCTGGGAATCTTAGATTCTTAAAATTAGAAAGCTTAAAATCATCTTTAGACCTTATAAGTAATGTAAAATGAGAAAACTGAGGCTCACAAAAGGTAAATAGTTTATTCTGAGTCACATAACTAGTTTGTGATAGAATTAGAACTGAAACCTAACCAGTCACCCTCTCTTCTTCCTTCCTTCTAGAGGAAGATGGGCATATAACCAGAAACAATGATTGTTTATGAAAAAATATATGTGTGCTTGTGTATGTTTGTGTATATGTATATACATGTAATTTCTTCCATATATACATGGAATAATAAATGTAATTTCTTGAGGAGCAACATAACTGAACAATTGATTTATTGGATATCCACTATGAGCAAACACTGTTCTAGCTACTAGTGGAGATAGAAGATTGCAAAAGGGTCCGTGTTCTTATGAAATTTATAGTCTAGTAGACTGAGTTATAATAAAGTTGGGTCTTATTGATGTGGGTGTTTCCTTCCTTGATGCAGATTAGGGTTCATCTACACTCTTGTACCCTGTTTGTGTTATCCTATATATTCTCCACAGAGAATGTGTTCAGTGCATTGAAGGTCTTCTTCTGGGTGTTTTTTCTTTCACAGGCACTGGTATAACATAGCCTTTATTCCACATTCTAGTGACATTCCTCAGCTGTTTCCTTCTCTGGTCACTTGTTCTGTGTAGAAAAGTAAAACAGAGATCTTTTTAGGCTATTCTGGCTAATCCATTCATATTTTCACCTACTGTTTGTGCTGTCATGATTTCTGTTTTGTTATTTGGTAATTTTTTAATAACCAGGTGACACAGTGGATAAATCATTAGGAACACCTGAGTTTGAATCCTACATCAGGCACTTATTTAGCTGTGTGACCCTGCCTGGCACTTAACTGTGTGCCTCAGTTTCTTCTTTGGTAAAATGGGGATAATAATAGCATCAGCTTCACAGAGTTGTTACGAGGATCAAATGATTTAATTTGCCAAGCACTCTGCAAACCATATGGTGCTAAATAACTGCTAGCTAGTAACAATAAAAATAAATGATAATATCTTCTGGAAGTTGTCTTAAAACAAATTAATCTCTCACAATAACAATCTTGATAGTTGTGATTTCTGTGTATCCCTAAATATGCACCCCTATTCAAACATAGGTATTTGTTTTCACAGTACGTTGAGTCCAATTTCTTGATTATGGCAAAAATAATGATTGAATTTGAAATAACTAAGAAAATAGAAATCACATAGAGATAAAGTTGCCATTTCAAGTTTTGTAACTCATCACTAGTATACCTGCTCCCCAACAAGACAAAACAAAACCCAACTCTATTGCATTGGTATCTGATTTTCTTTTTAGTTTCTTTATTGAACTATGTACACATTCTTTCTGATAAGAGACATATAAAAAGTCAGAGTGAAAAATTAGTTTAAGGGCTACATCTGAGTCGTATTTAGTCTGTTATACATGTATGCACATTGTGGGTAGAACTGAGCTTGGGTACCACCCCAAAGTATGGCTTCTACTCTCGTAGGTTCTAAGATATGTTGTGGTAGCTACTCCTGAAAACAATTGCCCTCATCTGAGCACAGGGTGAGCTAAGTAATCCAATAGTTAATTAACTCTTTTTAAAACAAAGACATTTGCTTGAAGATGGCATAGACCTAGAGTGTACTCTAGTATTTTAGAGTATGGTGATAGTGAAAAATAGATGTAGGGAATACACATGGACAAAGCAACTCACAGCTCTGGAACTACAGGTTCCAGGGCTTGGAGGTCCTTTCTTTCCTGTGTAGGTCTCACAAAGTTCCCCTTTGGGTGCAGTAACTCTGTGGTATACCACAAATGTGGTATGTCTTGCTCAGCTGAACTTTCAAGGTCAGTTCCTTTCTGTAGCTTGACTCTTAACTGCCACCCCGGCTCTCTTTTGAGTTCATAGTTTTCTTTTTCCAGAACGTCCTACTCTTCCAAGCTGTTTTCATTCTTGAGTGACTGCTTTTTTGTATTCATATCTGTCTGAATTATGTACTTCAAATCCTTCACCTGGGCCACTTCTCTTTTTTTTGGGGGGGGGAACGGTGAGGCAATTGGGGTTAAGTGACTTGCCCAGGGTCATACAGCTAGTAAGTGTCGTGTGTTTGAGGTCAGATTTAAATTCAGGCCCTCCTGACTCCAGGGCCTCTGCCCTATCCACTGTACCACCTAGCTGTCCCTTGAATAGACAGAATTTGAACTGTTAGGCTGATAGCTATATTCTTTCAGAAAGAGCCAGTGACACCCTAGGACAGGCAAACTCCTTCTCAGTTTATTACCTTAAGGTTTCAGCTTTGAGGCTTGTTACATCCCAGTTAGGAAACAGGAGGGCAGCTTATCCTTTCCTTTCCACGAATCTTCCTAAGATAGGGCTGGAGCAACTTGGTGGGAGATCTCACTCCAACTTATGGTGACTGTCTTGTATGTTTCCCAAATCTTCATTTCTATAGGCTAGGCTATAACTAGGCAATGGTTATTTGTTGAATAATCATAAAATAGCTGGGAGTGCAGAGTTCTCCAGTTTTTTAAAATTCCAAGTCTCTCATGTTATTCCATGCAAATGAGTGGATGGGGGTCAGGGTGGGGGAAGATAATGCCCTGGAATCAAGTTCATTGTTCCTGCTGGCTGCTTAACTGATCACCTGCTCTTTTGATGTATACATAAAGTACTGAAAGCCTCACATCTTTTACAGGATACAAACCTCAAAATTTCATATCCTTTGTAAAGGGCAAAATGATCTTAATGAAATGTAAAAAGGACTCACCCTGTAAAAGATGCTAATACAGACTGAATGGAAGGAGCCATTATGTCTCATTGTCTCTGTCACTTGCTCCTTCATTCAGTAAACCCACCAATCCCTATTCTCAAGGAACTTAACCTTCTGACAGGAAATTTAACTGATTCAACACAAAGAAAGTTTGTGTTAGTAAACTTTCCAAACAGAAGCTGATTTCTCCATGATTATATCATTGGTCTTTTAAAGGAGGAACTAGAAGATTTACATTGATTTTGATTGCATATCAATGGTACCACTAGCTGAAGACCTTAGGTATTGAACTAAGAAACATTGCTACATTTTTGTGTTTTAAGAAGTTTTGTGTTGTACCTAGTAGTACACTCTTATAGTATTGAGAATTTATGTGGCTTTATGTTCACTCATACACACAAGTGCACATTCTCCATATGCTAGGTGCCTTATACACTCCATGTTCTAGGTACCTTAGGAATATTCCCAGGACTTAGATCTCCCAAGTGATAGATGGGATGTGCTCTGCTTTGGTAGGGAGAATTACCAACACTAAAGAAATCACAGACCCTTCCCATGTGGCCAAATATTTTCACATAAGTTTTTCAACCTTGATTTCTATAGCTGCCAAAATGGTAGCAGGCACATCAAGCCTCTTCCTTGTCCAGAGGATCAATGGCATCTTTATATAAGGTAGAGAGACTCCCTAGGAAATTGTTAAGCTTCAATTCTGAGTGATTCCTGCCTGAACCTTGAACAATTATGTTGCACTCATTCTGTTTCTGTCAAGCAAGATTCTGCCATCAGGTTAACAAAGGCAGCTAACTGACTTCACTTAGAAGACATAGTGAAAATTGATACTTTATAAATTGGATGGAATGGTGTAATAGCCATGTCCTCTGACAGAAGGGCACAACATGCCAAGACTCACTCTCTTTAAATAGTCAGCTCCAGCTTGTATCAATTACAATCTAACACAGTAGTAGATACTGGAGTCATAGTGCCTTCCTCTTGCCCTCACTTCTACTTGTTGGTTCCTACATGTTATCTGTTTACTGATGATCATCCATTGGTATATACAGGTAGGAAGAGGGGTGTGGGAACTGGTACAACTGGTGAGTTAGCTCAAAAAAGGCTTGGAGTCTCAGGTGAAAAAATGATCAGGTTTTGGTAATTATGTTGGATTTCATAGTTCTTAAGATTTCAGTTGTGTGGTTTGACTGAGATTCTGTTAGCTGTGACTTCTTGTGGTCATCCTTCAGTATATATTCTCCCAAGTTTGTTGGGAGATTTTATATTCTAGTTTATCCTCCCTATTTCCCATGTGATACTCAGTGATCAAAGTCCAAGATCATTTTTTGCCAATTTCTCAAATGAATACTTGAATCTCCAGATTGTTGTCTCTCCCTACCCTTCTACCCCCTTTAAATTTGGCAGATTTTACCATGTAAAGTTTTTTTTAATCCTATGATAATGATTTTACAAAAATATGTCCTGGGATGGAAAGGCGGGATATAGGACAAAGTTATGGCAACAGGGATTATTTGATTAAGTTAGGTATGTTCTTGTCTACTTTCTTCCTTTTATTATTTTATTATTTTTTATTGCTCAAAGGACAGATTGAAGCTGATGTGCTTTTACTCTGTCTTTCTTAAGGTTCGTGGAAGTCTGGTGAGGTGCCTGGATGCTAGGGAGGTGCAGACATAATGATGATGGTGGTTGTCATTATTATTATTTGAAATACTCCAGCTATGTTATAACTTCTATGTTTATGAAAGTACTTAAATGACTTCTACAGAAGAAAAATATTTAGTGGCTCCTATGAAATCATAGATTGCTATTTGAATTGGTCTAATCAGATTGCTCTGGTTTCTTTCTGACGGCACAAAGTCTTTGTTGTCAGTGATACAATTCACTTGGCATTTTGTGGTGGACCTCTGTCTCTAAGGCACTTAGCATGTAATAGTGTACGGTATAGGTGTCTCTGTGTCTGGCCTGTGTACTCAACTGTAGGCTTCATGCGGGCAGAGAGCACGTCTTTTCATTCTTGTATCCATCTCTATCAGTGCATAGGGTACATATTTGATCTTTGCTAAATGAAAGAATTGACTCAAGTTAGTGGAATAGAAGGGGCAGCAAAGTGATGTAGTGGATAGAGCACCAGACTTGGAGCCAGGAAGATCTGAGTTCATATCCAGCACCAGACACTTATTAGCTGTGCTACCCTAGGCAAACCACTTAACCCCTATTTGCCTCATTTCCTCATCTATAAAATGAGGATACACTGGAGAAGGAAATGGCAAACCACTGTACAATCTTTACCAAGAAAACCTCACAGACAAAAGCTCACGGTGTCACACAGATTCAGACATGACTGAACAATAACTAAAACAGAAAAGCAGCAATTGATTTCCTTTTGAAGAGAGTTCTGGAAGCCCCTCTCTGCTTGTGATCTTTTTCCATACCCTACACCTACATCATTCCATTAAAAAACAAAAACCATTTCCCAACTAAGGAACTGGATTGAGAGACTTACTGCTATTGCTTCTGCACCATTTAGATCTCAGTGACAGATTTTCTCTTGTTTAGTGTTCTTTAACAAGCCTGATAAGCTATTTCAGAACATATATTAGACAGCTGTACTCTTGGAGGGTCAGCCTTACTTATTATTTATGGGATAAATTTTTTGTAAATTGTGCCATAGGACATGACCCTGTATATGGTTCAATTTATTTTCATCAGTAACTAGAGTGAATAGAGTGGTAGATTAGAGAGCATGATACTTAAATTTATACAGTTAAATGGTATAGTCGATGGGAGCACTGACTTTGGAGTCAGGAAGATCTGAGTTCAAATCTTGCCTCATGTATTTACTAGCATTGTGAACCTAGGAAAGCCATTAAACAAAAACAAAAAAAAAACCCTCTGTCTGCCTCAGTTTAATGAGGATAATAATAGCACCTACCTCCCAGGGTAGTGATGAAAATGAAGTGAGATAATCTGGTAAATGCTTTGTAAATCTTAAAAATATATATCTTTATATAGCTATTGGCTATTTACTGTTGTCACTAAGTCATGAGGAAAGTCTTGAATGATGGGGTTAGAATTCAGATTGACCTTGAAAAAAATAAAAATAAACCTGATGGAGATAAATTGGGTAGCAACAAGTAAAGGATGAAAAATAAACTATGTAATCTGAAATGAGGCCTTTTCTGTTCAAGTCCAACAGGAAAGAAAAACATCCTCACTATGAGAATGCAAAGAAGTATCTCTCTCCCCTTTTTTTCTTTAAAAGTAAATACAACCCTGATTCATTTACAATAATATAAAATGTAGGAACTTTCAGATAATATTTCTAAAACACTTGGCCACTGGTCTGTGCAATCCTAAGCAAGTCACTTAACCTCTATCTGCCTCAGGTTCCTCGTCTGTAAAATGGGGATAATACTAACACCTCCCTCCCAGTGTTGCTGTGAAGATAAAATGAATGAATGTTTGTAAAGCACTTTGTAAATCCTGGCTATTATTACTATTATTATTATTTTTATTCGGGCTCCCATTAGAGATATATAGGATCATCTAATCCAATCCTTTTTTCTCACAGATGAGGAAACTAAGGCCCAGGGAAGCGAAATGACTTTATCCAACATCACCCAGTTAGTAAGCGACAGCTTTTAGAGAAAATAGAAGAGTCTAAAAGAAAAAGGCTAGATTTCTTAATATGTTAGCATTGAAAAATAGGGTATTTGGGGATAGGCTAAAGTTATAATATATTTAGGCTAATCAAGGGAATGCTAAGACATAATTAAGTTGATGGTCTTTCAACCCCAGAAATAGTTCAGTTCAGCATTTATTAAGCTCCTGATGTATGCTGGGTTTGACATTTAGTAAGAAAATAACATGATTCCTGTCTTGAAGAAGCAGTTCAGTCATTTTCAGTCATATCTGACTCTTTGTGATCTCATTTGGAGTTTTCTTCATAGAGATTCTAGAGTCATTTGCCATTTTCTTCTCCAGCCCATTTAAAGCGATGAGGAAACTGAGGCAAATAGGGTTAAGTGACTTGCCCAGGGTCACATAGCTAGTAAATGTCTGAGGCCAGATTTGAACTCAGGAAGATGGGTCTCCCTGACTCCAGTCCTGTCGCTCTATCTACTGCACAACCTAGCAGAACTGAAGAAGTCTAATTTTATAACCATGTATCCACAGGGAAACACAGTATAATATGGTTTATAGTGTGATATGATAGGGGAAAAAGTGAAACATTCTGTCTTCTACGAAATTTTGAGAAGGCATGGAATGCTTATTTTTTTTAAGTTTTGATATATTTTGTTTTGATACAAGAGTCATTTAAGGCTTATAGATTTAGAGGTAGAAGGGACCTCATAGATTGTCTTGTCTAACTCTTTCATTTCATGGACATTGGAAACTGAGGTCCTGCAAGGATGTGACTACTTACAGTGTAACATAAACAATGGCAGAGTTGGGATTTGAACCTAGTTCCTATGACTTTAAATCTAGAATACTTTCTATGGTAACACACTGACTCCCCTCCAAGCACTGAAATAAATTCCTCTATAAAACATATTCCCAAAACTATGAATTTATCAAGTGACAATAAGGTAATGCAGTGGAGAGAGGTATATTGGACTTGGAGGCTTGAATTCAAGTCCTATCCCAGATGTTTACTAGTTGTTTGACTTTGGGCAAAGAATAACTTAATTTATCTTAACCTCAGTTTTCTCATCTGTAAAATGGGGATAATAATAGCACCTACTTCCCAGGATTGTTGTCTAGACCAAATGAGATAGCATATGTAAAGTACTCTGCAAATGTTAAAGCTCTCTCCAATTGTTATTTTCCAGTTGTTAACAGAAAAGAGGGATGTATGTTTTAACTTTGACAATATAATAGTAACATTTACTTTTATTTGACCAGAATCTTGTTTCAGAGAAACAGTTTTAGCTGTTGTGCTGAGGGAAAGACTTAACATGTTGAAAATGGCAATTCTTCATTATAGGAAGAACAGCGAGAAAGACTTAAATTGCAATTAAAGGAGGTGTAGAGGAATTGTAAGGAACTCTGTGACTTTAAGGATTCTGGGGCTCTCAGTTGGGGCCTATAGAATCTTGTTCCATGTAGGGTAAGGGAGAGGAAAGACATTAGCCAGCATGAAGAGCACTGAACTTGGCAATGGACCTGAGTTTGAATACTGGCTTTGTCACTTACTGCTTTTGTGACCTTGGGTTAACATCTTTGGGCTTCAGTTTTCTGTAGAATGAAGATGTTGGACTAGCTGTCTTCTAAAATCTTTTGAAGCTCTAGATCTATGATTCTGTGGTGTTAGATGTAGAAGTCATCAGAAAGGATATATTGACAAACCACAGGGCACTTTGGAGTACTTAATTTCTCCCAAGAAAGGCATTAAGGTTCAGATGTACTTAATTTTTTATGGTCATAATTAAGTGGAGGACCATGCTCTTTTAATGAAGACAATGTTATAAGTAATGGTTAACCTAGAAATTGAAACTGTAAGAAAAACAACTTGCTACCTATTTTACTTATTTTTGTAGTATTATAGTATTCTTGGTACTATACAGAACTATAGTACTTGGTACCAGATAGTACTGGGGCAGCTAGTTGGCTCAGTGGCTAGAGCATTGGGCTTGGAATCTGGAAGACTCATCTTCTTGAGTTCAAATACAGTCTCAGACACTAACTCTGTGACTCTAGGCAAGTCACTTAACCCTATTTGCCTCAGTTTCCTCATCTGTAAAATGAGCTAGAGAAGGAAATGGCAAACCCCAAATGAGATCATGGAGAGTCAGATATTATTAAACAATACCACTATATGGTATATTCTAAAGCATCTTATATTATTCTTATAGGGGAATCTTATAGTAACATTAACTCCAATCCTCCTTTTGGTTTTTGCTTTAGAGAAATTACTGGGTGTCCTCCATCTTTGATCTACAATGAGTGCCAAATCTGCAATCAGCAAAGAAATTTTTGCACCTCTTGATGAGCGGATGCTGGGAGCTGTCCAAGTCAAGCGGAGGACCAAGAAAAAGATTCCTTTCCTAGCAACCGGCGGTCAAGGCGAATATCTAACCTACATCTGCCTGTCAGGTAAGAAGGAAAAAAAAGATCCTAACTGAAACAACTTTACACTTAAAAAGTGATTAATTCTTAGTGATACAGAGCCTAACTGTTCAATCTCTATATAATTCAGGTCCTTTGTCTCCCCAGTTTCCTGCTTCTATACCTTTATTTGGCCTTGTTTCTATAGCGGCAATGAGAGATGATGAATTTTGAGTTAGGAAATTTGGCTAAGGGTTTTTAGGTGAGTTTGAGGATTAATGCATCCATATGTTACTTTTTGTTCAGTTCTGCAGATAATGGAGATTTTACTAGCCTTTCTTTTTTCACTTACTTTATAATTATTTCTGGTTATCTGGATGGATTGTGCTTTGCTGGTGGTGTGAGATGCAGCAAGTTTCATTTGTATAACTGGTGCAGATAAGCAATGATGGGTGATGTCACAAGATGAATCCTGGCACCTTTTGGAATGTGAGAATGTCGACAAGTCTCTCAGTTCATTGCTTTGTCTGATAGCAGGTGACTTGTCAGCTAGATGCATCTCTTTTATTAAGCTCCCTTTGAGCACTGTTTTCTTTTTCTGATTGAGACTAGGAAGCATTGCTGCAGGATTCATTCTGGACTCATAACTCTGATTTTTCTGATAAAAATAAGAATGAGACTTCCCATAGGATTATAGGAATTTCTAATCTGGTCCCTTGGGCATATGGAAACACCACACTTCAGACTGTTGCTTTGGACAGGGTGAGAGATAAATTGAGCTATACCTTCAAAAAATAATCCTTTTTCTCATTCTTTCTGTTCTGTGGGAATGATTTCTTTCCCTTTTCTCTTTTGAATCTTTCTCTGTTTTTTTTTTCCTTTTGGTCAATATGTTAGACATAAAAATTTAATTGGAATATAACTCAGGGAGGTGATAATTTTTCTTAGAATCATGATTGCACAAGTGTGACTGTATTTAGTCTGAAAAAGTGTTTTAAGCTTAGCCTGACTCAGGCCAGTCTGGTAGTTTAAGTTTGAGATTGGAGCAAAATGAGGCACAGGTAAAATATCTAAGGTAAGATAGAGATTTTCCTAGCCATAGCTGAGAAAGTATAATCAGCAAGGTTATAGCATTGATCCAGGTTGGCATAGCTTCCTTCTTCCTCTGTTGGCCTGCTGGTCAGAAACTTTGGGGAGAAGCTGCTGACTCCTTGTCCTTGGGTACCAGGAAGCTACATCAGTGCCTTAAACATTACTTCCCTGAACCAGTTAGATCTTAACGGTGGTGTCATTACCTACACAGCAGATACTGTTCCTACCACAAAAGAGAATATAAGGTTGAGATGTTAGTGGAAATTTAGAGATCATCAAATGAGGAAACTGAAACTCCAAATGGTGAAGTGACAAAGTGTTTTGTTTTGGTAATAGTAAAATAATAGAGGTAAATGATGGGCAGCTATGTGATTTGGTGAATAGAGCACTGGATTCAGTAAGACTTGAATTCAAATGCGGCCTTAGACACTTACTAGCTGTGTGACCTTGGCCAAGTCACTTAACCCATGTGTGCCTTAATCTACTGGAGAAGGAAATGGCAAACCCCTCCATTATCTCTGCCAAGAAAATCCCATGGACAGTATGGTCCACTGGGTCATGGTGAGCTGGACATGGCTGAACAACAACAACAACAAAGATAAAGGATGCCCAGCAATGCCAAGAAACGAAAGGACTAGAATGAGCAGCTTTGTGTTCTATTATCAGTTAGATAACTTTTGAGGCTTCTACCAATTTTCAGATTCTGTGACTCTATCACTTGCCCAAGGCCACACAGGTAGTAAGTTTCAGAGTCATAATTTGAAATGAGGTCATCTTATTCTAAATTAGGTGTTCTTTCTACTGTACTGAACTTCCTTAGAAACATAGCCCTCTGCTAGAGTTGTTGGGTTTTTTTTAATGGATTTTTAAGCTTTTGTTGTAGAAAATAAAAATGAGACTGCTGATTGTCAGACCATATGTACCTTCTTTACAAATACTAGATAATAATATTCATATTTTTGCATAATGCTTTGCAGTTTCAAAGCACATATGTGAATATTCTTATTTAAGGTTTTGTAGGGTACCATCCCCATCTTATAGATGAAGAATCAGAATGCCCTGGAGATTGAGTTATAACTGCTAATATAATGTTGTGTGATTAGTAGACATTTGGGTACCAACAAGGTAAAAGTCATAGAGGCAGCTTGGTGTAGTGGCTAGAGAGCTGGCCTTGGAATTGAGAAGATCTGGGTTCAAGTCTTGCTTTTGCTTTATGTTGTTGTGGGCAAATCACTTAGTTTCTCAGTGCCCCTGGAAACTATAAAACTATAAGGCACGGAGTTGTTGCTGGGCGGTATCAGTGGAGAGAATTTCTCTATTGTCAGTAAAATCCTAGGCCTAGAGGCTCTCTCACCAATCATGCCTCTCTACTTCCCACACTAAAAAAAAAAAAGTGGGGGTTTAATGACAGAAGATACTAGGCATGCATCCTAAGGAGCTCATTGATTAAGAAGAGAGTCCTCACATACACCAACATATTGAAAGCAACACTTTTTGTGTTAGCAAAGAACTGGAAACACAGTGAATGCCAATTGATCAGGCATTCACAAATGGTGATATACCAATGTAATGGAATGTCTTACTGTGCTGTAAGAAATGAAGAATATGAATACAGAGAAGCATGAAAAGATTTCTATGAATTGATGCAAATTGATGTAAGTAGAACCAATAAAGCAATATACACAATGATCACAATGATGTAAATGGAAAGAAGAGCCACCACAAAACCATCTTTTAAAATATTGCAAAATTACAGGGAACAAATAGGGCCCCAAAGAAGAAATGTGAAAAGTCACCCCCTTTACCAGACTTCTTAGCTGAGGCGCAGGGTTATATGGGTTTGGAACAATCCATATATTTTCAGATTTTTTTCAATATATAGATTGGCTTTGTCTATATTTTTTCTTGTCCTCTTTTAATTTTTTAAAAAATAAATTCTATATCTTACGGGATGGCTTTCTGAGGAGGAAGAATGAGGAGAGATATAGTGTGAAATATAAATGATGTAAAAACAAAATAAATTAAAAACATTTTAAATGTACCTTTCTAGGAATAGTATCATAAGACTTTATTGTTAGGGAGAACAGAGCCTTGAAAATGTTTGTATTTTCTTTAGTTAGGGGTTCCTTGTGTTGATAATGAAAACATTTCATCAAGTTGAAAAACAATTTGATTTATTGCTGAGTTGAGTCTGAGACTGTGGGATTTTGCCAAGACTGGACCACGGAGATAAAAAGATTCTTATGTCTGGTCATTTTGCTCATATCCTACTTTGTAGGTGTCTTTTTTTTTTCCACCTTAGGAGGCAATGGTAAGGGAAAGGTGACCTTTTAGTCCAAAAGCTAACAGTTCTTCACTGGGTATATATAACTGAACAGTTTTGCTTGGATTTTGGCTATTCATTATTGCGTGCCTATTTCTGTCTTGTCCTGTGCAGGAGTGATAGGGAGATTCTGACAACCTAATCTCTGTGAGATAGCGTAACCATTGCCTCTGCAATGGAGGATAATGACCTGGGAAAAAGAAAAGCTAGGCTATAGGAGGGCTGGGTATCTGTTACAAATACCCATCAGCTTCAAGCTTCAAGTCTCAAACTCTGAGCTGTGCTTTTCCACTGCCTTCTGATTAAGGAAGATCCTTTGTTCTCACTAGCTCTTGCCACTTGACTGTTTTAAGTTGTGTAAGTATAGATTGTTGAAATAGATCTGACATTTAGGCAGATAGCATAACTGAAGGGGAGGAGGGGGAGCTGGGTGAGATTGACACCCAAGTCTTTCCAATTCTGATTTATTTTTTAATTGAGAAGGAAGAATAAGGAAGCATCATTCACAGTTTGCACTATTTTCACACTTTGAGTTCAACCAAGGAACTGGTAGCAGTTTTTGGAGCCCACCTGCTGCTTGAAGACATGTCAGTCTCATCCTTGATGATGTTTGCCAAAGCCAAAATTCAGTCTCTCCTCTCTTCTCATTCTGACTTACTGTGATTGTCTTTCTGTTCCAGAAGGGAAGATAGAAGTGGAGTAGCTTTATTTAAGAGGCTGGGAAGATTTGTGTGTTCTTTTTTCTGGTTGTGTGGGTTCCTCCCCCCACCCACCATTTTCTTTTTAAGCACAGATTTCCCTCGACTGATTCTACCTTTCCACCCCAAATCTTTGAATCAGACTGATGTTCTCTGTTTGGAATTGCCGAAGCAGCTGCCAAACAAAAGTTTGGTCTGAAATGAGACTGTCCCCTTCAGTCTCCTCTAGCCAATTTTGGGTGTGATGGCGAAGGTGACCAGTCTATTCCTGATGGAGTTGACTGAGAATCATCATTTCTTTTGAATCCATGGGAAATTATCATATTTAGAACTGGAAGAGACCTTACAGGTAACCTCATTGTGATTTGTCCGAGGTCACAGAGGTAGTCAGTAATATAATAAGTATTCAGGCTTTTCCAAATTCACTGAGGTTTTTTGTTTTTTGTTTTTTTTTTTAAACTGACTTCAGGGTAGCAATCTGAAAAGATTTTTGGCTACTTCTGCAGAGAGAGTACAAAGTTAAGGAGATTATTAAATTACATACATATTATATATTCCAAACATTTTTGTAGACATTTTTCCTCATATAAGTGTGTTATTTAGAGTTTTTTTTATTTAAGTAGTGCTTTATTTCTCTGTGTTTTTTAACCCTTTTCCATAGAACTCCTATCCTATGGAGTAGAAGTCTGTTATGACCATGATACTTACTAAATGTTGAAATGAGTTGCTTAGGCAAAAAAGGAATCAGGAACTCTCTCTCTCTCTCTCTCTCTCTCTCTCTCTCTCTCTCTCTCTCTCTCTCTCTCTCTCTCTCCTCTCTCTCTCTCTCTCTCTCTCTCTCTCTCTCTCTCTGTGTGTGTGTGTGTGTGTGTGTGTGTGTGTGTGTGTGTTAGTGTATAAGGGAGGTGGATTGGTCCTTTTTGGGATGGCTTAGATACATAATTTGGGATGAGGGAGGCATCGTGGTTTAGTAGAAAGAATGATCAATTTAGAGACAGAAGACCTGTCTATATCTGGTGACTACTTTGTGTCTTGGGTAAATCAATTAACCTCTCTGGTGGTTAATTTTCTCACTAAAAAAAATTAACTGTTTTCAGAGGTGTCAAACTCTGGACCTGCACAAGTGGTCCAAACCAGATTAAAGTCAATTAATCATTCAATCAATAAACATTTATTAAATGTATGCTATATGCTAGGCACTGTGTTAAGTAAGCACCGGGAGTATAGAAAAAGCCAAAGGAGCTTACAGTCTAATGCGGGAGACAGTATGCCAAAAAATACATACAAAGCAAACTATATACTGGATAAATAGAAAATAATTAAGAGGGAAGGCACTGGAATTAAGAAGGGTTATGGAAGGCTTTCTATAGAAGGTGGAATTTTGGTTGGGATTTAAAGGAAGCTAGAAGGTAGTAGTTGGAGAGGGGAGAGCGTTCTAGATATTGGAGACAACCAGAGAGAATGCCCAGAGTGGAGAGACAGAGATGGAGATGGAGAGTCTTGTTCCTGGAAGAGTACATGTATGGGAGTAATATTTCAGAAGACTGGAAAGGTAGGAGGGAGTAGGTTCTGAACGGCTTTGAATGCCAAACAGAGCATTTTATTTTTAATCATGGAGGCAATAGGGAGCCACTGGAGTGTATTGAGTAGGAGGTGATGTGATCAGATCTGTGCTTTAGGAAAATCACTTTAGTGGCCGAATGGAGAATGGATTAGAGTAGGGAGAGACGTGACCCACCAGCAGGCTATTGCAATAGTCAAGGTGTGAGGTGATGAGAGCCTGCACTACAATGGGGGCAATGTCAGAGGAGAGAAAGGAAATATGTGAGGGATGTTACAAGGGCATAATCTACAGGTCTTCGCAACAGCTTTGATATGGAGGAGTATGAGGTAATGAAGAATTCAAGATGACTTCTAAGTTGAGAACTTGAGAGTCTGGGAGGATGGTGTTGCTCTCTACAGTAGGAGGGAAGGTAGGAAGAGGAGAGGGAAGGTTTAGGGAGAAATATAATGAGTTCTGTTTTGGGCAGACACATTGAATTTAAGATGTCTACTAAGCATTCACCTGGAGACGTCTAAAAGGCAGTTAGAGATGCAAGATTAAAGGTCATCTGAGAGTTAGGGGCAAGATAGGTAGATCTGAGAATCATCAGCATAGAGATGGTAATTGAATTCTTGGGAGCTAATGAGATCACCAACTGCAGTAGTATAGAGGGAGAAGAGAAGAAGGCAGAGGACCAAACCTTAAGGGACACCCCGTGTGACTTGGAGGAGGCTCTAGCAAAGGAGATAAGGAAAATTAAAATGTAATTGGAAAATGTTTTTAAAAAATAAAAATACAATAAAACATAGGTAATGTTAATTTGGGGTTTTCTAAGTTATTATGTAGTTGGCAGGGCTCTGTTTCTATTTGAGTTTGACATCACTGGACTAGAAGATTCAGGTCCTTTCTAACTCTAAATCTATGATCTTCGTTGTGCTTGGAGGGCCAAGAAATTGAAAGAGATAGTGTAAGAACTCCATGTTTCTCCTTTCACTTTCAGATCTTAAGTTATATATAAACCATTGGATAAGAAGTAAGGGATGCGAGGCAGATTGTTAAGTGGTACCTAATAAATTATTTCAACAGTCCATTATTAATTCAGTTCAACCAAGATTTATTAAGCACCTATTATATGCAGGATTAAATTATAGTCCCTGCTGTCAGAGAGGTCTAAAGGTGGGAATAAAGCATTTAAACTGATGATAGTCTGAGGGGGGAGAGAGAAGCATAAATAGAAGGTATTAGGAAAGGTAGGTAATAAGAAAGTAGGAGACCTTTTGAACTGAACCTTGAAGAAGCTAAGGATTTTAAGATACAGAGGGGAGAAGGTAAGGCATTTTAGGTGTAGGGGACATCCTGTTCGCAGGTACAGAAGCTGGAGGATGAAGGCTGATTTTGGGCAGCAGCTAGCAGACCAGTTGACTGGAACACAGAATATAAGAAAGGGACAATTGGGAGTAGGAAGGTACTTTCCATGTTATCAAGTAAAGTCTCCTCATTTTACACATGAAGAAACTTAAGCCCAGAGAAGTTAAATGGTGTACCCAAAAAATGATGTGAAATGCCTGGAAATGAAGTCACATCGTAAAGTGCTTTCAGTGCTCAGCTGGAGAATTTGTATTTTATTGTACCAGCAATAAGGAGTCCCTGAAGATTTTTGATTGGATCGGGGAATGACAGGTGTGTGTGTGGGGGGGAAGACACGACCCTATGGTCAGGTTTTTACTATAGAAGTTTGTTTTTGTTTGTTTTTCGGGGCTGGGGGGCAGCTTTGTGGAGGATTGATTAGAGAAGGGAGATATTGCCAACAGGGGGAGCTTAGTGAGTAGAATTCAAGAGGTAGCATTATAAGAGGTGATGAACGGGGAAGACTGTTATGTGAGTGGAGAGAAGGAGGCAGATGTGGATGGATAAATGGAGAAGTAGAATCCAGCTTGCCAGCTGATTGCATTTGGGGAGGGAAAGAGAGGAATTAAAGATTAAACTAAACTTGTGAATCTGGGAGAGTTAGAAGGTTGGTGCTATCCTCAACAGAAATAAAGAAGTTTGGAGGAGTGGAGGAGATTCAGTGGGGGAAAGTTACTAAGTTCATTTTGAGGCATGTTGAATTTGTTGTGCTTAGAGGACCTCCATGGAGAGCCATCTAATGGGCAATTGGAAATGCAGGATTCAGGAGAAA
This sequence comes from Phascolarctos cinereus, assembly GCF_003287225.1. Lineage (NCBI taxonomy): Eukaryota > Metazoa > Chordata > Mammalia > Diprotodontia > Phascolarctidae > Phascolarctos > Phascolarctos cinereus. Next base: position 202,276,571 of record NW_027555736.1, read on the forward strand.
GATTAGAGATAGATATTTAGATATGTAAAGTGGTGAGTATTGAACCCTTGGAAGCCAGTGAAATTATCGAGACAAATATTGTTTGGACCTAAACAATCCTTATGTGCAAGGCTCTGTAATTGTTACTGTTGTAGTAGTAGTTATCTGAGCAGTATTAGGCATTACCCATCATTGTTATTTTGTGGGTATTCTTTTTTTTTCTTTTGGTTTTAACCAAATTCTTTTGGTTTAACACTTGTTTAATAAAATGTAAAGGAAGTTCTTGAATTTGTAACAGGGACTGGCGCATGCACTCTGGTGTCTCCCCATGTGGCAGAGGCTAAGGAGCCTCCTTTCAGGAGAACAATGATGAAATATAATGGAAGTGCTTTGGAGCAACCATGGAGTAGGATAAACATTCTGTAACTGGTTTCATTCTGCTAACTGTTCAATGAATGGTCTTCTCTTTGGCTGTAGTGACAGAAACAATTGCCAAATTAAGGCGCCTTCAGAAGTCCTTTAAGTTTGTCTCAGGCTATTAATTCTTTTCCGGTGCTCTCTCTTGGTTTGACTACTTCACTCAAAGGCATCTGGTGGGGGATGGTGCTATAAGGTGGAGAGGCCTTGGACCTTCTCCACTCTGAGGCTGCCACACCCAGGAAAATGGGTGTTCAGCCTTGAAAGAGGCTGGAGGCTCCAACCTTGTGAGTTTTGAAAACTCAGGAGAATAAGCCTCTGAAATGTAGGAGTAGGAGTCCATATTAGATTTTGCAGCCAGTGCATCATCAGAGCCACAAAGAGTAACAAGTGGCCTTTGAGGGGAACGTTTGGGGTCCTGCCCAGCAGTGTCTGAGACAAGGACTCATCTGACAAGGGTGCTGAATTTGGATATGAACTTGGCTAGACCAATGCTATTGAAGCTGAACTAAGTCTGAGCTCACTGTCCCCAAACATCAAGTTGGAATAGTGGGAAGTGGGCCCCTGACATGTTGGGAGAAAATGTCGTTTGTTGTTGTTATCATGTCTTTGAACTAAATATCTGGGCAGGAGGACCGAGTTCAAATCCGACCTCAGACACTTGACACTTACTAGTTGTGTGACCCTGGACAAGTCACTTAACCCCAATTGCCTCACCAAAAAGCAAATAAATACATAAATAAAACCTTTCAGTACATGATGACAAATTTATCAAATTCGTAGTCTTATCAAAGGCATCAGACCCCCTTCTAGACACGGAGTAAAGCTTAACCATGAGTACTGTTTTGGGGAAGCTAGGTTGCCCAGTGGTTAGAGCACCAGCCCTGGAATCAGGAAGACTGAGTTCAAATGTGACCTCAGACACTTGACACTAGCTGTGTGACCCTAGGCAAGACACTTAACCCCAATTGTCTCACCAAAAAAAAAAAAAAGAAATGAACTAAATATCCTTTTTTAAAAGCTAAGTGATTTTTAAATGGTTAAATGGAACTGGGGTACTAGTCACTGGCACACAACTGGTAGAGGTTCAAGTTGATGTTAAAGATACCCCAAGCCCCTCAGAGTACCCCCTACAAGTCTGTTGGGAAGATATAGCAGCCTGGCTTTGCAATAGTGGTCCAGAGATACTTGTTAGACGTTTTAAAAGTTAAAACTAATCTCGGCAATTAATGGTTTATTATTCTTTTTTAGCTAGAATCTATTGATAGACTCAAGTAAGATAGGATTAGCCTTGTCTTGAAGAAATTATGGATATTCCTCAACTGTAAAATGGAGAGAGTAATAGCACCCATCTTGTAGGATTGTTGTGGGGATCAAATGGAATGTTTGTAAAAAGCACTTAGAGCAGTACCTGGCACACTGTAGGTGCCATGGAAATGCCTATTACCTTCTCTTACCCCTTCCTTCTAGCATTGTTTAGTGCAAATAGTTCAGCAGATACTTAAATATTTGCCAAATGTAATTGAAGATGATATTTAAATTAAAGAGCTACTGTATACTTTATGAAGCTACTTGATCTTTTGTTTTTAATCTTTTAATTTGTTTACAAGGAAAAGCAGCAAATTCCTCTCTCCTGACTCTTCCCCCTCCCAAAAAAAAATTAGTCTCAAGGAAATTCCATGAAAAACCAGGTGACTTCTTGGACAGCAGATAAAACATTTAGGTCTACTGATTTTTTTTCTTTTATAAAGTGTTGAACCAGAGGCTCATTAGGAAGTTAACACCATAGCTTGTGATTGATAATATTCCATCCTGAATACATGTGAGTATACAACTGCTTTTAAAATATTTTTTTCTCATTCTTGGTTTTTTGTTTTTTGATTTTTTTTTTTTGGCTAGGCAATGGGGTTGAGTGACTTGCCCAGGGTCACACATCTAGTAAGTGTCATGTGTCTGATCTGAGGCTGGATTTGAACTCAAGTCCTCCTGATTCCAGGGCCAGTGCTCTATCCACTGTGCCACCTAGCTGTCTCCCCCCATTCTTGTTTTAAGTCAGTATGTGGTATGTAGGACTATACTTCCTGTCTTAATTTTCCTAAATAGAGATAAAGATCTTGCTGTTGCCCTCTCTAAAAAAGGAGAAGCTTATCTTTGTGTTGACCAAATTATTCCTGTATGTTTTATTGGAAAGCTCAAAGTTTGCCACTTCAAAGAAGTTTTAAATTAAGAAGTTTAACATCTTCCTCATCAAAGCACAGACATGACCTTGGGTTCCTGAAGACAATGCTATCAGAGGATAAGGTCTGACAAGTCCTGCCAAGGTGGAAAGTCTTTGACTGTCAAACTGGTGACGGGTTCCATATTTTTCATTTCAGAACCATCCTACTTAAGTTCAAAGATGTTCATCATCTGATTGACTTTGTGGTGATGAATCTTTAGGTCATAGCTACTCTTCCAAGAACATCTCCTAAGGCCTAGAGGGATTGTGACTTGCATTTAGTGGAGGTAAAAGCCGTACCAGTGAAATCACTTATCCCTGGTGTATTAATGTAGCATTTGGATTAGTTAGTGTTATGAGGTGCTGGGGGAGAAAAAAAAACTTTTAAAAGTAGTTATGATTACCCTTTGATGAAACTACGTATATATCTGGAGGGCTATAGGGAATAATACTATAGGTGGTACCTGGCAGTCATTCTGTGTTCACAATAATGATAATAATAATAATAATGACAACAATGGAAATAATTTGTGTAACTTTTGATAGCCTTCATTGAGCCCTCCACCTTTTATCAATGTCTTAAGGTAATAAAGTAGGAAATGTCTCCCCAGTTCCACTTTATATCCAAAAATAATATATTATTATGGAGAAGTTTCAAGGTAGTATTAGCAAACAAAATGGGGTGCCATGGAATTTTGTGGGGCCTTGGAGACATATTGAATTTGCTGTTAGCCATGTCAGGGCAATGAAATTTCATTGATAATGATCCAACCGAAGAAAGCAGTCATATTCAGTATTTCTGAATAAGGTTCAATTTAGTCTTAGGACACATGAATATCAGTGAGGAAATAAAGACTATAAAAGTATGCCACAATGTTCAAAGTTCGAGTTAGTGGAAAAACCCACAAATAGATAATCATTTGTGTATCATCTAAAGGTTTACAAAGCACATTTGATCCTCATAGCAGCTGCTAAGTGCTTCTTACAGATGAGGAAATTGAGAAAGACAGAGGTTAAATGATTTGCCGCAGGAAATAAGAACCTGCGGCAAGATTCGAAGTCAGGTTTCCCTGACTCTGGGCCCAGTTCTTTATGTACTGCACCATCTGCCACTATATAGGAAGTTGTTGCATGCACGTACATACTCACATACACATATTCACATTCGTATTTTATAGAAGAGGAAACTGAGGCAGAGAGGGTAGGTGATTTGCCCAGGATCACATAGGTAAGTGTCTCAGGCAGGATTGGAACTCCAGTCTTTTATTCATAGTGATATCTTGATGCTACAATGATACCTAGATAATTATAAGGTTTCTTGAATACTCTTAACTTACAGATGCAGAAACTGAGACACAAAGTGGTGCAATAATTTGCTCAGAGCCACGTAGGTAGTAACTAACAGTCAGAATATATATTTTGTAGGGTTAAGACTGGACCTGTGATTTCTTTGCTACAGGCAACTCATAGATGAGTTAACTTCCTCTACTACACAGAAGGTTGGTACCTTCTTTGTATCTTATGGTCCTAGAAAGTTCTACAGAGCTCAAAGACTTGCCCATGGTTGTATGTCTACTATGTGATTAGAGGGTAGTCTCAAACAAGTTTTCCTGGCTTTAAGACTGGCTGTCTCTCCACTAGACAACATTGTCTCTCAATTTGATGCCCTGGAATTTTGAGAACATTTGGTGAGATTCTTCGTGAATAGATTTTGAAACTGAGGTAATATAAACATTTATCATAACATGCCCAACAAATAGAGAATTTTAACTTGCTTTTTATCTGGCTATATAGCATAACACCCTTTGTCAACAATATTCAGATGGTATGGGGTGTGTGTGTGTGTGTGTGTGTGTGTGTGTGTGTGTGTGTGTGTGTAGGGAAGCACTGGGTCAATGAGTTGGCATACCCCAATTTGAATCCTAACTTCTACTTTATTGCCTATGAGTATTTGGTCAAGTCACAGCTTTTCTGAGACTAGATTACCTCATCTGTAAAATGGATTTTTTTGTTCTACTTAAGGATTCACTTGAATTAGATCATCTGTTAAGTCTGGCCTCTGATTACTAAAGAGAGGTAGGGGGAGAAGAGGAAAGAAAGAAAAACAGGAAAAATTAATACAGGATATCTGGAGGTTGAATAAAATACTCAAGTTAATAAATGTCCAGTAAATAAAGTCCATAAAATTTATCAATCTGTGCTCCTGACCCATAAACATGTAGGATTAATGAAATGAAATATTGTTTTGAAATCAATATCATTTTTGGTTCACTCAACTTGGATAGCCCCAACGATTAAGTGGCTCTTTCTAAAGCAGTTTCCCTATTAAAGCACAAGTAATACTGCCACATGATCAGGTGAAGTACTTTTTCAGTTTCCCATAAGGACTTTTAGGTAATCTTAAGAGATGCCTGTTTTTCAGAGGACACTTACATTAATTCTGAATGTTAAGTTATGAAAGTCTCAGCCAGCCAGAAGGAGGAAATTTATAATATCATTCACTTAGAGATAAGTGAAGTGATCCCATCCCATGAAGAGAAAGAGATAAAGCAGCAGCCAGAATTTTGAACAGAGCTTCACTAAGATGACTGGCAAATCAAGTATCTCTATCACATTTTTCTAAGTCAGGCCAGGAACATTTTCTTTCTATGGCAGGCTATGTTTGACAAGATGAGGTTTCTCTTTATTACTCCTGTGTTGATAGACACAAACAGGTGATCTAGTCTATGTCTCCCATATCTAATTTGTGACACATCTATTGATTATCTGCCATTTTTGTGTCCTGAATACATTGCAGGTTCGTGCATTTTATTCTGCCTATACCCCCTGTGGAGATAAGTGAACTTGGAATAAAATTTGTCAATAATCTAGAAGAATATGTCTTTAAGAAAAGGAAAAATAAAGTAGCATAATTATTTACTAATATTTTTAGGGTGACTTAAATTCAATTTCCTCATCTTTAAAATGAAGAGGTGAGACAAGGTGACCTCAATGCTTTTCAAATCTGATTCTTCATAGCTGGTAGAATGCAATAATATTAGGCTTATTAGGGCTTTGGAAAAAAATGAGTTCTAAGAAATATACACATACATTTGTGTGTGTGTGTGTGTGTGTGTGTGTGTGTGTGTGTGTGTGTGTAAGTATATTTCTCCATAGATTTTTCTATCTAATCTTAAGTTCTTCATACTGATGGAATTATAGGTTCCGACCAAATTGCGTATGTGTGTGTGTGTGTGTGTGTGTGTGTGTGTAAATGTAAGTATATTTCTCCACAGATTCTTCTATATAATCTTGAGTTCCTCATACTGATGGAATTATAGGTCCTGACCAAATTGTGTGTGTGTGTGTGTGTGTGTGTGTGTGTGTGTGTGTAAATGTAAGTATATTTCTCCACAGATTCTTCTATATAATCTTGAGTTCCTCATACTGATGGAATTATAGGTTATGACCAAATTTTTTTTTTGCCTGGGGTGGGGGTGGGAGGGGGAGGGGATGGTATAGCATATTGAGTGCCAGACTTGGAATCTAGAAGAATTGGACCCATATCCCTTACTAGCTGCAAAACCCTAGACAAGTCACGTATTGAGGTCTAAAGCCACTCCTCAAGACTTCCCTACCAAGTCAAAATTTGAAGTTGTTAGAGGAAATTACCGCATGGAGAATTCTCCACAATGAAGAAGTTACAGATCACAGCATCATAGAGCTATACTTGGAATGGACCTTAAAGACTGAAGAAGATGAAGAAATTGAGGGAGGTTGAGACTTGACCATTCAAGTAGTCATGGAGATAGTGCCAGAGGTTTGTAGGAAAAATGACATTATATTGTTTGGAAAAATTATTATGCTGTTTAAATCCAGCCTTCTGTGATTATCTGCTCCCGTGAGGTTGCCTGACCCCAGTAACTGTCTAGGAATGCTGGAGATGACTGTAAGTCATTTTGGGCTCCCCTAGGTCCTGGATCTATCCAATGCATTCTTGTTTGGGTTACCACACCCAGGACATGTGATGGGTCCACCCAAGCTTGTGTTTTGGGCTCCCTTGTGTTTTGGTCAAGTTGCCCTCTTGGCAAAATTGCTTGATTGTGTATAATGTCAATCTTCCAGATCCTGGAAGAGAGGGAGCCACACCTCCTTTCCAGCTTGCCTCTCCTCTACCAAATGACCTAATATATTCTTTCTAAAACTATTTCAGATTTTGGTGTTTCTTCTCACGAATGACAGATTTGAATCCCTGTCATTTGGCTTTAAATTCATCACTCTTTCCTCTGTACTACTATATGGCCTCATTCATACATGTGTGCAAGTGTGTATGTGTGTTTGTGTTTATGTGATAAAACACTGACTTGCTTTATAAATCAAGAGAGGTTATCAGAAGCATCCCCTGACTGTTGAGAGAAGCCCTGAGTTGGCAGACAAATGCCATTCATAAATAAAGCAGTACGTGCTGAACCACCAGGTACATATGGTTAGAGCACAACCAAACTTCAAATAGTTGTTCCGCCTCTCAGACACCCACATGGAACAGTGAAGTGGCACCCTATATTTGGCATAGGCATTATTCACGACCATGTTAAAGACAGCCTTTCCTTAAAAGTCTGTTGCTCAGCTCCTGCAGGTTTAAGTCTCTATTGATTTTGGCTGTGTTACACACCTAGTGGTGGCCGTTAAAAACAACAACAACAACAGAATAATGATGATAATAGTAGCTTGTATTTTACATAGGCCTTTGCAGGATTGTTTTGTTTGTTTGTTTGTTTTTTTGAGGCAGAGTTAAGTGACTTGCCCAGGGTCACACAACTAGTAAGTATCTGAGGCCAGATTTGAACTCATGTCTTCCTGACTTCAGGGCCAGTGCTCTATCCACTGCACTACCTAGCTGCCCCAGGCCTTTGCGGTTTGAGGCATTTTCATATGATTTCATTTGATCTGCACAACAATCCTGCAAGATAGGTAGTCAAAAATATTACTAGTATGTAGAGCTTAGGCACCTGAGTCAGGAGGGCCTGGCTGGGTTTGGGTGCGACCTCTCGCACATAGCTGGCTGTGTAACCTTAGGCACGTCACTTAATTTTTCAGTATCCCAGGCAACCTTCTGAGACTATAAGTTGCAGAACAGTAGCTTCATCTGCATGACTAGAAGAAATTACCACCTTTCTGAGCCTTAATTTCTTCATCTATAAAATGGGGGTGATTGCTCTTACACTACCTCCCTCACAGAGTTATCATGAAGAAAGCACTTTGTAACTTTAAAACTATGCAGATGTGAGCTATGATGGTCACAGAGAGGTAGTGTATCACAATGGGTAGAGAATTGGCCTCAGAGCCAAGAAAATCTTGTGTCTGTGTGATTGGTGTAAGTCATTTTACCCCTCATTCCTCCCAACAACTCTAAGGCTGTAAATTACAAAGCAGTTATAAATGGCATTGGTAGAGAGAGTTGAGAGCTCTTTATGCTGGTGAAGTCACAACTCCATCAAAAACAAAACAGAATAAAACAAAAAACCACAACAATCTTTACTTTACAGATGAGGGCATAATAACCATGTAGCACTCGGAGGTTTTGCAAAGCACTTCACATACACTGTCTCATGTGAGCCTGACCACCTCTGTGAGAAAGGTATTGCATGTATTGTTATTTCTATTTTTACAGATGAGGAAATTAAGGCCAGAGAGGTTTAAGCGATTTGCTGAATCAATCAAGAATTAGTTAGTAGGCTTATGCTGTACAGAAAGACAAAAGCAAAACTGTCCCTGATACTGAGGAGTTTGCATGCTAAAGAGGAAGACGTGTGTGTGTGTGTGTGTGTGTGTGTGTGTGTGTGTGTGTGTGTGTATATAGTTATAGTTATATTACAAAGCCAGTACATTGAGGGGGAAGCACTAGCTATTGGTAGAGATCAAGAAAGGCTTCATATAGCTCCATATGTCCAAAATGGAACTCATTCTTTTTCTTTCAAACCCTCCCCACCTCCTAACTTCCTTATTACTATAGAGGGATCACCATCTTCCTAGTCTCTCAGATTCCAAACTTGGGTTTCATTCTCAACTCCTATTTCTCACCTCCCCATATCCAATCTATTGCCAAGGACTATTGATTTAACTTTTGCAACATTTCTTGAGTATGACACCTTCTCTCCTCTGACATTGCCTCTACTCCCTCATCACCTCACCCCAGGACACCACCAGGGCAGGTTCAGACTGCCTCAGGTCTCTCCCCATTCCAGTCTATCTTCTTTATAACCACTAAAATGATTTTCCTAAAACACAGATCCTACCAAGTCAAGCCTCCCCCACACCCCCAATAAACTTCAGTGGCTACCTATCACCTCCAGGAGCAAATACAAAATGCTCTGCTTGGCATTCAAAGCCCTTCCTAACCCAGCCTCCTCCCACCTTTCCACTCTTCTTACGCCTTTCTCCCCAACAGGTGCTTTTTGATCTAGCAACACAGGCCTTCTGGCTGATCTACGAACAAAACACCCTATCTTTGAGCTCTGGGTATTTTCTCTGGCTGCCCCCCATAGAATGAGAATGTTTTCCCTCATCATTTCTGCTTCCTGGCTTCCTTTAAATCCCATCTAAAATCCCATCTTTTTACTGAAAACCTTTCCTGACCCCTTTTAATTATAATGTTTTCCAACTCTTAATTATTTTCTGTCTATAGCTTGTTTGTACATATTTGTTGTCTTCTCCATTAGATTATGAGTTCCTTGAGAGCAAGTGCTATCTTTTGCCTATTTTTGTATCCCCGAGGTTAGTACACTGCCTAGCACATAACAGGCACTTAATAAATGTTTATTGACTAACTAGACAATAGTGCTTAAGCTGAGTCTTAAAGCCCAGAATTTCAAGGTCACCCAGGAATGAATGCTAGGTCTGACTCCATGTTCATCTTCTCGATTCCACTGGGTTTTGGGAGGTTATGCTTTAAAATGTAACAAATGACATTGAGGAATAAAGGGGCCAGTTTATAGGCTTGAGAAGTTTCTGGGAAACTTGTGGATATCATCCATTTGATCAGGAACAGGAAGATTTTTGTGTATTTGTAGTTAATTGTGTGAGGAAAAAAAGGAAAACCAACTCCTTGAAAACTCTCAAGAGCTATATTAATGGTTATAAATCTTCTTTTGTAAAGGAGGATGTAAATGATTTTTTTATTTTCCTCCTCTGAAACTACCACTTCGTGGTAGTTGGATGGAAGGAGATTGGTAAGCCAAGAACTTTCTACTTCTTCCTCAAATAATTGTATCTTCCAAGGGCCCATCGTGTGTTGGGAAAATAGAACTTATTTTTTTTTTAAGTGACTCAGAGTAATCATAGAATAATCTGTACACTAGATGCTTGCTCTCACTTGTATGCCATGAGCCAGAATAGCTTTGCTTTAGGCTTTAGCCAGTAGAATGAGTTGTCTTTTCCATTCTTGTGTGTGTGTGTGTGTGTGTGTGTGTGTGTGTGTGTGTGTGCGCGCGCGTGCATGTGCTCCAGTACCAAAAAAAACAAACCAAAAACCAGATGGAAACAAGGGAAAACTCTTAGCACAGACCAAAGCCAAAACATTCCATTTAAAAATGAAAGTCCATCTGCCTCCCTTTCTCCTACCACACTGCCATCATAAGAGCATGAGCTAGCATCTGACTCACTTGGATTTGTCTTGATTAATTGTAAAGTCAGAACAAATGACATTTAGTGAAGCTGCAAACGAAGGCCTTGTCCTTTAGGAACAGGATAGCATACCTTGCAGCTTCCTCTGGCAGTGCAAACTGTATTCTAGGAGGATCTTCTGTATGTGCAAGATCATTATGATTAGCAGGGTACTTTTGTGCTCTGTTTTCCAGTTCTTAGAAGACCGTGCTTTTTGCTGATCCAAGATGCAAGTTATTTTTATTGTTGGCCCAGTTACTGGATACAGAGAACTTTTGGTATTCAGGCACCCACTGTCAATAGTAATGGCCAACTTGCCAATGACTTACAGTCTTGGCTGAGAGTTTTAAGTAATTTATCCAGGGAAAAATCAGGCAGACAATGTGTGTAAGAGTATAGGTCTTCTAGGCTCCAGGGCTTAGTCCCTCTGGTCTACTTCATGCTACCTGTCATATGGATATAGAATGTTGCTTGTTGACCTAATTTTCAGTAGTTCTATTCTTCAGCAAGCCACTTGTTCATTCAACAAACATTTGTTGATCACCTATTATGTATAGACACTATTCTCAGAATTGAGAAGGGAATAATCCTAAAGCATAGACCCCAGGCTCTACAACCTTATAATCATTTAGTTCCTTTATAGTTATCTGAATTTCCATTTAACCTCAGCCATATGCTGCCCTCAAATCATCTTCAGTCATTAAATGAGGTACATAATGCTTCTTCCTGTACATTTGAAAATTCACCTGCAGTTTCATTAAAAGCATACTAATAGGTGGGTCTATGACAGTCCATATTCTTTGGCAAAATGGCCAAATTGAAGAGTAAGCAAATCCTTGGTTCTAGTATCCCCCGCTTTCTGATGACAGTCATTAGGGCAGAATTTATAGGAACATAGATTTACAACTTGAAGGGACCCCAACCCTTTTCACTGTATAGATGAGGAACTGGGATCCAGAGAAGTTAGCAGAAGCCTATTACCAGTCTTGTCCATTTAAATCTTTGTGCTCATCACCATACTATTGCCTTCCCAAGCCCTAATAAGCCTAATATTATTGCATTGTACCCGCTATGAAGAATCAGATTGGAAATTCCTTGAAAGACCATTCCTCAACAATGTGCTTTTTTAAAAGCTATTATCAGAGCCAAGAAAATTTGGAACAAATTATGTCTAAGCCCACTTGAGAGAAATCTGTGTGAACCTAGGAACCTTGATCCCCAGTTTTTCTGCAATTTTTCAATAATACTATACATTATACACTGAGACATGTTATTCTATGTGATAACTTGACTTTGCTAAATTTTGATCTCTTGCGTGGGTCAAGTACCCAGCTTTCGACCCAGATCTTACTGATTCCAAGTCCAGGGCTCTTTGCAACAATCATCATCATCATCATCATCATCATCATCATCATCAAAATAATAATAATGATAACAACTAACATTTATATAGTACTTATTATGTGTCAAACACTGTACTAAGTACTTTTTATAATTATTATCTCACTTGATCCCTAAAACAACACTGGGAAGTAAGTGCTAATATGATTGCCATTTTATCAGTAAGGAAACTGAGATTAACAGAGGTTAAATGATATGCCCAGGAACACATAGCTAGTAAGTGTCTGAGATTAGATTTGAACTCAGGTTTTCCTGATTCCAGGTCTGGTGCTCTATCCATTGCAACACCTCGCTACCCTACATGCTGAAGAGAATGCTTTCATCCAGCTGCTGAAGAGAAATAGGGTACAAATTGGCATAAAAGAGCTAGACTGAGTCTTTATCAGGGTTTTTTTTACAGCATTAAAAACCAACTGGTTGAACTGGAGGTAGGAAATCAGTTGCAGGTTCAGAGATCTATGCCAACTGCTCATTACTGGATCAGGAGGCAAGGGTGAGGAACAGATGATTGTCTGTATGCTTCAAGCTGTCTCTCCAAAGCTTTGGCCTTTTTACAGCAGCATTGAGTATATTTTAACACTCCAACCACAGTCTAATTATGAAACATTGTCACTAACAAGCATTTATTTAGTGCTTAGTATGTGCCGGGCACTGTGATGCGGATACTTCTTTCTGAGCCTGTCATGCCAGTAAGGCCATGGATTTGGCCTTACTGCTTGCTTTAATACTCTTCCATCTTTTAACACTCCTCTTCCTTCATCAGCCAGCATCTTTGCATCGTTCTTTGGTTTCATCCTCATCCTCATGTTCAGAGCCCCCCATTATAGTGCTTCTCTCAGGCCTCCTCATCTTCTTCAAAGTGCCCTGTACTCCAAAATATTATCTACCCATCCTTCTGTCCCCCCAGCTTAAAATTTACATTCCTCTCAGTGAGTTTCTTAGAAAGAAAATATATTTAAAGTAATTCATAGTATGGTAGGGATGATTAATACGCTTAGCCTTCCTTGACACATAAGTACTTTAAGAAAGGAAATCAGAAATACAAGTAAATTATTGACCCAAATAAATCCTTAAGGAATGTGTGGGGAGGTATTTTTGAGCAAAGAGACCTTTTTGGGTCTCCATTGCTGCCACTCCTTCCATTCCCCAAACCACATTTAGGGTCAATGGCTTGGCACTCCTCTCCTAAAAGGATTCCAGCCATTGCTTTGTGTTTAAAGTTTTATGTGTATGTACTTCTGGTATGTAAGGGGGGCAATACTACTGTACATGTGGATTTTACACAGTGAAAACAGAAGGTGGGTCCTTGTTCCTGAAAAGTCAATGGAGTTTGATACCATACTTCCTTATTCCTAGTTCTACAAAGATCAGAAAGAAAAGGAACAATTCATATTGTTGGAAAAAAGTAAAGTATTCAGGAAATAGTATAAGGAAAAGTTGTTGTTTAGTTATTTCAGTCATGTCTGACTCTTTGTGACTTCATTTGGGGTTTTATTGGCAAAGATACTGGAGTCATTTGCCATTTTCTTCTCTGGCTCATTTTATAGATGAGGAAACTGAGGCAAACAGGGTTAAGTGACTTGCCCAAGGTCACACAGCTAGTAAGTGTCTGAGGCTAGATTTGAACTCAGGAAGATGAGTCTTCCTGATTCAGGCCTGGCATTGTTATCTACTGTATAGCTGAGTTCAAATCTGGCCTCAGACACTTACTAGCTGTGTGACCCTGAGCAAGTCACTTAACCCTGTTTGCCTCAGTTTCCTCATCTGTAAAATGAGCCAGAGAAGAAAATGGCAAATGACTCCAGTATCTTTGCCAAGAAATCCCCAAATGGGATCACAAAGCATAGGAAACAACAGAACCTACTGAGCAACAACGTTCTGATTCCAGGCCTAGCACTCTATCCACTGTGCCATCTAGCTGCCCTTAAGGAAAGGTTGGTATCTCATAAACGCTTGTCATCTTGCCTCAGTCGTTGTGATTAGCTCTATTTCCCTTTTCCTTTCCTTTCCCTTCCTTTTATTGTCTCCATAAAGACAACACATGCAATTTCCTCTCCAACCACATTATAAGCCACACTCATAATTTCATAGGAACTTTAAAACTCTGGCTCAGAGATGTGGATGGCAGAACTCTGACCAGACACATGGTGGCACTGGATACAGGCTACTTTGCCGAACCACCAGATTCTCAGTAGAGGACTCTCTGGAATGAATAGTCAGGTCCCCGCTAACGCATCCTACCATGGTTTATGCTTCACCAATTAAGTTCTTACTTTCTTTTACTTTTAATTTGATGCTTGGGCCTGGGGAAAATTACTCTTAGTGAAGCAAAGATGCTATGTAGATGGTCTTTTAATTCCCTTGGAATTCATCAAGTAACTCATAGGACCTATTTTATAAGAGGAAAATGCCTTATTTTCTCTGATTTATGTGTTGGCCATTAGAAGGCTGAAAATAACTAATTTCTAAATCCTTCCTTTGTGGCCAACAGTATAAAGCCATTATCTTAAATTTCTGGAGTACTTGAGTATTTCCACTAAGAAGCATCCATATTAAAGGACAGAATAAATGATCAATTAATGTGCTCTGAATATCCCAAAGCTTTCCCCCCAAATGCTCTTTTCTCACAGTAATCATTCACTTCCAAATCCATTTGACATTGTTTTTCCATCTTGCTTCTTGGAATATCTTTTCCCTGCCCCTACATTAATTGTTTTTTCTTTATGAAATAAAATTATTTTTCATCTATTTTGCACTTTTCTGGTCTTATTCAAGTTGTGGAACATCTGGCAGGCTGTCTTCTTACATTTAAACACTAGGTGCTGAAGGGGCGCTGCCCTGAAAGGCTGATGGGCATTTGTCAAGTGGATTAGAAATGTTCAAAATGTTGCATGTCTTGATTCCTTAAAGTCCAGAGTGTTGTTTTCACGAGAGCACTGAGAATGAAGGCTGGTCTCTGATTTCGTCATAGAGAATGATTCCGAGTCATTGCACACACCTCTGGATCTGAAGTTAGGCAGACCTGAATTCAAATCTAAGCTCAGATGCTTACTAGCTGTATGACCCTAAGCAAGTCACTTAACCTTTTCTTGCCTCAGTTTCTTCATCTCTAAGATGAGGGTGACAATGTCACCTACTTCCCAGAGTTTTTGTGAGGATAAAAATGAGATAACATTTGTAAAACACCTTGCTAACCTTTAAGCTATATAAATGGTATAAACAAACAAACAAACAGACAAATAAATAAATATATAATGAACATCCCTGACATTCACAATGATATTTAACTTGTACCCTAATCACTATCTTTGCTTCTGTAGGAAAAACAAGACAAAAATAAAAAACTCTGGACATGAAATAAGACCTTGGTTCCAGTCTATGCTCTGATTAGCTATATCATCTGGTACAAGCCTCTTAACTATCTACTCTCATGATTCCCATCCATGAAATGGGAATGATAGCACTTGTGCTATCCATCACACAAAGTTTCTGTTGACCACTGTCCTCTAGGAAACTCTTTCTTCTCTGGGTTTTCATGATATTACTCTCTCTTGGTTTTCCTCCCTTTTGACCACTCCTCAGTCTAGGACAGGGATTCTTCATCTGGAACTCATGTTTTGCTAAGGGGTCCAATGAATAGATTTCCAGAGATTGTGGGCTTGGATGGAAAAAAAATTATATATTTCTTTCAATATAATTGGTTTTCTCTGTAATCCTATGTATTTTATTTTATTCATTTAAAAATGTTATTCTGAGAAGTCCATAGGCTTCTCCAGACTTCCAAATGAGTCCATGACAGCAAACAAACAAACAAAAAAAGGATAAGAACTCCTTATTTTGGGAAAATACCATAGGAAAATACAAAGAAAAATGATGTTCTGAAAGCACAGAGATGACTATGTCACTCCCTTGCTTAAAAACCTACAGTGCCTTTTCGTTGCCTTTAGGCTTAAATACTTATTCTTCTTTTAGGCATTTAACTCTCTTTGTAATCTCCCTCCAGTGTCCAGCTTACTACTACTACTACTACTACTACCACTACCACCACCACCATCACCAGCACCACCACTACTACTACTAGCATTTATATAGTCCCCTACTATGTGCCAAGCATATGTATTATTTGAGGCAGCTAGGTGTCCCAGTGGATAGAGTGCTAGGCCTGGAGTTAGGAAGACTCATCTTCCTGAGTTCACATCTAGCCTCAGATACTTATTAACTGTGTGACCCTGAACAAGTCACTTAACCCTCTTTGCCTCAGTTTTTTATCTGTAAAAGGAGCTGGAGAGAGAAATGGCAAACTACTGCAGTATCTTTGCCAAGAAAATTCTAAATGGGGTTGGCCACAAAGAGTCAGACACAGCTGAAAAAATAAATCAAACCACAACAACTGCCCTATGGATGCCCTCTTTTCTCACTTCCAAATGTTAGAATCCCTAACTTCTTATCAAAACTCAGCTCAAGTGCTACTTCCCCCATGAGGCCTCCAACTACCAGCAACTCCTACTCATGTGTTCATGTATGTGTGTGCATATATATGTATGTATACGTATACACACATAATATATGTATATATGCATATCTGTATGTACACATATATTTATTTTTTATACATATGTGTGTGTATATATACATACATATATAATATATATATGTATGTATGTGTGTGTATATGTGTATATATATATATATATATATACATACATATATATGGAGTGAGAGAATTTTCTTATATGTGTGCACGTTATTACACATTATATGATTTCTTTGAGGCTAGGGATGAAGTCATTTTTTTTGTCTTTGTGGTCCCAGGGCCTAGCAGAATGCCTCCTAGCACTTAATAGTGAAAAGTATGTTGGATGTGTAGTCCAACTACCTGGTTTCACAATCTTTCTCTACCATTTATTAACTGTGTGACCTTGGGCAGGTCACTTAAACTCTCTGTGCGTGTTTCCTTATTTTTAAAAGGAGGGACTGGATTAGATGATCTTGAAACTTCCTTTCAATCTGTTATTCTTATAAAAAGCTTGTTGTTTGAAATGAGAAATTTATATATATATATATATATATATATGTATGTATACATACACACACATATATGTGTGTGTGTATATATATATATATAAAACACTTTGTAACCTATAATAATAAATATGAGGTTTTATCATCATAGCATAAATAATAAAAGTAACAATATTAAGATCCTGAAAAAATAATTGTTTACCATGGGCCAGTGTTCTTTGTTGTTTTATGTTTTTTTTCCTTAAATCAAGACAGTGAACATTAAAATGGCTTTTAATACAGTGTGCTTCCTGGCAGGTTAGGGTTAGGGTCCCTAAAATGTTTATACTTTTGCCTTACCTCACTGTAAAAGGTCACCAGTTCTCAAAGTGAGCAAGAAAGTGCATTCGTGATAAGTTTCATGCGCTGTAACGGCATAACTGATTTCCTTGTTTGCATAGGGAAATGCCTAGCCCTGTTCCCTGTTAGGGATAACTTCCTCAGGTTGTTTGATTGCTTTGGAAAGTAAAGCCTCCCAGTCTGGTGACATGAATATGACAGTACCATGCAGCTGCTTCAATCTGTATTTAAACTCCTTTCTTGATGTGAGCAGAGTTCTTCTGGAGTATTAATTCAGAAGGGTTCTCTTGCTAAGCCAATTTATGAAAGTGCCAAATTGCTAAGTGTTGCTAAGGCAACTTAACCCACTGTTAGTTAACTAATTGCATACTGTATATAAATTAGTTTGAATAAGTTACAACTCCAAAGAGTTGAGATTAGAAAATACCTTAAGGTTCACAAAGTGCTTTACTTCAGTTACTATTATCCCTATTTTCTTGGACTCACAGCTGGAAGGGACGTCAAAAGCATCTACTTCAAACCATTACATGCAAAGGGATCTTTCTGTCCATAATGTCCTCCCAAAGTAGTCATCCAGCCGATGGGTAAAAATCTCAAGTGAGAGGCAACCCATTTCTCCCAAGGTAGCCCACTTCACTTTTCTTTATCTATAATTATTAATAAGTTTTCCCTTCTGTTACACCTAAATTTGCATCTTTGCAGCTTTGATCTAATGCTTCTAGTTCTGCCTTCTGAGACCAGGTAGTTAATGACTAATCATTCTTCTATGTGCTAACCTTTCAAGTACTTAAAGACACTTCTCATGACCATGCTCTTTTCCAGGCTAGACATCCCTCTTTCCTTCACCAGCATCTCTTATGGCACGACCTCCAGGTCCTACATCATTCTGGTTGCCTGTCTCTGGACATATTCCAACTTGTCAATGCCTGTTTTAAATGTGGTTCCAGAACTGAACCCAAAACTATCTAGTTTGACTCCTTGACACTCTCATTTCTCTAGGTTACTGGGATACCACTTCTCTTGTCTCACTAACCACTTCTCAGTCTTTACTGAATCTTCCTCCTAATCATGCCCTCTGTCCTTGGGTGTCCCACAGGGGCCTCTTTTTCC
The DNA here is from genome assembly GCF_003287225.1 of Phascolarctos cinereus. Lineage (NCBI taxonomy): Eukaryota > Metazoa > Chordata > Mammalia > Diprotodontia > Phascolarctidae > Phascolarctos > Phascolarctos cinereus. Next base: position 202,294,698 of record NW_027555736.1, read on the forward strand.
TCTATACATCAATCAGCTCCTGTGGATTTAATTGCTATCTCTACACTGATGATTCTTAAATCTACTCATCCTGCCCTGAACTCTCTGCTGACCTCTAGTCTTACATCTCCATCTCACATCACAGCTGCCTTTCAGACATCTCCAAATGGATATCCAGTTGATGTCTTAATCTCGATGTCTCCAAAACAGAACTCATCATCTTTCCCCTTAATCCTTCCTTACCTCCTACCTTCCCTATTACTATAGAGAGCAACACCATCCTTCTGGTCCCTTATGCTTGAAACCTCGGGGTCATCCTTGAATCTTCACTATTTCTTATCTCATATCCGAACTGTTTTGAAGGCTTGTTGATTATACCTTTGCAATATCTTTCAAATATGTTCCCTTATTTCCCCTGACACCGCTGCCACTGTGGTGTAGGCCCCCATCACTTCACTCCTGAGCTACTGTGTAGCCTGCTGGTAGGTCTATCCTGCCTCAAATCACTGCCTACCAATCTATCCTCCATCCAGCCACCAAAGTAATTTTCCTAGAGCACAGGTCCTACTGTGTTACCTCTGTACTTAATAAACTCCAATGGCTCCTTGTTGCCTTTAGGATTAAATTTTTTTAAAAAAAGTTATATTTGGCATTCAAAGCCCTTCCTAACCTAGCCCCCTCCTATCTTTCTAGTTCCATACTCCCTGACATGTACTCGTTGATCTAGCCAAGTTGATCTTGGCTTAGAAACTCCAACTCTCAGCTTGGGGCATTTTCTCTGGCTATAGGGGATACCTGGAAAGCTCTCCCTTTTCTTCTCTGTTTACTTGGTTCCCTGGCTTCTTTTAAGTCCCAACTAAAATTTCACCTGCTAAAAGAAGCCTTTCCTAACTCCTCTTAATTCCAGTGCCTTCCCTTTATTATTTCCTAGATACCCTGTATGCATTCTTTGTTCACTGTCTTCCTCATTAGATTGTGAGCTCCTTGAGGGCAGAGACTGTTTGTTTCTGTTGGGGTTTTTTTATTTGCTTTTTTTTTTGCCTTTTTTTGTTTCCCCAGGGTTTAGCATGGTGCATGGCACACAGTAGGTACTTAATAAATGTTTACTGATTGATTGATTGCCTTGGAATGAATTGAGACTCCAATTCAACATATAAAGGTACTACTATGAACAAAATAAAGGATAGCGTGAGTATGTAGAGAAAGAGAGAAGAAGAAAATTACATAGCAGTGAGGCCATTTTAAAGGGAAATTGGGATTGCTCTAAATGTAGTCTTAGTCTTTTAATGTCCCTCAAAATAGGTGACTCTCTGCCTCCTCTTGTTTATTTAACTCTGTAACATTTTCATCAGACCTCTTCTATTGTGTTGACACAGGTAAGGGATGGGAGGGGAAGGGGGAAGTGGTAAAATGTCATACAAACATACTTCATTTTTCTTCTTCTAGGTCAATGCGTTTAGTTAATGATCCAGATCTGAGTGTCTTGCATCCAATCTAGTGTTTGAATTTACTGAGCAAACTTGAGAGAGGGAAAGTAGACACTGAACATCTTTGAATCCATTTTTAGTATGATGGATGGATGGAATCTTAGAGATCATCTAGTTCAGCTCTTTCATTTTACAGTCAAGAAAACTGAGGCTCAGAGAAGTTAAGGGGATTAGCCAAAGGTCACCAATGTACTTTGGTTGCTATAGCCAGCCTTGTGAAAGGGAGAAAAATGGAAATACTTGCCAGTTATATGGTTATGTGGAGGTTATATGGTTATATGGAGGAAAATAATGGTCCATATAAGATTTTTTGAATCATCTCTGTGTCATATGAGATAGCCTATGTAGATCGTTTATACTGATAAGATTTCTTGTCTGTGTGTGCTCTACACTGCTTGTCTGAGTAGGCCATGATTCTTTCTGAAGCTTAAATAACTAACAAGCTTCTCCTGAGAGATTTGGTGTTATGTCCCTGTGATAATGGCCAAATGTCTAGATACCATTATGGAGTACATGGGCTGTTCTTGTGGAGCAAATAGTTCTTGTTCAGGCATTGTGGTTAGAGCATTCTACTTTTAGTTTCTGTTTCTTTGATTTCTAGTATTCAGATGACTATTTCAGCTTTAGTATTTGCTTTGACTTCGACTAGAAATGAAAATCTGCAAAATTCTGTGACCCCATGTCAACAACATAGCCATCTGTTGGGATCTTGTTTAGCACTGAAACATTCTGGCCTTACATACTATGCTTTAGCTCAGTTTCCTTCGGTAGGCTACATTTATTGATCCTAACCAGCAGAGCTACTCTTTGCTGATGCAGCAGGGCTGCTGGATTTTCAATGAGTGATTCTCTTTGATCTAGTGCCGTTTAAATTGACAGTTTTTTTCTCTTTATTAAACAACATTTCTATCATTAATACAGAAGAGAATATACCCTTTTAAGGAAAAAAAAGTAGCATAGAATCACTCTGACAAAGTTTTATTTTGAGGAATTGGATTCCAACTTCGGTTCTCCAAAGCACATCAGATGAAGTTAAAGTAACCTATAATAAGGCAAATCCTAAACCTTTTTTTTCTCATAATTTAAAAACTATTAAGATGAAGGTATCGATCTAGAGCTTGGTACAACCTTAGATGTCATCTAGTTTAACCCCTTTATTTTACAGATGAGACTCTGAGGCCCAGAAAGATGAGATTTGAACATAGTTCAATAACTAACTCCAAGTTTAGTACTTTTTCCCCTGTCATGCTGTTTCTTTGATTAGAATTTGTAATATGATGTTGTAGTTCAGTCATATGACACCTTTGATTTTTGACATGTTCCTTTGCCCTTTGCTCCTTCAGCTGTCTCCTTCATCCAACAAATAGTGTGGTACCATGCTGCTTTTGTATTCTCTCTTTAAATAGAAGATTTCCTTTTCTGCTTCTGAGTCCAATTTGAATGGTGACTGGAGTCACAAATAGTCATAGCAGCAAAGATTTCTCAACAGACCCAAGGTGCCCATTCTCTCTGGAATACTTGAACTTTTAAATCCACAGATAAACAAATCTACTTTCTGCAAGAGATTGAATTTAGATGGCTACTGAGGGATAAACATCTGAGATTTCTGCCTCATTATGTTGTAAGACTTGCCTTGTTTCTGAATATGATTTTTGTAAACAGCCATTTCATCAAATGGTGGCATTGAGGTACAGCTAGCTGTGCCAGCTGAAATCTAGAAGGGGGTGTATTCTAAATTGATTTTGCTTGTATTTTAACTTAGCTTTTGTTGGTTATTTGGTTTAAGCTAATAGCATTACAGAAGACAATACAACTGGATATGAACCCCATATCACTTCTATTCTTATAAAACCAGGGACATTTATAAATGTCTCCTGTAACTTCAAATAAGCTTTTAAAAAAATTTCTTTTAGTTAATGTTCCAAATGCAATTTCTCTTGCTGGAAGACAGTCATTTGATGAGAAATCTGATGCAAGAATTTGATATAATATTTGATATTTGACTCCTTGTTCAAAGATATACATATATATATATGTATAATATATATATATATATACACACACATATATATTTGCATTAAAACATGACTTTGTGGAAAGTTGAGGCTAATGAAAGAAAGGGAATCTACAAAATCAAGTGAGCTTTTGGAGTTAGTGCTATGTACACTCTACAGGTTAAGAAGAAGGGAGAGCATTACAAAAATGCATTTGTCTTCCTGTGATCACTTTTGTATTTGCTAGAACATGGTATAATGATGGATAGGACAGTGTGTCTTGAGGATATGACATTTTTCATTTTACCATGTTGTTAACATCTGTGCCATAATTAAAAATGAGATTTACAATGGAATGATTTACTGAGGTTTTGGGGTTGGATTATTCTATTTTAAGCCACATCAAATCAAATTGGAACTTTCAAGTTTTGTCTTTGTCAAAGACTCTGAGGCACATCATTCCCTCTCCTATTGTTGTGTCTTTAACAAACACAATATTCTCTATTTTCATTGAAATATAAAATAAGAAGATGCAGACATCTCCATTTCCAGCTTGAGGTTTTATTCTCTCTTTTTTTTTTCCTCTTCTATGCACCAAGTTGCATATTTTCAAGTGGTGTGGGTTGGTTCCCCTCTTCGCCTTACCCCCACACACCACGCCAGCTGTGGAGAATAAAAGACACCTGTCAGATTTTCCAATCTTTGAACTTCCTACTGCTTTTTTTTCTTAAGGCAATATGTGCAGAGAGCTACAAATTATGCACACTAATGCACAATTACATTAGAGTTATACGCAGCATTTAACTAACTGGTAATGATACATATGCCTGTTTTCTTCAAATTCCTCTGACACTCTGCTGGTGATTGTAAATAGATTCAATAAACTATTAGTAAATAACTTTTTTAACAATGAATTGTTAATAAAATTAAATAATTAATGAATTGCAGAATTGGGGAGCTGGAAGGTGGCCCATTGGCCATCTAGTCCAACCCATACATGATAGCAATCCTCAGTATTATGTACCCCACAAACAGTTATCTAGCCTCTCCTCAAGGATCTTCCAGGAGATTATAACCCAGCATCTCTTGAGGAAGCTGGTTCTGCTTTTGGATAGCTGTAATTGTTAGGACTTTTTTTTTCTGACATCAAGCCTCAGTTAACCTCTTTGCAACTTCCACCCGTAATTCCAGGTTACACCATGGGGGGCCAAATAGAAGTAGTCTACAAGGACAGGAGAACAGGGTGATATTTTTCTAATTCCCTACATTAATGCTGGTTCTTCCAAAGGGCCACAGAAGACCTTGGTCTTGTGCCCAGCCTTACTCATTTTAGTACTGAACCAAGGGCTGATGGGAAATCATTAGGCTTCAACTCAAAAAATTAGTCAGCAACTATATTATCTCATCTGATCCTCACAACAATCCTGGGAGGTAGGTGCTATTATTATACTCATTTTACAAATAAGGAAACTGAGGGTGAAAGAAGTTAAGTGACTTTCCCAAGTGACTTTACAGAGCTTATAAGAATCTAAGACAGGATTTGAACTGAGGTCTTCCTGACTTCCAGCGCTCTATCCCTGTATCTGCTTTTAAGACTTAAGAACACTTAAATATCAACTAGCTGTGGTAGATAAAGGGCTGGCCCTGGAATCAGAAAGGCCTGAGTTCAAGTCCTGGCTTTAATACATACTGACTGTGTGACTGTTAGTAAGGCATTTAACCTCTCAATGCTTCAGGAAACTCTCTAAGAATGTAAGTTATAGATAAGCTCTTGATCTTTCCGTATCTAGTACCTTTATGAAAGTACAAGTCTATATCAAAAATGGAAAAATAAATGTTTGAAAAGAATAGATTGAAATGACAAACTCTACCTAATGTAAGGACCAGAGGACTTAGAGTCAGAAGACCTGGACTTTTGATTCTTGGCTCAGCTACTTGTTTGCTTGTGTGACTGTGGGAAAATCTCTCAACTTCCCTGAGAAGCTTCATTTTCCTCATCTGAAGAATCAGAATAATGATATCTATACAGCCTATCTTACAGGGCTGTTGTAAGGAAGAAGCTTTGCAAGCCATAAACCTGTGTATCAATGAGTTGTTTGTGGTAGCATTAGTATTGTTAAGGGGTAAGCTGACAATGAAGACTGACACTTGTACACTTCTATAACTTTTGAGTAATTATTGTCCCTCAAAAGCATCGTTGCTCTTGACAGGAGCCTGAGGTACTGGTACTGAATATTTACAGGCTGATTTAACAACATTTGTTTTTGTTAGGTTGATTTAAGTCCATTTGCCCAGTTGTTGTTGGGGGTGTGTGTGTGTGTGTGTGTGTGTGTGTGTATGTGCAAAAGGGGCATAAAGAATATTTAAATTATAATAGTCATTAGGTTATCTGTGTATAGAAGAGTGATTTCTAGATAATTCTTTTAATATTCCACTTCCCTGAAGTTCAGTAATGTAAAAGGAGCATCTCAAAATTATTTCTAGCTCATCATTGAAGTTTTTCACCCACTTTCTTTTTTAAAAATAGAAAATCGTGTTTGGCTTTTCTTCTAAGGTTAAAACTTTTTAAGACTTAAGTCCTGGGGCAGCTAGGTGGCACAGTGTATAGAGCACTGACCCTGGAGTCAGGAGGACATGAGTTCAAATCCAGCCTCAGATGCTTGATGATCACTAGCTGTGTGACCCTGGGCAATTCACTTAACCCCATTGCCTAGCCAAACAAACAAACAAAAAAACAAACAACAACAACAGAACAACTTAAGTCCTTAAAGTGAGTATTTAATGTATTTAAATTAAAACTAATTCTAAATGGTACCAATTCTAGCTCATGATTGTATTCCATATGAACTCCTTTGCCCTGAGACTCTAATAGTTAATTGAGTTCCCCACTGAAATCTTATTGTTACTGTCTAGGTAACTTTGGGTCTTTCACAAATAATCGCGCTACTGATGTCATTTATATTTCATTGTACTGACCCCATACCAAAGATAGTTGACTCACAGTGATGTGTGTGTGTCTGTGTGTTTGTGTGTGTGTATATACATGTATTTTTTTCTTACACAGCTGTACCACTAGTTAAAAATTAAACAACTTTTCTTTTGTGTTTGTAGATACATATAGAAATCCACATAAGACAGTGAACTCCCAATGGTTTGCACTGGGGTTCCATGCAGAAAGGAACTTTCCTATTGGAAATAGGATCATGGCTCTAAGCCAATGTGGAGTGGGGCAGGACACTCCCCAAATAGCATTTCTACTTGTGACAACGTAGACCTTTAGTTGCTGGGCTGTTAAAAGTTACTGAATTTAAGCTGGCTTCCAAATTAGTAGGCTATCATGCCGACCAGGGGCCTGCTAAGGAATGATGCGAAATCCTTCAGTGTGGGTTCTGTGCTTTTCTACTCCTATGTAGGGCTATTCTTTGTTGGGACACTTGTGACTGAACCTTATCACTTTTGGGGAGATGGTGACTAGGTCACTGAACCAGATTTATTTGCAGACTTTCTCAGAGCACACCCTGGTTAAGACACCTATATACTGAATATCTCTTGGTCCCGTTGAAGTGGGTAGGCAACCAGGAGGCAAATCAAAGACTTGATGTTTAAGGAGAAACCATTAGAAGTACAATGGAAAGAATACTGAATTTAGATTCAGAATTAAGTTTTGAATCCTTCCTCTCCTCTTTGGCTTATGTGACCTTGGACAAATCTCTTCAATCAACCAATAAGGGAAAAAAGCAATAAAACTAATCAACATGTCAATCAGGTCCTATAACATGTGCAATATTCCACATTTATAGGCTCCAAACTCCCCCTACCCCACCTCCACCCCAAGATAGAAGGTACATTTGTTTTTTCCTGTCTTCTGGGACTAGTTTAATCTTTTTCATGTTCAGAGTTTTTTAAAAAAATTATTATTCTTTCTATTTATATTGTTTTCATTGTGTATATTGTTTCCCCAGTTCTACTTACTTTACTCTACATCAGTTCATGTATCTTCACATTTATTGTTTCTTAACAGAGCAGTAATGTTCTGTTAACCCTCCTTGGAATATATTTAACATGAATTTAAAGAGCATTAGTGTGGAATTGAAAGGAATTGAATTGAAAGGAATGATAGATATGAATGATTCAAAGAAACTTATGAAGACTTGTGTGAAGTAAGACCAACTGAAGAAAACAAAACCCTAACAGTGTGTATGGCATATAACTAAAAACAAGCCAGACTGAAAGATAACAGAACTTAAATCAGATACTACAGTGTTGACTACATACTATCAAAATCTTCTATTCTGTCTGTTGACAGTTAGTAAACTATGGAAGTAGAAACCACTTGCAATCACAACATTTGAAGAATTTTGCCTATCTCTCTTTAGGGAATGTACTTTGCATGGGTGGGTTATTTGGGTGTTTTGTAGGTATCTGTTTTGTTAAAACAAATATATCAACAATTTTCCTCCCTTCCTCCCTCCACCCCCACACTGGGAATGTACAGTAGTTACAGAATGTCAGTTATAAGAGAAAAAGAGAAGGGAGCCTTTTTTTTTTTAAATTGCAATTATAGGATAGCTGTATCGGTCTTTGTGAAATCTTTCCAGAATGTTTGGAACCATTTTACTTCTCTTTAACCTTATATAGTATATGAGGATCAAAGGAAATAATATATGTAAAACAGATTACACACCTGAAAGCACTATATAAATATTAGTTTCTATTATTCTTACTCTTATCTCATATTTGTTTAACTTTCAGCCTCAGCTTGCACATTAGCCAATATTTTACTTAGTAGGAAAGATTTTTTTGTTTATTTACATGAGTGTTTTCATATTAGCTTTAAGGTAATGAAATAGAAAACCATTCTTAGTCATTCCAGTTCCAAGGAAAGTATGCTTTTGGTATTTGGCCGTTTATTTTGTTCTAACCACTGATAAAATATTTGTTATTGCCCATGTTAAAAAAAAAATCTTTGAATACTGGAAAAGTGTTATGACATTGCTCAGTCCTGTCTTTTTTTTCCAAAGGTAAACAATTCTTCTTCCTCGAACATACTCATTTTCCATCTTTACGGTCATTTTAGCTGTTCTTTTGTCTCTCTATGTCTTTCCTAATATGTGAAATCTCAAGCAAGATTTGTTACTTTCACAAGGGGCTGACCATTTCCTGGTGCATGTTATTCTTCTCTTTTTCTTTTTAAAATCACTGCTATTTCTAAAAAGAGTTTTATTAGCCAAGTGGCACTATTCCAGGGGAATGCTGTAGGGACTGAGGCTGATCAATCACTTGAGCATGGCCAACTGCAGTGGGGTTAGGCAGGAGGGGTCTTAAGTCTAACATCAATGTGGCGAGCTCTGGGGAAGGAGAGATGACCAGACTGCCTAAAGAGAGGTAAAGTAGCCCAGATCAAAAACATCAAAGTCCAAAGCTCCTACATCTATCTGTACTTGGGTCAGGCCGTGGACTGGCTTTTAAACTTCCAGTCTGGGTGAGATGGGGGAGACCTGGGCTCAAAAAATTAATCATTTCTATTATTGATATCACTTTGGAATATATTGTTTCTTCTTCCCTCCCCAGACATTCATTGTACCAATTTTTTTTAAAGAAAGAAGTTTACAAATCTCGTGACCACATCAACTGTTTCTGAGAACCTATGCAATGTTCTATACCCACAGTTCTAATGTTTTATATTCATAGTCCTCAGAAGGGAGGATGAAGATACATGGTTTCTTCTATTCTTATGGACCAAGCTTAATTATCATAACTATTCATGTTTCATTTTTTTGTTATTTTCATGTACCTTATTTTAATCATTATATGTATTTTCTTGCCTTTTTCATTAGATCAAATAAATTTTCCCCATGCTTCTCTGAATTCTCTATTTTTGTAGTTTCTTATTGTGTAATAATAATACTTCATTATAGTCATATACCACAATTTATTCAGCCATTCCCCAGTCGATGGGCATCTTCTTTGATACCAAGTTCTTTGTTACCACGAAATGTGTGATTACAAATATTTTAGTGTATTTACAGTCTTTCTTTTTTCTTTGACCTTAGTGTATATGCTTCTCAGTAAGATGTTAAAATGTAAAGGAATGGAGGTTTTAGTCATCTTCATAATTAAATTATTTTTGTAAGCATTTATTTCTCTTTAATACTCCACCATTGAATAATTTTTTAAAAAATGCTCATAATAATAATATTCACATTCTAGAAAAATATTACCAAATTAACTACATTGAAAAACACATGTCTCATTCTGCATTTTAAAGTCATCATCTCTTCTGTTGGATGGTGAGTGTTGTGTTTTATTTTAAGTTCTTTGGACTTATTGCTTTGGTTAGAGTTCTAAAGTCTTTCAAACTTGTTTTTCTCTATAATGCTATTTCCAATATGCAAATTATTCTAGTTCATTTCACCCTACATCAGTTTATAGAGTTCTTCACAATTTCTTCTAAACTGCCCACTTTGAATATTTTTTAGCGGCAAAATATTCTGTTGCATTCATATAGCGCGATTTGTTTAGCCATTCCCTAACAGGAGTATACTTAATTTCCAGTTTTTGGTTATTATGAAAATGATAGTCATAAAAAAAAGCATGATTCCAAATTACATTCCAGAATGTTTAGAACAGTTTTTTTTAACATGATGCAATATATTAATTTTTAGCAATATTTCTTTGGTTTCAGTCATTTAGCTTATGCTTCATAATGACATCTCAAGTCTTTGTCACTTGCTAGTCATTCTCTATCATTTACTTGCATGTTATAGTATTCCTAACTCTAGTAATTTGTGCTCTCCCTCTTGAATTAAATTTTGTTTGGATAGATTAGAGTTGTGATTTAAAGTTACTTTGGATTCAGTCCTTATTATCTAAGATATGCTCACCTTACTGTCGTTAACCCTGCAAAATGGTGTCAATTCTTCCAAGAAGTTTCTTAGCTCATGCTTGCAGCCAGTCTGAAAGTTTGATTCTGTAAGTGATAAATCAAATTTATCCAGCAATCAATATATGCCAAGCATTGTGTTGGGTACAGGAGATACAAAAAGAAAAAACATGGTTCCTGCTCTCAAGGAGCTTACATACAATGAGGGGGAAACAAGGCATAGATGAGTTTTTAATATATATATATATATATATATATATATACACACACATATATATATATATATGTATGTATATGTGTGTGTGTGTGTGTGTGTGTGTGTGTGTGTGTGTATATATATATATAAATAAATGTATAATGGGGCAAGGGAGAGAGTCAGAAAAGTCCTCATGAGGAAGGTAACATGTGAGCAAACTGGGCTGTTCACAGAGGTATAGATTCAAAGAGAGAGGTGAGGAGGGAAAATATTCCAGGCAAGGGGGCCTGTATAGACAAAGGAGCTGAGATGAGCAGATTCATAGACGATGGGAGATAGAATAGGAAAAAAATGACATTTTCCACATGGTGTGGAATTGAGCCTTCATGGTCACCCTTCAAGGGCTTCTTGCTTCAGGGTGCAAGATAATGCCAGCATTGTTTGGTTTGGAACATTGCTGCAAACTTCCCCTTTATCAGGCCTCCGTCATGTTTTGAAGTTAGCCCTTCATGGTTTTTGTGTGCTATTTCAAAGTGTGAGTGTTTTCCCAAGGGTTTTTGTAGAATATAATTCTTATGCAGTTTCTGCTGCAAAGGAAACTGGATTTGGCTTTTTTTCCCTCACTCATTGAGAACCAAAGCATTTTGATACTACTGGAACAAAATGATACTGCATACAAAGACTTCTGTTTTCATTTTAAAGAAGTGTTTATTTTCTCTTTGAAAATTTATCTAAAGTAAGATGCTATTAGTCATTAGAGCAAGGTTGGCTAATGGTGGAGGGAAAAAAAGTCAATCTCCTGCAAGATTTTGAGCTTCTGTAGCAATGTGATGCTTCTGCCTGAATCTATATGTCAAGTGCAACATTGAGGGAGTGGTTTTCTCTTTATTCCTTCAAATCCTGTAATTAATTGTCCTTTTGCATGTTTACTTTGATGCCTTTTATTTTTAGAGTTCCTTCTATGTCTTTCACTCTCTTTCCTTTCCCACCCCTCATCCTCTCATTGTGAAACATCACCTCTTGGCATCCAAGGATGGAAGGCAGGCCAGGTAACAGCATTTTTTTTTCACCAGATATATGGATAGTAATTATTTAGCCTTCCATTCCATGTTTCTCTACAATTTCTGTCAGTTAATTCTTCTTTTCAGTAATTAGTCTTGCCTTACAGTCCTTAGGGATACCTAAGTTATACCTACCACCATTTTGCTTGGCAAATCAGAATTGTCACAGGTTTTTTTTTCTTTTGTATATACACATTTACATTTACATTGTTTTTATTATTTGTTTTCCATTTCAGAAACCCCATTTGTCATTCAAGGTTCACTAGCTTAATTTTTTTTCTTTTACTGACAAATGGCGGCATTGCTTCTTATTAAATACCTAGCTCCAACAGTCTTTCATGGGTCTTGTCTTTTTTTTCTCCACAGTGGTCCTTCTCAGCGTCAGACACTGTGGTGGTTCACTGTGTCTTTTTTTCCTAAAAACAAATACCTCTACATTTTCCAAATGCACACACTAAATACCTTAAGTCTTCACCCACTCCCTTCTAGTCTCAAAGTCCATCTTCTCCCTGGTCCTTCTTCTGCTTTGTGTTATGAGAATCTTTCTACAGCTTTCCCTCACATGTGAAATTACAAACAGAATAATTCAGTTTATGAAAGCTCAGCCACTGTCCAGTGCGTGTTATGTTTTCTGGACTTTTTATTCATACTTCCTGTTTTACCTTGTTTCTTTTCTCTCTTATTCTCTTCCTCTTCTCTTTTTATCTCCTCTACATCTTTTTCTTTTTTCAATTTCCTCTTTTTTTGTTTGTTTTTTTGTGGCTAGGCAATGGGGTTAAGTGATTTGCCCAGGGTCACACAGCTAGTAAGTGTTATGTGTCTGAGGCCAGATTTGAACTCAGGTACTCCTGACTCCAGGGCCAGTGGTCTATCCACTGCACCACCTAGCTGCCCCACAATTTCCTCTTTTTTTCTCATATATAATGAAGTCAGGTTTTCTGTTTACTCCTTTTCTATATCTCTTTCCTTTTCTTTTCTTCTTGCTGTTCTCTTGCCACTATTTTTTTTTTAGTAAAATAATAGAAACATTATATGCTATGTTAGAAGACACCATAGAGCTTATGTACTCTTACCTCTCACATAACCCAGGGATATCCTTAGTAACATGTTTTAACAGATAATCATCTGATCTCTGTGAATAATTACTTCTCCTTTGGCAGCCCATTCCAGCGATTTTTGCCTCTTCTCAACCAGTAACACTTTCAAGCACAAAGTAAAAACTAAAGCCCAGTTTTCTCTTCCACAGCTTTTGTCTGTTTCATTTTCCTGAATGAATTTCTATTTGTCAAAATATCTTTTGATTTCTTCTTTTTCTACCATCATCTGAAATGGTTCTAATGGAACCACCAAAATTCATCATTCTTGAGTGGTGCTTTAATTCTCAGTATACATCACAAATATGTACCACAATTTTTCATTGGAATTGTTGAGGTTTAGAGGATTAGGGGTGCTGGGACCCCAAAGTCATGACAGGCAGGTCCTGCCCAAATGAATTAGACCCAAGGCTTCTTTCAGCCAAAGACAAGGTTTATTAAAGATCCGCCATATTGGCCAGACTCTTAAGGAATTTGAACATTTGCGAGCCATTGGCTAGATTACAAGAATCTAGGCCCTTGGTTAGGCTCTTAAGGAATCTGAGCACCTTAATGGAGACAAAATGGACCTTATATACAGAAAGACTGTGGGAGGGATCTAGGAGTGGCCAAGTAGTTTGGTGTGACTGGCAGAGGGGCTGGGAGGAGTATCTTGATGGGAGTGGCCAGTAAGTTGGAGTGACTAGAGGAAGGTCTAGGGAGGATCTGGATGGGAGTGACTTGGAGGTTGAATGGAATCTAGGTAGGCTCAAGGATGGGAAGTAGCCTAGAGCCATCTGGATGATAATAGACAATGGAGGGTTAGGCTTAATTAGGGTAACAAAGAATTGGGAGATTGGGTTTAAGGGATAAGGAAAGGCTAGTTGATAGGACTATATCCTCTGGCAAACTCTAGGGACTTCCTTGATTAAGTAAGAGAATTCAAAGACAGTCCAAGGGTTCTCTAGGGTAGGTAGACAAATGGGACCCAAATTCTTTTGGGACAAAGGGCAAAGGTCTCGGCTTGGGCCCATACGCCATCAGAATTTGACTTTTGTTTATAGAATTGCAGACTGTTAATAAGACTTTCCTTTACCTATCTTATTGTAGGCCATTTGTTGTTGCAAATCCTCATCTCCTTCCAAAGATACAATATCCTCTTCTCTTTTCACCTGTTATGTGTAACTAGGACAAAATAAGCTATTCCTATGGCATTCCCCAAATGGAAGGCTTCTTGCCAGTTCTCCCCCTGAATGATTTTCTACTGCACTGATGGGGTGAGCTCAAGCAGAGATCTTTGCCCCTTGCCCCAAAGGGAATCTAACTCCCATTTGTCTACAGACCCCAGCTCCTTATCTCCCTTTGAAAGCCCTAGCCCCACCTTTTGATCTTACTCAGATGCCTTCCAGTTCCCTTCATTATCTATTCCCATTGTCTATTCAATCTCTCAGACCTTCCAATCAGAATTCTTACCTAGACCCTTTTCCCAGCCCCCTCCTCTGGCCACTCAAAGTGATTTTATTATATGTAAGATTCACCCTGGCCCCCATTCAGAGGCTGAGAATCTCATGCCCAAAAGACTTCCTCATGCCCACTTCATCTGGCCTATGTGTTTTATCAGTAATAAACTTTTCCTCTGGCTGGAACAAGATTTGAGTTGAATTCTTTCAGACAGGGCCTGGTGTTGTAATCTTGGGGGTTCTCAGCAGCACCCCAAAAACCTCTAGACCCCTTCAGCACCACCTGGGAATAAGAATATTTTGTTTAATGAAGATCTTAGACTTTGATTACGGTTGTCAACACAAGACTGTGGTGGCTTAACTTAAATCCCAGATTTGAAATATGTAATGTGTTTGGAAGTTCAAATGCCTTTTTGTTTACTCAAGGCCACTGATTACAAAGTGTAGCTTGATATTTTTAAGGGTCTGTAATCGTATTGGTAGGTAATTCCCTTCAGAGATGTCTATTGCCAGACCCAATTGCCTTTTCATTCTCTGTGATTCTCATTCATGTCTTTCCATAAATTCTTCATAAAGAATTCAATTAATGTGCTTATAGGCCTTCCTCAAGGTCTTTTTACTGTTTGTAGATTACTTCTATAAACTGTACATGAATAGCCTTTTTAGGTTATATATGTGTTTGACAATGTATTTTATGTCACTTGTGAGCATTATTGTTAATAATATACCTTAGCTTACTGCCCACTATGTGTTTTCTATTCCCTTTCAGGCTATCTTCATTGGATTCTTTTGAGATTATGGTATTCCATGATTTGAAACTTATAATATCACTAGAAGGAATAAGGCAGAACATTTTGCTTTTTTAAAAGATTAAAAAATAGCTTTGATAATAAGTTTGTAAATGGAATGCTAGAATTCATTAATTTGACCTTTCCAGCTAAGTTATTCTTTGTCCTTTGGATATGAATAGCTTTTATCTACAGGCACAAGTTTTGTGTGTATGTGTGTGTGTGTGTGTGTGTGTGTGTGTGTGTGTGTGTGTGTGAGAGAGAGAGAGAGAGAGAGAGAGAGAGAGAGAGAGAGAGAGAGAGAGAGAGAGTGAGAGAACAGAGACACAGGGAGAGGCAGAACTTACTTTTTTTTAGAACTTTTAAGTTCTACAAAGTGCTTTCTTCATAATAGCCACTTTACAGATGAGTCAACAGCTTTTAGAAAGAGAATTGCCCATGATCACATAGCTAGTTTTATTTTTTCCACTACATAGTGATGTTTCTCAATGTGTGCTACTTTATACCTATATGTGTGTGTATGACCCTGAATTTATTTATCCTTATCACGAGAAAGTATAAACTATGTCAAAGAAAAGATGTGCCTTGATGCTTTAACAGTTTTAACTTGTTTGCTAATCTTGCTATCTAAAAAGAAGATGAATGGTTAGTTTGCTCCAATGATTGATGGAAAGAAAAAAGGAAGAGAACAGAGAGCAAAAAGAGGCAGCTAGATGATACCATGGCTAGAGCACTGGGCCTGGAATAAGGAAGACCAGAGTTCAAATGCGGCCTCAGACACTAACTAACTGTGTGACCTTGGGCAAGTCAGGTAACCTCTGTTTTCTTCAGTTTCCTTATTTGTAAAACTGAGATAAAAATAGCACTTACCTCCCAGGATTGTTGTGAGGATCAAATGAGGCAATGTTTAGAAAGCACTTGGCATAGTACCTGGCACACAGCAGGCACTATATAAATCCTAGTTAATACTATTATTATTACTATTATTATTATTTAAAGATAAAAGGGAAAAGAGAAGGAAATTCAAGTTCAGTTCATACCATCTTCCCCATAAAGCCTTTCCTAATCATTCTCTCTTCATCCTCTATTTCCTAGTGATTCTTCATATGCATGTATCCATTTTGTCTCAGATTATTAGCTTCCTGAGGGCAAGGGCTCTCATTTAAACCTGGTTTTCCCCACACCCCTTCAACACTTACTATAGTGTTCTGTGCATAATAGGTGTTTACAAAGTGTCAAATTGCATTAAGGAAGAAAATATTGAGGCATGGGCCATGAGTATTGGTAATAGGTAGTAGGAATAAGGGAAATGAAAAACGAAGTTATACATAAAATGGAAAGGAAATAAAGGGGAAAGAACAGAATGAGAGGGAAGAGTGGAAAAAAGCTTCACGTTCAACTATATCTTTGTACTCTGTAAACCCACCAGTGTAAAGTGTGGCATCATCACTGCCTGTGAGTTATGGGAAGGGTTGGACTCTGCATAGGGTGCCTCAAAAGAAAGTATTCTGGTTATCTATCTCAGCCATGTCTATATGTCTCTGACAATGTAAAGGGTGTGTTGATCTATAAGTATTTAAAAATAACTTTAATTAGAACTTTTTTCCCCTTTGAGGACAGTAGTGAAGGGGTTTTAAAGTAATCAAGGATGCAGCTGTGTTTACCTACCTCTCTGAGATTTCAGCCCAGCCCACACTCCATTTGGGGGTAGCCATGGTGGCTATTTTTATGTTGGTCCCTCTTCTTGGTAAAAGTTTATTCCCAAGTATGGCAGGCACCAGTAGGTCCTTGCTTTTTTGTTTTAAACCGTTATTCTTGTTTTGACATTAGATTGCCAGGTGTCCTTAAAAACAGACTTTACATATTAGTTTCTTCTTCTGGAGGAGAACTCAATGACAGCTTTAGAAATACACAATTCACATCATCTCTTTCAGAAGCATGAGCAACTTTTTTACTTTGTGTAGGAGGAAAAGGAAAGGCAAGGACAAAGGAGAGAATGCTTCCCCAGCTTTAAAAATATCCCAGCAGCTGATTAGATTCCTAGAGGCATGCTTGTCAACTTCAGTGTTTGAAAAAGGTGATGATAATAATAGTAATACCTTTTGTTTGTATCTTGCTTCATAGTTTTCAAAGCATCTTTGCATAAAGTATTTCAGTTAAGGATCAGGAATGAAAACAGGGTGGCATATGGGAAGGTGCACTGTATCTGGCATCAGAAGACCTGGGTTTTGATCCCTTTTCTGTTTTTCACTAGCTGTATAATCTTTGACAAATACCATGACTTCCCTTGGCCTCAGTTTTCTCATCTCAAAAGGGAAGCTGAGAACAGGATTAGATCATCTTAAGGTCCTTTCAAACTCCAAATCCGTGATCCCATGAACATCAGAGAAGTGTTACAGATGACTTTAGCTATGTGTATGAATAAATTAACTATTTTGAGTCATTAAGCTGCTGTCTATATTAGAAAAAATAAAGAGGCAGAGGTACACAGATAATTTTATGGTCTCTTTTGTGGGACATCTTTTGTTCATGTCTTTGGGTGACTTACTTGAAAGAGAAGATGTAGTCATTACTATAGCAAGAGAAGGCATCCTTTATCCCATTCTGTATGTCATAACCCAGTTAGATAGGAGCATGTTTTATTCAGTACAGCTCAATACCATAAGACCTGATATCAGAATTGATTAGGATAGCAGATGCCATTCTTTGAATTGTAACTGAATCTGGCAGTTTTCATTGAGCTTTAGCTTCTATCAACCTTTAGACTATAAGTACTTAATGTCATAAGGAATATTGAACTGACTAGTTGGAAAATTTAAGCTCTCAATGACTATAAAAAGGTTTAGAATAGACATTGAGAGTAGAAATTTATAGTTTATTGAGATTTAGTGGATCCATTTTTGGTTTCAACTATCAAAGCTCTTTCAACAGGAATTTTCAACCTCACAGAGAATGATCCTAACTAGATTTCTTTGGAATCAGGGATCTAAAAGGGGAAAGGACCTCAGAGGACATCCAGTCCAGCCTCCTCATTTTTAAAGATGTAGAAACCAAGGTGCAAGGAGGTTAAATGACTTGTATAAGATCACATAGATGAAAT
This sequence comes from Phascolarctos cinereus, assembly GCF_003287225.1. NCBI lineage: Eukaryota > Metazoa > Chordata > Mammalia > Diprotodontia > Phascolarctidae > Phascolarctos > Phascolarctos cinereus. The sequence goes on from NW_027555736.1 coordinate 202,312,719, forward strand.
TGAGTTAATAATGGGCTGTTGAATTGATTGATCTAGCATTTGAATGATCTGATGATTATTTCTGGATACCACTCAACAGTTTTACCTAGCCTCTGTTACTTCTTATCCTGTGGTTTCCATCTATATTGATATCAGTCAGACAGATAAAGAGAAACATAGCTTTTTTTTTATAGTACAGATAGAAGGTTGAAAGAGCTGATGAATGAAGCAATGAAGTGTTATCTATATAGATAGAAAAGGAAGATAATCCCTGTTCTCAAAGAGTTCACATTGATGAATGAGGGAGACAACACATGAAAAGTTTCTGCTGTAAGTTGGCATGATCTTGAAGGTGCAAGGTGAAAGCAATGTTAATGCTTCTTTCTTAATGTCATGTTCATCGATAAAATTCTATCAGTTTCTGATGTTATATTCTCTTATATTCCAACCCCTCTTTTCCCTCACCATCTAAGAAGTTTTCTAGGATTTTTACATTTTCTAGGATATACCCTTGCACATCTACCATTTAGTATCTCTCTTTACAAATAGAGGCATACCCTGCCTCTCATCCTTATTTGGTTTCACAAAAATCCGTATTAGCCAGAATGGCATTTAATAGAATCATTAATCAGAAGAAATGTCTGAAAGGTTTATGATAGGATTTCTGCAGAATTGTAGTTTAATGTGTTTGGTTATAATATAATTAGAATGTTATGAAACCGTCTTGGCCAGGGTAGCTTCATATGAGGTCATAGATATGCCTGTGGTAGAACCTGTATTGGCCTTTCTGCCACAATCACCAGTTTGATTTCAGAAAGAGGGGCAAGTCGACTGGTTACATTTTACCTTTATCATGTCTTATGTGGAGATAGCTCATTAGTGTAATCTTGGAGGTACTCAATAAGACACATCCCATAGTTCTATTTTATTGCACTTGCTAGCTATCAAACTAACCCTGGAGTCAGGAACACCTGAGTTTGAATTCCACTTCAGACACTGGTTGTTTAACCCTGAGCAAGTCACATAACCTTTCTCAGTCTCAATTTCCTTATCTGTAAAATGGGGATGATGATGATAACCATAGTCCTCAAGGGGTGGTTGTGAGGATTAAGTAAGATAATGTATGATAACATATTTTGCAGATTTTAGAGTGTTATATAAATGTCAATTGTTATTAATATGCTTTTTAAAAAAATCGTGAAAAGTTGTAAGTAGGAGAAAAAATTAAGAAAAAAATTCAAACCACTGGTGGCCAAAGGAAAAAACAGAGATGAGTGGTCTTCCCTATCTTGACTTGTTTTTCCCATCTCTGTTGAGTTAGAGTGCTTTAGTGAGGAGGATATGGTAGGGCCAGTATTTTTTCAGTCACATTTGATTCTGCCACACACAAATTTTGTAAAATACACTCTGCTTCCTACTACCCTAGCCTTTTATAGTTTCTTAAGTCGTTGGGAACTATACATGCCAAAGAACGACAAGATTTGGGCACAGTGGGGTTTTGACGCACATCTACCACCTCCATCCTACCCTCTCCCACTGACAGTGAACCCTTTCCAGATACCCTGCTGGGCTTAGTTTTCCGCCTCTTCTTTATTGAATTGGAAGGACTGTGCATCTGTTTGCCCAATCTGCTTGGAAATGTCACAATTTCTCTCTCTCTTTTTTTGCATGAAAATGTGTAGAGTATGGTGGGTATTTGTACCATTTTTTCTTTTTCTTTTTCTTTTTTTTTTTTAATAATCTTTCTCCTGGTGTCTCCCAAGGTCATCTATAGTTTGGTGCCATCAGGAGAAAGTAGATTCCTGAATTTTGTACATTTGCCCTTGTTCTGAGCAAAGCAGAATTGAAGTAGCTTAAAAGAAATGCGAGATGCAGAAATTTAGAGAATGTACCCCAAATGTTCACATGGACTATTTGTGCCTGACCTGTGGTAGAGCATTGCGAGCTAGTTTTGGTCTGATTAGCCACAGTCAGATGCAATGTAACTTGACTCTAACATAGTGATGTCATTTTGTACCTCTCTGAGAATGAAGGACAGTAACCAACCAACCAATATTTGCCACCTTATTCCCCTTTAATTTCCCTCAAGAATTGTCAAGTTTTATCCTCCCTGAATCACTGCCCTTAACAATTGCTTGTGTTCCCAACATCAGATTTGCATTCTCTGTTTTTCTCAGCAGTTAATCTCTTCACAATCTCAAATTTCTCAAATAACTAAGTGTATTTAAGTAAACATTATATCAACTAGAAAAACATGCTGAGAAAGATTGTGTACAGATACACATTTTCGGTAGCCCATTTGTATTCAGTCCCTCCTTGGTGTGAGACAGACGCCTGTGCATCATCTCCTTTTCCTTTTGGGATGTCGGGAGACTAAAGAAAACATTGACTTTGATTTGTTTGTCAGAGCTGCATAGACACAACTGGTTCTATGATTAAGGGTCTAATGGACTTCTGGGGAAACTGTAGTCTTTGGGCAGATAGGGTAGAAAAAGAGTACAAGCAAGCATATAGGCATACAATACCTTGGATATACTGCGGGTTTGGTTCCTGGCTACCACAGAAAAGTGAGTCATGTGAATTTTTCGGTTTCCCCATGCATATAAAAGTTATGTTAACATTATATTGTACTCTGTTAAGTATGCAATATTATTTTTTCTTTAAAATGTGCATACCTTAATTAAAAATAATTTATTTCTTAAAAAAAAATGCTAATCATCATTTGAGCCTTCAGCCAATGGTAATCATTTTGCTGGTGGAGGGTCTTACCTGGATTGATGGCTATTCAGGATGGTGGTTGCTGAAGGTTGGAGGGGCTGTGGCAATTTCTTAAAATAAGACAACGATGAAATTTGCCATATTGATTGACTCTTCCTTTCACCGGAACACTTAGAGGCCTTTGTAGGGTTATCAGTTGGCCAAATTTCAATATTGTCAGGCCTCAGGGAATAGGGTAGTCTGAGGAGAGGATGGGGAAGGCTGGTCCGTAGAGCAGTCAGAATATTTATCAGTTGAGTTCATTGTCTTATATGGGTGGGGTTCCTGATGCTTCAAAGCAATTACAATAGTAACTGCAAACATCACTGATCTCAGATCACCATAACAGATATAAATGAAAACATTTGAAATATTGTGAGAATTACCAAAATGTGACACAGAGACATGAGGTGAGCACTTGATGTTGGAACAGATAGATTTGCTTGACTCAGAGTTACTGCAAACTTTCAATTTGTTTTTTTTTTCATTTTAAATTTTAAGTTTTTTTTTCCATATGCTTTTGAGTTGAAAATTTTTCTCCCTTTTCCTCCCCCCCATCCTCCCCAAGACGGCGCACAATCTGACATAGGCTTTACATTTACATACCCATTAAACATATTTTCACATTAGTGAAGTTGTAAGTAAAAATTAAAACCAATAGGAGGAACCATCAGAAAGATGAAACAAGACTCAACAGAAGTGATAGCAATTCAACTTCCATAGTTCTTTCTTTGGATGTGGACAGCATTTTCCATCCCGAGGCCTCTGGAGATGTCTTAGATCCTCGTGATCCTGAGAAGGGTTCAGTTTAACATTCTTAGTCATTGCATAACGTGGCTGCTATTATATACAAAGTCCTCTTGGTTCTGCTCACTTCACTCAGCATCAGACCATATAAGTCTTTCTGAAGTCAGCCTGTTCATCATTTCTTATAGCACAATAGTATTCCATTACATTCATATACCACAACTTGCTCAGCCATTCCCCAGTTGATGGGCATCCTCTCAATTTCCAATTCTTTGCCACCACAAAAAGAGCTGCTATGAATATTTTTGTACATGTGGGTCCTTTTCCCATTTGTTTGATCTCTTTGGGATATAGCCCTAGAAGTGCTATTGCTGGATCAAAGGGTATGCACATTTTTGTAGCCCTTTGGGCATAGTTCCAAATTGTTTTCCAAAATGGTTGGATCATTCGCAACTCCACCAACAATGTATTAGCATTCCAATTTTCCCACATCCTCTCCAACATTTATCATTTTCCTGTTTTGTCATGTTGGCCAATCTGATAGGTGTGATGTGGTATGTCAGAGTTGTTTTGATTTGCATTTCTCTAATCAATAACGATTTAGAGCATTTTTTCATGTGACTATAGATGGCTTTAATTTCTTCATCTAAGAACTGTCTGTTCATATCCTTTGATCATTTATCAATTGGGGAATGGCTTGTGTTCTTATAAATTTGTCTTAATTCTCTATATATTTTAGGAATGAGGCCTTTATCAGAGAGACTGGTTGTAAAAATTCTTTCCCAATTTTTTACCTTCCCTCTAATCTTAGTTGCATTGGCTTTGTTTGTGCAAAAACTTTTCAATTTAATGTAATCATAATTATCCATTTTGCTTTTCATAATGTTCTCTATCTCCTGTTGGGGTCATTAATTCTTCTGTTCTCCATAGATCTGATAGGTAAACTATTCCTTGTTCTCCCAGTTTCCTTATGGTATTAGCCTTTATATCTAAGTCCTGAACCCATTTTGACTTTATTTTGGTATATGGTGTGAGATTTGGGTCTATGCCTAGTTTCTGCCATACTCTTTTCCAGTTTTCCCAGCAGTTTTTTTCAAAGAGTGGGTTCTTATCCCAGAAGCTGGGGTCTTTGGGTTTATCAAATAATAGATTACTATAGTCATTGACTACTGTGTCTTGCATATTTAACCTATTCCACTGATTTTATCACCACTGTTATTCAATATTGTACTGGAAACCTTAGCTTTAGCAATAAGAGAAGAAAAAGAAATTGAAGGCATTAGAATAGGCAAAGAAGAAACAAAGCTATCACTCTTTGCAGATGTCATGATGATATACTTAGAGAATCAAGTAAAAAACTACTTGAAATAATAAACAACTTTAGCAAAGTTGCAGGCTGTAAAATAAACCCACATAAATCATCAGCATTTCTATATATTACCAACAAAGCCCAACAGCAAGAGATAGAAAGAGAAATCCCATTTAAACTTACTGTAGACATTATAAAATATTTAGGAGTCTACCTCCCGAAACAAACCCAGGCACTCTATGAACACAGTTATAAGACACTTTTCACACAAATAAAATCAGATCTAAATAATTGGAAAAACATCAGTGGCTCATGGGTAGGCCGAGCTAATATAATAAAAATGACAATCCTACCTAAGCTAATTTACTTATTCAGTGCTATACCAATCAAACTACCAAAAAATTATTTTATAGAGTTAGAAAAAATAATAACAAGATTCATTTGGAAAAACAAAAGGTCCAGAATATCAAAGGAACTAATGAAAAGGAATGCTGGGGAAGGTGGCCTAGCAATTCCAGATCTTAAATTGTATTATAAAGCATCAATCATCAAAACTGCTTGGTATTGGCTAAGAAATAGGGAGATGGATCAGTGGAAACCTTCAATTTGTTTAAAAAAAATCTGTGAAGTGTAGTAAAGCAAACCACAATAAAACCAGGTATGTCTGTCATGTCAGGGAGGAGAAACATACCCTCAAGAGTAAGTACTGCGAGATTCTGGGCATACATGATAACCTGGGCAAAAGGGCTGAGACTAGTTGTCCAAGGGCCCAGAAGCCATAGTTGAACCCTGAAGGACACAGTATAAGAGCATTGGTATTAGAATCAAGAGAATGGGAATGAGGAATGAGCCCCAACTCAGGTACCCATTAGATGTTTAACTTTGGGGAAGCTCTTCAACATATCTGAACCTCAGTTTCTCATCTTTAAAAATGGGCTAATAATGTTTGCATTAAATGGTTGTTGTGAAGAAAGTTTTTTTCCCATAAATTCTGCCAGACATGTGACTTATTATTATATTAGTTGTAAAGGGCTGCGTAATACAGTTATCCCTTCCACATCATAACTTGCCCCATCATGGTTTTGATATATCACAGGTCTGCATAAGAAATTAAATGGGAATTTTGGGGGAGTTTTGCAGAAGCCAGCAGATGATACAGAGCCTATGTCTAAATGCTTAACCCATATTTTATAGTAATGTACTGTAAATATCCCATAAAAGAAAAAGAAAAAATTCAGACTTCTCTGGTATGGAAAAAGGGTCAAAAATTTAAGTGGATTTTCCAGATCTTGGGGTGCCATGCCCCTAACCTCCAATGTGGAAGGGATAGCTATAGTTTTTTTATGTTGGTGAATCAACTCAACGTAATGATCTTTATCATGCAGCTTATAAAAAACCGTCTTTGCCCCATCACTATAAACCCCCTCCCAATATAGAATAACCAGAGTTTTTAAAAATTGTATTAAATCCTTCCTTCGTATATTCACAAAATAACTGTTCCCAAGCCATTGTACTATCTCTCTCTTTGCTGAAAGTGGAGACTAGGGAATAGTGGAGAGGTGAGAGATGCCCAGAGGAAAAAGATTGATTTCTGAAAAGGCTTGAATCCAGGTCAACAGGTCTCTGACATTCACAAGCATAAAAATAGACCTGCTGTTCTTATCAATCTACAACCAGCCAGTTTATCTGAAAAGTCAGAGAAGAGAGATTTTTAGCATCAAGCCAAACTAGGCAAGGATGAAAAGCACCTAAGCAGTACAGGGAAGGGGGAGAATGAGATTCATCTTTAATACAAGTCAGAGCAGGGATCTGTCTCTCCTAGGCAACCACAGTCAGGAGAAACCTTTCCAATAAGTATGTGCAATTTGCATGTTGGCTTCAGATCCCGAGCTCAGCTACTCTGCCCTGGCCTTAGAGATTATGCTTCTATTAAAATCACTCTCTTTACAGCTATAAGGGAGGAAAAGAAGTCTGGAAACACAAGAAAGCATTTAGCTTTTCATTTTGTTCAGGAGATTCCTAAGCTCAGGTATTTAAAAAACATCCTTCTTTATAATTTCCTTCAGGAATGCCTATTACTTTGGCATCTTCAGAGTTAAACACTCTGTGAGTGATCAAAGACTACCCAAACAAGAATTTCACAAGATTTCATTGAAATGGGGAAAGTGTGAAGGCAATAGATGCCTCTTTTTCCATAGGGAAGCATCAAACTCCTGGTTTCTAATGCAGTAACCTGTTGTTGCCAGGCCACTGCATCAGCATGAGACAAGGGTTCTTAACTTGGAATCTATGGAGAGATTTCAATCGGAGGTCCATGAACTTGAGTGGAAATTTTTTTTACATCTTTATTTTCATAAAATTCTAATGGAAATTTATCATTTCCTTTGATTATGAATGTATCTACCTCAGTTTTCTTTGCTGCAAAATGGGGATAATAACCCCAGAGTTAATCATATCACTATTGTTTTCAGTAAAATGGTTTGGAAATTATGAAGTACTATGTAAATGTAATACATTGGATGTAGCTGTTACTCAATGTACTGTAGGCAAAACGGGGTGGCATAATGGCAAGCTTATTGGATTTGGCTGCAGAAGACCTGGGTTTGAATCCCTATGTGCTGTTTACTACCGAAGTGACCCTGAGCAAATCACTTAACCTAAGTTTCCTCAGCTGTAAAATGAGGTTCACTCAGAGAGACCCAATCTATGTTCTAGGCTCCTTTGATGGTACTCATCAGCACTCATTAGCGTAATTGGACTGTGTAACAAGAGACGAAACACCTGCATGGAAATTAAACCACACACGCAAATATTCTATAGAGCAATTGAAGAAAATGTTTCCTCTAACCCCGTGTTTTGTGGGAGCTATGGGGTAGCATGTTGTGGATATTTAGTTCAAGTAACCAAGTAATAAGTGCTTGCCCCTTCTTTTTCCATTGTGCTATCAATTGTCTGGAGTAATGCATATGTCACAGCTTACCATGAGGAGTTGTTTTGTTTAATTTCTCATGGACCCACACAGAGATGTTTTCCATAATTTTACACCTAATTAACATGTTCTTGCATTTGCAAAATGGCACAAGATTAAGTGTTACTGTTTTGATTGGCATTTCTCAGTTGTCTGTCCTCCACAGAGTTTAGACTCCTGGAAACAATAATTACAAAAAGCCTAAATTGGCAAAGGGAATTCCCTAGCATCATTTGCGAGTGGCAGCTTTAGATAAAAACAAACAAAACCACTAATGTAAATTGGGATTTCAGAAGCAGAAATATTCAAAAATACAATGATTTGAGCCAAGTGAAAGTTTGCATCAGTCTTTTTTAGCTCTTCATTCAACTCTCTTGAGGTGGGCATGTATTTCAAATATGTGCAGAATATGTTTGGCATTACATGCAAGCATAGACAGAAAAAAAAAGCATAGAAATATATTGCTTTATGTGCATAGAAATTCAAAGAAAATATATTTCCCCATTCTTTGTACTTGGAAGTTTTCCCCAGCCTTTTCTGCTTCACTACTAAAAGAATATCTATTCATTGCAAATTGATCAAATTTATGTTAAGTGTATACTATGTGAAGATATTGTGATCTTGTCAGTGTGAATATTTCTTACCTTAGTATGTGTCACAACAATCCATGCCTTCTTATTCTGCTGGATTCTTAACTGTGTCTTTAAAAAATGATGGTGTTGAACTTGATGTATAAGGTACATTCTAATCCTATGCTTTTTTGCCTGTTCCCCCTTTCATGAACATCTTATATTTTTAAAACAGCTGCAAAAATGGGTGTGATAATACCAGGGTTAATTATATCACACAATTGTTTTGAGCAAAATGGCTTGGAAATTATAAAGCACTATGTAAATGTAAGGTATTAGATATAGCCATTATTCTATGTACTATGGGTGAGACAGTGTAGCATAATGGAAAGAATACTGGATTTGGCAGCAAAAGACCTAGGTTTGAATTCCTGTGCACCTAAAGAGCAGAGCTGAAACTCAATCTTTCTTCCTGGCATCAGAGCTTTTAGCCTTAAACTAATTGACCGAAATATGGAACTGACAAAGCACATGCAGAAATTTACTTTGACTAAGTACCGAAACATTTCATCCCATTCAGTTTAGGTATATACTTAAACCAAAGGAAAAAAATCAAAGGACTTTTACGTAGTGTGAGTTTAGATATAAATCTTATTTCTTGCTTGTAGTGAACTCATAACAAATGTTTGCTCAAATAGGATGACTATTTTAGGCATGTGTGGAAGTTGGCAATTTTTCCCTCTGACCTATGCCTGGATGGATAAGTAATGTGTGTCTACCAGGAAAAGGTCATCATTTCCAAGTCTAATAAGACATCCTAGTAGGAAACATTCTTACTTCCTAGGTTGAATCAGGATGACTAACCTTTGGTCACTTTAAAGAAAAAGTCCCATGACCCCCAAATCTAATGCATACTGAGAAGAATGTTATGTAGAAATTAATGAGTTATGAATTTCTTGTAGTATATTTTTAAGGTTCTTTGTAAATAAATGACATCTTGGTCATTTTAAAAGACACATTTAACCTTTTCATTTTTCCAAAAACAGAAGGAATTTTTTTTAAATACAGAGATAATGTCATCTGCAATTCATATTTTCCTCTATATTGTTGTCCCCCTTTCTAGATTTCCTTATAGCTTTTACCCTGGTTCCAGCTGGTTCCTTTTATGCTTTTCTGAGTTTTTTTCTCCCCACCCATGGTTTTCCAGGCTTTCTTTGGATAATTTCCTGTGAACCTTAACCTGAAAATTATTTTTATGGTTATACTGTTTTTCACCTATTTACTTAGACTTTTATTGGATTACAAGACAGAAATCTCTCTCCAGGTTAAATAGTCCTTTGAGCTTGCCATTTGGGGTATCTATAGGATACTTCCATCCTAGAAGTTGAATAGACCTGGGCTTTAAGTGACCTATGGCATATTGAAGAGATTGGCATTTGTTAGACAATTTCTTAAGGGCAGCTAGTGGTGCAGTGAATAGACAGCCATGCCTAGAGTCAAGAAGACCTCAGTTCAAATCTGGCCTCTGACATTTGCTAGCTGTGTGACTCTGGGCAAGTCACTTAACCCTGTTTGCCTCAGTTTCCTCATCTATAAAATGAGCTGGAGAAGGACGTGGCAAACCATCTAAGTTTCTTTGCCAAGAAAACCCCCAGTGGGGACATTGAAAAGGCGGACCCAACTGAAAAACAATAACCAATTTCTTGGAAGTCTAATGCACAGTAACTTTTCTATCTTGAAGCAAATAATCTAGCAACATTTTTAACTGCCTACTTTGTACTACACAACGGGGTTTATAAAGATGAACTACTGTCATGCTTTCTACCCTCAAGGAGTTTGCAGTCAGTTGGCAAGTATGTAAAATATACAGAAAAAAATGAAACAAGGTAGAATGTGATAAGAATAAAGGAGCCAATTGGACAAAGGTGTTATAATAGATGAGAAGGAAGGGATTGTGTTCAGCTGGGATATAGTGGAAAGCATCATGGAATAAGTTGCATTTCATTTGGGTCCTGAAGGCCTAGAAAAATTTTTATCAGCAGAGGTATGGAGAAAATGCATTCCAAGGATAAGGATGGCCTGCATAAATGTATAAAGGTAGGAGAGGGCAGAGAAAAATGTATTCTGGGAACAGCTTAGTAGTATGAGATAAGACTGAAATAATAGACTGTGGTCAGTTTGTATAAGGCCTTAGTTACTGATTCATTTGTATTTTATCCTATAGGGGCTGCTAAAAATCATGCATCTACACAGTATATGTGTATTTGCATATACATACACTCACATGTGTGTGGGTGGGTATATATGTGTGTAGGTAATTTTCGCTCCTTTTAACCACAAGTCAGTCTTCACTATCTAAGAACTATGATTTTGGTCCATTGCAGGTTCCTGCCACTATAATTTGAGGTACAGAATGTAGATAGACCTGTATCATATTGCTCTCATATCACAGCTTTGAGGACATATTTTCCAGTTTGACAAGATAGCAGTCTATGACACAAAAAAGTGACTAAGAACCCCACTTCAAAGCTACCTGTTTTCTTCTTTCTCAATTGTTCTAAGGTACTACATCTGGATCTCTCCTTTGCCCTTATTACTTAGCACCACATACTCTACTTCTCTGTGTACAACTAATAACACCTACCACTACTACCCTCTTTTATCCACTTCCCACTAGAGGTAAGAACTGGGTCATTTTTTGCCTCTCACCTCTTCCCCCACGCCCCAGGCATCTAGCACAGTGTTCCACCCATAATTAGATGTTTAATAAATGTTTGGAGTTGGCCTTTTAATTATCCTTACTCAAGATTCACTGAAGCCACAAGATGAAATAATCTATAGCTCTGATCTGACCAGTGCAAGTGCTGGAGAAGTCCCTTTGTTATTTCTGTACTGCTCACATATAGCACACAGACAGCCCCACAGAAACATACTCCCTAACTAGGGTTGGTAGGTAAAAATTCAGGGTATTATATGTGTATGCATGTATGTATATATGTTTGTATGTATATATGTATATATGTGTGCTAGGGGCTCAGGAGTGCTATAGGGATAAGGAACTATGATTTCATTCATATAGAAATTTCCTGAGTGAGGAAACACCATCTACCAATGCATGTTGGGGACCTTCTCAGCAATTTAGTCTTAGGGATTGCCTAGATCCCTGAGATTTTAAGTAACATTGTGTGTGTACACACACACACACACACACACACACACACACACACACACACACACACACACACACACACGAAGTGGAACTTAAACCCAGGTGGTCTTCCTGTCTCCAATGCTATGGATGTTGTCATTGTCCATAGGATGATCTATAAGTTTAATTTCTTGGAGATTGGGCTATGCTATTGATGTGCAGCCATATAAAATGACTAGAAAAATACTGGTGTTAAATAGATGGGATTTTGGTTTTAGGAAAACAAGAGTATGTTTTATTATTTGAGGGAAATATAATTTTTTTTTGTCTTCACAAACTAGAAATTCAGCTAGCAAATCACCAGTGAATCTTAAAAGACAGTGCTTTTCATAGATGGGCAAGTTGTGATTTACATCAAGCTTACTGCTTCTGAACAGTTTGATTAATAGTCCAGAGACTGTGTCATAACCTAAAAGTAGACTTTGGTTCATGGTGTGGATTAGTTTTGTGGTACAAGCATACCTAATCTCAAAATCAAAGAAAATTAAACTGCCTGTTCCTTGTGAAGTGTTTGTAGGAAAGTGAAAGGTCTGATCTTATTTAATTTATTTCTTGCTGTCCAAAGTCACAGAGTTCTCTCCGTGTATGTTAGTTAAGTCATGCCCAAGGATTCACAGGTTAGTATTCCAAAGTACTTCTCTAGGAGGCAGGCAGTTCCACTTGGCTTCAGTGCCTAGCAAAGTGCAATGCGTTATAGTAGTCATTTATTGGTTGAATGAAGGAATGCTACCATTTTTGCCAAACCAAACTTTTGCAAGGTAAGAAAGGCAGAGACATGTTATATTGTAACTTAAAAAAAAGTGTCATGAGGGAGGTAGATGGATGGCGTAGTGGATAGAGCACCGGTCCTGGAGTCAGGAGCACCTGAGTTCAAATCTGGACTCAGATACATAGTACTCACTAGCTGTGTGACCCTAGGCAAGTCACTTAACCCCAATTGCCTTGCCAAAAAAAAAAAAAAGAAACAAAAGAAAAAAAAACTGTCATCCTAATTCATTGAACTGGAATTTTAGGGATTAAGCAAACAATCAATCCACATTTTTAAGCACCTATTATATTCTGGCACAATCCAGCATTTTTAAGCACCTACTATATTCTTAGCAACTAGGCACTGGGGATATAAACATAAAAAATGAAAGAACCTTACCTTCAACAAATACCAGTCTAATGGAGGAGACAAGTACATATATGCGCATATATATATGTGTATGTATATATATATATATATATATATATATATATATATACATATACATGTATACATGTATGTACAGAATAAAAAATAAAGAAAACAAATACAGAGTAATTAAATACAAGATGGTTTCAGAGGAAAGGAGCCAGCTGTTGGTAGGATCAGGAAAAGTTTCTTGTAGAAGGTGATTCCTAAACTGGCTTTTGAAGGAAGAGATTCTATGAGGCATTGGCCAGTGAAAAGTTGCAAAGGCTGGAGATTGAAGAATGCTACTTTGGTTAGAACACAGAGTAGAGGAGTGTTATCCAATAAGGCTGGAAAGATAATTGAGGCCAGGGCTTTAAAAGCTTAAAGAGTTCATCCTAGAGGCAAAAGGGAGCCCCTGAAGTTCATTCAATAGAAGAGTAGCATGCCAGTAAATACCACTTGTACACTGGAGAAAATTTCACTCCCTTTAGCTCATCTAAAATTGGCTTGATCTGTCTTGTAGTATGTAAAATTTTGTTGCTGATATAAATACTTAAAGAAATTAAATGCTTATTAGTTGCCTTAGAAGTTCAACAATAAAATTTACAGAAACTGCAAATGTGGGCACAAGTGTTTCTTAGACCTGCAAACTGCGACTTAAAGTTTCTGCACTTTCTAATAAAAGGCAGAAAAATTTGCTGTCTTAGAAAAGGGAATGGCTATAGTTATAAGGCTATGCAGCAGTGTATGAGAGGGAACATTTACAAATTCAACCTCTGTTTAAGCTTATTCCAACTTAAGGATAGGCAGAGGGTTCAAATATAGAATTTGCACGTGGGGGAGATAGTTCTTTTAAAAATATTTTAACAATGTGTCCTCATTTCTTACCTGACATTTAGCAGGCACTGAATAAATATTTATTGACTGTTGGCTGACTATATGTATATTTTAATTTTTTTTTTTGCTATATTTTTTTTCCTCATATGGAGGATTATAGTAATTCTTGTCTCAATGGAAACCTGGAAAGAGAGATTAATTTTGTCTGTTCACTCCTAGGCTCAGATCCTAGAGGGACTTTTCCAGGTCCCTCTAGCTGCTAATGTCTTACCCTTTCAGATTATTTTCATCTACTCTCTATGTATCCTCAATGTACTTAGTTTTTTTACGTTATCCCCTTATTATGGAAAGATTCTTCAAGCAGGACTTTCTCTGCCTTTCTTTCACTTCCCAGCAATTGGCATAGTGCCTATCACTTAGTAAATGGTCATTGATTGACTGACTAGTTAGGGATTTATAAGGAATGGAAAAGGAGGCTGAAAGATTGAGAAAACTACTGGTACCTTGATTTTCAAACTACTGTTTACTGAAATATCTCTAACTTTCTAAAGAATGTAGAACCAGGAGCCATTCATATAAGTTCACAATTTTGTGGCTACTTTAAAAATTGGGGCTCAATGCCTTCACTTGATAGAAAAGGAAACTGTAGCCCAAAGATATTGTGATTTTTGTACAGATAGGAAGTGGTGCAGCCAGAATTTGAACCAAATCATCTGAATTCAAATCCTGCAATGGAAGGAAATTCCACAGAGGCAAACTTAGTTTTGACATATAGAAAAGCTTCCTAACAGAGCTATCCAAAAGACAAATGGACTACCTTGATAGATAGTAAGTGCCCAAGTCATTGGAGGATGCTGGATGACTATTTGTCATACATGTTATATAAGGAGGTTTTGTTCAGCTACAGGTTGGACTCTATATCCTCAGAGATCCGTTCTAATTTAGGAGATACTGGCAATATAATTTTTCAAAACTTATAATTCTTTAGGAGACCTTTGTGCACCTGGAAGTGTAACAGATGTTTGTGAAAAGTCAGAATTTTTTTTTCTAGTTCTGAGTAAGATTTAGGAGGAATCAATATAGAAACATCATCTACACATTAAGGTCAAGAGATTATAAAGCTCATATATTTTCATGGGAGCCTACTCCCATGGAACCTAACTTCCAAATAGGTTATCATTTTTTGTTGTATCTATATTTTAGGATCCTGTATCTAATAATCTTTTCCTTGAGCTCCTTTGGCTCTCAGTTATCTCCAGGACATAACATAAAGTACTCTGGTATTTAAAGCTCTCCATAACCTGGCCCTTTCCTACCTTTCCAATGCTCTTAGATTTTATTCCTCTGTACTCCCATTATGATTCTGCTCTACTAGCCATTTTTCCCTCTTCCAGGCTAATCCCATCTCCTAACTGCATACTTCTGGGCTGGTTGCTCAGTTTTATACTCTACCTTCTTACTCAGTCTCTTATTCTCCTTGGCTTCCTTCATGGTGGAGTTCAAATGTCAACTTTTCAATGAGAGGCCTTTCCCAGTTCTCTTTCCTCATATTTGTCTCCCAGAGGCTAGCAACTTTCCCTTCTGATTTTAGCCCCCATTCATTGTGTATATATCTTGTATGTACCTAATTATTTACATGTTGTCTTTTTCATTAAGATGTATGCTCTTTGAGGGTACAGACTTTTTACCTTTGTTTCTTGATTTTGACCTTTGAAAAGGTGGGGAGAAGGTAGCAGAAGTACTTGCTTTGGGGTTCCCTGTATTCTGTACAGAGAGAACAGAGATATTGCAAAGAATGGCCAGGATGGGGATATGGGAGTCTAGTTGGACTGTCTTCTTATATATCACGTCCATTTATGCTCTCTACAATCCAGCTACACTGACCTACTTGCTTACACACAACACTCAATCCCCCACCTCTGTTACTTTCTATTGGCTATCCTCCATGCCTGGGACATATTCCCACCACATCTCCACCTCCTAGAATCCCTGGTTTCGTTCATTACCCATGTTAAGGGCTATCTTCTACATGTGGTCTTTCCTGGTGCACCCTAGCTAATGCCTTTCCCTCCAAGGTTACCTTCTATCTGATTTTCATATACTATTTTTCTCCTGTATTAGAATTTAAGCTTCAGAGGGCAACAGAGACTTTACCTTTCTTTATGTCTCCAAAGCTTCCTGTGTCCAGCGCTTGGCACGAACGTATTAGGTACTTAATAAATATTTGTTGATTGTTCTTTAAAGTAGGGAGAGCTTCCTTTAGAGGCTTAAAAACATAATATAGGTGATAAATTTCAGGTTGTATTTCTCTTACTTGCTGAACTGAATGTTATACCAGATATTTTTATAATGTCATCTGTTGACCTGATGAAATTCCACGCTTTTATCCAATATGTGGATTGTATTTGAGGGGAAAATGTCAGAATTAATGCCTGTTTTCCTTCTGGGAGCTCACAGATCCTGACAAACATTCGTCTTTCAAATGTTTATTTATAGGGAGGCTGCAACAATTTGTCACATATTTATAACTAGGAAAATTGAGTTGGTATTTGTTGAAAGGGTCAGAAAATAATTCTTAGGAGAAAGGTGTAACAGGGAAGCTATAAAAATTCTCTCCAAATTTGTAAGTAGGAAAATTGACTCAAAGAGAGTATTTATTCAGAGAGAAAACAGAATCTTCAGAGTTTCCTATAGTGTGTGAATATGTTGGCCTCCTAGGAGATAACACAGACTTGATTCCACATTTTAGGGACCACAAAAGGTACTGGACCTATGATTATATTGGAATATCAAGGTCCTGATTACTAATAGACTTTTGTTTCCCTTCATTTTCGAAGAGGACCAGTGATATCATAAGGTGAAGTCTTGACTCTTGAATGAATTGGATTTAAGTGAGGCAGAGCTGCACAAAGTTGTTAGCCTCACTCTCTTTTCCAGGGTCATCAAAATCCAATGCCAAGACAAAAGTCAGGATAACTGGTGATGGCCCCAGATGCAGTGGATGACCTTGGTGTCTTTGATGTCTGACCAAGCTCTAAGTACCCCACCAGCACCTGCTTTAGTTGCCTTCGTGGCCATTGGAACAAATTGTTCTTATCTACCTATTCCTCCTCTAGGGAAGTCTTCACTGTTAATAGACTAATAAGCTAGCAGAAGAAGAAATAATGGGACATTTTGAAGTATCCCCTACTTCTAAACAGAGAAGGAAAATGTATTTTGTTATTTGTTATCCATGGCCAGGATTAAACCCTGGGGTATTAAAGGCAATGCCAGCACCAAATAAGCTATTGCAGTCCACATTAGGCATGTTGCAAAAGAAAATGCATACCAAAAAGAAACAAGAATAAAAAAAAAAACAAGAATAATGAAGAAAGTTAAAAAAAAATAAGCTTTAACCTGTATTCAAACCCTTATCAGTTCTTTCCTGGAGGTAGATAGCATTTTTTTCATCATAAGTTCTTTGTTATTGTCTTGGAATGTTGTATTGCTGAGAATAGCTAAGTCATTCATACATCATTGCGTAGTATTGCTGTTATTGTGTACAGTCTTCTCCTGGTTCTACTCATTTCACTTTGTATCAGTTCATTTAAATCTTCTCAGGTTTGTAGCACAATAGTATCATATACCACAACATTTATCATTTTCCTATCCATTTTCAAAAACAAAATTTTGTAATAACTTGGTTTTCAGGATTTTATAATTGTCTTCTTGTTAATGTAAAATTGTGAATATAACTCCCTCTTCTCTTCATATATGTTAGAGCAGGAGTCCTGTTTCTTCTGCATTGGGCAGGATGTTAAAAAAGGAGGCTGGTTAGAAAGGATGCAGGATGCCTGAGGGCAGGCACTGCTGGTAGTGAAGAAGGAGAAATGAACAAGTTTGGAGAAGAGATCTTATAAAACACTTGGATTCCTTTTTTTTTCTGCTCAGCTTGACATTTTTAAATACGTGAGCCCCCTCATAGTCTCAAGTAACTTTGGAACTGATAGATCAAAATGAACAATGATCAGATATGACAGTCTGAGCCTGGCTTGGAGGCTCTGAGCCGATGATTGCATGTTTTTATTTTAATCACAGAGATACTAAATTATTTCAGCTGGGTAGTCTTTGCTTCTATATTTAGATTTAAACACTATTTGAAGAGATTGTTAAAGAGCTGAAAAGTGGTGTCAAAAGCTGGGTAGGTTACCTGATTCCAATTTGTTTTCACAGTGTGAGGTTGTTAATAGACTAATAAGCTAGCAGAAGAAGAAGTAATGGTTTTATGAGTTAGGGATGCCATTAAAATTGCAAATGAACAATGTGCCATATGCCTGAAAGTTGAGCTGAGGGAAAAATGCTAGATGCTTTGGTTGTTAAGAAACACTAACAAATGCAAAGGTTAATGGTGAGGTGAGTTAATATCTTCTATAATACGACAATAAGCTTCTTCCCCACCTGATTTTGCTATTCCCCAGCATGACCCTAGAGGACAGTGTGCATTATACCTGGATATAGTCTACAGTACGTAGACTATATTCAGTTAAAAATTTTCCTGTCCTTAAGGGTATGCATTTTGTCACCTGTAGACAAATCCAAGGAGAAATCTTATATGTGAGGCTTGATAGGTCACATCAGTTATGGACTAATTATTGCAAATCCTGGAGACTCTTTCAATAGGTGGGACAACTCATGGTACTACTGTGTTCAAATTCATCTTCCCTTCCCATTGCCCCTCCCCCAATAATTGTCTCTATATGCAGAGGTATAACAAGAACTGATCGTAATTCATGGGCTGTCCAAGCAGTAAACTAAGATTAATGAGAATTAAATCCCTGACTGATTCTATGCTATCTGGAAGTTTGGGGGCAGGGGAAATTGCCCTTTGTTAAAGATGGAAGACTATTTCACTCTAATCATTAACACAGCCCACTTCAGGGGAAGGGGGGAATGAAAAGGTTATAAAAAGGAAAAACAAATCTGGTTGACATTTGTGCTATTACCCTGAAGGAGAATACCAGAAGCCATGTCCTTGATGGAGGAAAAGTGGCCAAAGGCAGGTTGTAGTTATGAAAAGAGAAGGAGGAAGAGGAGGAAAGGAACCATATTAGTAGTGATTTGGAAAATAAATGGCCTTTTAAAAATGCCTTTAGAGAAGGAAGAAAATTGGGAAATATTATACTTAAAGAAGCTTTCTCAGCTTTGTTCTTTAGATTATTTAAATGGAAACATAAGTACCTGAAAGTCAAGATTTGTATATGATGCCAAGGGTTTTTAAAGGAGTTTGATCATAAACATGAGGAACTGTTCACAATTATAGATAACATGAAAAATATTACTGCCTGTTCTGCTCTCATCCGTTTCAGAAACACATCGTGTCCCAGAGGCTGAGGAGGAATGCAGCATCAATGATTGAAAACGATAGCATTAATTTAGAATGAAACATAGTGGGCTGGGGGTGGGGAGGGGAGGGAGAGAGACAAAAAAAAATCAGCAACAGAGGCAAGGAGCTTGTGGTTGGCATCTGAGCTGTTTAAGCAATGGAACAACTTTATCCTACTTACCTTTATGTGTTTAGCTTCAGTGGCAAGAGCACACTATATTGAAGTCTAGACCCAGGATTCCAATACTACTTTTATCACTAGCTACCTCTGTGATTTTGAGCAAGACTCTCTGGGTCTCAGTTTCCCCATCTTTGTAATGAGGAAGTTGGCTTCCAGTGTTCCTTCTAGTTCAACATCAATCCTGTGTTCATGGAAACTCACAAATGTTTTCCCCAACTTCTGTAGGAATGTATGTATCTATACATGGATCATAGAATGTATGTGTTATGCTTAAGGCTGTAGCCTTTTATTAGAGTAATAATTATAGAATTCATTGGTTATAGTTCTATTTCCACTTATTTTCAACAATCATTCTTTTATGTAAACATTGTTTGTCTGCTTGGAGTAGGCTCTTAGGGCCCAGGTAAAAAAGACATAATTTTTTAATTTTGTTCTCTTATAGTTCATACCCAGACTTGGCCAACAAACAAAAGAACAAAAGCCTTACTTAAACTAATAATTAATGTTGACAGTAGAAATGTAAATAGCACCCTAAATTCTAAATTTACTAGTTGTCTTCCCTGTTGTGGAGAGCAATATTTTCATCAAGAACCAAAAAAAAAAACCCCACAAATTTTCTCAGCTCACTTTCTCTTTACCCTCCTTCCAAGTAGGGCAAGGAAGTAAACAAGTGACATAAGCATTCATTGTCTTGCCCAACAGAAATTATTAATTGCCTGGCATAAATGGTTACCGGGTAGACTTGTCTTTCATTCCCAAATAGTAGGAAATCGGGTTTATAGAAGTGGACAGAAAATGTTTTAAGACACCATAGAAAATAATAGATGGTTATATGTCTTGAAATTTATAGTCAACTCTGCTAAGCACTCAAGGAGATATAAAGATAAATATGACAAGGTCCCTGCCCTTAAGGAGCTTAACATTTAATAGAGGAAATAGATCATGTACACAAATAACCTACTACAAAGTAGAGCATGATAAATGTTTAATAGAGGTACAGTCAAAGTGTTGTGCCTCCCCACTCTCCCAGTTTCTAGAAACCCTCCCATAGCATTTATTACCACAGAATATTCCTCCTGCCAAAAGGATTCTTCTGATTGAGTCACAAGGACTTTGCACAGTGAGTTTAAAGTTAAATAACTCTGTGTGTGTCTTTGTTTGGAGCTGGAGAGTAAGTACAGCTTACCAATCATATTTGGAAACATGAACGCAAAGAGTATTAGCTTGATTCTCCATTTAACAAGCATTAAGGGCCTGCTGTTTTACAAGGCACAATGCTATGCACTGGAGATAAAGACTAGCTAAGTAAAGAAGACTCATCTTCCTGAGTTCAAATCTGGCCTCACTTACTTGCTGTGTGACCCTGGGCAAATCACTTAACCCTGTTTGCCTCAGTTTCCTCATCTATAAAATGAGCTGGAGAAGGAAATGGCAAACCACTCCAGTATCTTTGCCAGGAAAACCCCAAATGAGGTCACAAAGACATGACTGAAATGGCTCAATGAGAAAAATGCAGGACATATTTAAAATAAATACAAAATAATTGAGAGGAAGGCAACCACAACAGGGGAAATCAGGAAAGATCTGTTGAAGGAAAATGGCAGTTGAGCCTTGAAAGGAGTTTGATGTTCTTGAGGTGAAAGTGACTGGGGGAGCGTTCTGAGTGTGAGGGACAAGGCATTAGAGGCAGCAGATGGAATGTTATAAATAGGGAAAAGGGAATGGGCATATTGTGATGAAGTAGAGAGGGGTAATAATATGTAATCAGGCTAGAAATGTGGTCTGCAACTAGATTGTGAAGGGCTTTAAAATTCTAAACAGAATAATTTATCCTGGAAGTAATAAAGGAGAAGGTATGACTGGTTATACTCATTCGTGCCCTGGGAATATCATTTTGACAACTGTATGGAAGACACATCAAAAATGAGAAGCACTAGATTCAGGGATATCCATGTTGCAGTAGTCTATAAGAGAAGTGATAAGGGCCTGAATCAAGCTGATTGTGGTGTGAGCAGAAAGAAGAGGACAGAAGTGAGAGATGTTGAGATAAAATGAATAAGACTTGGCAAAAGATGGCATATGGTGGGGGAGGGGGGCAGAGTAAAAGTGATGAATAGAGAATGACTTCAAGGTTGTGAACCTGGTATTGAAAGGGTTGAGATTTTGAAGGGAAGGTGAGGCCAGTGAGAAACCAGTGGTGCCCTTAACAAAAATAGGGAAGTTGGGAGGGAAGAGTAGGTTTGGAAGTAAAGGTAATAAGTTCAGTTTTGGACATGTTGAGTCTGAGATACCTATGGGATATCCAGGTAGAAACACACCGTTTTTGCATAATTAATACAAATATTAATACAGTTGTTTCAGGATAAACCATGACAGTCAAAAAAGTTGATTTGACATTTTAAATATTTCAGTACTACTTGTGCTTATTTCTGAGCACTTACATAAAAGATCTTTGATTAGTGCCAAAATGGATCAGATATAAGCAAAATAGCAATTCCAGCCACATCTGTAGCTTTATTCATTTGTATGGTAAAAGTACAATTTGACAGATGAAATATTATTATTATTATTTTATTATCTTAACTCAGTCTTCATATGCGCACAAAGAGTTTTGTCTTCATGGAGTCCCTGAAAAGTGTCAGGTATGAGGACCATATCTTGAAAACCAATGCTCCATGAGGTAGGTAGTTTGATGAAATCACTGAAAGGATGTAGAGATAAGAAAAGGCCCAGGACAGTGTTGAGATATACCCGTGCAGAGATGGTGGGACGTGAATGGAAAGAAGACAAAGATGGATGTGTCAGTTGGAAAGTGAACCAGGAAAAACCATCAGAAAAGAGACTATCCAGAAGGAGGGAGTAGTTAACAGTATTAAATGCTATAGAAATCAAGAAGATTGAGGACTGAGAAAAGTCTTTTGGTTTTAACAATAAAGAGCTCATTTGTGACTGTGGAGAGAACAGTTTCAGTCCAGTGGTTGGTACAGAAACTAGATTGTAAAAGGTTGAGACTTGAGTGGAAGTTGAGAAGATGGGGATGTTAGTATATAGATAGCTTTTTTTTTTCTAGGAGTTAGACCATGAAAGGAAGGAAACAAATAGAGTGACAGACTGAGGAGACTGTAGGGTCAGGTGAAGGTTTTAAAATCAATCAACATGTAATTCTAAGCCCCTTTTATATTCCAGGCACTGGGGATACAGATCCAGTAAATGTGAAACAAAATCCAATTGCTAGGAGCTTACATTCTAATGGGCAAAATAACAAAGACATATATAAATATATACAGAATAAACCTATAAGGAATAAATACAAAGTAGTTGAGATTCAAGGTAATTTGGGAGGGAGGCATTATGCATCTTGAAGGAAGAAAAGGACTTTATGTGGCAGAGGTATGGAGGAAGTGAATTCCAGGCATGGGGAATGGCCAGTGAAAAGGTATAGAAATGCTTGTTTTATTTTATAAATTAAAAATATAATAAATAAAAATTGAAAAAAAAATTGAAAAGGTGTGAGAGACATACATACCTTTGTGTCCTTTGTGAGGGACAGAGAGAAGTCTAG
This sequence comes from Phascolarctos cinereus, assembly GCF_003287225.1. Lineage (NCBI taxonomy): Eukaryota > Metazoa > Chordata > Mammalia > Diprotodontia > Phascolarctidae > Phascolarctos > Phascolarctos cinereus. The sequence goes on from NW_027555736.1 coordinate 202,335,357, forward strand.
ATCTCAGAGTATGAAAGTGGCAGTAATGTCTAATGAGACTATAAAATTAGGATAAGGAAAAGTTGTGAAGGGCTATTTATAAGCAAAACAGAGAAGTTTGTATTTGATTCCAGGCATAAGTAGCCACTGGACTTGATTGGGTAGGGGAATGACATGATCAGTAGGAATGGAGGGAGATCTGGGTAGGCAGCAGGGGAGGATAGTGGATAAAGAGAGAGTGGAAATTATGTGAAGAGAAGGTATGGGGTAATTGAAGGGGCAAGCTGATAGAGAGGATGGGAATGGATGGAATTAAGGGCACAAGGAGAAGGTTGTATTGACAAGAAAGGCAACCTTCCCACAGAGTTTTGAGCAAAGGAAAAGAAAATGGGGGATACATTGAGGTGATCAGAAGTATAGAATTATGGAGAAGGGAAAAATCAAGACAATGCTGATTTTTCATTTTTTTCCCCAGTAAAGTATGAGATAAGGTCCTTTATTGTGTGTTGGGGTCGGAGAGGGAAAGGTGATATATGTGAATTTAATCGATCAGTCAGCAAGTGTTTATTAAGCAGCTACACTATGCTGACCCTGGCTGTGAAAGTCAAAATAATGAAACAATCTGAGCTTACATTCTAATGAGAGAGATGGCAAGCATATATAAAAAAGGTGTGCAGCATAAAGGCAGGGTAAATGCTAGACAGTTTGGGAGAGAAGGAGCAATGATGGAGGGCTCAGTTGAGGTTGATTACATAAATTTGGAGTGAACTTCCTCCAGTTGCATTCTGCAGTTGGGAGGTTGGGAGAAAGCAGATGGTGGAGTAATCGAGGTTTGGGTTTATATAAGAATAAACTATGAGAGGACAATGGGGCAAGGGATTCAAGGCATCAGGAGAGTCTACGGTTGAACTGCTAATTAAAAGGTTGAGATTTTGAAGGAAGAACGTGAGGCCAGAGCTTGAGGAGCCAGTGTGTGCTGGAGCGACTGGAGTTCGCAGGGAGGCTGGATATGGGCTTACAAGGACAGAGTCCTGGGGAGTAATGGAAGGAAAGAAGGTTATGACCAGAGGAATTTTCAGTTGTGGATTGTGGATGTGGTCCAATATTTGCGAATGGTTAAAAGATCATGGTCTTGCTATTTAAAACCACCACTTCCACCACCACCACCTCTGGTGGATCCTTTTTAATTTACCTCGTGTGATGTATTGATTTTTATATGTCACATTCGCTTAACAAAGGGTGCATCTAGGATATTATCCAGGAAATACCAGCAAACTATCAGCATCCAACTTACTGATTGTTTTTGTGTTTTGCTTTTAAGGCAATCGGGGTAAAGTGCCTTGCCCAGGGTCACACGCTAGTAAGTGTCTGAGGCTGGATTTGAACTCAGGTGCTTCTGACTCCAGGGCCAGTGCCCCTTCTATTATGCTACCTCGCTGCCCCTGACATCCAACATATTGAAAGCTGAACTGAATTAAGATCTATCTAGCATCAAGGGCAGAAGCAGGTAGAGGCAGACTTAGATACGGGTGACATCTGCTTTCTCTGAGTGTGCTCTCCTTCCTGCAAATAGTAACCACAAATGGATCTTCAATGTACATCAACAATTCAGCTTAAATATTTATTTTATTAAGGGCCTACTATTGGTGGAAGATGGCAATAGATAGTGAAGGAGATTAGAAAGGTAAATAAGATATGAGTTCTTGCATTGAAGGAGCTTACAATCTAGTTGGGGGAGGTAAGACAGGTACATTAACTAAAACAAAGTAGAAAATAGTGCACGCATAAGTAAAGTAAGTACAGACAAAATCCTCCGGGAAGTGAGGAAGGAAAGATCATTTATGAGTGGGTGGAGGTCAAGAAAGGCTTTTTGGAAATTGCATTTGAGGTAGATCTTGAAGAATGGTGTGCTAATACAATTCTAGATATAACATAAAACCTACCTCTAATGTTAAAGGCAGCTGGGTGGCACAGTGGATAGATCACTGGGCTTGGAATCAAGAAGACTCATCTTCATGAGTTCAAATCTGGCCTCAGATGCTTATTAACTGTATGATCCTGGGTCACTTCATCTTGTTTACTTCAGCTCCTCATCTGTAAAAATGAGCTGGAGAAGGAAATGGAAAACCGCTCCAGTATCTTTGCCAAGAAAACCCTCAAAATGGGTTCACAAAGAGTTGGACGCAATTGAAATGACTCAACAACAACCACCTCTAATCTCACTATAGAATTTATTAATAGCATACAAACTACTGTTGAAAAACACAAGGAAACATATTCCTATCTTCCCACCACCCTGGCATCCCAGTTTTGCTCTGGCATATTGTAACTCACATTGCAACCCAGACTATAGGAATAAAGGTGATAAGGTTAGATACTAAGGCAAAGGAAAGGTAGAGTCTTTTATAAATGCAATGTAAGATAGGCAGATCTCAGATACCTTCAATTGCCAATAACGAATAGTTCATCTATCTATCTGTATGTCTGTCTATCTATCTATCCATTCATACACATATGTTTATATTGTTGTTCAGTTGTTCAATCATGTCTGACTCTTGGCAAAGATACTGGAGTGGAGTTTCAGTTCCTTCTCTAGTGATGTTTATATACACACATGCAATACATGTAAATATAATTCCTTTGGTTCCAGAGGTTGTACTTATGAACTCATCAGTTGTTTTAGGTATTTCTACTCCCTTTGGAGGAAGGGAGCCTCATTTATCCTGCCAGCTTCTGATAGGTAAGATTTCAACCAGGAATTGGAGAAAAGGTTTTTTTAGATGGTTTGTGTTTCTACTTTCTTGAACAAGTAGAGAGGAGCCTGAGGAAGTCATGTTCCCTACCACACAATCTGAATCCTCTACAAATGTGTTCTCTCATTTCATCTAGGTCCTCACAGTAGCAATAATAATAGCTAATAATAATTAGCATGCATACAGTGCTTTTAAGGTTTACAGTTTTCTTTACAAATATTATCTCACTTCATCCTCACAACAATCCTATGAGATAAGTGCTATTATTATTTCCATTTCACCAAGAAGGAAACTGAAGCTGAGCATGGTTAAATGACTTGTGCAAGGTCATACAACTAGTTAAGTGTCTGAGGTAGGGTTTGAACTTGGGACTTTCTACCTCTTAAGTCCAGTGTTCTATCTACTGTGTCATTTAACTGCCTCTACTAAGTCAATTTCTTGCCCAAGTGATTTTATCATATTTTCCACGGTGGCTATTCCAAATTTCTTCTATCATGGAGTTTTCCACACCACCTCTTCTTCCTCTCCTTTGCGCCAAAGACCTTGCCCCATACTTCACTGAGAAAATAGAAGATAATTGGCTGGCTGCTCTCTCTTGCTCATCTCAGTATCTCAAAACTGCTTAAAAATTCCCCTCCCTGTCCAGTTCCCTCAATAGATTAAAAGTGCTTTAAGGAAAGGGAGCATTTTAGTTTTGTCTTTTGTACCCTGCACGTAGCACATCATGCTAATACTTTGGCACACAGTAGGCCCTTAATAAGTATTTGTTGAGTTGGAAAAGGCAGCAGCAGAGAACAAAGGACTCTGTAGGTGGAAAGTAGGGGAATAGGAAAACAAATAAATAGCTGTGATATAAAAGGAAGGGTTGGGCATTGAGGCTAATGTTCCTCCTTTAAAATATAGCAGGAAGGGAATACTCAATAAAATAAGTTTAAAAAGGCATATGGGGAACAATTTCTTTCCTTTTAAACAGTGACTGTACTTTGCTGCCTGTCTCTTCCAGAGCAGTTAGGGTTTGGTATTTGTATACACTAGATCTTAAGTTTTTGTTACAGATTAGTAGAGACTAGATTTATATTGGAAATAACATTACAAGGGAACTTTTATTTATTTTCTTCATTTTAACTATTGCAGACTTCTGATTAGTCTGTCCTTCTATCTCTCTGACAGGATCTATTTAAAATAAAACCAAAAAAAATCCAGAAATTAAGATCCAGAAGCAAATTTTGTGCCTAAATCATACAGACTAGGACATTAAGATAATCATTTGCAAACTGTCAATGTTGTCCTTAGATACAATCTAGGGATATAGCATTGATAGATTTTTTTTCATCAATTCATTAAACATTTATGGTGCATCAGCTTTGTTCAGGGCACTGTGCTAAGCAATGAGATACAAATAAGAAAAGGAAAAGAGCATTTGAGTTTTTAATAAAGATTATACTAACCAATGAGCAACTAACTGGAGAATAATGAAATAGGTTCAAGTTTGTAAATAGGACTCTGTAGCCCTAATATCTCTCTTGAACTCTACTCCTTTGTCCATATTGCTGTTCTACTGTGTGATGAATAAAAATCCTGAGAGACATAGTTTCTAGGTACTTGTTCATCAGTTTATTAATTAGGCTAGCAGATAATCAATAAATTGAGGTCATTGTTCTCTTGATAAGAAAGACCCTGCAAAGAGGTCCCTGAATATTTAAATACCTTTGGAAATCCACTCTGATTGGTTAACAAATAATTAGCGAATGAATATTATAATGAGAGGTGGGACTTTTCTAGTAAGTGATTTTGATCATGTCATTGCTCTTGAACAAAGAGACTCATCTCCACCCAGACCACTTAAGTTGAACACAATGGGCCTAAATTTACATAGATTAGATTCTCTTTACTTTTTAATTAGAAATAAGCTCTCCCATTTGGGTGGGGGTCCCACTATTAGATTGAGGAGAATGTCTCAGTACACATATGTATATATTTTACAGTTTATTTTTGAGGAAGCCATGTCAACTGGGGTCAGGGAAAACCTCATGTAAAGCTAGTGCATTGAGTTAAGCTTCGAAAGAAACTACAAATTCTAAGCAACAAAGGTGAAGAGGAAATCATTACAGGAATGTGGGACAGCCTCTGCAAAGTCAGAGAAATGGAAGGTGCAGTACTGTATGTGAGAACCCACAAGAAGGCCAGTCTTTATGGACCTTAGCATTTGTGAAGGGGAGCAATGTATGATAAGGTTGGAAAGATAGGGTAGAAATAGCTTGTGAAGGACTTTAAATGCCAGAAGAGTTTGTATGGAATCCTAGAGCTAATAGAGAGCCACTGGAGTTTATTGAAAAGGGGAGTGACATGGTCATACCTGGGTTTAAAGAAAATCACTTTCACTTTGTGGAGGATGGAGTTGGGAGAGACCTAATACGGTGCAGCCAGTTAATAAACGATTGCAGTAGTCTAGGGAAGAGATGAGGAGGCCTTGAACTAGGTTGTGGCTGTTGTGACAGATATTGTGGAGGTGAAATTGACAAAATTTACTAACCAATTGATTGTGTTCAGTGAAGAGAGATGGAGGAGGCAAAGAGGATTCCAGTGTTGTGATTCTGGGTGAATGGAAGGCTATGGAAGCCAATTCTCCTCTGAGGGCCCTCCTTTCTTTCCCCTTCTGTAAAAAAGTATTTGAGAAGGACTAGATGATCTCCAAGGTCCCTCTCAGTTCTAAAGTTGTGCAAGAAATTGCTAATTCCAGGAGAGGTGAAAGAGGCAAGGGGAAAGGGAAGATTCTTGTACTATCAGTTCTTTTCTGGTAGCTGTGGGTATATATGCTAGTTAACAGAACTTGTCCAATTGAAAAAAAGAAAATAACACAAAGGCTTTTGACTAAAAAGGGAAACAAACCCAGCAGTCTTAAATATTTTTGTTAAACCATGAATCAATGGAAACTATTACATATCAGGAGGCAGAACTGATCCCCAGGCTGATGTTAATTTCACATTTTTGAAGCACATACAGAAGAAATACTAAGCAACATTGATCAAATGTAGCAATACCCAGAGGTTTGGATAGGTAATTGTAAACTCCAACAGCAGAACTGTGGAAGAATGTCCAGCAAATGGCAACATCTTGTTAGCTTCCTCAAAAGATATCTCCTATTTAATCTCATCAAGTTTTTTTTTCTTTGTAAAATAAAGATGTGTTTAAGTGAGCATTTCTGTGCCACCCATTGTATCCATCTTTTATTTTTAGAAGTTTTATTGACATATTTTACTTTGTATGCTTATTCATTTTTATTCTGAGGATTTCATTGGTGCAAGGAACTACTGGTTAGGAAATTACCTCCACTAATGAAGTTCAGCAAGTTATCTGTAGTTTAACATTTTAGAAAGTTATCTGGGGCAGTGGGAGGTTAAGTGCTAGTATGTACCAGGGTCAGGATTTGAAATCAGATCTTCTTGACTTTTAAGTACAGTTCTTTATATCAATATGCCAGAGACTAACAAACTGTAGCTGGAGGGCCTAATCTGACTTTCTGCTTGTTTTTGTAATGCCCACAAGATTACTTTTTATGTCAAAGTTATTTTCTGATAAGCAACTCCTCATTTAATCCTCCCTTAAAACAAAAAAAAATTGTTAAGAAAAACCTACTAACAAAACAACAACAAAGTTTTTGCGCCAGTGATTTCTCCTCTCCTTTCTACCAAGAGGAAGAAAGTGTGTTTCATTCACTATTCTGGATCTACTGGTCTTTGAATGTTCTTTTCATTTCTATTATTGTTGCCAGTGCGTGCAGTGTTTTCCTGGTTCTTTATGCTTCAGTGCATTTTAACCTTGCTATCTTTCTTTGGAATTGTTTCCTATAGTGCAATAATATTCTATTACACTAATATTACACTATTGGTTTAGCTGGCCCCCAGTAGGTATTTATTTATGGGATGTGAACAAATGGTTTTCAAAAGAAGAAATGCAAATTATCAGCAGCCACATGAAATACTAGTCAAATTACAAAAAAAACAAAGTACAAATTAAAACACTTCTGAAGTTTCACCCTTCATTTCCACCCTGTCCCCGTAAAACTAGACAAAAGTAATCAATTTTGCAGAGAGTGTGTCAAGACTGGAACATGAATACATGGTTGGTGGAGCTGTGAACTGACCCAGCCTTTCTGGATAAGATTTGGAATTGTATTAAAAAAGTCTTTGAACAGTTAACAACTTTTGATCCAGAGATCCCATTATTGGGCGTATTTACCAAGGAATTAAAAAACAGAATGTGGCTTTGTATCTAAACCAAATATTTGTTGCTTCACTTTTGTTATTTCAGCTAAAAATAAACTGAAACCAAGTGGTTGGCTATCAGTTGAAGAGTGGCCAAAAAAACTGCGGTGTACAAATTTTTAAAAATACCAATGTACCAATTGTTCAACAAATTTTAAGCCCTTAAATATGCAAACCACTATGCTAGGCACTGAGGGAGATAGAAAGATGAAAAAAAAATCGTAGTGCCTGTCCTCAAGGGACTTCTGATTGAGGAGAGATATTAAAGGAGCAGCAATCATTGCTCTAGAAAATGAGAACGTAAATTCATAGGAAAGCTATGGACAAAATGCTTATGAGAAACACTGTGGTGTCTTGTCAGAACTTATAAACAAAGTGCTATTTTTAGTTGGTAGTTCAGAATGTTCATTTCACTTTCTTTACTCCCAGAGTCCCTGCTGAGGAAAGTGTGGCCTGGTCATTTTTCAAAGCCGATTTGCTATGCAGTCTTGACATCCCTGTGCTTTTTGAAGTTCTGCGCCCTAAAATGCTATAAATGGAGGACAATGAAACCTGCAAGTTATAAGTAAGAGTATGAAAAATGTTTCAGTTTCTGAATGTCAGATTCAGGAGAAACCTAATTTTTTCTGAAAGCAATTAAAAAAAACTCTTATTCTGTTTTACATGTCCTACCCCTGTGTAAACAAAGCATCCACAATATGTAATCTGACCTAGCGTGTTATTGTAATGAAACATAGAATAGTGGAAAGAACTTTTATAATCAGAAGACCTAGGTTCAAACCAGAGTTCTACTAAATACTGTATTGACCTCTTAACCAATTCTCTCCGCTTCCCTGTGCCTTTTTTTTTCCTTTTCTAGGAAAAGGGGTTGGAGTAAATGACATCTGTGTACCCTTCTAGCTCAACTCCCTATGAATGAACATAATTATTAAACACAAAATATCTAATATTCAAATTTATCTCAAGCATGCTAAGGAGAGAAGCAGAATCAAGCAATGTCAAGAATGATGGTCTAGATTAAAATCCTGGCTCTGTTCCTTATTATCTCTGCAAAACACTTAACACATCTGGGTCTCAGTCTTCTCTTTTGTCAAATGAAGAGGTTGGATGAGATCATCTTTAAGGTTGCTTCAGGCTCTGAAGCTGTAAGTCCATAGGAATAACTCATCTCCCAAAGATCCATGGGAAATTCAGTTTCTTTCCCCTTCTTTTTTTTCAAATTTCTCCTGAAAGATATACACTCTTTAAATTAATGAGTCCTTGAAAAATTAAGAAGATGGAGAATCACAAGTAGGATGTAAATCAAACTATCATAAATTTCACCTTTTTTCTTGTTTCTTGTTTCACCTTCAGTTTCCTCATCAGTAAAAATAAAGAAAATTAGACTTAATAATCTATAAGTTAGGATATTCTATGAAACCACAATTCTATGACTTTCAGTTCTCAGGAAGAGAAGAGTCTGAACTGAGAGTTAAGATAATTCTAGCTATAATAGTATATATGGTAGGTCAGAGAAGGCTGTTATTCTGGGAGTCTGACCAAGTCCAGTGGGAACTGAAAATTTAGATTGTACTTGTTGGAGCTTTCTAGAAGACACATGGCTGTAAAAATGTCTATTAGATCATAACATGATGGGATTAGAGCTAGAAGAGGCCTTGGAGCTCATCTAGTACAATCCCGTCAATAACATCAGTATCACTTCTGAATATTGCCTGTGTTCCCCACTAAAACCCCAGAACTGGATGCTCCCTTGGCTCAGTGAAAAACAGGTCAGCAAAGATAACTGATAGAGTGACACATTTGACACTGTATCTAATATTTAGCCTTCAGATTTCCTTGCCTATGTACCAAAATGAAAGAATTATATTTCATCTATTCTCCTGATCCATAATGGGTTTTTTAGTTACTCGATTTGGCTTCTTTTTAATGATCTTTTCATTTACATTTGTGTAGTCATAATGACAAAATAAAATAAAATTATGGAACAAAGAAGCAAACCAAAGAATGAATTCTGGGTAGACCAATTAGATTCAGGAATTGATTTTATAAGAAGGGTAATTAATAGATCTGCCAGGCTTATTGCATTTTGTAGCATCAACACATACACATCTTCTCAAGTTTCTCTGAGTTCCTCCTATTAATCATTTCTTAACTGCATTATAATATTCGATTCCTGTTTACATACCTTCATTCTATAAGCGAGGAAATCGAGGCCCAGAGCATTTAAGTGACCTGCTTACAGTAAGTTGAGGGTGGGAGTTGAATCCAAGTTTTCCTGTCTCCAGGATCACACAAGTGTTAAGTGTCAAGACTAGGAATTGAACCCAAACCCCTTTTTGCCAAATTCAGCATTTTTTTCCCACAACACCAGGCTAGGAAGAGATTGCAAGTCTGACAGATCCTTCTCCTAGTTTATCTTTTACAATATGCAGCGTATTTCTGTACTTAGAAAACCCTTTCTTCTGTATTTGTGTGTTGTACAAGCTTTCAGTGATTGTTTCTGTAAGGTAATATTTAGAGAAATATATTACAAATACTCTCCCCTTCCTCTGCTCCCACAGATACGTGGTGTGCATGTTGACTTTTAGTAGGCAGAAGTAAAATGGAGCATTGGATTTCCAAGCAATCCAGGTAGGACTTTAATTGACCTCATGCAGGTGTTGTGATAAGATTTTCAATTAAATGAGTAGAAGATAGTCAAGATCATTGATGAGATCATAGTCAAAGTGGATAGATTATTATAGTATTTCTTTGGGAGACAAAGGTGTGAAGACATTGCTGCCACAGAATTTCTAGAATGACAAGAATAGGATTTTAATTAAGAGCTAGGGCCTTGAGATCAAAGCAAATGACTTTTTCCAGCCTTCATAAGATGTCTGTTCTGTTGGAGTTTGAGTAACAGTCCCATGATTTGAAAGCACTCTTAATTTCATAGTACATTTGGCAAAATTTATTCCTTACAAGCTGTAAATTTGGGTATAAAAATAAAGCCTTCAATCCAGCCCAAATATTTGTTGACAAAGACTCAAAAATTAGAAGTTATCATTTTGTTTCCCCACACTTCATCTGACAACAATCATGTTCTAGGGTAAATACATATCAACTTGTACTTAAACTCATACAGTAACATCAGCAACTGGTAGTACAATACCCCTTCATTAAATATTTACATTGCTGTAAAGCTTGGCCCTTGACAATTTACCAATTTTAGAGATTTTTGAAGTGAAAATTTCTTACCTTCCTTTATTGTCCCAACAAAAGCAAAAATTTCCCCCCAATGTACATGGAATTTTACTTAGACCACAGATTGGTATTTACTATCTTCTTTCTGTGGAGCTGGAGAAGAAAATGGCAAATCAATCCAGCATCTTTGCCAAAAACCTCAAATAGGGTTACGTGACTGAAACAACTGAACAAGAAAAACCTGTGGGTGACAATCCTTTATATGTCCTTTGATTGGAGTACCTGCTTTGCTATTGTAATCTTTTTCTTATCAGTGGTCTCAATGGAAAACTATGTGTTCCTCTGTTTCAAACCCAGCATAGAAAACTTTATAAAAAGTTGTGATAAGAAAAAAAGAGGAAGGCAAATAACCTTTGTAAATTCCTGCCCTCTCTTCCTCTTAGTTTCTGGGCCATCTTTGCAAAGTGCTATGGTTTTTTAAAATGTCTTTTCACCCTACCAATTCATGTTATAATAAGAATAAGGCTTTGAACTTGAATCCAGAGGTCACACTCTAGCAATGGATGAAGGCAATACCTATAAATACCTGGGTCTCCTCTAGAGACCACATCAAGCATAAAGATATTGCATAGAAGGCTGTGATTGAATATGTTTTAAAAAAACTTACTGGCATCCTGAAATTATAGCTGATTGTCAAAAATACTTTTAAAGAAATTAATATCTATGTTGCATCAGTCTTTATTTATTTACATATTTCATTCATTCATTCATTTATTTGTTTGTTTGTTTGTTTGTTTGTTTATATGTTTTTTTGTGAGACAGTTGATGTTGTGACTTGCCCAGAGCCACACAGCTAGTAAGTGTTATGTGTCTGAGGTCAGACTTCAAGGCCGGAGCTCTATCCACTGTGCCACCTAGCTGCCCCCTACAGTACCAGTCTTAACATATACCTTTGGAACTACAACGTGAACGATAACAGATTTGGAAAGTCTAATAGAAACTAATTCAATATTAATGAAATTCAGGACTTATCACCCTATAAAGCATGTGATAAAAGGATAAAAAGAGAAAGCTAAAGAAATAATTTTTGGAGCAAGTAGACATCCTTTTATTGTGCCATAGTAAAGACTGAAAACCTGTACACACCACTGGATTTGTTGCAGATAACTAAAAGTGATTCATCTTAGTGTGGAGCCTCTAAGATTCAAGAGCGTAATCAAAAGAACTGCAATGGGTAACCTCCTCATGAAGTCTATCAGTGATAAGCGCACAATGAAATATCAAACAAATAGATGAATTATATGTGGGGTGTGTGTGTGTATATATGTATGTGTGAATTATAATGTTAATTCAGGACCAAGTTATTGACAACAGAAATTAGACAAGATTAATTCTCGAGAAGACCAGACTTAGAGATAAATGTAGGCTTTGTGAAAGAATGGCAGACAGCGTACAGCACGCCACTGAAGGTGGTAAAACTTTAACACATACCTAGCAAAACATGGCCTGATATCAAGAATTACATGTTAGAAACTATTATCTTTGGTTATTATTGTTTTCATCATCGCTATCATCAACTAACAGATGAGAGACTTCCATCCTTTGGGAGCTATCATCCCAAATACTCATGCTCTTCAAACTTCAAAGAACAAAAAGCTCTCACAGAAGATATCAAAATCATATGGGAACAGACTAAGGTGTATATCATCCCTGTTGTGCTATTTACTACTAGAGTCGTGTTAGGTATCCTTTCAGTGATCCTATGGATAGTGATTTTACATTCTATTCTTTATGCAGCTACAAAAAGTAGTGATTTTATCCACTTGTGCAATGTTGTCCATAGAACACTTAATGTAAAAGAAAAATAATAATCACTCAAGGGAGTTTAGCCTGACCGTCCACACAAGACAAACCAACTGGATAAAGAATATCTGTTGTTTATATTAAAGCATGCTTTGAATGGACATCCTATAGGTCTTGTCCATCAGTAGGTCTATCTGTGATATACAGTATACAAAACAGAAAGAGGAGAGCAGGTTTGCATTTTCCTTTGGGAAATTACGGACTTCATTTAGTGACTCCAAGCTTCCCATGAAGGCAAACATTCATCTTTTTAATACCAATAGTCTACTGGTAACGCTACATGACAGTGAGACATGGGATACAACAGTATCCAAAGAATTAAAAATAAATATAAAAGGGAATTGGATCAGGCTGCAACATATAACCAATGAGAAACTTTGAAGAAGAACACAAGTATGTCATCAAAGAATGATATGCTAGGAAGAAGAGATGGGCTTGTCATGTGGTATGGGCACCATGGAAGGACAGGTGGACAACCAGCAGGTACAGCAGAAAAGAACTTCTTTCTCTGGTGCTTTTTATCTTGTAATTGTTCCCTTCCTAAGGATTATATTATCCTACTAGGCATTTTTCTGAACTAAAAGGTTGGAATTCTTTTTACAAATCCAGTTGTCTCTAAGTTACTATTTCAGTATATCATTCTCCATTTTAGTTCTACTCTGCATGATGGGGTAGAAGTGAACCTTGTTTTATAAAATCTGTGTCATTTTATTCACCTGGGCAGTATTGTTTATAATGTAAGTACTAGCAGGACACATCAGGTTCTGTAGATGTTGATTTGGGGCCCATCAATGAAGTCATTTCAATGAACTAAACATTTATTAAGTACTTACTATGTGCCAGCTATTATGCTAAATGCTGGCCATACAAAAAAGAAAAAAAAGCAAAAGACAGCCCCTGCCTTCGAGGAGTTCACAGTCTAATGGGGAAGTAACAAGCAAACAATATGTCCAACAAACTACGTATAGGATAAATAGGAAATGTAAAACAGAGGGAAAGCATTAGAATTAAGAAGGCTTTGGAAAGGCTTCCTGTAGAAAACGGGACCTTAACTGAGACTTAAGGGAATCCAGAGGGCTGAGATAAGGAGGGAGAACATTCTGGGAATGGGGGACAGCTGGAGAAAATGTCTGGAGGTGGAGATGGAATGTCTTGTTCAAGGAACAGCAAATAAGCCAATGCTGGATTGAAGAGTACATGTGTGTGGGGTGAAGTAGGAGTTGGGAGGAGGTGTAAGATATAAGAAAATTAGAATGGTGGGGCAGCCATATTTTGAATGACTTTGAATGCCAGGAGAGTTTATATTTGATCCTGGAAGTTCAAGAGGAAACCATTGGAATTTATTGAATAGGTGGGAGTGGGGGTGGGGGTGACATAGTCAGACTTATGCTTTAGGAAATCACCTTGGTGGCTAAATGGAGGATGTGTTGGAGTGGAGAGAGATTTGTGGCAGGCAGGCCCACCAACAGACTATTGTAATAGTGTGTTAATGTGAGTTGTTGAGGGCCTGAACCAGGGTGGTAGCAGTATCTATGAAGAAAAGGGCACACGTTTTTAAAAAAAAATGTTACAACGGTAAAATTGAAAGTCCTTGGCAAGGGATTGAATATGGGGTAAGCGGAGGGGTATTGAGAGATAGTGAAGAGTTAAGGATGACACCTGGGTTATGAGCTTCAGGGACTAGAAGGACTGTGGCACCCTTGACAGTAACAGGATAGTTGGAGAGGAGGATTAGGGGAATGTTTTGGAAATATTTTGTTTAAGATGTCTATTAGACATCAATTTTGAGATGTATGAAAGGCAGTTAGAGATGCAAGATTGGAGGTCAGCAATAAGGTTAGGGCAGAATAGGTATTTTTGAGAGTCATCAGCATAGGGAGGTAATTAAATCCATGGCAGCTGATGAGATCACCGACTGAAATAGTGTAGAGAGAGAAATGAAGAGGACCTAGGGCAGACCTTGTGAGATAGTTTGTGGGCATGTGAAGATCCAACAAAGAAGACTGAGAAGGATTGGTCAGATAGGTAAGAGGAGAACCAAGAGAAAACCTAGAGAAAAGACAGTATTAAGAGAGGGTGATCAATAGTATCAAAGAATAGAAGGAGGTTGAGTAGAATGAGAAAAGTTCACTGGATTTGGCAACTAAGAGATCATTAGTAACTTTAGAGAGAAATTTTAATGGGATACTGGGATCAAAAGCTGGACTGGAAGGAGAGAAAGTGGAAGCATCTATTGTAGCCAGGTGTTGTGTTTAACCACAAAGGACAGAAGAAATATGGGATAACAGTTAGCAGAGATGAAAGGACCAAATGAGGGTTTTTTAAAGAAGGAGTAGACAAAGGTATAAGCTTGTAGGAAGTAGAAAAGGAGCCAGTAGAGACAGAGAGGGAGAGAGATTGAAAGAAGATAAGTGATAAAGAGGGCATGACACAGGGGGAAATTTTTGGAGGAGATGGGATAGAATGAGATTGTTTGTAGCATGTACATGAGATTTTAGCAGAAGGCATCTGAGTGATATGAGAAGAAGAGGAGAAAAAAGAGAATGCACAGCAAATACTTCCATTTTTTTTCTATAAAATATGAGGCAAGGTTCTCAGCTGAGAAGATGGGGGTTGTTGGCTGGACAAAGGTGGTTTGAGAGGGAATAAAAAGGTTTGGTTGAACTATTGTGATAAGTGGGATAGAGTTTATAAGGGTGGTATAGTAGGGTTGCCTCACGGCAGTGAGGGCCCAGTTGAGTTTGTGCAACACAAATTTGTAGTGGATCCAGTCAGAACAATTATGTGATTTTTCTCTACCTTCATTTAATAGCCCATGTCTAGGACTGGTGGTAGTGAATTGTGAGAGTGGTCCAAGGCAAAGGCTTTACAGGATGCAATCAGCAACATGATAAGCGTCCTTGAGCCTCGAGAGAAGAGGACAGTATAGAATTTGTTTGGTTCATCAAGTGTTCATGATAGGGAAAAGAGGAGAGAGTTGCTAGTGCAGGGGAGAGAACTGAGGGATCAAGGGATTGGAAGTCATGGTGTGAATGAAGAATAGGGTATGTAAGGGAGGGCAGACAGGTAGAAAGCCAATATATTATGGGAAGTCTATAAGCATAGAGGTGGCACATTTGTGGGTGATGGCAAGCTCAAGGTTATGACCATTTTTCTGTGAATGAATGTGAGGTTCAAAAGAGGTGAGTAAGTTACAGAACTGAGTGGTTAGGGTGTTTTAGGAAGAGTCCATTTGTATCTTGAAGTCTTCAGATATGAGGGCAGGAGTTAGGAAGGAGAGAAAAAACACCAAATACCAAACTTTGGTAATTATATACCAAACTTGTTGAGGAAGGAAGGGGAGTAACGTGGGTGTCTGTAGATAGTGGTTACCAGTATTTTGATTGGGTGGTAGATGTGAGTAGCATGAACCTCAAAGGAAGAGAGGTTAGTGAGTGATGGAGGAAGATGGAGGAAGAAGTGGCAATTTCACTTACAGGGAGCAAGGAGTATATTCTATCTCTTCCATCTTAACCAGTGAACCAAAAGGAATGAGTAACGGTGCTGAAAAGTACTGGAAAGGGTGTCCAGAGAAGTTGTGTCATTAGGGCAACCAGGTATCATTGATAGCTAGAAGATGGAAAGAGTGGGAGAAGAAAAGATTTAGGATGAAAGAAAGTTCATTGTCATTGGAACAGACAAATGTCTGAGGGCTCATTGGAAGAGGCTTATGGCATTTGGTTGGGATTTTGGGGAGGGAGAGTTGAAGGGGGTGGAAATAGGGAATCTAGTGGTGGAGGATGGGGAATGGGGCCTGGAAGATGACATACAAAGTTTCAGTATCACTGGAATGTGTAGGTCATGCATAGGATATGACCAAGTGTGAGAACAGATGACAAGTCTGTCATCTGAGGACCAGCTTAATCAAATCAGAGAGGCTCATCTCCAAAGGGCTGGCTATCAGGTGATGAATTATCTTTGCCACATCAACCCCCGAAAGTAAAATATGTTGAAAATTTTCCATCTGCATAAATAGAGGGAATACTCACCAAACATCTATGAAATCATAGATTCTTAAAGCATTGAAGTATGTTTTGCTTTTCTGGAGCATAAGAAGTGATAACAATCATAAAAGACAATGACACTTAGAAACAGATAATTTTTAGTTTCTTGGATGAAAGAGGCTGTAGTGACAAAATTTCTGATGAGCAAGTATGAATGTGTTGGCACTTGACCCCAGTGCTGTAACTTTTATGCGTATAGAAAATATTCAGTGGTAAGTCTTTAAAACAGTATAGAAATGTGAGTTTTTCTTTTCCTCAACAAAATCTAGGTAACTTAATCAAACCAACTAATCAGTATCATCTCTTGAAAACTTGACCTTCTGCCAAGTATGTAAAGAAGTGAGGCTAATGGCTATTAGCTATATACTACACTTGAGATCCTTATTTAGTAAAAATGAATCCAGCTAAGAGTGCTAGCATTCTTCTCTTGACTTGAGATGTTCTATACCCTTTCTGTTGCACACTGAAAAGACTTGCATGCCTGACCTCTGCAGACAGCAACTGCATTGTAACACAACCCAATGTTTGGTTAAGGGCTAAGAAATATGACAGATTGTCTCTAGCCCATTCCTTTCGACTTCACAGAATTGGGCAATGTTGACCCAAGCATTGTGATAAACACCTTTTAATATTAATATTGAAAGATTTGTGTTACTAATGTTTCACTCTTCAGCACACTGTCTTGTAGCAGTCTTGCCATATTATAAACATAGGTTTGAAAGTTTTCAGAAAATAGCTGTCTAAAAACAGTAGTAAACTATTCAAGCACTAGTCAAATCTAGTGGAAATTTGTAGGGTAAAATATTAAAATTTTATCATGATGAGTCCATTACTCTAATTTACTGCAGTATGTTATTAGATACAGAGAATTTACAGTGAAGTCATCCATCACTGAAAATACCTAAAAGAGAATTAGCCAGTTCACATCCATTTGAGAGGCAGCCTAGTGTAAGGTTGAAGGAGCTGGCTTTGAAGCCAGGAAGAGCTGGATGCCAGTTCTGTTTCAGATACATACTGACTGTGTGACCCTGGGCAAATCACTTAAACTCTTAGTACTCAAGGTAATTTTTAAGATTATAAGCTGCAGACAAAGTAGGAATCTGAAATGGAATTTCCTCACTTTGGAGTTCCATATATCAGTGACCTTACTTGATCAGTCTCTTGTCCCTGATATATATCTTGAATTCTGCAGGATATATGATTTTTCTTTGTGATATAGTGTGAGAAAAATGTTATTTAGTCATTTCAGTTGTGTCTGACTCTTCATGATCCCATTTGGGATTTTCTTGGCAAAGACATTGGAGTGGTTTACCTTTTCCTTCTCCAGCTCCTTTTTGGGTGAAGAAACTGAAGCAAAGAGAATTAATTGATTTGCCCAGGGTCAAACAGCTACGAAGTGTCTGAGGGCAGATTTGAACTCAAGTTTTCCTGAGTCTAGGCCTGGTGCTGTACCACTGTGGCACCTGGTTGCAGGGCAAGAAAAGAAATAGATATTTGTAATAAATTGACAGGGAAACCAGTCTTTGGTATGGCATAACTAGAAGGTGGCTAGTCTTTTAAGTGAAAAAGGGGGAAAAGAATTTAGTTGAAGTTTGAGTACCAGGTCATGTGACCAGGTGGAAGTCACTTAAGTTTCTCTAGATCTCAGTTGTCCTCATCTCTAAAATGAGAAGGTTGAACTAGATGATCTTTGCTTACCAGAGGATATTGTATCCAATTTATTGTAGGATATGGATGCTTCACATACAATTCAGACAACTTTTCCCATTCTGCTGTAGAATAAATGAGGAAGAATAAATGCATTAATTGAATTTTTAAACCTCAGTATAATAACCCTAGGAACTTGACTACTCAACTAAGATATACACTGTACATTAACCATTAGTACAAAAAAGAGCATCTTGCTAACACTATCCGTTCTGTAGATGAAACCATAGAATTACACCAAAAGATAAGATAAGCACTGAACACTTTTTAAGATATATGTGATCAAAACTTGAGAGACATTCTTAGTGATGACAGATGATTTATTAGAAATATAAAAATTAGCCTTTACCAGTTAAAATAAAGACAGCTGTAACCTCCCTGAAATTCACTCAAAGTTAAATTTAAGTAATTTTGTTCTCATCAGAGTGCTATTTCTTAAAAAACACTCTTCAGCAACTGTTAACCAATGACAATAAAAGATCCTGCATATTTTGGTAAAGCCTCAATAAATCCCCACAAGTCTGATGTTAGTAAAGAAAGCAACATTGACGTCCAAAATTAACTGCCACATAGCAAAACAAAGGACTGTCTTTTGGAGCTAAATATTTCCTTAAATCCTAAAACCTTTCACCTTGGGAAGTAATGTTTGTTATTCCCCACCCCACTCCCTTTCCCTAATCCCAAATCTCTTTATCTTGTACTTCCATTCTTTCCTGATAGAAAAATAGATGTCATGATATGGGAAGGATTTTTTCAGAGATTAATGTTTTTTATTTAGTTTTCATTAATTGACATGTTTGAAACACAAGACAAAAGCATGGAAATGATATGCTGTAGCAAATGAATTAGCATTCAAATTGATTTTATATTTCTGTTAGAGACTAATTGCTGCTTTAATTTTCTTCTTTTTCTCACATACGTATCAGTTGGAGTTGAAAATGGATGTTTATGGACGTTTTCCCCCCCTTAGGAAAAAGAGGCTTTTCCACTTTTATGGCAAAGCATGGTCTCTTAGATTTCAAAGGGGCCATGGGGGCCATCTAGTCAAACCTGAACAAGAATCTTTTTTTTTCCCCTCTCCTTTCCCCCTCCTGCCCCACACCTGACAAGTAGTAATCAAGAATGCTTGAAGACCTCCAGTGAAGAGAAACCCAACCTCTCAATGTAGTCCATTCCATTTTTCTCTAGCACTAATTTTTAGAAAGCCCCCCCCATCCTCACCCCATTCATCAAACCTAAATTTACCATTTTCGTCTTTAAGGCCTTTCTTCTAGTACCACCCTCTGAGATAGGGAGAACACCTAAAATACCCCTATCAATAAGCCAGCATTTCTTAGAAAGCTCTCAGCCACAGCTTCTCTAATTGCTGATCAGTGGTGGTGATAGTTGTACAACTTCCCTTTTTCACAAGTAAAGAAGTAGTGAGTGATCATGGCACTTAAGCTACCACTTTTTGGAAGAATCTTCCAAAAGGGACTTCATTACTTTAGTACCTGACAAAGATAATTTAAGTTTCAGCACAGGTGCTGACAACAGTGAGTCTGCCTGTGTTCTTACCTTGCCAAAATAAAGAAGAAATATGCTACAAGCTCTCTGAATGGAAAACTTGAAGACAAAAACAAAAAAAGCGAGCAAGAACATACGAAGTTTAAAAACTTCTGACTTGTCTAGCCTGTCATTTGTTTCATTTAGTTGTAGGCTTTGAGCATTTAAGTGATACGTGGGTAGAATGTGGAACATGAACTGGAGATGACTCACCTATTTTCTAAATGAGATACGCAATGATAGGGCAGTTCATTAGCTTTTGGTGTTCAATTTTCCTTTCCTCCAGTCATTCCCTTTCAATAGCAAGTACTTATGAAAATGTCTTTTTTTCTGCTAGATGACAAATGGTAATGTTTAGAACTCCTCCATGACAATACACCCCAATATTTAATTGAAAATGCTAACGTAGAGCCCAAGGTCCTTTTAGCTATGACCTATTTACAATTAAAACTACTTACAAGGTTGAATAATAAAATGACCTCTCCCAGGTTTAATTTCCTAGAGTTTATTATCAGTAGGTAGTTGAAAAATTACTGTTGAACTCCTTGATATGCCTCTTTTAAATTTAGCTGAGATAACTCACGAATATTTATGAAACTCATATTAGATGAAGGACTCCAGCCTGTTGGGTAGTTCTTTTATGAAAAATTTACTAAAAGATGTGAATAAGAATGATAATTTCATGGTTGGCCATTCTTGAAATGGGCATTTTCACGGTAGGCCAAAATGGGCTGCAGGCATGTTACCAACGATGAATTTTGTGCAAAAAGTGGAAATGCATGTATTACCTAGGAAATGTGTGATCAAAAAGAGTAGTGTGCTATTTATGTACTAAGAGCAAAGTATAATCAAAAGCCCAAATGCTACAACTTTGGTCTGTTAATCCTAGAGGTGGGTTCACTAGTTCCTGGGACATAAAACCGTTATGGAGGGTTTATAACAGTACATGAATAAGAATCATATAGGATGAGAAGGCATGAAAGAATTATGCACTGCAACATTGGAGGAAATAACTGGGATCACTGACTTATTGAGGTACGAACACTGCACGCCAAAGATGAAGTGTTACGGAGTATTATCTGCCTTGGTGCAAGGACCACCAATGGTGTTGCAACATCAATGAATTAATCATTTTATCAAAGCAAATGAAATTGTGCAGTAAACCTCATACAGAATGCAGCTAAATGAAAGTTCCTTGTAAAACCCAAGACAGAGATGCTTCTTCCTTCCTGTCATCACTCGCAGAGCCTACCCAAGTACAAGGTAGTACTAGTATACCTACAAGAGTTTATCTATTTGTCTTTATTCATTAGGGAAGTCAGTAAATCCTCAGACATCTTTATTAAGGAGCTTTATGTCTCTTTTGCCTGCGTCACCCTGTCATGTCTGTCTGTGTGTCTCCTACCACCTCCCAGAAAGAATTTCAAGGATAATGGCAGAAGTGTACAGTGGTTTGTTTATTTTATCCTTCATCAATTTATATGAATCTTCAAAATTGTTCAACTTAATAATTTGATATTATAGTATAAATTACTCATCACATTCTTACTTCACTTGAATTGTTCATAAAAGCCTTTGCACATCTCTTGGAAACCATCTTCATTTCTTAAAGAATAATAGTATTTCATTGTATTCATATTTCCACAATTTATTAAAGAATCCTTCAACTAATGGGTATCCCTTTAGTTTCCAGGTTTAGAGTTTATTTCTTTTCTTTTCTTTTTATTACAAAGAGCTGCTATAAATATTTTTATACATATAGGACTTTTGCTTTCTTTGGTCTCTTTGGGGCAAAGAGCTTGCAGTGGTATTGCTGGATTAAAGTCACACTGTTTAGTAATTTTTTTGTGTATAATTAAAATTATTGTCCAGAATTGTTACACCCATTCACAGTGCATTAATGTGCCTTTTTCATGCCCCCATCATAATTTTGTTTTATTTTTTTGTCATCTTGGTCAATCTGTTGTACGTGAGATTGGAATCTCAGAATTTTCTTAATTTGTGTTTTTAAAAAATTATTAGTTATTTGGAACATTTTTCCTTTAGCCTGAGCTTCTCCCCTTGAGAATTGCCTGTTCACATATTTAGACCATTTCTCATTTGGGGAAGGTTCTTATTCTTATAAATTTGAATCATTTCCTCATATAACTTGGCAGTGAGACCTTTACTAGAGAAACTTGCTGCAAAGATATTTTTCCATTTTAATTTTCTTTTTAAATCTTAGCTATATTAAATTTGTGCAAAACTTTAAAAATTTTATATAACCAAAATTATCCAATTTTTCTTCTGTAACCCTCTCTATTCCTTGTTTTTTCTTCTATTCATAGATCTCACAGTAATTTGTTTCCTTTTTTTTTCTTTAATTTGGTTATGATGTGACCATTCATGTCTATGCCATTATCCATTTGGAAGGGTATGTCGTATGACACAGGATGTATCATAAGTCTAATTCCATATTGTTGTCTAATTTTCCCAGCAATTTTTATCAGATAATGTAGTTGGCTTTTTGTTTTTCTCGAACCCTAGGCAACTAATATTAGTTTTCTTCTGTATGCCATGTACCTAATCTGTTCCATCGATTGACCTCTTTTTTTTTATTCAATACCAAAGTTGCTTTGAGAATTACTACTTTGTAATGTAGTTTAAGGACTGCTGAATTTCATAGAAGCACAGAATTTCAGAACTGTCAGATTTTAGAAGATCTTTTATGTGAAAGATGGGGAAAATGATGCTTAGGAGTGATCGTGGTTTTAAATCTAGTGACTATGACCTACCTGGCTAAATGTTATCAATCACGAACCAGTAACCACAGTTTCAGCACTACTACTACATCCTACAGAGTTCTAATTGTTATTTGTGAAAATTACTTCAGTATCTTTTTCATGGGGAGTCAAAATTTGATTCCTTGTAAATTCTATCCATTACTTCTAGTTTGAGCCTCTAGGCCAAAATAGAAGATATCTTTCTCTATTGCATGTTAACTCTTCAAATACTTAAAGACTGCTGTCATGATCATCCATGTTTTCATTCTCCAAATTAAGCTTCCATGATTTCTTCACCAACCTTCACATAACATGGTTACTAGTTTCTTCACCATTCAGATTATCCTCTTGCATATGTTTAAGCTTGTTGATGTGTTTTTAGGATGAGTCCCACAACTTGCAATGATAATCAGATGCTACATGTAGTAAGTTATTTCACCTTTCGGTGGGCTTAGCTTCTCTCTGTCTCTGTCCTTGTCAAATAGTGAATTCATATCCCAAAAGCTGGAGTCTTTGGGTTTATCAAACAGTGGATTACTCTAGTCATTGACTACTGTGTCTTGTGTACCTAACCTATTCCACTGGTCCACCACTCTATTTCTTAGCCAGTACCAAGTAGTTTTGATGATTGTCTCTGTCTTTAATTAGGACTAAGATCATATTAGTTTTTTTGGTTGTCCATCACATTGTTGACTTACATTGAATTTATAGTCTTCTAAAAACCACCAGGATTTTCTTTTTTCCCTTTTGCATGAACTTTGTCTAACTTCATCTACCCTAATAGACTCATAAGACTCAGAGCTGAAAAGGAGCTTAGAGCTTAGTCCATCCTTCTCTTCTTACAGATGAAGAAACTAAGTCCTAAGCAGGTCATATTGATAATAAATATTAGAGCACATATATTCTCCTTTCTTCCTTCTTCCCTTCTACTCTCTTCTCTTTCTCCTTCCTCCTTTATCTTCTTTCTCCTTTTCATCTCCTTTTTCTTTCCTTCTTTCCCTCCTTTCTCTTTCATTAAAAATTTTTTAATACATTTGAGAGTTTTTACTCCAGTGACTAAATTATTAAGTCTCAAAACTCTGCTGGAAAAAATTCATTCAGGTTTGGTACTGGAAATGATTGCTATGAGAAGAGAACACACTGTTGCCAAAACAGTCTTCCTGAAACACCTATCAAACCATGCCAGTCCCCTGCCCCAAACCTTTAGTAATTCTTCACTGGCTACAGGATAAAATATAAACTCCTCCACTAGGCTTTGATGATCCTCTTCAAGCTGGCTTCCACCTACTTTCTGACCTTGTTTTATCCTACTCCCTTTCATGAACTCTAGCTAGCTCTTCTCCCAACTCCTGACTCCATTTCTCACCTCCATACATGTCATTCTCCATGTCTGAAATGCAATCCTTCCTCATCTCCACCTTTCAGAAACTTTCAAAGTTCATCTTATGGAGACACCTTCCCTGCCAAGACTTCCCTGATACTTCCCCATTGTCAGTGCTTTTTCCTTCCTCAATTTTCTTTGTTCTGTACTTGTTTGTGAACATATATCATTCTAATAGAATATAAACTCCTTGAGGGCAGATACAACTTTGTTTTGTCTTTGCATCTCCAGCATACTGTCTTGCACACAGTGGCCACTTACATATATGCTGGGTTTTGTTGAATTGTTGAAGAACCTGTTAACTGGTCATTAAGTCTACATTAATCTGAACTTTTTTTCTCCTTGAAGTAGAAACTCTTGGCGGCTCCCAGATTTTGAGAAAACAGCTTTCTACTATTAGCCACAATATGAGTATTCAGAAATTGTGATGAATATTTTGAATAAGTGCTTCACGCATAGGAGTTTTTGAGATGGTCATGGGGAGGTTATTTGTATTTCATATAGTCAGTCACATTGCAACAGTTCATAGATAGAGTGCTGGACTTGGACTCAAGGAAAACCTGAGCTTGTATCCTGCCTCAGATACTTACTAGCTATGTGATCCTGGGCAGATTTTTTTATTTTCTCAGACTCAGTTTACTTATCTGTAAAATGGGGATAACAATAAGCACATACCTCAAGGTCATTGTGAAGATCCAGTGAGATACTATGTCAGTTGCTTTGCTGTCTAAATGTTAACTGTTATTGTCCTTGTTACATAATCAAATAAGCTAATGTTACCAAATGTGAGACTATCTGTCTTTCAAAAATGGAGAAAATCTTGAATAGCAAAAGCAAGTTTAATGTCCTGGTCATTTGGGAATAGATAGTATCTGAATTAGAGTATTTAGATGGTTTCCCTACCTAGTCTCATGTTGTTTTCTCTATCATGGTCAGAGTCATGCTTTTAAGCCCTTTTACCTCTCAGTGGGCTTAGCTTCTCTCTGTCTCTGTTTCTGTCTTTAATGCAGACTAAGATCAAATTAGGTTGCCCATCACATTGTTGATTCATATTGAATTTATAATCTTCTAAAAACCACCAGGATTTTCTTTTTTGGTATTTAGCAGGTTGTATGCAAAAATTAGGGATTAGAAATCCTACTGCTATGTGCATATCACTGGGCCACATCACCTTCTGAGATCTGGGTAAACATTTTAAGGGAAATTACTTCACCAGGCTTGGCTTTTTTCTCTCTTTCACGAACGGTGTTTGTTAATATTGTTGTTCCTGGAAAACTATGGGAACTAAATTACATATTACTCCTTCAGCCTTCCATGGTAGTAGTTTGGTATCATGGAAAAATCACTAGATTAGGAGTTAAGAAACCAAGTTTCTAGTTTTTGCTCTGCTGTTTGACATTGGGGTCAATCATATTACCTTGTGCAGTGGTAGTTTCCTCGTCTGTAAAATGTGGACGGTTTCAATAGATGATTTCTAGTGTCCCTTTCAGCTCTTTTATTTTTGATCATAAGATTAATTCGTCCTTTACAGCTTACTTTCTTAACTCTCAATCTTTGAAACACGGTTAAGCTGAAAAAATATCCTTGGCCTAACGTTTCTCTTAATACATTAGTCTACTTATCAAAAATGAGTCATACTGCTAGCCAGAAGTTTCACTTACCAGTAAAGAAAAGCACTTGATATGGAAACTCTGTGATTCATATCTACTATCTACTTTCCTTTAACTTTTGAATTAGGCTGTAGCTTTCTTTCATTAGTGCTATCCCCTTAGAATATATTTTATAACAAAATCAATTATATGTATAGTATAGAATTATATATGTAATATGTATATAAAATGTGTGTGTGTGTGTACATACACGCATATATGTATATAAATATATATGTGGGCATGCAAATATAGATACACACTAAAGATACACACAAGAGGCTAAGGAGAAAATGATCAGCAGGTAAGAGAGGAAAATTGCTGAGTTACACATTGCTTTATCCTGAATTTGGCATCCTGTATCTTTATGAGGCTGAATTTATTGTTACTCACAAGATCATGTCCAAGGTAAATGCAGACTATAGCTATTTTTGTGCTGTTGATTGGATTAGTCTGTGGGAATAACTGAATTGCCTCGCAAAAAGAAGTCATAAGTAAAATTTTTAGAAAACTTCCTACCTTCTTGTCTGATCTTGAAATTTTAAGCAGATTTCTGACATAAGCATGGATCTTTGTCCCTCAATGCATTTTTAGTAGAAATATGTCATCTATATGCAAATTGTACGTTAATAAATAATGCTGTCAATTTTGCAATAGTGGGAAATGGTATCAGGAAACTGTGTGTGTGTGTGTGTGGGGGGGTGTTCTGAGTCCTTTTCCAAATGAAAGAATTGGATTATCACTTATTTATAGAGTTTTTAAGGAATCACATTATTTGGCACAATTAAAATGTGTCTTAATCAAGAAGCAATTACTTCTTGTGAAAAAATCTGTAATTGAGAAAGAGTAACAATTAAAGGTAACTGATAAAGTTCTTCTGTCGTGTTCTTCCTGTTTAATTTTTTTTAATCCTCCTGAGATCTCTTCAAGTTATTTCCATGGTTATTCCTCATTACTATGGCCAGTACTCTCTTTGGGTTTATTTTCCCTCTTTCTGTGTTATATTGAGGCAATGCCCTATGTGGCTTGAAATCTCAAAAAGCTTTGGTGTTTTATCATGTGAGAAGACAGAGCATTATGTCTTATTAATCTGGCTCAAACCAATTGCAGAATTAGACTATTACCAAATTGTGGTATGTAAGAGCTGGAAGGGATCGTCTAGTTCAACTGTTACTCCCACTCCCATTTTATAGATTAGGAAACTGAGACCTAGAAAAAGGAGAATAATTTGTCTTAAGGTCACATACAAGGCAGTTAAATGTAAGGCAAGACTTTACTCCAGATCTTCTGACTCTGTCATCTACACCTAGATTTTTGCCTAGAAATGAAGTTGGGCTATTAGCTGCCAGTATAGACCACATACTCCCTGTCTCTTACAGGTTAGCATACTAAGCTTCTTTGGATTATCCGAATCAGTGTGAAATATCCTCCAAGACTATTACTTTGTTTTTTCACAATAGGTAGTGCAATGATAAATTGATCTTCCTAAAGCTGACCGTGTAATTCTGCTGCTCAGAAATATCTCCAGCAGTTCCCTGTGGCCCTTAGAATTAAATACAAGCCACTTACTCTGTCATTTGAAGCCCTCCAGTATCTTACTATAATGGACATTTCGGAATTACTTCTTACTACTACTGTTCATAAACTCCAGCTATTCCCCAATTTAGCACCCATCCCTTCTGCCTAGGATCATCATTAAAGGTACAGCTATGCCTCTCCTAATGAGTTTGTTTTTTTTTTAACTTTCTCTGTGTATGTCATGGAACCTTTTGGCAGCCAGATGAAACCTGTGCATTCCTCAAAATAATATTTTAAAATGCATAAAATAAAATACATAGAATTACATAGGAAATCAAACAGATTGAAATAGTTATAAATTAAAAAAAAAAAGATTCATGAAACCAAGGTTAAGAAACCCTGTTCCAATATGAAAGTGGTTATATGCTTCCTTATTTAGGCCTCTGTTTGGTCAGGTGGCTGGAAAGCGGAGTGTATAATTTTCCTTCCACGTCTATGTTGTATTTCCAAGGTTAGTGAGTGACATGACCACCACCTGAATGATTTCCATTGTATTAAGCCTGAGGCAATGTCAGTTTTTGGCAAGAAGCCAGTCCCTAGGGTTGCATCACTGAATTTTCCTGTTCCTTATTCTAAAGGGAGAATTTCAGGACCTGCAGAGAATAAGCCTATAAAATTTCTCAACTATAGAGGAAGACTAATTAAAGTGCAAAGAACAAAGCAAGAGATGTATGCTGTCTAGATTTTCGAAGAATAAGCTGAATATTCTCTGTAACTCCCACCTTAGCTTTAAATGTTTGTAGATTCGAGCACTTCATTTAGGGATGGATTGGACTCTAGATAATCAACATATTTTTTGAGCATTCACTGATGTTCTTCTTGACCTCTCCAGATCTTAATTTCTTTTTTATTTTTTAAAATTTATTTATTATTTAATTTGTGGGATGAAACTAGCATTTCCATAACAATATAATAAAAAAGATGATTGCACATGAAACTGCAGCTCTATTATGTACAGCTTGATATTCCTTTCAAATATATAATAAAGTTATCATGGAATTTCTCTTTTCCTTCCCTTTTTTTCCCTTCTCCCCCCCTCCCCATGGCATACCATTAGACACAAATAAGGATATATATATATATATATATATATATATATATATATATATATATATATATATATATATATAAAATTATCCTATACATATTTTCATTTATCAGTTCTTTCTCTAGATTCAGATAACATCTTTCTTCATATGTCCTTTATAGTTAATTTGAGCATTTATAATGGTCAAAATTACTTATTTGCTCAAAGTCATTCTTTTTTTGGCTAGGCAATGGGGTTAAGTGACTTGCCCAGGGTCACACAGCTAGTAAGTGTCAAAGTCATTCTTAAAACAGTATTGCTGTTACCGTACACAATATTCTCTTGGTTCTGTTCATTTTGTTCTTCATTATTTCATGTTTAAGTCTTTCCATGTTTTTAGCAATGCAGGATTGTATCATACAATGCTATTTGATGTGCATATACATACAAAAACATATAAAACACACTTTCCCTAAGGAGGTCACAATGTAACAGTACAACACATGCATTTAAGCATACAATAGCATAAGTGTTAAATAAGTAACACAAGTAAACAATGTGCTTGAGGGTTTTGAGGAGAGAAAGGTCATGGTGGGCTGGAGTCATGAGAAGGGACCTATGCTAATAGGTCACCCAGCCTTGATTGACTACACCTCCCTTAGCCTCCTTACCTTCTGTTTGGAGGGAGGGAGGGTGGAGTACTGAACTCCCAATGCTTTCCTTTATAGAAGGCTGAACTCTCAGATCACTCCACTTTGCATCTGCTGCCCTGCCTGGTTTCTATTCCACGGAGCAAGATGCCCCCATCCTAGATACCTTGGTGTCCCCCACCACTTTCCTGCCTTCTTTTGTGTGTTGTCTATCCACTTTAGATTGTAAGCTCATTGAAGTCTGGGACTATTTTAATTGCATTTCCAACACTTAGCACAGTGTCTCGCACATTATAGGTGCTTAATAAATGTTTCCTGGACTTATTGAATTGGATTGCTCCAATAGCCTAAGGGAAGTATTCAGAAGGGCTCTCTTGTCATCTGGCCAAAAATTTCCAGTAGGAATCTCCCTAAATTTCTCCATGGATGTCTAACTTTCTTAATTTATCTCAAATGGAGTTGGGGTTTATTTTGGACTCTGTGTCAGATTAGAAAGCAAATATTCACATGTGGTCCATCCTTCTGTCTCACTGTTTGTATTCAATTTATTCATTCAAAAATATTTGCTGAGCACCTTTTATATGGAAGGCACCATGCTAGGCACTATGGTGACTGAATTTTATTTTGGCTTTTAGTCTTCTCTTCTAGGGGCCAGAAATTATGAGTTTGTAGTTTTTCTTTTTGAGATCCTAACAAGGGTGCCTTAAAAAGGCATTTTAATGCTGTCCTGACTTAGACAAATGCTTCATTCTTCCCTCTTTGTGAATACCTTAGGATGAAGAATGTAAAAGCACTGGATTTTAAGTCAGAGGACATGGGTTCATATCCAGCCCTGCAATTTTCTATATGGATGACTTTGGGCACACACTGCCTCTGAGCAGTGGTTTTCTTATCCACAAAATGAGGCAGTGGACTAGATATCTTCTTAAATCCCATCTAACTTTTACTCTATAGAGTAAAAAAATCCCAGATGCCTGCTGATTGCATAGACTCCATCAGGATGCCAGTACTGAGTAGAAAGAGCAGTGAGTGGGCTAGAGAAAAGATTTCTTTAATTCACAACCCAGATTTAAAACTTAACAGCACCACAACAGAAGAACTGGCCAGTCTTACCTACAGGATCAAATATAAAATCTCTTGTTTAGCTTTTAAACTCTTATCAACACTTTATTGGGTACAGCCATTCACCTCCCTCCTAGTTTGCCTAATTGCATTGACATCCCCATCCATCCTACCTCTTACTTCTGAGATATCATGAAAGATTGTGTTAAATATGCCAAATCCAAATGTGCCAAATCCTAGATATGTTGGCATCTACTGATATACCAGTTTAAGAATCCTAACCAAAAACAAAAGAAAATTATTCATTATGACTTGTTCTGAGTGAATGCATGCTAACTTGTCTTGATCTCCTTTCTTCCTGACTATTTACCAGTAATACTTTAAAAAATTTTAGTATTATTGGATTTGTAAAGATTTGATGTCAAATTTATTGAAAAGAACCTACCTCCTTCCCTTACAAAAAAGGTAATGTTTGTTCATCCCAATTCCTTTGGGAATTGTATATTCCTCATCCATTCTTCTTAAGTCCTCAAGGATCAATGACAGTGGTTCAGCAATTGCATGTATAGCAATGTTATTTCTGCACCCTGGAATATAACCCATCAGTTCTAAGTAATTTGACTCATTTTACATTCTTCTCACTTATCTGGGTAGAGAAAACAAACAAAAGAAATGAATAATTATACTTTCTATTATCAGTCTCATCTGTTCTAAATAGTTATATGATGATGATGAAGATAATGATAGCTAGCATTTATATTGTGTCTACATTTCATACTCACAACATCCTTGGTAGACAGGTGCTATTGTTATGCCCATTATACAGTCAAGACAAGCAGATTAAATGGCCTGCCCAAGGTCACAGAGCTAGTGTCTGAGGCTGGATTTGAATGCAGGTCTTCTTTCCTCATTCCTTTTCATCCCTACAATAGCTTTAAAAGTCTTCTTGTCTTTCACATTTTTTTTAAAAGCGTCTGAGCTTTAGGCTTCACATTATTATTTTGCCACAAATTTCTTGTCATCCTAAATTACTTTCATTTCCTTGTTTTTAAACATTAAAAAAATATGAGCTTATTGAAAGCTCACCACATCAGTCTGTTTAGACATTCTACCACCCCACCCTTCTTTGAGATCAAATTTTCAAAATTTCATTACTTCCATCCCTCTTTAGAGGAATTTTTACCTCAGTACATGGCATTATATCTTTCATTTCCATGAATTTTAAGGAAGTTTCTTCTCTAAAGTCTAGCACGCATACTAGGTTCCACATACGTTATTTTTTGTAACTGTATCTTGAAGATTAATCACTTTCTCCCAACTGTTTCCACTTTACCAACTGGTCCCGCTTTGTTACTAAGAATAATTTAACACAGAGTTTGAAGCTTCAGGCTTTGCAAAGTGATTAGGGGTTCAGGGTAGTTGTTCACCCATGACTTCCCCCACCTTATGATGAATTTATCCAAAAGGCAAAGCAAGAACTTATGAGATGCCTGGTTTTTGCCATGAAGAAACTTTTTATTCAGTATCTGCCTCGTTGAAATCTGTATCCATACTCTGTTCTACCTTGGTGACATTTTGTGAGCTGTGTATTCATCATGTATTCATTTCTTCAGGCTGATCTAGTGTATACTCCCACAACAGTATTGCTTATGTTGCTTTTATGGTCTCCACTAGCCTTCCTTCTTCAGGTGCAGGAAGTTCCAACATATATACATATGTGTTTGTGTTGTGTGTGTGTGTGTGTGTGAATCTCACATGTATTACCATATTGCTACTATTTCTATATAATCTCATCATTCTAGGACCTTAAAGGTACCTTTGGCATTGTGACATAACAGTGCAGAGGAAAATGACCCAGTATCCCGTTAAAAGCTATTCCTGCTAACTCCTTTCATTGTCTCTCCAAGGAGTACCCAAGCTATCCTTCCATTTAGCTGCAACTTCCTTCTTTCTTTTGATTTTGTTTCTAACAAGAATGTCAAGATTGATACGATTCAGTTTTCTAACAACATGTCAACTCATTGGTTATTGGACAAGGATTTCATGTTCAAAGTTATCAATGTTCATTTTAAAATTTATTGATGGTCTAAAACCTCTACGATTCTTAATATCCTCTGCCTTCTTTCCCTGCCACGATCACTATAAGAGCATAAGGGGGCTACAAAAGACTAAGAATGTATACATTTTTTCTTTGTTTCATAGACTGCCAGAATAACAAAATCATTATCAGGTGGCTAGGGTGGGGAGGGGAGTAGAGGGGTTGTCATTCTGCATAAAATTAAATTGATACCTTCGACACACATTTGGTCTGTTGCCAAGACCAGACAAGACACAAGGACCTAAACCAGCATGGTAGAACTTGCAGTCACTTATTTGTTCTTGGCATAGCTTTTGAGATTCCAGAGTCACTTTCAATGACACAATGAGGCATTGGAATGGGACTTTGTGGAGGCTTTAATTCACACATTGGTAAACTCCTTGAAAAAGGCACCTGCAGTCACTGCTTCTCTTTTCTCTCCAATCATTCTCTCCTCAACCCTTTGTAGTCTGGCTGCTGACTTTATCAATTAACTGAAATTGTTCTTCCCAAAGTTACCAATAATTCCTTAATAACCATATCTAATAGTCTTCTTAAACCATCTCCTGCATTTTACCCTGTTGACAACTCTCTCCTACTGGATGTTCTTTTTTTTTTTCCTCTGGGATTTCTTGACACTCTTCTTCCCTAGCCTGAAGGTTCCTTCTCAGTCTCCTTCTCAAGCCCCCTTAACTGTAGATGTTGCCTATGGTTCTGTCCTGGGCTCTCTTTGTTTCTCTTCCAACAAACTTTTTGGTGGTAATCTCTTAAGTTCCCATGGGTTTAAGCATTATCTTTATACAGATAACTCTCTATATAATCAGCCTTCATCTTTCCTTGAGCTTCATTTCCCTAATCACCAATTGCATATTGGGCATTTCAAAATGGATGTTCTGGAGTCATCACAAACATATACAAAACTGAACTCATTATCCCAATGGTAAACCCAATCCAAATTTCCTCTTCTAAGTTTCACTCTTTCCTTTAATGATATTATTCTCCTTCTAATCTCCCAGGTTTATAATCTCAACATTAACTTGGACTCCTCATTCTCCCTCCCTGCATATGTTCAAGGTCAAATCTTGCCTATTCTACCTCTACACTGTTTCTCATATCCCATCTCTCTTTTCTCCCCTCACATGACTATTGTCTTTAGGCCCTCATTATCCTCTTATCTAGTTTGTGGTAACAGCTTCCTAATTGATCTCCATGCCTCAAGTATCCAGGCACTCAAGTCCATTTTTCACCCTGCTGCCATGATAATTTTCCTTAAACAAAGAATATGACCATACGACTTCCCTGTTCAACCAAACCTGGTAATTTCCTTTTGCCTCTTGGATAAAAAATTTGCTCTTTTGTTTAGCTTTTAAAAGCCTTTCACTACCGTGTCCCAGCCAATCTTTTGAGCCTCATTATAAATTACCCTGTCCCTTAATTTGTGATCCATCCACACTGGCTTTCTGTTACTCACACTCAGCCCTCCATTTCCTCCCTGGGCTTTTGCACAGGACTGACCACATGCCTAGAATGCAGTCTTCTTCATAGAGCCCTTCCCTTCCTTTAAGACTCAGCTCAAGCACCATCTAATACATGATATTTTCCTCATTCCCCAGCTGTTAATGCCCTCCCTCCCAAACTACTTTGTGTTTAGCTACTTTGCCAGTTACATATATATACACACACTTTAGGTACATATATATGTGTACATATGTCTGTATATATGTATATAGCTGAATATTTATGTGTGTCTATATTATATTTATGTGTGTCTATATGGACATATTATATATGTGTGTTTATGTGTATATCCATATACATGTGTGTGTATATATATATATATATATATATATATATATATACACACACACATACACGCACACAGACACACACAAACACATATGTACTTCTATCTCCCATTAGAATACAAGTTCCTTGCAAGTAAGGATTGTATTATTCATTAATAATAATAGCTAACATTTATATAGTATCTACTATGTGCTAGGCACTATGCTAAGCATTTTATAAATATTTTCTCATTTGATATTCTCAACAAGCCTGAGAAATAGGTATAGTTTTTATCCCCATTTCATAGTTGAGGAAACTAAAGCAAACAGAGGTGAAGTGAACTGTTCATGGCTCAGCACTCTATCTATCCACTGCTCTATCTAGCTACCTCTTTGTATTGTATGCCCAGTGTATAGCACAGTGATTGGCATAAAGCAGGTACTTAATAAATACTTCTTGATTGATTGATTTTTGACTGAAGAAAAAGTTGACATAGATCAGGGGTTCTTAATCTTTTCTGTGACATAGACAATTTTGGCAGTTGGGTGAAGCCTAAAGACCCCTTTTTCAAACAGTCTTTTTAAATGCCTAAAATAAAATACTTAGAATTACAAAGGAAACCAATTACATTGAAATAAAGATCATTTTTTCCTTCTCTCTCAGTTCACAGACACCCAGAAAATAATCTTTTTTTCCCATCTCAGTTCACAGATACCTTGAAATCTATCACGCATCCCTTAGGAGTCCATGGACCCCATGTTCTAAACCCCTAGACCCTTGATGTAGATGTACTTTCCAAGGTTCCTTCCAACTCTAAAGTTTCCATGATTTGATGTAAAATTACACATACAAACATCAGTATGTTTTACACCTACATTTGTTCATCTCCTATTTCCCACTTCACATCATTACTTGCTGTGCTTATTTAGAATAAAGAGAGGAAAAGGGTGAGAGCTGAGAATAATAAGACAGATGGGATCTCCCTGCTCCAATGAACCAAACTTTTTAAAACACTAGGGTATTCTCCCTCATTAAGTCAATACTTTCTGATAATAAGCAGTCCCAAGTTATTAGCCATTAGGCTATTTTATTAGATGGTTTCTGATCTATCCATTTCAGAACAAGATTACTCGTTCTGCCATAAAGGACCAAGCTAATGAGAACCTGAGTAGTTGGTTGGCAGTGGCTCCCCTTAAAAAGAAAGACGTGATTCCCTACCTGGGTGTGGGCTCTGATTTCGGAATCAGAAACTGTGCCTTGCACTATGGAATAAAGAGTGAAGTAAGCTATGAATAAATGTTTGTTGAATTGAATGAAATCTATGACTTTATATCAATACCAATCCAGAAACAAATGTTGCCCTTGGTTTCCTGTCAGTTGATGCTTTAGCGAAGTGTTATCTGATGGATTTTTAGTGAAGTAGATACACACTAAATTACCCTAACTTCTATAATGGGCAGCCTCCAGGTTACTGACTTCATTTCAGTGAGAAAGAGTCATAGCCAAAGAGAAAAAACTAAAAAGTATATGAACCAGCAACCTCACTAAGGCTATTACATGTAACATTGTGAGGGTACATTTAAAGACTTATGAGATGTTGAGTTAGAAGATAATATATAAATCACCTAGACTGTTCCACTGCCTAAACCACCAAAAGCATGTGACTGTACATTTTTTTTAAAGATAAGAAGTAACATTAGGAGGAACCTCTCAGATCATCTAGTACAAACCCCTCATTTTACCATCAAATAAACTGATGATTAGAGAAATTGGGTGATCTGCCCAAGGTCACCCACCTTGTACATATTTGGATCAAGGCCCTGTGACTACAAAGATAGTATTGTCTGTATTACACCCTTGTCCTCAGGGGATGGAAATATAACAGTCTTGAGTTGTAGCCTATACCTCCTATTCTAAAATGGTTGCTCTTTATAAGCCAGATTTTCTGGGGTCCTCTGAATCCCTTTATAGAAAGATAATTAAGGTTCTTCCATGTTTTTGGGTGCTTTTTGAAAGGTTTCCTTTTTCTTTGCAGCCTCATATTTCAGGGCACTATATGTGAATGGGAGAAAACTCAATTTGGTTTGTGACTGGAACCTAATTCAGCTCATCTTGATATGCCAGCAGCTGACTGCAGCCTTGAAAAGGACAAGTAAATGCTATGAGCAGCCAAGGTCCTGCAGTGCTCCTCAAGAGGAAGGGGAACTAATTGCCAGTCCTAGTAACCTGTACTCTTTTTCCCCACATGAAGGGCACATAGCCTAAGCCTATCATTTGTAATTAGACCAGCTATGATTATAGAATTTACCCTTTTATTCGAGAACGTGCCCCTTGGTGGGATGCAGGGTTTATCCTACTTTCAACTTGCCCCTCTGCATTAATAGAACTAAGTATTGAGGTGTGAGTGGCATATCGTATGTGACTTTTAATTGGATTTGTGGCTGACGTTTCTCCTGACTGTCTGTGTTAGACAGGAGAATCTGAAGATTTTGTTTTCTCTGCTTTTCTTTCTGTGACACCCCATTGCATTAGGTAATCTCACTGCTTTGGTTGAGTGATGAATGAGATAAAACTCCAGGTTTCCAAGGGACTATGGCGGGAGGGAACTTTTCATAAAGCCTTTGGGAGAATTTGATGAAGAAAGGAATAAAGTGATTTTGTAAGACTATAGAAAGCAAAATAATAAAAATAAATAAAGGGCAGAGGAAAGTGGAAGTCGAAGATACACACTCCCAAGCAGGCTAAGCATGTAGATACAGTCTCTTCCCATCGCTGTTCCATGTATTGAGTAACTGGTCCATTTTTATATAGCTTAAGAACACCTTAAACAGTAGAGAGAATAGTTTTATGAATGACAAGAGAGCCTAGCCTGGTCCTCTTTATCCAGAGGGACAAGATGATCCAGAACAATAGCATACAAGAGTGCAGGAATATCCAGTTCTAGGATGTGAGTAAATGTTGGGCATAGTATAGCTGGGTGAGGAAAGGAAACTAGAAAACTTATGTACCCATTAAAAATAGTAGCAAGGGCTGTGATGGCCTGAAAGAAGTCACGTCTATACTTCAGGTAATTGAAATAAAGAAGCTACTGAGATTTCAGAGCTGGAATTGATTTGATGCCTGCCTATCTGACTCAACTTAATGGCATTAAATCATAAGTTTCTTATTCTGTGGAGTTATCCCCTTCATCTGTCCTGAAATATGGTGCCTGCCACTGGATACCTTAACCATTCAGAAGAGCCATGGTTCATTGCCAGTGTTGTTTTCTATAATCTATACCATTAAAAAAAAAAGCCGCTTATTGTGACATCCTTAAACCTAAGCCTGAGAGCTTAAATTAATCCTGGTGACTAATGAGGTGGGAAAGTGATGATATAATAATAGTAATATGAATACATTAAAGATCCATGATTTCATAGATGTGGATACTTCCCCTGCCAATGCTGATGGCAGCCCCACTATGCCTGTAGATTCTATCCAAGAGTTACTATGGCTATAACAGAAAAACTAATCACCTTGTAGCCAACCAAGTAATGAAACTTTGAAGTTAGGTAGGTTAATTTCAAGTTCACAAAGCATATAGTGGGTTTGTAATCCAAGCTCTTCCATGTTGGTAGGATTTACCAGGGCCTAGGTTCCATTGGTATAGCATTGGAAACCCCAAGGTCACCTCTACACAAAAATGGGATATCAGAATAAGATTTTTTTTTGATAATCATCTTATATTCATTTAGGTTAAAAGAATATTGCAATACTTCAGTGGGTCTGCGATTACATCCATTTGGCTACTCCCTCTAATGCAGGGATTCTTAATCTATGGCCTTTGAACTTGTTTATTTTTATTTTCTTCTTTTCAGCATTTTGATAACTGCATTTCAATATAATTTGTTTTCTTTGATGTACTACATAGACTGACAACTTGGGTCCCTGCCTGATATACAAAATAATGGTCATGAACCCTTACTTTCATAGGTTTTCCACCCATCAAACCTTGTTGTCCTCTGTAACTCACCCGTATCTTCTCAAAATCTTCCTGTCATTTTATCAATACCAGTTGTATTCAATCTTACTTTATGACTGGACCACCAACTTTATTGTTCCCACATCTGATTCCATTAAATTCAGCAAGCACTTTTTAATATCCTGCTATATGCCATGCTTACATAGACTCAAGATAAAACCCACAAAAATGAAAGCAGTCTTTATTCTCAAGAAGTGTCTTGGGAGTGAGGAATGACAATATGTATGTAGATATAAGTAAGTAAGTAAATATGAAGAATTTTTGGTGATGGGGGAAGGATTAATAAGTGGTAAGAGAGATAATGCTGTATCCTAGTGCCTGTATCTATCACTCAGATTCACATTGTTCTCAGATTGTAAACTGAGTTTCTAATCTTTTGTTGGTCTAGGAGGGGTTGCATTTAAGTAGATGACCTCTCATTCCCCAGGCTGCCGAGGTTCCTTGATCCAGCTTGCCTGTCTTTTTCGGCTTACCCAGTCATTAGCCTAAAACCTAGATAAATAAAACCTGCCTGTCTTCATTGCCTTAGCAGGTGTCTCTGTTCTTGAATTCTGTTTGGCCTGGCGGTCAGCCTCCTATCTAGTTGAATATGTAGCTGTAGAAGAGGGTGATGGAATGGAAAGAGTTATGGGTACAAAAGGTCTGTTTTCTCCCTTTTCAGTAACAACGTATGAACCTCAGGTAGAAATTGATACTGAAGATTTAGAGTATTGAGTAAGTTTCTATTTGAAGGGACAATATGTGATGCAGTGGAAAGATTATTGAGCTTAGAGTCTGGATACCTCACACTTAGTAAAAGGGGGATCCTGTAAATAAAGTAGCACAAATATTATTCCTACTTCATAAATGAGGAAACTGAGGCTTGAGAGTTAAGTAATATTTGTATTGCCTTGTAGTAGTGGAGAAACTACATCATAAATCTTAAGAAACTACTTAAAAAATGAGCCAACCTCATTTTATAGGTGAGAAATAGGGATAGATATTATCTATCTTCTCAAGGTCACATAGGTAGTTAAGTGGCACAGCCTGAATTCTGTCTCCATACCTTTCATGCCACATTCAACACCATCCCCATGTTTTTTTTAATCTTTAAGAAGCTCCCAGTCTTCACTAACCTTTTACAGAATTTTCTTCCAGAGCCTTTTTATTTTATGAGTATTCATCTCAAAAATAATGATAGCTTTCATTTATATAGCATATTACAGATTTTGAAGTATGTTCCTCATTTTACTGATGAGGAATTGAGGGTTCAAGCTATTAAATGACTTGTCTAAGATCCTAACTGAACCGTTATTCAAACATGGTCTCCTGAATCCCAGTCCAGACATATCACCCAGACTATGTCACTATCCCAACAATAACCCCTTTAAGGATTATTATCCTCATTTTACAGATAATGATATCAAGGCTCATAGAGCTTGTGATTTGTCCAAGGTCACACAGCAAACTTGGGCCCGTTGATACCAGATTTTTTTTTTACCAGCACATTCTATCTTCATTAAGAAACTATGTGAGAAATGGGTTACTACAAGCATTACCAGTGAAAATTCTAGCATATTGTAGAGCAAAGAAGGAAGCAATAGCAAAATTGGAACTACTTCCCTTTTGTCAAAACCTTGTCTCTCTGTAAGAAGGACATGCCATCCTGAAAATATCTAGTAAGTTAATATAGGTGAATTATATTGATTTAGCATTGCCCTTTGAAGGTCTTAAAATTAGAAACATTGCACTAAATGCTTTGTGTTTGATTGAGTTGATCTCTGCCAGAAATTTACAGTAACAGCGGTGCCCTGGGCCAAAATCAAGCTTAATACCGGCAGAACAAATGTACATTATTACTTTTAGCCTTCTTATTTGAAATAGCCATTTAGAAAATCTGGTGAGCTGATTAACACTCAAATAGATGAGACAATTTTCTTGCTAACAATTGTGTTTTGTAGATGGATGTCTAAAATGGATTAGGGACATGTGTGAGTTACTTTAAAGTGGATACAAGCATATGTTGTCTTGTTGCATTTTGCATATAATCCCTTTACTAAATCTCTAATATTTATTGAAAACAAGTATTTCCCTTGCAGTTTGGGAAATTTGTTTTTGTTTCGGAGCACAAAATTAGGATATCTTCACTTTTTTTGTTTTTTGTTTTTCTCTTTCTATTTATTCAGGAATGGTTCAAATCAACAACAACAACAAAATACTGTTGAATGGGAATATAAAGACCTATAGAGTATAGTCTGTCCTCTTAGAACTTGAAATGGTAATTGACTAACTTGGAACTCATTCCCAATGAAAATCAAAAGACTTTATATACTCTTACTTTGAGTTTTGTGTTACCTTCAGTAAAAACGATTCCCCCCTCCCATATCAAAAACTTTAAAAAGAAAAGATAAAATTAATTTAAGCCAGTTTGTAGTTTTGAATAAATCTGATGGAAGCAATTGGGAGCGCACAATTCCAAGCTTAAGTACAAGATTTGTTTGTTTTTTTCCTCTCTGTCTCTCTCATTCCCACCCCCAACCTGGACCAAGCAAGGAAGAAAATCTTGAGTGTCACTAACAGAGCCTTAGGATCTAACTCTTTTACAGATAAGAATAACTAAGGTCTAGAGAATGGAAATGATTTGTATAGATTAAGTGCCAGAAATTGACCTGGTATTAAGGTTGAGAAAATTCAGAATATATAATCAAAGGAGGCTTCTAATTTCAAACTCTGAAATTCTTTAAAGGAAAAAAAAAAGCTTAAAAACTTTCCATGTCTGAAATTCTCTATGGCCTCATCTCTGTTGCCTCATCTGACATTTCTGGTTTCCTTCAAGTCCCAGCTAAAATTCCATTGTATACAGGAAGCCTTTCCTTGTCCCCTTTAATTCTAGTGCCTTCCCTCTACTAATTATCTACATTTTATCCAGTATATAGCTTGTTTGTATATAGTTGTTGGCATGTTGTCTTTCCCATTAGACTGTGAGCTACAGGAGAACAGATTTTGTTTTCCCTTTCTTTGTATCCCTAGCACTTAGCATAATACCTAGCACATAACAGATGCTTAATAAATATTTATTGATTGACTAACTGATTTTTAGATCTAAATAAATGCAGATGAACGGATTAAATGGTTCTAATTCTACAATTATAAACTGTGTTGGTACAGTGGAAAGAGCTATTTAGAGTCAAACCTGAGTTTGAATTCTAACTTTGTCGTGGCCTTGGGTAAATCACTTAACTTCTTGGACCTCGGTTTCTTCAGCTTTAAAATGAGGATATTGGATTAAAAGACCTTTAAATTCCCTTCCATATCTAAATCTATACTCTTCTGATTTTTGTTTTGGATATTTCAGTGCTATAAAGTTTAACTTTAAATCACAAACTGACCTTTAAGATATATGCATCACCTTGTGGACACTTAATGCTGTTATATGGCTCCTAGAATGAAATTCTAATATTTAGAGATTGCCAAAATCAAGTCATTTCTATTCATGTGAAAGCAGTCAGATTTTTCTTGCTCATTTGTTCCAGTGAGCTCCATGCAAGGGTGTGTGTGTGTGTGTGTGTGTGTGTGTGTGTGTGTGTGTGTAAGAGCTTTTTTTTGTTGTTGTTTTTTGGCTTTTTTTTTGTTTTTTCATGAGGCAATTGTGGTTAAGTGACTTGCGTAGGGTCACACAGCTAGTAAGTGTTAAGTGTCTGGCTGGATTTGAACTCAGGTTGTCCTGACTCCAAGGCCAGAGCTCTTTTTACTGTGCCACCTAGCTGCCCCTAGCATATTGTTTTTATCAAGGGCAAAGCATATCCTGAATCTGGAGGTCAGGATGGCAGCTGCTCTTTCCAGTGCTGCTTGGCTGTTAGAGTAAGTGCCTTAGTTTTCTTACTTATCAAACTTCTCCCTGAAGAACCTTTCTGAGCAGTGGAATGTAGAAAGCAAGGCTCATTCTGCTCCCTGCCCAGATCTGTGGGAATTTTGTTTACAGTTATTGATGGTTAAAACTTGGGATAGCATCAGGGCCTGATTGCTAATTCACTTCCTCCCTCCCATCCAAGCAGCTCTTTCCCATTTCTCTCTGGTAGCTCTGTTTGATGACATCTCAGCAGAGAGCCTCACATTTGGTGCTCTCCCTGGTGGCTCGTCCTCTCTGTACATCTACTGCTCTGTCTGCCCGCCCAAATAGAGCTAGGTGAAAAAGCTGCTAATCCTCAAAGAACTACTGTTTCTCCTTCCTGTTAGTTTGATGCCTAGGGCAGAGGTCTGAGTGCCAGAGAAACCTGCCCTGAAAGAAGAAAATCTAGAAGAAAAGCAAAGGGTTCTCCCTTCTGTTTCACTGTCCTGTCAGGAAATATACTGTCAACTGACCAGGAAGTGTTGGTCCAGAATAAAGATTACCTTCCCATATTATGAATTTTGTTTTCTTTATTTCCTGCAGTGGTCCTCACAAAGAACTATTTCCGCTTCCTTAATGCACTTAAATACCTATTATAGTTGTCTGTTTATGTGACATATTCTCCTACTAGACAACAAACTCCATAAGGGCAGGAGCTATGTCTTACCTACATGCTTATGTTACCTTAGTGCTTAGCATGACATTGTGCTTACAGAAGGTAGTTAATAAATGTTTGTTGAATTGAAGTTTTTCCCTTTCTTTTGCTCAAGAGAACTAAGCAAATCCTCTTTTCAAGACATCTAGCAAACAATTATAATATATATATATATATACATATATATATACACACACATACATATTTTTAATCTATGAATTAAGTCAGAAGAAAAAGGAACATGTTAAATTGATGTGGCCTTTTAATTTACATAATAATTCGATATACATCAAAATAAATAGATTCTTTGAATGCTTAATAACAGGACTTGCATTTTTGTTCTCTGTGGGCTGTTGCCACCAGGCAGGGAAAATTGTGCAATGTACATATATAGCTGTGTATTATCTGCCAGGAGAACAAGTCCAGTTTACTTACATCACTCAACAGATATTTATTCTATTCTCAGCCTTGTACTAAGTGCTGTCGAGCTACAGCAGTGTCTTTTGAATGATGTTTAAAAGCCTTCATGTCTGTGTGGGGCTGCTTTTTTTCAGGAGCAACTTGTGCAGGATAGGCTGTGACTGGTCAGGTAGAAAAATTTCCATCTTCTTACTTGAAAGATGATCACATTGAGGGAAGGTAGGACCAAAGGGCAGACACAAATAAGACATATGCTCAGCTTGTTCAACTGGATTCAGCAAACCGAGAAAGGGTGAAGACATTTGACATGAAACCTGAACTAGTAGGGGAAATGTGGTGCAGTGCAAGGAAAACTGTCTTTGGAATTAAAGGACCTGAGGTCAAATCCCAACTCAGTCATTTACTATCTTTGTGACTTTGGGCAAGTCACTTAACTTCCCTGGGTCTCAATGTCCTTATCTATAAAATGAGAGATTGGATTAGATGACCTATAATGTCCTTTTGACCCTAGATGTGTGATTTTAAGGTCCAACTACATCCTTTGTGGCATAATGGAACAAACACTGGATTTGAAATCAGAGGAATTGAGTTTGAATCCTGGCTCTGCTACTAAAGACCAGTATGATTGTGGACAGGTCTTCTAATGCATTGGGTAGACTAAATGATCTCCAAGGTCCTTTCTAATTCTGAATCCATGATCCTCCAAACAGTTCAGAAAATATCGACAAATCTTCCCTACCCCACCCCCACCCTGAATTAGATAGATTGGTGCCTGGGCTCACAAATCAATGCTGTCCATCTCATCAACAAATCCTGAATTCAAAAAAACTCTCTTGTTTAATACAAC
Organism: Phascolarctos cinereus; assembly: GCF_003287225.1. Classification (NCBI taxonomy): domain Eukaryota; kingdom Metazoa; phylum Chordata; class Mammalia; order Diprotodontia; family Phascolarctidae; genus Phascolarctos; species Phascolarctos cinereus. The sequence goes on from NW_027555736.1 coordinate 202,378,477, forward strand.
ATGTAACAGAATTTTAGTGGCAACTACTCCACCTGTAGACTATTTGAGATTGGTAGAGCTATGTGGTATATTACACTAATAATCATAAAAACAACCCACCACTCAGCCAGCTACTTAACTCATTATGCTATTAATTCTTATCTTGGGTTCTAAGGCAATTGAATATGTTCTGATATTTCCTCATGAATTGATAGAAATGTCAAGTGTATTTTAATACTTTCTCAGCAAATGGATAGGAATGTACAATCTTACTCTAATTTATGAAACAAACCGGAAGAACCTATTTTCCTGTAACCTTCTTCTCTTCTCTCTTAAATATCCTAATTTCATAAACTGAAGGAAACATCAGTTCTATTGACTATCCATTTTATACCAAACTTTATAAAGGCATATTTAAATATTTCAACAATGTATCACAGTGAAAAAGACCACGGCTGTAACCACCTCTGACCATCAGATGTAACTGTTGACTTCTCAATTCTCAAAACACAGCCCCACCATTCAGCTCCCTCAGGATAACAAAATCTCATAGAGATATTCTTTCAGGTACCTCCACTGTATAAGAGCTAAAATCAGTTCTTTTTATAAACACCTCTTCGGTTTTCTTTGATAGTTAGCTAACTCATTTTTTCAGGAAATGAGTCCTTGTAGTCGTTTTTTTCTCTACCTCACAATTTCTTCCCAGCTTTGGCAGTAGAGTGCAGATGACAGTTCAACTTTCTTCTTACAAAAGCTTAACACTATGCCTGGCAGATAGCAACTATTTAATAAATATGCCTGGACTTGATTATGCAGACTTCTGACATCATTTACCATTTATAAGCTATAAAAAAATGAACTTGTAAGGAGATTTGAATGCCGAAGTAGTTTAAATGGTCATAGCCCCTTGGTGTCATAGCATAATACTTGGCACATGGTAAATACTTAATAAATGCTTTTTCTATCTCTCTTTTTGTCTGTCCCTCTTTACCTGAGAATCTCCAAGAGCTGCTTTTTTTTTTTTAACATTCTGGTAAGGGATATGGTGAATATCATTTGACTTGGCTCTAGGGTAAAAATATGTTGTGTGGAGGTGTGACGAGAGTCACCCAAACTCTTCAGTCCGTTAGTCTTTCCTTTTTATTCATCTGGTAAAACTGAAATGGCCTTGACCTTGTTAGAAGGTTTCTCTGGTTAATGTAGGAAAGAACTGTTCTGCTAATGTATTTTTAGACCTCTTTGTGCATCCCCAGCTCCTACACTGATAAGGGCAGTGTGTTTATACATAGGAGATATTGTGAACATAAGGCAGGTCAGCTTAACAGACACACATTCTCCCTCAAGGTTAAGCTAGCAGCTTCTCGTATAACAAGAGATGTTCTCCCATATCTAAGAAGCAGTCTTTCTGTAGTAACTTAATTATACCAATTATTCTCTCTGTCTGCTACTTTGTTTTTATTTAAACTCTTTTCTCTTGTTCTTAAACTTGACACAGATAGAAACGGAGGATAGTGAAAAATAATGTCCAGAGTACCCTAAAATAGAATCATAATAGCAACTCTCATTTATACAATGTCTTAATGTTTTTATTTCCAGTCCTTTGTGATCTTCACAACAACCCTGTGAGATATAGGCAGTGCAAATTTGATTTTCACCATTTTTACAGATAAGGAAACTGAGGCTTAGAGGGAGAATGGTTTGCCCAAAATCATATAAGTAGTAAGTGGCAACTTGACTATTGAGAGCCCTTTTCTACTTCCCCAGTAGTTCAAGAAATTTAAATTTTAAAAGTTCTAGGGCCAATTCTGACTCTAAATAGAGATGTGATCTTAGGTAAATCAGTTTACCTCTTGAGCCTTCATTTTTTCATATGTAAAGTAAGAGTGTTCAAATAGGTGATATGTGGTTTCTTTCTCCTCCAGTGTTGACTACTTAAAGTGAGTTGCCCTATGCTACCATTAATTGGCTTATGCCATTTAATCTTAAAATGAATCTCTATGCTGTATGATGAATGGTATGAAATGGTAACAGACAGCATCTCCAACTTAAATTTTTTTGTGTACGTTTGTGTTTATCATTTCTTTTGTGATGGGAATTAGAGTTGCCATCACAACTGCATATTTTTTTCTCCCACAATTACTGCCAGGGAACTGCAGCAAAATCAGAACCGATTTGCTTGAGTTCAGTGAAACCTTTCACATCAGCAGATTCTTACTGTTCTTCATTCTCAGTGCCTCCAGCAATGATTTAATAGGCCCTGTTTGCAGAACAATAATAATAAAAAAAAAAGGATTAGGACTCACTGGAAAACCCCATTAATGTTCCAGACCATTGACTGTTGGAGGCCAGATAAACAGTTAGTGGTATACAGAAGTAGAAAAGACTTGGTTTGGGGAAGGGCATCAGCATTTTCTCTAAGGCACAAAGTACTTGCCTTCCTGTTTTGTGGAAAGAGATTAAAATGGAATCATGGAAGTGGGGTGGGGTGGGGGAAGTAATGGTTGGGTGTTTCAAATGCAATATTTTTAGTTTGAAATGACTTAGTTTCTATTGATTAGAATTATGTGGACTCATGATTTTGCCAGCTTAGCAAAATACAAAATAATAATAGTGATAATGATGATTATGATAATCACGATCATGGCTTTGTCATCATTCATATCTGGCCTTTTAGGTAGGAAAGAGTCATGTCCATTGAGAGTAGAATAAAAGCAATGTTTTAGCTTCAATAAAACCCTGAGGAAGGGTACACCACATACACTCTATGTGTGTGCTCACATAATATTTTAGAAAGCATTTCCATTAAAGGCCTCACTTGTAAATTTCTGGAAGAAAAATATTCTTCCTGCCAAAGTGCATTCTGGTCCATGCTCTCTGCACTCTTGTAATTTGGGGTGGGGAGGAAACTAGATTAAATTTATTTGATCATGCTAAAGTTGTCTAGGAACACAGGGTGCAGGAGGTTGGTCAGATTTACATTGTATTTTTTTTCTCCTCATAGTTATAATTTTTTTCATGGCCAAATGACTGGTTAGATTCAGGAGACTGTCAGATTGTTGAAAGAATGTTAGTTTAACAGAGAGAGGACTAGGTTGAAATACTTCTTTTATCACAGAATATCTGTGTGAACCCCAGTGCAAGTTACTTTCCTCCTCTGTTTTTCCATCTATAAAGTGAGAGTGTACCATGGTTCTGCCAACCAGACAGGGTGATGAGAATCAAATTAGATAATTGAGGAAGGACCACTTTTGTCAAAAATGCGTACATTCATTCATTCATTCAGTTTATTCAACACACATCTCTGAAAAAGTCTAGACTTCTCTGGGTACCCAATTTTGTCATCTACAAAATGGGAAAAATGCTTACACTGTGTCCATTGTGGTGTTGTTCTGAGAAAAGTAATTCATTCGTAAATTTTAAAATATCATATAAATGTGAGATAACTATTAGTATTTGTAAAAGGACTAGATCTTTACTGAGGTTCTTTTTAGGTTTCAGATTCTAAGAAATCATCTGTCACGTTCCTACTAGAAGCAGTGTATTGTGTTAAGCGCTAGGGGAAATACACATATAAATAAAACATGTCCTTGACCACAGGAAATTAACAATCTTGCAAAGATTATTAAATGTGTACAGAGATAAGATATAAAAGTATAATTTTATAATAAAGGAAAGGGAAGGGAATAAGCTTTTATATAGCACCTATGTGCCAGGCATTGTGCTAAATATTAAGCACTTTTTTTATAAAACGTATATTACCTCATGTATTCCTCACAACAGCACTGTGAGGTAAGTGCTATAAGAGGACCATAAGATTCCAAGAGATCAGATAGCAAAGGGATTGCTTCCAGTTTGAGAGGATGGGAAGGGGTTAGAGACGGTTTCCCAGAGGAGATGGGCTTTGATTAAGTAGTATGTTGCCAGCATTATACAGCTGTGCAGTGTTTTTGAAAACTAATATATACTTAGTTTGCCAGGGGTTTAGAGCCCTTTGTGAATGTTGAAAATACAAATGGCCCTGGAGTCAAGAGGACCTGAGTTCAAATCCAGCCTCAGACACTTGACACTTAGTAGCTATGTGACTTTGGGCAAGTCATTTAACCCCAATTGCCTCACCAAAAAAAAAAAAGATACAAACATAATTTTAGTGGAAGAAGATAGTTGGGGGAAGCGAATTAGTTGGTGGTATCAGTAGATTCCAAATGAGTGTCCACTGTACCACTTAGCTAACCAGGGAATGACTAGAAAGTCAAGTCTAAACAATACAAATGGATTTGAAGGTTTTGGTGAACAGAACTGCAGTAAGGTAAACAGTGGTATAGACGTGAGTCTGGGAGCCAGCGGATGGGGGCTTTTGAGACATACTTTTTCGCATCCTTATTTTTCCACAATTTGAAAATATTTGTTTCTCAGCTGACTGTGGGCCTAAAGGCAAAAATCAAATCACTGCACAGGTGGGTGCTCAGGGTTTGAGACCTCAATGCTAAGTTGTAGAACATTGAGCTGTTGTTTAATATCTTAGCTACCAATGTTTCAAAATCAATATTCTATTTTAAAGGATACTTCATGGAGCAAAAATATAAATATGTGGGGTATCACTTTCAGATAATAAAAAGCACTTAACAGTATGTCTGCATATTTTTTAAAAGTATAACATGGAAACCTCAATTATAGATATGAGCCACTGATAATTTGTAAAATGTCCTCTGCAGGACAGCACTGCCAGGTAGCTGTCACAAGAGTTATTATTATCTGCCCTTTACTCCTAAAAAAACAAAAAAAACCCCAAAAAACAAAAAAAGCAAGGCTCTAGGTTATTGTCCAAAGACAAAGTTTCCAAACCCTCACCTCCCAAACTGAACCAGTTGCCAATTTTTGTCAATTTGATCTCCACGATATCTCTTGCATATGTCCCCAGCTCTCAATTCCTACAACTACCACTTTTGTAAAGACCCTGATCACCTACAATAATCTCCTAATCCATCTCCCTGACTCATTTCTCTCTCAATTCCAATCCATCCTCCAAAGTGGTTTTCTTAGAGCTCGGGTCTGACCATGACATTCGCCCACTTAATAATAAGCTTGTTGGCTCTGTATTGACACTAGGATCAAATATGTCATCTTTTTCTCATTCTTTTAAAATTCCTATTATTGTCTGTTTTATAATGTGCATAAATATTAGCAGTGTAATCTATGTAAGTATACACTTTTTAGCAAAAAAGGTTTAGTTACAGTGCAAGTGATCAAAAAAGTTTGGAGACCACTGTTCATGCTACCCTTGTAAAAACAAAAGATATCAAAAGGGTTTTTTATTTTGTTTTTAAAGAGTAGGTTGGACTAGTTCATTTCCGAAGTTCCTTCCAGCTCTAACATTCCATGTTCTGTCTTCTTTTTACTTCCCCACACTGTCTCCTTATTGTTTTGATTCCAAAATAGCATGGTTTGGCTACTTGGGGAAAAGAAGTTATAAGAGCAGGCTTAGGAATGTCAGGTCAGCAAGCTCAAAGTCTCCGTTATTGACTTTTGGCTAGGCATTTGAATGTATGATATTTCATTGGCTTTAAAGAGGAAACTGTATTTCTAGAATTGCTGTCCTTTAGGGGAAAAGTCAAGATAAGATTCATTCTCTGTGCCATTGAAGTTTGAAATGGGAATCGTTGGTTTGGAAATGGTGATGTACCTTATGTTCCTGAATGTTCATGATGAATGGCAAAGATGAAAATCAACTGATTTTTTGCAGCTGTTACATCAGGTCATTGTAACAGAAATTTTTTTCTAAATTACATTTAAAAATACAAATGTAGTTTGATTTGAGGAAATTGTATTGGGTTTCTACTAGTGCACTTTTGAAAGAATATAGATTAGTCTACAAACCGCACAATTCCACAGAATAATGACTGATGTGCCCAATTGAATTTTGGTGTCTTCCTGAAGTTCCATTTTCCTGTACAGTCTCTTGATAAGATATCATTATTATTATTATTATTATTATTAGTAGTAGTAGTAGTAGTAGTAGTAGTAGTAGTAGTAGTAGTAGTAGTAGTAATAGTAGTAGTATTTGTGAAGTCAGGTACATAGTTCTGCAGTGAAGGTGATGATCAGACTAACTGAAGAAGTCTCAGCATCCTTAGAATAGCTTGCCTTATTATTATTATTATTATTATTATTATTATTATTAATTTTTAGGAAGATCTTTTTATTTTTAAGACTGATTTGTGTTTGTGTATTTTGCTGTCTTTTATGAGCTGATATTGAGAAATGTTCAAATTAGAAATATTTAAGGATATTATTCTCTTTGAGAAGAAAAATCTAGTATTTCATAAACTTTAGCTTTAGCAAAAGACAGAGTGAATTATGAATCTTTGTAAAAGAACATAGATAGTTGGCCAGAATATAGACAGATTCTCTCATGAACAAAACTAGGATGTTAAGAACACCAATGACTGGTTATAGGATGAAATGTATTACATTAAGATGAACAAGTATTAAGTGCTAATGTGTGCTGGGCACTTTGTTATGCAGAGTAGAGGAAAGGAGATAATTCAAAAATGGGGGAGGGGTGCCCTCATAGAGTTTCCACTCTAATAGCAGAGCTAACATATGCCTGTTTCTAGTGGGTGATCTGCCTGGAAAACTGAAAGTTTAGGTGATTTTATAAAAAAAAAAAAGCTGATGTATAGAATATGAAGTGTGCAGTGTACATTTTTAAAGGTACCTCGCTTGATCGATCCTCAAAATATCATTGTGAGGTAGACGCATTATCCCCATTCTGGGCTAACAAAACTGTGAAGTGATTTAGCCAAAGCAGCACAATTTGTGTGTGATAGAGGGATTCCAAACTTGTTTTCTTCTTTTCCCAAGTGTATGGCTCTTTCTACCATGCTGTGGTCACTCATGTTGCCTTTTCCCATCCCAAAGACCTCCTGGGTCTTTAGCCCAGGTGACTTCAGTTAAGGTGATTAATTGGTGTGTCTTCTCTAGTCATATCAGTTATATTGGAAATTGAGTGATGATGACAAGGTCACAGAGGGTCATTGACTAGTAGCAATGACAATTCAAGGAAAAAAAATCAACCTTTTTCTCTTGTTGTTTTTTCTTTTTGATTTCCAGAAAAGAATTGAGTCCATATCCTGCAAGGTGCTGCACCCTCCCTCCTCTCCCAGCACCTTCATAGTACTAGCAGTCAATTGTCAGTAGGCAAGAAACACACTCCAGATGATTGAATCCTTCTTTGTTCAGTGGAGATAAGTATAGTAACCTTTGTCCCTTATCTCCCTCAAGGGAGTAATCCATGGAAAGTTGTTTGGTCCCATAGGAGAATACTAATTGTTCACAAATGCTTTAGAAGCAGAAGAGAATTTAGAGATTATATACACCATACTTTATTTTTTAAGATAACTTTTGTTTTTATAACACCTCCATTTCCAGTCCATTCCAATAAACATTTATTAAGCAATTCATAGCTCCAAAAATACTGCATTCCTCTATTATTTCCATCTCTGGTAATAAAGCTTCTGTCAATGAAGTGTAGTTTTGGAATGCATATTTGTTGTTAATGCAGGTAGCCTTGTTCCTGTTATGTAGGTAATCCACTCAGACAACCATATGATCCATGGCTATCTGACCCTGGGTTGGTCTTTTAATCCCTCAATGCTCTAGAGACCAAATTAAATAAATAAATAGATAGATACATAGATAGATAGACAGATAGGCAAACAAAGAAATATTTATATCCAGAATAAATAAACATTTATTAAGCACATAGCTATGATGTACCACTAGGTACTGGGCTAAGCATTGGGGATGCAATTATAAAAAGAAAGATAGTCAAATACAATTTAAAGGGAAAGACAGCATGACGAAGAATACAGAAAAGGGTAGGGGGCAGGATACCAGAGGATACCCAGCATCCCATAGAATTGAAACTAGGCAGAGCAGCAAGATGCAAGGTGGAGTGATCTGAGAGTCCAGTTTCTGTCCTCTATAAAGGAAAGTATTAGGAGCAGTTTGATAATCTGCCTTCCAGCTCTCCAAAGTGGAGAAGAGGAGGCTAAGGGAGGTGGAGTCAATCAAAGCTTGAGTTGGCTATGCCTTGGTGAGTTTAGAAGTGGTGAGCTTATCCTGGGAGGGATATATATGTTCCATGGAAACCAGCAGAACAGCAAATGCAAAGAGGCAAGTATCTCCAGTATGTGTTACCAGTACATCTCTTCTCCCTAGCTTACCCAGTGAGCAAGGAGATCAGGATTCTATACAGGTATCTGGTTGTAATGTAGTACTACCTCTTTTAACAATTCTTGATTAACAGCATAGATAAAAAAAAAAAGCTGGTTTAGTACATAACAGCCAACGTAGCTGTGTCTGATGGTTTATACAATGTCCTGAACTCATAAGCCCTCAACTCTGCAAAGCAGGGAGGAGTTCATTTATTTATCAACTTTGGGGACAGGTTTGGTTTTCATAATTATACAGCATTCAGTTTTTTTTTTCCATTTACATGGTTGTAGTCATTGTGTATTTTACTTCCTGGTTTTGCTTAAATTACTCTGCATCAGTCCATATGAGTTTTCATTCTTTTCTGAATTTCATATTCCTCATTCCTTGTACTGTATCACTAATTCCATTGTATTCTCGTAACATAATATGTTTAGCCATTCTTTGTATCTGTTTTTTGCAACCACAAAAAGTGCTATTCCTTAATCAGAGGTGGGTGTGAGCTTGTACAGAGTGTGAACCTACTGCTTTTGTGGAATTTGCAATAGATGGCCCAATTGTCCCAATGGCTGGATAGAGACAATGCCAATCAACTGAAATAATGCCACTGCTAGCATAAATTTTTTTTATATGGACATACATATACACTTGTATATATACATTTACACATATGTATATATACATATTTACATAATCACATATACATATATGTGTATATATTGTATAAGAATATTTTATAAGGGATATTTCATATCATTTATTTCTCTCTTTAACCTCCCTGGGGTATATGCCAAAGACTCTGGATCATTTAAGTCACCTTCTGTTACCATAATTTCACATTTTTTCCATAGTATTTGGACTAGTGCACCCACCAATAGCATATCACTGTGTTAGTCTCTTGAGAGCTGTTCACATTTTTTGATGACTTATCTGTTTCAGACTTTTCATTTTACAGAGATAGAAACTGAGACCAAAGAGGTAAAGTGACTTTTCCCAGTGCACAGAGCTAATTAGATATGGAGCTGACAGTGGAACTGAAATCTTCTGACTACCAGTCTAGGGATCTTTCTGTATCAGTTCACATAGTCAATAATCATTAAACATTTATTAAGGTTCTACTGTGTTCTAGACACTCTGTTAAGTATTGGGGATACAAATGCAAAAAAAAGAAAAGCCCTGCCCTCAAAGAGTTTACAATCTAATTTGTGAAGACAACACACAAATGGAAATGGAAAAGCTAGGGGTTGGTGGGGAGAGGGGGAATTAGTACTCGACATAGTGAGCATGGTGAGGAAGTCAGTCAGAAAAGTCACAAAGTAGGCTAGATAGGTGAGATAGATATCTGAGCTGAGTTCTTTCCTTAAATGGAGGTTTGGAGTTTATGGTGCCACTTGCAAGAAGGGAGTGCCCCACTATATCAAGGCAGAAAGGAAATCTATCCAAGCACAAATCCCTGTTTCCTAAGTTATTTCATTTTTTTAACTTTTATTTTCTTTTTTCTTGTAAACTTAATAAACACGAAATGAAATTAATATTTCCATATCCAGTATGGAACAGAAGAGAATTGTACACAAAACTGCAAATCTCTTTTATGTAGATCTTGCTTTTTTTTTTAAAGTTTATAATAAACTCAACATGGAAATTCCAAATCTCCCTTGCTTGTCTGTGATTGTTTTTGTACTTTTCTTCTCATAGCAGTAGAAGAGGGTATGCTCCTTTTCCCTCCCACCCACCCCACTTTGGGAATCAAAAGAAAACCTTTGTAATAAACCAAAACCTTTGTAATAAATAGGCAAAGTCTGATCAAAACCAAATGAAAATAAATGAATAAATGAAATGAATTAATGAATGAATGAATGAATTTGCAAAGCCAAGCAAAAGAAATTCTCACATTGGCTATGTACAGAATTTTTTATTTTATTCTGCATTTTGAATGTTACTGCTCTTTTCCATCAAGGCGAGGATAGCAAACTTCATTGTTAGTCTTCCAGAATCATAGTTGGTCATTATGATTACTAGAATTCTTGTATAAATTGTTCTACTCACTTCATTCTATATCAACACATAAAAGCCTTCCCAGGCTTCTCTGAACCCATCTCTTTCATAATTTATTATAACACAATAATACTCTTTTATTTTCTTATGCCATAATTTGTTAAGCCATTTCCTGTTTGCTTGACACTCCCTTAGTTTCTAGTTCTTTGCCATAACAAAAAAGTGCTTTTTATAAATAGCTTTTGTACATATGGGTCCTTTCCTTCTTTCTTTGAACTTTTTGGGAAATAGTAGCACTATAACTAGATCAAAGAGTATATATACATAGTTTAGTGACTTTGGGGAGCATGGTTCTAAATTGCTTTCCAGCATGGATTGAGCAATTCATAGCTTCAAAAATACTATGTTCGTCTATCTTTTCCATCTCTGGTAATAAAGCTTCTGTCAGTGAAGTGTAGTTTTGGAATGCATGTTTTTGTTAATACAGATATCCTTGTTTCTGCTGTGTAGGTAATCCAACCAGACATTCTCCCATGCGTGGTCTTAACTTTTCTTTAATGATTTTCTGTATTGTCTTTACCTAGCCATGTAAGAATGAATTATTTGCTTTAAATAATATACACACAGACACACAAATATGCACATATCTACACAAGCATGTATTATATATGTGTGTATACATATTATATAAATATAGAGATCCATGTCTATCTGACCCTAGGTTCATCACTTAATCTCTCAATGCTCTAGAGTCTAGAGCATTCCCTAAAATTATAAATTATAGAGAAAGTACCAACTTGCACTATTACAAGGAGTTTCCTCATTTAGGAGTTCCCTATATCCATGAAATCATATGTTCCATCCCTATCCTTATCCCTATCATACTAATGACAGCTTCAATTTAGAAAGTACCCAAGACATCATCTGGTCCAGCTACATTCTGCCTATTACCTTGTTATATTTATGGTTTAGCTACAAGGAATGTAAATAGATATATAAAAATATACACGTCTGTTGTTAATACATTAAATACCTGAGTGCTGAAATACCATCTCTTCTCTTTTAAACTGCCTGCCCCTTGGCATTTTGCCTTGATCTTAATGCTATAAAGTTTAAATGGTGTTTTCATGATGTCTTGAAGTGTTTTTCAGTGCACAGAACATTCAAATATTGATTCAGATTCTTTGCTATGCTCTGCTCCCTGAACTGGGAGCTGCCTTCCTCTCTCAGCTTAAAAGTGTTCCAACATAAACTTCTCCTGCTAGCTGGAGACCTGGCCACCCACAGTAGGCTTCAGGAGGTGTGCAGATGGGATTGTATTAAACTGCTCTTTCATAGACTGGGTGTGGAGATCCACAAGGGATGGGAGAATGATCCCCAGAGAACTGTGGGCAACGAATGGAGTGATCCTGTCTCCTACAGTCCCTACCCTGCCTTCCAGTCTGGGTTGCCGTAATACCTGAAAAGTGATTTTTAAAAGTTTTGTTTTTGTGACAGAAAAATGTCTTTGAGGTATATGGATCCTGGGATCAATAATTGGGAGGGGATAAAAAGAGGGATAGTAAAAAAAAAAATAGAAGCAGTTAAAAAAAAAAGTAGAAGAGATTGGAAGGTATAGTAAGACAAGCATTGGACCAGAAGTTTGGAGATAGGCCATGATTCAAACTGTAGCTCTCCTGTTTTATTTGAGGAATGTCACCTCTCTAGACCTCAGTTTCCTCATTTGTCAAGTGGAGTTGGACAAAATAATTTGTAAGGTCTCTCCTAGCACTAACTTGCTAGTATTAGCTTCCTAGTTGCAGAGAGCAAATTCTTTTAATAAATATCCTTGGTTTATAGAGTCTCAACAATTTGCAAATACTCTTTCAGTGTCTCAGTTGAGATGATTAGGTAGAGGAGTGGATAGATATCAGGAAGACCTGAGTTTCACTCTAACCGAGACACTTACTATCTGTGCGATTCTGGGCCAGTCGCTTAATCTCTGTTTGCCTCAGTTTCCTCAGCCCTAAAGTGGGGATGTTAACAGCAGCAACCTCTCAGGGTTGTTATGAGAGTCAAATGAGATATTTGTAAAGCATTTAGCATGGTGCCTGTCACACAGTAGGCACTGTAATAATGCTTATTCCTTTACTCCTTTCCTTTCAGTGGTAGAATTGCTTATGATATTTGCCTGAAGACTGTTGACACATACTTCAGTTTGAACCAAATCCACATTTTTAAAAAAAAATTATTGGGGCAGCTAGGTGGTGCAGTGGATAGAGCACCAGCCCAGAAGTCAGGAGGACCCGAGTTCAAATCTAGTCTTAGACACTTACCAGTCCCTCCTTGCCCTTGACCCAGGGCAATTCACTTAATCTTGGTTGCCTCAGTTTCCTCATCTGTAAAATAAATTGGAAAAAGAAATGGCAAACCACTCCATTATCTTTGCCAAGAAAACTCCAAATGGGGTTATGGAGCATCAGACATGACTGAAAACTATGAATTGCATACATGAACTGGGCAGAACTAGATCCTCCTCCCCAGTCTGCCCCCTTAACCAGCCCTGGAACTACTGTGCATTTCTGTCTTTGTCTGGAGATAATTATCTCTCTTGAACTTATATTGTTTATAGGGCAGCTGCTGCCAGCTGAGATCCTGTTTGCATTCGGAAAAAGGAGTGCCCAGAGCACAGGGGAAGGAAGTTAATCTAGAAGGCAAGGAACTGTCAATGAAGAGAGAGAAAATGGGTCCTCTTGGTCTTGTTTGTACCATTTTCTCTGTTTCCTCTCACCTCTTTCTAGAATAATTGGTTTAGGCAAGTAATAGAATTGCTATGGAACAGACCCTGAAAGTTAAATAGAAACAAGTAAGTGAAAGTATTCTAAGTGAGATCATGTCTGGTTGAAAGACAAGATCTATTGATCCAACAGAAAACTTGGCCTGGAACAGGGATTTTGAGGATTAGGCTGGTGGTGGGGTTGAGTTTTTGCTTTTCTTAATGTTTGATTTTGGTTGGAGGTGGTACAGAGTTGTGTAATTGATAAAATTTGAGCTTCTTTTTTTTATGCTTTTTTAAAAAAATTTATTTATTTTTAGTTTTCAACATTCACTTCCACGAAGATTTTAAGTTCCAAATTTTCCCCCCATCTCATCCCTCCCTCCATTCCAAGATGGCATGCATTCTATATACCTCTTTCCCTAATCTGCCCTCCCTTCTATCTCTCTTCCCCTTCTATTTTCCTGTAGGGCAGGATAGATTTCTGTACCCCATTTCCTGTATTTCTTATTTCCCAGTTGCATGTGAAAATGTTTTTTTTTAACACGTGTTTTTAAAACTTTGGGTTACAGATTTTCTCCCTTCTTCCCTCCCCACCCACCCTCATTGAAAAGGCAAGCAACTCCATACAGGTTATACATGTGTAGTCATGCAAAAAACTTCCATAGTAGTCATGTCATGAAAAACTATCCCACCTCCCATTTATTCTATTCTCTTTTGACCCTGTCCCTCCTCAGAAGTGTTTGCTTCTGATCACCCCTTCCCTCAGTCTGCCCTCCCCTCTATCAGTAAACACCCTGTTCTCTTGTCCCCTCCCCCCATTTCCCTGTAGAGTAAGGTAGATTTCCATACCCAAATGAGTGTGTATGTTATTCCCTCCTTGAACCAAATTCTATGAGAATGATTCACTCATTCACTCTTACCTTCCCCCATTTCCCCTCCATTGTAAAAGCCTTTTCTTGTCTGTTTCATGTGAGATAATTTACCCCATTCTACCTCTCCCTTTCTCCTTCTCCCAGTGTAATCCTCTCTCATCCCTTAATTTTATTTTCCAGATAGCACCCCTTCATCTTCAACTCACCCTGTGCCGTCTGTCTGTCTGTCTATCTATCTGTATCTATATTATCTATCTATATGTCTATATCTATGTATGTATATATCTACATATGTGTATATATGTGTATATATCTACATATGTGTATATATCTATATGTACATATGTATATATATATATCTACATATGTGTATATATCTATATCTACATATGTATATATCTACATATGTGTATATACCTACATATGTGTATATATATCTACATATGTGTATATATACACACACACACACACACACACACACACATATACATATAATTTTTTCCCTCCAACTACCCTAATACTGACAAAGGACTCATGAGTTACAAATATCATCTTTACATGCAGGCATGTAAACAGTTCAACCTTAATAAGTCTCTTACAATTTCTCTTTCCTGTTTACCTCTTCATGTTTCACTTGAGTCTTGTATTTGAAAGTCAAATTTTCTATTCAGCTCTGGTCTTTTCGTCAAGAATGCTTGAAAGTCCCCTATTTCACTGAATAACCAATTTCCCCTGAAGGATTATACTCAGTTTTGCTGGCTAGATAATTCTTAGTTGTAATGCTATCTCCTTTGCTCTCCACAATATTATATTCCATGCCCTCCAGTCCCTTAACGTAGAAGCTGCTAAGTCTTGTGTTATCCTGATTGTGTTTCCGCAACACTTGAATTGTTTCTTTCTGGCTGCTTGTAATATTTTCTCCTTGATTTGAGAACTCTGGAATTTGGCTATAATATTCCTAGGAGTTTTCCTTTGGGGATCTCTTTCAGGTGGTGATTGGTAGATTCTTTCAATTTCTATTTTACCCTCTGGTTCTAAAATATCAGGGCAGTTTTCCTTGATAATTTCTTGAAAGATGATGTCTAGGCTCTTTTTTTTTTTATTGTGGCTTTCAGATAGTCCAATAATTTTTAAATTATCTCTCCTGAGTCTTATTTTCCAGGTCAGTTGTTTTTCCAATGACATATTTTACATTTTTTTCTATTTTTTCATTCTTTTGGATTTGTTTTACACTGTCTTGATTTTTCATAAAAGTCACTAGCTTCCAATTGTCCATTCTAATTTTTAAGGGAGTATTTTCTTCAGTAAGGTTTTGGATTTCCTTTTCCATTTGTCCAGTTTTGCTTTTTAGAGCATTCTTTTCCTCATGGACTTTTTGTACCTCTTTTTGCCATTTGGGTTAGGCTATTTTTTAAGGTGTTATTTTCTTCAGTATTTTTTTGGGTTCCCTTTAGCAAGCTGTTGACTTGTTTTTCATGATTTTTTTGCATCACTCTGTTTTTTCCTCTACGTCCCTTACTTGTTTCTCAAAATCCTTTTTGAGTTCTTCCATGACCTGGGACCAATTCATATTTTTCTTGGAGGGTTTGGATGTAGGAACTTTGACTTTGTTGTCTTCTTCTGGTTGTGTGTTTTAATCTTCTTTGTCAGCTTACTTTGCTGACATTCGACGGAATGACTCTTTTTGCGCTGCTTGCTTATAATCCCAGCCAATTACTTGGTCTGTAAACTCTTTGTTAAAGTAGGGGTCGGTCTGTTTCCAGTGTGGAGAATGCACTGTCCGAAGCTTCAGGCTTTTTGTGCAGCTGTTTTTAGAGATACTTCTAGAAACCTGTAAATTTCCAGTTCTTCTAAGGTGCTATGATCAAGGGCAAAGTGTTTACTCCTTTCCTGGCCTGTGCTCTGGTCTATGAGAGACCCCAGAAGTCTTTTCTGCCTTGGAACTGTGAGGAAGATTTTCTCTGCACCACCACTATAAGCTCCACCATGCCAGCACTCCTCCTCGCCCCAGGACTGCCACCCAGAACTGTGATCCAGATCCAAGCATGGGTAAAACAAGAGAATCCTGCACCAACAAAGAGGTCCCTGCAATCCCCCTCTGATTGGCCACTGGATTCTCCCTCAGTCTGTGGGCTAGAAGCTCCAGAGGCAGCCACCACCCTGGGACTGCTCTCTGGGACTGGGGCTGGGATGGGCTTCTCTCTCACAGGAGACAGAGACTGTTCCTATTGACCTTCTAAGTTGTTTTTGGCATTCATGGGTCGAGAAGTCTGAAAACTGCTACAGCTGCCTGTGATTCAGTCTTCTGAGGCCTGTTCCAGGTTCGCTGCGGCCTGCACACCCACGATGTGCTGCGCTCCCAGCCCAGTGCAATATACCTTTCTGATCAATCATCCAGGTTGTCTTGGGCTGGAAATTCGTTTCACTCTGTCTTTTTGTGGGTTCTGCTTCTTCAGAATTTGTTTAGAGCCATTTTTTATAGGTATTTGGAAGGATTTGGGGGGAGAGCTCGAGCAGGTCACTGCTTTTATTCTGCCATCTTGGCTCCGCCCACCCCCAAAATTTGAGCTTCTGGAAGGCAGATATTCTGCTTTTACTTCTGCGTGCTCTGCACAGTGTTTGGCACATTGTAGGTGCTTAATAAATGCTTATTAATTGATGGATTATCTTAATAATAAGTGTATACTCCAAGCATGGGCTTTGAGTCATAAAGATTCATCTTCCTAAGTTCAAATCTAGCCTTGAACACTTACTAACTGTGTGAACCAGGGCAAGTAACCCTCTTTGCCTCTGTGTCCTCATCTATAAGATGAGCTGGAGAAGGAAATGGCAAGCTGCTCTAGCATCTTTGCCAAGAAAACCCAAAAATGAGGTTACAAGTCAGACAACTGAAAAAACCGAACAAAAATATTCTGAGGATAGAATGTATTACAGGGATGGGACTAGATATCAGAAACCTTTCTTCTTTTCCCCTTTTGCTTTTTTTAAGAAAGGCTTCATTCATATTCATTGAATTAAATGACTTAGTTTAACCTTTCCCCCATCCTCTCATATTTATTGATGACGGACCTGAGACTTAGGGCTGAAGTGACTTTTCCAGGATTATACAGGGTAAAAAATTCTTGAGCTTGGATTTGAACCCATGCCCTCTGACTTTAAATCCAGTACCTCTTGAATCCAAATAAACTTACTTTGGAACTGTTCTGTTTAACCATCTGAATTATGTGAGAGTTTCCTGATCTTCTAATTTGGTATCTCTCATTTCCCTCTTTCTTTGTAGAACACACACCAGGCTCAAGACATGCATGTCTCATTAAACAAGGGGGATGGAAACCTCCAGGACAGGGAGTTAGGCTTGATTGGGTAAAACATTTTGAGAATCATCAGTATAAATGGAACCAAAATCAACCACACTTGAGTCTTTCCCTAATGCAGTTCAAACCCTAGTTAACTGTGTGTGTATTCCTGTAATGGGTAAGTACACGTGCCAAAGTACATCCCATTTCCATTTGTTTCTGATTCATCACAGCTTTCACTTTTTTCAGTGTTCTTCAGCATCACCTGTTGAAACTAATATTCCAGTAAAGTGCCATTGCATGCCCAATTAAATGTCTAATTACCAATTTTAGACATTCAGCTTAGGTTCATCCCATTTTAGAATGTTAAGATCTGTAGCTGAATTGTTAATGGGTAATCCAACTCAAAGGAAGAAAGGACTTCACATTTTTTGATTTTGTAATATCCCTCCCTCCATTAAAAAGCAAATCCTATACCATTTCTTAGTGTATGCCAGCATCTATTTATTCTAGCAAAAGCCCACATGCTAATAGTGTTTTGAATCAGAGTGTGAAAGCATAGGTGGGTAGGTATGCCATGATGAGAGTAGAGAGAGAGAGAGAGGGCACCAAGAAAGCCTTGGCAGCTGCCATGGAGCAGCTCGAGAAAATAATAATTTTCTCCTCGAGAAAATAATAAAACTCTCCTGCAGAGGCCAGGAAGCTAAAAGTTGTGCTTTTAGATATAAATGTGTATTTAACAAGATTACTTCCTAAATACTGAATTTGAGCCTACATCCAAGGTTCTTGGCTAGGAAATGGGCTGCCTTAAGATTCATCCTAGGTCATAATACTCTATGAAAGATCTGCCACAGGAGATTCAATGGGCAGTATATATTCCTGTATTTATAAGATTTTCCTTCTAGGTGGCACATAGACATGTAGTCAGGAAGGCCTGAGTTCAAATTCAGCCTCAGACGCTTACTATTAATTGTTGCGATCCTTGTGATTGGGTTGTGATACTGTGTGATCCTTGTCAAGTTATTTAACCTGTCTGCCTTAGTTTTCTCAATTACAAAATGAGGATAATAATAGTACCTGCTTCCCAGAATTGTTTTGAAGGTCAGATGAAGTATTTGTAAAAGCACTTAGCATAATGCCTGGTACATAGTAGGCACTTATTGAATTGTCTTTCCCCTCACCCCCTTAGGAAACCTGGTTCCCCTCTCCCTTCCTAGGGCCTCACCATACTGCTATTGGACACCCTATCCACGTAGCCCACTGCAGCTCAGAATTCCAGAGCTCAAGAGATCTGCCAATCTCAACCTACAGGGTAGGGGGGATTACTGACAGGCACCCTCACACCTAGCTCCTTTCAGCATTATAATTACACCCAGTGTCAAAACCTCAAAAGTGTCATTAACTCTGCCTTTCCTCTTATCCACCTCTAATCACTTGGAAAAGTTTTGCTGCATTTTCTTCTTCTGTAATAACTTTTCTAGTTATCCTTTCCTTTCCTTTAACAATGGCAGTACCCTTATTCAGACTTCCATCACTTCTGGATTAGCTCTCTGTGATAGACTCCCAAATGTTACATCCCCCCCTTCCATTCTTCCTCAGCACTGCTACCCGATGAACCTTCTGAAAGCATGATTTGGATTGTATCGTTTCTTTCTTCAGAGAGTTTCAATGTCTCCCTCTTCTCTGCCAGATAAAGACTAGACTCCTTAGCCTTACATTAGAGATCCTCTTGGCCTAATGATCTTTCTTGAGATCATTTCCTCTTTCCCCTTAACCTCCTACCACACCCATTACGCCCATCTCCTCCTACTTGAATCCTACTCATATATAATTTAGAGTGAAAAGGGAACTTACAGGTAATCTAATCCAATTCCTTCATTTACCACATAGTAAGTAACAGAGTCAGGATTCAAACCTAGATCCTTTGCCTCTGAATTCATGTTTGTCTGTTTGTTTGTTTGTTTGTTTGTTTTTTTTACCATATTGCTCTCCTGTACTACCATTGGATCACTGAGTTAGAGCAAAAAGGGACCCCAGAGGCCATATAATCCAACCTCTCCTTATTTTGTAGATGAGCAAATAAGACTCAGAGAGGTTATATGAATCACCCAATGTCATATTCATAGCAAAGACTTCCATAAAATATTTCCTGATTCTCCCCTTCCCCTTTCCCTTGCCTACCAACTATTCCCCACACATACCTGAAAGTGCTATTTACTCTGAATTCCCATGCTACTTTGTACTTATCTTATAGTACTTACCTAAATTTTCCTCGAGTTATAAAATTTGTGTACATACCTTCCCTCTACTTCTAGACAGTAAGCACTTTGAGGTCATGGCAGTCCATGTCATAGAATTGCAGTTTTATAGCTAGAAGATACCTTAGAAATCATTTGCTCCAAGCTCCTAATTTCACATATGAAGAAACTGAGACCCAGGCAGGGGAAATAAATTGCCTGAGGCCACAATGACTAGTAAATGGCAGAACTCTGGAACCAAATACCAGATTTATACTTCTCTGTATTCCCTCATAGGACCTTTCAAATTGTAGAGAGTTAATAACTATTTCTTGAATGTTGTTTAAGTGTCTTACAAAAAAAGAATAAAGAATAATAGTAACGCTTTTGTGGTGGATGTGATAGTGGTTTAAATTCCTCTTAACCTGGATGGAAAATTTACATTGATTTTTCATATCCAGTTATGATTCCCTCCAGGGGAATTTAAGAAAGTTATGATCCCAATATTTTGCTGCTGTCTAGTGAACAACTTCATTTCCTATATTTTGTTGTTCTCTTCCAGCCTAGAGTTCCCTAAATGATTCACCAGTTTTTCAGAGCACAGAAAGTTTTGTTTTTAATATAAGATCAGTAGAAACAAGAAGGCTGATATTCCCTTAAGGAAGGTAGGTGATGGGTGTTTTAAATTAAGCCCTTCTAAAAAATTTTAACCAAAAACTTGAAATAAGGAGTTTGTTTGGAAGGAATGCTTTAATTTTTTAAAATTCTTTTTTTCTTTTTATATAAAGATTCTCCTAGCTCTTTTTAAATGTTTAGTTTTTCTTGCATATATTGCCTAGCCAGCTGACTCTAGTGTCCGTCATGGTGAAATGCTTTCTATAGCATGTGTCCCCACACTAAAGAGCACTATATTTAGAGCTAGGAACATCGGGAAAAAAATCATCTTCTAGTACAATCCCTTCATTTTACAGATGATGAAACTGACTTGCCCAAGGTCAAACTGGGACTTGGTGAGATAGACATGAGGACTAGAACCCCGGTCTCACGACTCCCAGTGCAGGGCCCTTTCCACACACTTAGCATCTAAGCCCTCTTTTCTTTTTCTTTATTTATATATACAGTGTCCCAAAAGTATAGCTTAGCACTAAGCCTTTTGAGACACTTTGTGTATTCTGGTGCTAAGGTCAAGAATGTGTGTCTGAACCTCTCCTTCCCCCTTATAAATTAGTTATCTCCATATGGATTAAAACTTAGTTTCATTGCCACAGAAGGCGCCCCTGACTCCAGCCAGGTAATGGGCTTCATGGATCACAAAGAAAACTGGATGGAGTGTGTAGATGATACCAAGGAAAAAAGCCAATCATTGATTACAAGGAAGCGACAACTCAGAGCCCAGGCTACTTGGAGTAAGTTTGGGATATCATTTTCCTATTCATAGGAGGCACATGAAAGCTCTTATCCTCCAGACAAGGTCACTACATTGTGCATCATTCTAATCCCTATTGGTCTTCTGACAACGATTCCAATGCGGATCGTTCTCAACCAGTTCCCATGACAGCAGACAGTGTGAGCAATAGTGCATTCCTCACAACCTCATAACGTAACCCCAGCCCTGTGAGTCACCTGTCCTCATCATTTGTCATGGCTCTTTAGAACTTGGCTCTTTCTGACAGCAGTCCTGACCTCCCTTGACCTAATGAATCTGCATGAAGCATTAAGATAGAATTATTATTTTATCAAACTATATCAAACCCTTCACTAGCAGTGCTCCGTCATTTTTGCCTATAGCACCAAATTTATTAATTAAAAAAACAATAATGAGGTTTGTCTCAGAGCAGTATTACCAAGGATTGTATTCACCACATGTTCCCAATTACAGGGACTTAGTCAATAAACATTTAAAAAGAACCTACTACGAGCCAGGCACTCTGCTGGGGATACAAAGAGAGGCAAAAAATAGTCTTTGCTCTCCATGATCTCAAAGATTTGCTGTATTTGACCTCTCACAATATTTATAAATGTACTTCCTTTGCATTTCTGTAATTCTCTCCTCTTTTCTCTCCTCCCCTCTCTTTTCTCCTCTCCTTTTCTCTTCTCTCTTCTTCTCTTCCTCTTCCTCTTCCTCTTATCTTGTGACTTAGATAACACTTTTTCCTCCCCATAGGCTTCCTTGGTCTCCACTCACATTCCCCTCTCCCCCTTAGTGTTACAGTTATCACTCCCTACCTAGTATTGTACTTCCAGTATTGTGTAGTATTATCAACCCAGAAGAATATAATGTCCTGGAAGACAGGATCTATTTATATTAGCTGTCTTTGTATCCTCAGTTTATCATAGTGTCTTGCACATAGTAGGTCCTTAAATAATGTTTGTTGAATTGAATTAAATCTAGATTGGCTTGACTGTAGTTACCTTTGAAGTATTAATGAAGAAAGGGCTTTTTTGGCAGATTAATAAGATAAGCAAGATTTCTCAAAGCAGATTTAACCTTCTTAAAGGAACAGACTAGTTTCAGGTAGCTTAGGGCACACTCATTTGTTTACATTGTGCTAATTACAGTTGATTTTTGTCTTTTCTTGAAAGCAGATTTGGTGCTAGGGGAAATGCCAAACTGAGTGATCCTGGCAATAAATGCAGTTCAGAGAAGGAAGAGATCATTTGGGGATAAATAAGGGAGGATGGAAAATATTTGGTTAGGGAGAAGGGAGCTGGTAGGGACCAGAATAGGTAGGAAATAAAAAAGAAAAGAAAAAAGCACCACGTTTTCAAAGGAATTACAAAGCTGGATTTGGGAAACCCAGAAGTGGGACCAAGTTGTGGAAGACCTTTAATAATAGCAATATTGAAATCTCAGATTTATGTAGCTCTAAAGGTTTGCAAAGCACTTTCCTCATGGTTAACCCTAAAGCAATGTAATCTAGTAAAAAGAGAACTATGTTTGGGGGTCAAGATTAGAATTTGAATCCCCTACTCTTGAAACCTTTGGACATTCTTATTGCCTACTGGACCATGAAACCACTTTGCTTCTCTTGCCATTTCCTCTGGTAAAATGCAGTTAAGTTAAATGATGAATAAAACCCAGTTAAAAATTCCATGAAATTGGGGGCAGCTAGTTGGCTCAGCGGATAGAGCACCAGCCTTGGAGTCAGAAGGACCTGAATTCAAATCCAGCCTCAGACACATAACACTCACTAGCTGTGTGACTCTGGGCAAGTCATTTAACCCCCATTGCCTCGCCTCACCCAAAAAAGTACATAAAATTCTATGAAATTTAGGTAATTAGTATAAATATCTTCTTCCTGATTTTACATATAAAATAGACTCAGATGTTAAGTCACTTGCCCAAGGTCAGGTCAGATTAGGACCTGGTATGACTCTCGGTGAGTTAATCTTCCTAGGCCTCAGTTTCCCTATGGACAAAATGGGGATACTGCACTAGATGACGGAAGCTTTGGATCTGTGACTCTATGATCTGAACCAATGCCTGAGTGAAGAGTTGAACCTAGGCATTAATGGAGGGTTCTTGTATGTACTTGAAAAACAAATGAAACTTTTCTCTAAAGTGCTCTACTTTCCACATTCATAATTTATTTAGACTGGTTTTGTTGTTTAGTCTATTAGTCATGTCTGACCCTTCGTGACTCCTCAATTTCCAGTTCTTTGCCACCACAAAAAGAGCTGCTATAAATATTTTTGTACATGTGGGGGTCCTTTTCCCTTTTTAATGATCTCTTTGGGATACAGACCTAGTAGCTGTACTGCTAGATCGAAGTGTATGCACAACAGTTTTATAGCCCATTGGGCAGAGTTGGGCAGCTCTATCCATTGCACCACCTCGCTGATTATCCTACTGCCTATTCATACAGTGAAATTTTGCTATGATGTTTTTTTCCTTTTTATATGAAGATGATAGGATCATAGGATTATTGATTTAGAACCTAAAGGGACCCTCAGAGACATTCTAATCCATTATCTTCTTTGCCCCTTCTACCTCCCTCCATGATCCCCCCCCCTTTTTTTTTTAACAGATGAGATAACTGAGATCCATAAACACTGTGACTTATCTAAGGTCACATATAGGTAAGGTAATAAGACTCATGGGTAGTTCTCTACTCTAGAATCTGAACCCAAGTTCTCTGACTCTAGAGCCAATGTTATTTCCACTATGAAAATGACATCACTGACCTTTTATTAATAGAATGTGCTCTTTGAATTTTTTAGGCCTTGTTAATAGTTGGTGCTCAGGCATCCATCCATACAGTCTTTTCTACTCTTTTTGTGAGTATCTGGTGAAATCCTAGCTCACTCATGAGTGATGTAGGGAAGGCCCTATGAGCATTTTTGTGTGACCTTGGATAAGCCAGTGGATCTTGCTGTACTTAAATTTGCTCATCTGTGAAACTAGGGAGATTAGACTACATTATTCCTTCAATTTTCAAATTTTGTGACACCATGAAGTTTTTTAGTTGAATGGATTGGGATAAGAGTGAGTCCAGCTAGTGAGCATGTAGACATTTTCTTTGTGTGATTGCAAACAAAGATTTCCACAGATGACTGAGACTTGTTTCCTTGATCTAATGTCTGTCATAAAGAAATCACCCCAACGTCTTAGGACGGCTAAGTTGTACAGTGGATAGATGGAGCACTGGACTTGGAATCAGAAAGACTCATCTTCCTGAGTTCAAATCTTGGCCTCAAGACACTTATTAGCTGTTTGACCCTGGGCAAGTCACTTAACTCTGTTCACCTCAGTTTCCTCATCTGTAAAAGGATCTGGAGAAGGAAATGGCAAACCACTCCAATATCTTTGCCAAGAAAACCCCAAATGGGGTCACAAAGAGTCGGGCATAACCAAAAAACAACCAAACAACAAACATTTTAGGGCAGAAATGCTGTACTTATTTGCGGGGGGTGGGGGGGAATCTCCCCCTATAAAATACAGTTGCAAAGTAGGAATTCATAACCTTTTTTATGTCATGGATCCTTTTGGTAGTCAAGTGAAGCCTATGTACTCTTAATCAGAATAATATCTTTAAATGCAAAAAAAAAATACATAGGATTACAAAGGAAACCAATTATGTTGAAGTACAGTTATAAAAAACCAACTTTTTTTAAAACAAGTTCACAGATCCCAGATTAAGAACTCATACTCTAAAGTGACTTTTGCAATGGTCATTTAACATATCCTTTTTATTCATGCTAGCATTTTGGGATTCACTTGATGTAGGGAACTTCTTCCACTGACACAGATCAGAAATGTCTATCATTAGAGTCATGGAGAATTGCATGGAGGTATCAGGAAGGTAAGTCACTTCATCAAGATATATAGCTGGTATTCATCAGAGGCAAGGCTTGATCCTAACTCTGCCGGCTCCATTTCCCCTATTTATAGTGTCATAACGTGACGCTGCTGCAGTGGTGTTTTGTTTGCTGCTGCTGCCATCTCACATTTCCACGGCTCTATTTTGCAGTGCCTTTTCTTCATAACACTGGAGGTGGACAGTGCATACTACTGCCAGCACTCCTTTTGCTACATCCATAGTTGGTTACTTAGTGGTTCCTCGTTCTCCAAAAGGACCAAAATGACATCACTGTGTTAGAGTCAAGTTACAGTGTGTCATCTGTGTTTGAACAGACCAATATGAGCTCAGAATGGTCTATCACAGGTCAGGCACAAAGAGTCCGTGTGAACATTTGGGGTAGAATTGTCTAAACTCATGCATCTCATGTTTCTTTTGAGCTACTTCAATTCTGCTTTGCTCATAGAGCATAGACCTAATGAGAGGAAGAGTCTTCTGATTCTAAGGCTTTTCCTGGTTTCACTAAAGTAACTAAAAAACGAGGGTGTTATTTTGGGAATACTTTATTCTTGTGGTTGTTTCTGAGAGTAATTATCTGTTTTATAAGACAGCAAATATCATATGGTCATATGTGAAACACAGTCAATTTAGAAATATTTCATTGTAAATGCTTTAACTTGGTTATTCTGAGCAAATACCTATTCTTTATAACTGATGTCATTTCCTTAAACTGCTCCCCAACTTGTTCCTCCAGGCAATTGCACTATCATTCCTCCTCCAGTCTCTCCCTCTCACTTTCCCTGGGAGTCCCTATCCTGTAAAAACCTTCCCTTTACCTGTCTTACTTAGGGTACGCTCCCGTACATTTCATTTCCTTCTTTGGCTTTCGAGTTATTCCTGTTTCTCAGTTTCCTTCCTGGGTTTACCATCCATCTCTTGCACCATTTAGAGTGAGTTTGCTCCAAGTCTGAAGCCCTGATAGAAAGTCAAACTGGGTCCTCTGGAACCCTAGGGAAAGGACTTTTGAAGAGCTTACCATAAGAGGCTATAAACTGTACAGACAGAAGACAGCTTAGCCTTACTGAAGGGAAAGGAAAAGGGGAAAGTAATAAGCATTTATATGGTGCCTACTCTATGCCAGGCACTGTACTAAGCACTTTTGCACATATTATCTCATTTAATTATTGACCTAATTGAATGAGTAGCCTGCCTCCTCAGTGCTTTGGGTATGTGGTATCTATGCTATGAGTTTTATGGGCTATGACATTGGCAGAGTTCTTCATTAAGCCATTTTTAATTTGTTCCAGGAGAACCAGTCAGTCACTCCACAAGTACTTATCCAGCACCCTCAGGGTGCTTAGCAGTGTGCCAGATTGTTGGCTCAGCACCAGTAGACTAAGCCAGGCAAGTCTAGAGAGGTAATCTTGGTTTCTGACCTTTTGCTTCTCCCAGGAGATAAGTACTCAGCTGGTTGCTATGTTATGGGACTTCCTCCAACCTTTGTTCCCTGAAGCAAGGGCCAACAGTTATTCTCCTTTGGGAATTTCCTGGAATAAGATCTTAACCCAGAAAGCCCTTTAGCACATATTGGTCTTACTCATTCTTAGTAATCATTCTGAAAGTGATAAAATACCAATTATCTAATCCACCACAGATTTTATTGCACGTAAGAATGCATAAATGACAAAGGTTCAAATTTTTTAGCATTATAATTCCCAACTATCTTCCTCCTTTTTCGTCTTTCATTCAAGACAGTTACCATGCAATGATTGTGTTTGAGATGCTGTGCTATGCATAATTGTTATTAATAATAACAATAGCTTACAGATATCTTGTGCTTGATAGCTCACGAAGCTTACCACGCCCTTTGGGAGCCTGGTAGTAAAATATTATTAACTTGTATTATTAACTCTTTCTTACAAGTGATGAGACTGAAGCTCAAAAGAAATTGTCTCATGGTAATATAGTTAGAGAATATTTGAACTGAGACTTCAATCCAGATCTTCTGAGTCCACAAGTTCCTTGTGAGACTTCTTTGTATTTGTATCTCCAGCACCTAAAATAAATACTTAATTGATGCTCTTCAAGGGATTGGTTTTCTATACATATGAATGGTAGGTCTCCTTGTCTTCAATCTAGTATTCATCTTGAGTATCACATTTTTCACTATTTAAAATGCTGCTTCTTTCAGCGTTCCCCAAAAATGATTTAGAAAATCACACAGGCAAAAATGATTTTTGTTAAATGGAAAAGTGCAGTGCTTGTTGGTGCACAAAAGTTCAGTTAGAGGAATCTTTTTTCTATAACTTCTGTGAGTATGACCAAAAAATGCTAGGTATCCTGGTGATTGATTTCATACTCAACCTTGTCAGAGCCTGGTGGAAATAAGGGGTTAATCTGCCTGACCAGTACTGTCAGCAGCCTCAGAAAGACCAGCAAAAGGGCCTTAGAAATTAGATCCATTGAACAAGGTCTCCATAAATAAAAGGAAGAAAAATTACCCTTGAAAAGATAATTATGATTTAAAGTCCTACAGGTCTATGTTTCCAAAACATAGGTGACAAAATCACAATCAATGAATTCATGTCAAAAATTGTACAATACATTCTTTTCTGTAATACCCTGAATGATCCTATTACATTGACAACAAATGACATTGGATACTTTACACTTTTTATTGTCTGATGTTCTCAAAATACGAATGGTAAGATATTGCTTTCTGTGTGTATTGGATTTTTCAAAGAAACCCGTTTGTCTGTTCTATAGCCCAACTAGTTTTGATTATGGTTATTTTCCACAGTGTGTCTGAACTATTTTTTGACCCAAACATGATGCTGAGTCATTTTAGTTCCCAATTTAAGTAAAAAATGAAGCTAATGGGCTTTTGCTGATACAATTCACTATACTATTCTCCCTTTCTCATCCCTAGCTCCTTAAAAGAAGATTAGTGATACCCACATTTAAAATACATCATCAATTAAAGTTAAAAGAGTATGATGGTGGTGATGGTATGAGAAGAGGGGATAAATTTGCCCGACTGGTACAATTATAGTTATGTTTGATAGTTTGTGTTGTCCTATGTGTGGTAAAGTTTGGATTTTATAAAGGAAACCAGAGTACTACTAATTGTGAAAATAAGTTACCTGAGGTTGCATCACTAATTGATAATGGAACCAGAACTAGAACCTGGATCTTCTCATCCTTACCTGAATTTTCCCCTTCTATCTGTCCCCACACATATAACATTAGATTGTTATAAAAATAAGAAGCAATCTAGAGTGTTTAAAAATAATTTTAAATCCTAAGGCCCTGTTATGAATATGAGAATTTATTGTGGTTATTAAGTAATTTACAGGAGAGGAAACTGGGAGCTTGTGTTCCCATCTTCAAATACCAGCAAAGTGTGTTTCTAGATCTTTCCCTTCCAGTCAAAGAAAAGTAGCAGTTCTGAGCTGCTCTGAGATAAAAAATTAATATCGGCAGAAACAATCCTGTCTGATTCAAACCCTCCTTGAGTTAAAAATGCTTTTCTGTACCTCCCACAGATAAAATATTCATTGAATTTTTTCACAGGGTATGTAAATTGCTGAGAGTTCCAATTTGTCAGGAGCCGCTGTACATAATTGTTAGTACTAACTGAAATCTGTTAAGTCCTTCACATTCCTGGTCTTTGGAGCTTCTGGAAGAATAATTTAAATTTATTTTCCTTTTTTGTGTAGCCATTTCTTTGATGCCTTTTTTAAAAAAAAAAATCCATAGTTTGTAAAGCAATCCAAGAACAGAGATCAAATGGCGGTTATTTCTGCTTTTCAGCATTGAGGAAGTTAGAACTAAGGAAGACTTCAATGCTGTGCATAACCCACTCAGTTAATCTGTTCCTCTGTATGGCCCCACAAAGGCATCTGAATGGACTTTTCAAAGATTACCACGCAATAATCAGCTTCCCCAAGGATTTAATTTTAGAGTTAATGAGAAAGGGAACTTTAATGAACTAGTTCAACTCCCTTATTCTACAGATGAGGAAATTGAGACCCAGAAAGGTAACTTGCCCAAGGTCACCCAGAAGGTTAGAATAACTGGAATCAGACCACGAACCTTCAGGTTCCAATTTCTTACTGTGCTCTCTTGCCTTAGAACCATTTAAACTAGTCACAGTACTTTTATCTAGCTGGTTACCTTATTTTGTTGTTTATTTTCATTTTTTTGTTTTTAAAGGCAGTTGGGGTTAAGTGACTTACCTAAGGTCACACAGCTAGTAAGTGTCAAGTGTTTGATCCGAGGCCAGATTTGAACTCAGGTCCTCCTGACTTCAGGGCTGGTGCTCTTTCTGCTGCCCCTGGGTATCTTATTTAATGATAGATGGAACAAGCAAGTACCCAGAAAAGTCAATTTTCCATTTAATTTATCAAACCACCAATAATAGACCATTTTACTAGTCATGATATCATTAAATTCTACCTTAAATACATGTAAATTAATTTTCTCCTCAGGTTTGGGGGCATGCCAGAAGATGAGGGACCCAATCAGTCAATAAGCATTTATTAATCACCTAATATATGCTAACACTGGGGATATAAAGATAAAAATTAAACAGTCCCTTTTCTCAAAGAGTTTATAATCTAGCTGGGGATGATACTACATGCATTTATAGGCATATGCAAAATAGATACAAGGTAATTTTATGGGAAAGGCACTTATATAGCTAAAGGGATCAGGATAAGCTTCATGGTCTACTTGAGTTGAGCCTTGAAGGAAAGGAAGAACTGTGAGAGGAGGTGGGGGTGAGGAGGAAGTGTGTTCCAAGCATAGGAATGCTCCAGGCAAAGGCATGGAGACTGAGGATGAAGAACCTTGTGTGAAGACAATAAGACCAATTGAACCATAGTAATTAATCACTAATTAAGACTTAATGAAAATGAGGCAAAGATACTTCTTAAAGACCTTAGCTCGAAAAGGCTCAGGTGCTGCATCCTGGGCCATCTCCTGTTGTCTTGTTCCATATTGGCCACTGGACCTAGATGGCTCCCCAGGAGAAAGTGAAGCTGGTGACTTTGCACAGCCCTCCCTCACTTAAATCCAACTCATTTGCATGTCATGGCATCACCTCCCTGATGTCATGGTCCTCTTTGAGAACTAAGGGCAAACTGCAGCAGGAGTATTCACACAGGGAAGTAATTTGCAATTAACCTGGAGAGGAAGGTTGGCCAGATTGTGAAGGGCTTCAAATGCCAAACAGATCTTAAAATTGTTCCTAGAAATACCAGGGAATCATTGGTGTTTATTGAGTAGGATAATGGCAGGCACATTAGGAAAATCACTTTGGCAGTTATATGGAGGAAGAGATTGGCCAGACAGGAATACCAATCAGTTGGTAAGTGACAAAGAGTCTGAGAAGGAGACAGATAAGAGAGGTGTTATGGAGGCAGAAATGAAAGGTTTGGAATTGTTGGATAGGTGAGATTGGATGTTAGTGAACTAGTTCATTAAGGGAAAGTGAAGGGTCAAAGAGGTTGTGGTGATGAAAGTAGGTCTTAATCTGGAAAGAAATGGGAAGATTAGGAGAAAAGTGGATTGGGAGACAATCATAATGAGTTCTATTTTGAACATGTTGAGTTTGAGATTCCTGTAAAGCATCTAGTTTTAAATATCCAAACAGAGAGTTTGTTTGAGTTTCCTAATGGGGAGTCTTGGATTGTTCAACTTTAAGACACAGATCAGAGTGCTGAGAGATCTTAGATCACACAAATTGGAGCTCTGTGGCAGAGAATATTCTATTTCTCTTCCTCTACCCCTCTTCTCTCTTTCAGCTTCCCTCTTGTGTCTGTCTCTCACCTGTTCCCCCTCTCTTATCCCTTTCTTTTTTCCCCCCTCTCTTTTTTCTGATTTTCTCCCCTCTCTCCCTCTCCTCTCTTTCCCTTTTTCTTTCCTTTTGTTCTCTCTCCCCCCTCCTATTCTTTCTCTCTCTTCCTCCTCTCCCTTCTATCTGTCTGTCTCTCTCCCACCTTCTGTCTGACTCCCTCCCCTTCTGTCTGACTATTCTCTTCTGACTCTCTCCCTCTCCTGCCCCTCCCCTCTGTCCCAAATATTTCCTTTAAGAAAATACTCCAAATCCCTGGAATCTGTCACTTGAATTTGAAATAACAGATTTGACTTGTAGCTTCTGGAGAGCATAAGGGGACTCTTAGCTCATCCTTGAGGAGACATACAGCATTCACAGCAAATGCACCATATCAGTTTATGATGAGGACATTCAGCAGTTTGTAAATTGGCAATTTTTCTGTTGTTTCAGAGTGGCAATCAAGCCCTTTTGTCTGAGGCTGTCTAATTTTCATTTTAGTGACTGCCTGCAGTATATCTTAAAGCCATAAATACCTTTGAATTCCTCTTTTAAAATTTTAAAATAAGCATCTATGTGGTTTTTGTAGTGTAGAAAGGTTGAAAATTGTAAACCAGGTGTAGTAAATCAAAGTTAGAGGCAACAAGATATCAACATACCAATGGGTTTCACAGTGGCCCATGCCATTGAAAATTGCACATGTCCTTATGTGTGCCTTTCATTAGTGTGAGCTGATTAACATAATCTACTTCCTGCCAATAAAGAAGTGATTCACTACAAATGCAGACTGGGAAATTCATTTCAAATATAGGTAGTATGTTTTGTTACAAGGAAAGGTAATAGAGAAGACACTGCAAAACTACAGTAATGTTACTTAAAAAAACAGTGAAGTTATAGACTAAGAATGGGTATAATTACTAAAATGTAAATGAAAGATAGATTAACTAAAATGTAAACTGAAAGATAGATTAACTAAATTCCAAATTTCTTTCTAAAATTATTGTACTAATTTATAGCTCCAACAATGTATTAGTGTGCCTATCTTTTCACAATCCCTCCAACACTGACTCTTCATTCCATTCTTTTTTTTTTTTGGCAATTAGGGTTAAGTGACTTGCCCAGGGTCACACAGCTAGTAAGTGTCAAGTGTTTGGTCTGAGCCCCAATTTGAACTCAAGTCCTCCTGATTTCAGGGCCGGTGCTCTATTCATTGGGCCACCAACCTGCCCCCATTCTTATTTTCCTGTGTGATTTTACTGCATGTGAAGTGAAACCTCAGGGCTATTTCAATTTCCATTTCTTTTATTAGTGATTTGGAATATTCTTTCATATGTTTTTCTTCCAATTCCCCAGTTGTTCTTTTTTTGTTTGTTTGTTTTTGGTGAGGCAATGAGGTTAAGTGACTTGCCCAGGGTCACACAGCTAGTAAGCTTCAAGCATCTGAGGCCAGACCCAATTCTTTTGAGAACTGTTGGTTCATATCCTTGGACCCCTTAACCTATTGGGGGAAAAGATTAATTAAATTGACCAATTTCAGTCTTTGAGAATGGATGATAAGACTTCTCTCCCCTAGCTAGAAAAGTGGGAGACTATGGTAATAGAATATAGTATATCGTGATAGACTTGTATTATTAGTTTTACTTTGCTGTTTTTCTTTTTTTTTTACAAAGGGAGGTTCAGTGGAAGAGATGACTATATCAAGAAATGATTATGGCACAAAAACCAAGAGACATTAATAAAACCTTTTAAAAGTTTAGTACTTTGCCAAGATACTATTGCCTTTTTGATTGGACTTTTAGAAATATTAGTTACTATTCTGAGGCAGGGTTCATTAATGGCTTTCCCTGGTGAATAATGTTCTGGGGCTCGTTATGATTGAACAACGTGTCTGCATAGTATAAACAGTTTCAGCACTCCATTTAACCAGTTCTGCTTTAGTCTCCACAAACTTAAAATTAGAGAAAATTGGATCTGGGCTGAAAATGGCATCCAATTATGAAGTAATAATTCACATACATTATTTCACAATTACAAAGCACTTCTCATGGGACTCTGTATAGAAAATAGTGTGAATATTATTATTTCCATTTTGTAGATGTGGAAGTTGAGGCTTAGAGAGGCATAGGAGACACTGGTACAGGACCTCCCAGCGTGGCGCCCAGTAGGACACATCAAAGAAGATGTGCTTTATGAGGAAAGCAAAATTGTAGTAGCTCAAAAGAAATGGAAGATGCACAAATTTGGAGACTTCTCCATTCTAAATGTTCTTGTGGACTATTTGTGTCTGACTTGTGGTAGAACCTTCTGAGCTTATATTGGTCTGATCAGCCATAGTCAGATACTCTGTACTTTGACCCTGACATAGTGATGTCATTTTGGTTCTCTTCAGGTACAAAGGACAGTGGTAATATTATTAAATACAGATATATACAAAGAAGTTAAACATGTGGTAGTTTGGGGTGAGGAATGGCATTAGAATTCCTGAAATCTCAGTCATTTAGACTAGAATTCACATATAAGAAGTACTCTCCCAACTCTGCAGCTTCTCCCTTTAATTATATGGCTCCTCCTAGAGCCTCCTTATAAGGAAGGCACCAAGGCCAGTCATGTTTCATTCTTATTCTTCTCAAGGATGCACTGCAGACTTTCTCTACCAAGCATCACCCTTCTTCCCCTTTTCGTCTTCCTTTTATTCATTATCTTCTCCTATTAGAACATTAGCTCCTTGAGGATGAGGACAGTCTTTCCTTCAACTTATATTTGTATACTCAATACTTGGCACATAGTGAGCACTTAATAAATGTTAATTGAGGGGCTAACATTTTGGGCAATCAGGAAAGGCTTTGTGTACAATATAATGGCTGTGCCTCATCTCAAAAGCAGAGGGGAAATAAGACAGAGAATCCTAGGTATGGAAGATGGCAGGTACAAAGACAGAGAGTAGAATGATGGAATGCAGTGTATGAAGAACAGAGAGAAAGTCATTTTTGGCTGAGTCAGCTGTGGGAGAAGGACTAATGTCAAGTGATACCTGAAAAATAGGTTGGAACCAGGTTGGAAAAGCATTTAAAAGCTAGACAGATGGGTTTGTATTTGATCTTAGAGGCAATAGGAAGTCTCTAGAGGATTAACAGGAGTAGGGGTATCACATAGTTAGATTTGCACTTAAGGAAAAATAATGTGCTGATAGCATGTAGAATGGACTGGAGTTGGGAGAGAATTGAAGCACAGAGGCAAATTAGGAGGCTGTTACAATAATCTAGAGAGGGAGTGGTAAAAGGAGAAGTAGTGAGACTCTACAACTGATTGGATATGTGATGTGGATATGTGAGGGAGAATGGGAGAGTCCCAGATGATACCAAAATTATGAACCTGAGACAATGAAAAGATGGGGGCATCTTTGACAGAACTAAGGAAATTGGGAAGAGAGGATGGTGTGGGGAAAAGTTTAAAGGTATAGACTGTTGCAGGCCTGCACAACATATGGCTCACCAAAGGATTTTGGGCAACCTGTGAAAAATGTAGAGGGTGTAAAAGAAAGTAAAGATGTAAGGAAGTGCTTTGTCTGTGCTCCACTTACCCCACCTTCCACTAGTCACTATTGTGCCCATCATCTAACTTGGCAGGTATGTTGCCACTGCACATTCTCTTCTGTGTGTCACGTGACCCACAGCAACCATCATCTAGTCTGAGAGGAGCGAGAGTCCTATCTTTTCACTGTGTTCTCTGTCATTACTAAATATAAACAGTAAGAAAACCGGAAAAATGTATTAAAACTCGTACCACTTAGCTAAAGTAATTTTTTTAACATTAGTGTGATTTCATAAGTAAAATTTTAAGTAATAAGTATAATTAATTGATATTAATTGAAATTTCCCTGTTTGTTAAATATACTTTATTTGCGAAATAGTTTAATCATTAATTATGCCTTTACTTGGAAAGTCAGCCACTAAAAACCTAGCTGCAGCCAGAATAAGTTTAGCCTATTTTAGTTTTGGCCCCTACCTACTGCCAAGTTGTGTAGGTCTAGACTATTGCATATATTATCAGAAATGTTTTAGTATGTTGGTTGGTTTTGCTAAATTGCTTATATTCTTTTTAAAATCTCCAGTACAGAGACAAATTTATTGGTGGTGGTGAGATTATATTCAGAAATGATTATAAAACTCAAAAGCAACAATAAAATATATATTTTTAATGCAAGTTCTTTTGAGGAGAGTACTATATTGTCCCCAGCATGGTGTAGTGGAAAAAGCACTAGTTCCTTTCTCACTTCTTTCATTGATTTTGATTTCATTGTTTTGATTTTGCTCAGGATGGATGCGTAGGGAGTCACTCACTGCTGATGGGCATAGAAGCTTGACTTGCAATCTTTTTGACCAGGAATCATTTGCCCCTGGTGAAGCTCCAAGAAGCTTCGCCATATCAATACTAAAATGAGTACACATGCCCAGCAGCCATAGCCTGCTTCAGCTCCAAACACTCAAACTCCAGAAATTCTCCACTTTGAGCATCCCTGATAGATGAGAGTACAGCAGTGCTCCATGATGCCCAGTGAGGTGTTTCTGAGGATATACTCAATGTAGAGCTGGCTATATAGTAATTAACCTCTTCAGAAGTCTTGCTCAAAGCCAAGCTCTTTGGGGTTCTCCCTTAATGCAAAATGTAGCACCATGTTGTCTAAGTGACTGATGGCATTTTGGGAAGGGCATTGTTTCAACCCAGACCGAAGACTACAAATATGTTCTTTTTTCTTTTTGGGAATAATAAAAAGACCCTCCGTACTCAGAAAGCTTCAGTACTCTTAACAGTAGGAAGATTTTCAGTTTTGTAACCATTTGTGTATTGGTAGGACAGTAGCTGATTTGTTCCTAAGACCATTATCTCTTGTACATGCCATAAAATTAGAACAATTTTACCTCATCCTGAAAAAGCATTAAGGAAATATCAGTTCCAAATCATTGTTTCCTATTTTTGGCATGTTCGCCTGCTTCCTCACAATATCAGCACTTCATGAGGCCAGCTTAATTCTGCATTTATTTCCTGAATCACATTTCAGAGGATGTCTTCTTTGTACCTCATCTGGGTCAACCACATGAGCAGACCTGATAAGGCTCTAGATTTTAGACAACTTTTTCTTGTTTCTAGTTCCGAAGATCATACCCTAGCCTGCAGCCAAGAGCCCATGTCCAGGTATAGTTTCCTTGACCTGTCCAATTCCTAGGGGCTATATTTTACAAAGATTGGCCAGAACTCATACTTCAGGGCTTGGGATCTTCCCAAATGAAATATACCTTCTCCTTCTTGACCCTCCTTGAGTAAGAAAAAACTTTTCTCATCTTAGCATATTATTTCTGAATGATACTGTCATGTAAATAAAACCCAAGAAGAGGTACTCTTGTGGGCTAGAGTGTGTAGTGACAGAATTGAAAAGGGTGAGAGGGAAGTAGATGACATAATCATGCACCAAGAAATAGGACCATTAGCAGAAGAAAGATGATGGATAATAACTGTTAGGGCAGTTAGGGGTTAGTAGAATTCTGAACCTTGGAAGACAGGCTAATTAGAAACCTAAAAGCTCAAAGGGCTCAGTTCTTTAAGTGTTTAGTAATCATTTAAGGTTTAGAGACTGCTGAAAATAAAATCCCTGTAGCTAAGGGCTAAAGATACGTGGGGATTTGGTTTAAGGAGGAGTAGTTGCCCTCAGAAAGTTGAATGCGCATGCATGAATTCATTCATGGTGCAATCCATTATAGAAATAATTTTATTTATACCTTTTTTAGGAAAGACCTGGTAACAAAAGTGGGTACCCATTGATTAGGGCATGGATAAACAAGTTTTTGGTATATAAATGCGATGGGAGATTATTGGCCTATAAGAAATGATAAATATGAAGAATTCAGAGAAACATAAGATTTCTCTCAGTTGATACATAGTGAAGTAAGCAGAACAAGAAAAACAACATACTCAATGACTGCAACAGTATAAATGAAAAGAGCAATAAAATGAAGTGAATGACCAATCAGTCCCTGGAGAGAAAAAAAATAGAGAAATACAGCTCTTATTTTGTTAGAAGCAGAGCTCTCTTCCTATAGAATGCTCTCTATTAGCATATATATCTTTTTAAAAAATTTTATGTATTTAGTATTTGCTTTCCCAGTTATATGTAAAAAACAATTTTTAACATTTATTTTTAAAACTTTGAGTTCCAAATTCTCTCCCTTCCTCCCCTCCTCATTGAGAATGCAAGCAATTTAATATAGGTTATGCATATATAATTATGTAAAACATATTTTCATATTAGTTATGTTGTAAAAGAAAATATTGACCAAAACCAAAAAGCCAAGAAAAATAAAAGAAAAATATGCTCCAATCTGTATTCAGACTCCATCAGTTCTTTGTCTGGGGATAGATAGTATTTTTCATCATTAGTCCTTCAGACTTGTCTTGGATCATTGTCATCAGGGTATATATCTTAATTATATATATATATATATATATATATATATATATATATATATATATATATACATATATATATATACATATATATATATATGTATATATATAAAAATCAAACATTGATGATGCTGCTAGTTGGTTTTGCTTTGCCTAGCTGTTTTCCTTTTATACACATCAGAAGTATATTCAGCTAAAGACTTTAGCTTTATATATGTGTATATATAAAAAAAGTATAAATATAGACATATAGAGAGAGAGAGCTGTATATATATATGTATAATATGTACATTTGCCCAAATAAGCTTCAATCCATTTAATAATAACTAACATTTCTACAATACTATACTATAGAGTTTGCCTATGTGAGTTGTAATTTAGGTTTACTTTAAAAATATATTTCCCAGAAATGGCCAGATCTTCCACCTGTTAGGCAAAATTTACATATATGTATTTTATATATATATATATATATATATATATATATATACACACACACACACATACATACATGTGTCTATATCTACATGTATGTATATTTATAAGTATGTGTGTATATGTGTGTATCCTGTATACATGTATGCATTTTGCATGGCTCAGAAATGATGCCATGAATAATGATATTGAACCGGGAAATGTTACTCTAAAAAATTGGCTACAGCATTGGACCTTGAAATGGAAAACGTGCCTTATAATCACACTGTGCATATGCATTATTTTGTTCTTCTGCATGACATGCAAACAACTGACATTTCTGTCTTTCAGTCATTGTCACCCTTGTTGCCAGTTCTGCATCTCTGGCTCTCTGAGCTTAGCTTTGTCTTGGTGAAATCCATAGTGTTCATGACTAACTGACCCAGTAACATAATAATGAACAGTTTTGTTATTGGATTAAAGCCCTAACTTTGGCCACCAATCTTGTGAATATCCCAGGGTTTTTTCTTCCTTAGGAAACATGCCGTTTCAGTAAGTCAGTGTCGAAGCAGAACACTCAAAACAAACTATGAGAAGATGTGATACAATACTGAGCCATTGATACAGTAATGAACCAGTTAAATATTTCATGAGCTTCCTTTTGTGTTAATAAATAATACAGTGGACAGATTGTAGGATTTAGGGGCAGAGGACCTGTGTTCAAATACAGTCCTGCATTTATTAATACCTCTTGTAGTCTTGAGTTTCTCAATCTATTAAAAAAGAGGATGGGGTTTGAATTAAATGGGCCTCTAAAACCTCTTCCAGCCCTAAATCTATAACATTCCAGAAGTAAATGCTTTCAGTGATTACTTCTTAACTGTAGCCATGAACTGTCCATAATGGCTCCATGGCATAGTAAGTTGTCCTACAGTCAGGAAACTAGAATTCTTTTTGTCTTTGGGTCCTCATCTTTAGGCTACCTTAGATAAGACAATTCCCTATGGAACAGCTCTTTCATGGATCCAAGATGTCATCAGCACTGATGATTAGAGACTTCAGTATTTCTACTTGTATGATTTTTGTTCATTACTTGTAAGAATTCTTGCTACAAGCTCTATTTCCTAACATATTAAAAGCATTAATTTCATTTTTATTAAATATATATTTGAGGATCCAGTTGGGGTATTTAGGCTGTCCATTTGTTATCCCTCAGTCTAGCTACATAAATAACTCAGTTTTTCTCTGGTCATCTTCCATGTCAGTGATCATTCATTAATATTCTTTAGCCAACTTATACCCATCATATGTCTTTATGGTGATGTTCTTGGGGTTACTTGCTATTTTGATTCTTCTGAGGTTGTGGTATTCCATAATTCACATGCACATAGCATGATGGAAAGAATATTGCTGTTACTTAAGATGGGCCTTTGTGTAGTACGAAATGTGGAACAATTGAAAGTGATGTGTAATTTGTCAAATGCCATTGAGCCTAACATCTTCCTACTCTATTTTGGCCCTAGCTCATTGTAGATATGTAGCATTTGGTCAGATATATGCTGATAGACTTAGGGGCTACTCGTCTAAATGTCTGCCATGGTCTGTACAGCCTGCATATTTCATCTATTATTTTTCCAGCATTAGTATTAAATATCTTTCAAATGACTATATATTTCATTATACTTATTATTTATCAGTCATGGAATCTTGTGTAATTTTTAGTACAAACTTGCTAAAGTCTGAAATAGGCATTCCATTAGAAGAAGCACAGTATTTGACATCAAAACGATATGATATAATAGAGTATGTGTGTATGTGTGTGTGTGTGTGTGTGTATATGCATATATATATACACACTATAACATATCATTATGTATAAAACAATGTATCAATGTAACTATTATACCCATGTATTATAACAGTAATCTATAACTATCATACCATATATAGTATCACTTTAAGATTTACAAAGTCCTTGACATATTATCTCCTTTCATCCTCACAACAACCCTGTGAAGTAGGTGCTATTATTATCCCCATTTTACAGATGAGGAAATATAATCTGAGAGAGGTTAAATGAGCTTTTTAGGGTCAAACAGCTGGTAGGTGACTAGAGCAGATTTGAACTCAGTTCTTTTTGACTGCAAGTTCAGCACTCAGTTGGCTATAGCAGGGAGCTATCTGTATGGTGGAAGGGGCAGCAGAGCAGGATTAAGCCAATAGGCTTGAGTCTTGGTTCCAGCAAGTTACAAGCTTCTTAAGCATCTGTATACTTATCTATCAAATAGTGATATTCATCTTGTATACAGGGCTTGTAATATTATAGGTTAAGACACTTTAGTGATAGGGAATGGACCTGTGATTTCACTGGTATAGGGAACTGTTACATTTGGATGGATAAGAATCCTTATTTGGTTATCTTTCATAGAAGCCAGTGTTGTATATTTCATCATAGGCCCAAGATTAACCTGTTTGTATGTAAATAGGGCATCAAAGCTAAGTGCAAAATAAACATAATCTTTTTGCCTTCTATCCTTGAATAGTCTAATTTCTTAGAGGCACAGGAAGGTAAAGATTGCAAAATGGAAAAGAAAATCAATACTCTGTTGTTCTGTATTTGTGGAAATATGTTCCCTGAAGTCTTAGGGTTATCCACAAGGGATGAGAGTTAACAAAGGACAAGATATTAAGTCTGTGCTATGTTTTCCACCCCAGAATCTTAATCTACACCCCATCCTCTGGGCTCATCATGACTCCCTTTATGCTGACAAATGATGGCAATAGGATCTCATCAGTTTCTGTTGTGGCATTAAGGGAAACAAGCAGAGGCTGTTCTTGGCATCACTTTATACAGCATTCTGATTGGCTTTGAGCCCAAGTGTTTGAGGAGTGTTCAAATGCATCTACTGTCACTTAGGAAAATGCAGATAATGAAGTAGTTTCTTTAGATTTTCTCTGACAGTCTTCTCTCTCTGACTCTATGCACTTTTAGTAACAGGCAACAAGGGAATTAAATTAAATTGAAATATTTTTTTAAAAAGCCACAACAATAAACTCCTGTTTGTCCAAAGCAAATGGAGAATAAAATCTTCCAGTTAACTATTGGTTTCTACATACCATACTTGCAATACCATTTTTCCGAAAAGTTAAAATATAATAATACTGAAATGCCTCTAATGATATATAATTTCAATTGCATTGCCTTTCCTTTCACCTACACAGGTCATAGTTTACCTGTACTTTAGTGCATAGTTTCATGAGTGGCTGTGACTATGTAATTTGTTACCCAGTAATCAACATTATGTTAAAAACATTTTCCAAATTTAGCTACGCCGATTCTCAGGCAATGGATGTGCTTTTTCAATTTGATGAAACCTACCATCAATGAATCAAGCAGTAGGCATTTATAAGTGACTATTATATATCAGATGTTGTGCTAGGTACAACAATTTCAGAATCCAAAGAATGAAACAATCATTTCTTGAAAAATTTACATTCTAACCAGAGAGACATATATGAGTATACACACACACACACACACACACACACACACACACACACACACATATGAGTACATCTATATGAGGACATACATGAGTATCTACAGAATAAATATAAAAGGGATAAACCCCTTTTAGGGTTTTCGTGGCAAAGATAGTGGAGTGGCTTGCCATTTCCTTCTCCAGCTCATTTTACAGATGAGGAAACTGAAGCAGATAGGGTTAAGTGACTTGCCCAGGATCACACAGTTAGTAAGTGTTTGAGGCTGGATTTGAACTCAGGTCCTCCTGACTCCTGGTTACTCTATATACTTTAATACAAAACCATTAAACATTATATATTTTAGTAGGGAGAGCACCAGCAGTTGGGGAGATCAGAAAAGACTTCATGTAGAATGTTATCCTTGAGCTGGGTCTTGAAGGAAAAGAGATTATGTGAAGAAGTGATAAGGGAGGAATGAGTGCTTTCTGGGAATGGGAGGGTGGCCAGTACAAAGGTTCAGAGAAAGAAAATGTGTGTGATGAACAGATAGAAGGACAGTTTGGCTGTTTTGTAGAGTAAGGAAGGGAGAGTAATGTACAGTGAAGCTGGAAGGATAGGTTGAGGCCAAGTTGTGAACATAGGGTGTGGGGAAAATGACCTCACATTACATGTAGTGCTTTATACTTTACAAAGTGCTTTCCTTCCAGTCATCATACGAATTAGTGCAAATATTACCACCATTTTATAGCTAAGGAAACTGAGACATGGAGATAATAGCATGAAATTGGACTTCGAGTCACATGGTTTTGTCCACTTCCAACTCTCAGCTTCTGTTTGTGACCTGGGATCAAGTTATGGTTCTGACACTATCTCTGTGACTGTGAAGTAGTCACCCAATCTAAGTTCTTCCTTATCTGTAAAATGGGAATAATAATACTTTTACTACCTTTCTCATAAAGTTTTCTTGAGGGAAACTCTTTGAAAACTTTCAAGTTGTATAGAATGAAGGAGATGCAACTTTGCCCCATTATCACCCTCCTTCTCCTCCTCTTCCACTCTGATTTGCCTATGGTCAGTATTAAAGAATGTTAAGGGGTCCCATGAACTGTCTTTTTGAGTTGCCATATTTTCCAGAAACACTAGACCCAGAGTATGCAGGGAACCCTAAATATGTCAAGGACAAAGCCTCCCCTGAGCTGACATAATGTGTTGTTTACATCCCAAGCTGTATTCCTTGTATGTCTTGGGAGTCAACTCAGGAACCAGTTACTCTGCACTAGACAGAAATTGCTTGTGCAGCTGGGACCCTGATAGATAAGCAGACCATCCTAGCTTCCTAATCTACCAGTTCCCAAGAGAAGAGAATGTGGCTTTTGCAATCACTTTGTTCCTCCCCTTCAGGAGGGATTTTGTCCTTTTCCCACTTTTATTGCGACTTTCCCCCTCTCATGTCACACCGATTAGGTTGAGGTTTCTGGTACCTCCTCTTCCTTTTGTCCTGCTGTTTTAAATCTGTATGGATTGTGAACTATTTGGGTTCCATATGCATGTTCATTCCTCTTGTGATAACCTAGTTTTTATGTAAAGTTGTGATCCTTCCGGTCATCAGTCATACAGCTAGTAAATATGAGAACCAAGACTTGAACCTAGGTCTCCTGAATCCCATGTCCAAAGCTCTTTTCCACCATACCAATGAGGATCATCCACACATTATGATTAGTCATTAGGTGGGATTTTGAGGAGAAAATAATACAAAAGAAACCAAAACCCAGCTAGCTTTCCTTAACTATTCAGTGGACACTCAATCAAAGATCATACAGGTACCTCAGAATCATTTGGTGTGAAATTTTTTTTACAACATTTCAATACAGAGAATAGGCTTAAATCAACAAACATTTATTAAGCACAAGTAAAGCACTGCCCTAGGCAGGAGGAATACAAAAATGAATGATACACAAACCCTGCCTATGAAGCTTACAGTCTAACAGTGGGACACTTCTGGCCTTTAATGAGTCTGTGATCTTCTTAAAGGGGGTACAGATCACAATCTATATATTTTTCATCCTGTGTAGCTCTTGTCCTTCCATAAATATTCCAAAGAGGGGTCTATACATCATAGAGAATTTCTTCTAGGTATCTTAATCTTATGTAAAAACCTGTATAGAACATGGTCAGCTTCTACCTGTTTATGATTTCTCTCTTGCTCTCTGACTAGTTCATCTTCTTTTCTAGTCAAACATCTCTTTGATATCTCATACTCTGTTTCCCACACTTAATTCTTACTGGTGAGAGGCTATGTACTGCCACCGGTGTGCCCATTGCCCCAGATGTGACCCACAGTTTAACTTTTTGAGAGAGTAATCCATGAAATGGGAACACAAAGACACAAATAAACTAAAGTATAACATAACTTGGCTAATATATAAGATGTAAAAACTGCTATGAAAAGCTTGAGGGGGAGAAGATAATGGTTATAATAGCAGCTAACATTTATTAATATTATTTTATTTTTAAAAAATTTTATTTGTTTTGAGTTTTTAATAAAAACACAAAACCAAAAACATTCTCTTCTGTAAGATTTTGAGTTCTAAATTTTGTCCCCCTCCTTCCACTTCTTCCTCTCCAAGATGGCGTGCAATCTGATATAGGCTATGCATGAACAATCTTACTAAATATATTTCCACATTAGTCATATTCTAAAGAAGAATTAGAACCAAAGGGAAAAAGCATGAGAAAGAAGAAACAAAAAGAGAGAGAGAGAGAGAGAGAGAGAGAGAGAGAGAAAAGAGTAGGTTTCAATCTGCATTAAGATTCCATAGTTCTTTCCCTGGTGTGGATAGCATTTTTCATCATGAGTCTTTTGGAATTGTCTTAGATCCTTGTATTACAGCTAACATTTATATAACATTTACCAGGCATGTGCCAGGAACTGTGCTAAGCACTTCACAAATATTACCATGTTTGATCCTTACAACATCCCTGGCAAGGTAGGTGCTATTATTATCCCCATTTTACGTATGAGGAAACTGAGGTAAAAAGCTGTTAAGTGACTTACCCTGGATCAACCAGAGTTTCTGAGGCTGGATTTGAACTCAGGTCTTCCTGACTGCAGGCCCAGCTCTCTATCCACCATGTTACCCTGCTGCCAAGATCTATAATCATTTTGTGATTGACAAAATATATGGTCTCTTTCTAATAAATATCTTTTATACAAATAATCAAAAGTAATTTTGATCCTTTATTTTTATGAGAAAGAGACAAGTGACAAGCATGCATTTTTATTGGCATCCTTATGGGTGGAATGTTCTTCTTCCTCATCTCTGACTCCTGGCCTCCCTGTCTTCCTTCAAGTCCCAGATAAAATAAAGCCTTTCTTAATTCCTCTTCATTCTAATGCCTTCCCTCTGTTGATTATTTCCTTGATATCCTGTATGTAGCTTGTATATGTTGTCTCCTCTGTTAGATTGCAAAGTCTGCCAGGGCAAGGATTATCTTTTGCTTTTCTTTGTATCCCCACTGTTTAACACAGTGTATGGCAGTTAATAAGTGCTTATTAAATGTTTATTGACTAACTGATACACACCTGTGTTTTCCAGTACAGAATCAAGACAAATGAGTATTTATTATATGTGTATGATTAGTTATGTGGATTCTATAGATTGAATATAGTATTGCTATTTTAAAGCCCATCTTAATCCCTAAACAGGCCATTCTCCAAGTATAGGTGACACTCCTAAAATATGATCACTTTGAAAGGAAGAAAAGATTTGTAGTTATTGAATGTTGGCAGAGTTTCCTGTTTGTACATCTGAATTTGAGGGAAATCAGGACCAATGTCATTGGTTTTTTTGTTTGTTTTTTTCTTTCGAAAAAGAGGCACATTGAATTCTCTTCACCATTAGACATTTAAGCAACAAGAATCTTCCCAGTATATCTAATTGTTTACATACAGTAAATAAT
Organism: Phascolarctos cinereus; assembly: GCF_003287225.1. NCBI lineage: Eukaryota > Metazoa > Chordata > Mammalia > Diprotodontia > Phascolarctidae > Phascolarctos > Phascolarctos cinereus. Next base: position 202,423,280 of record NW_027555736.1, read on the forward strand.
TGATAATTAAAAAAAGCTAAATAAGTATAACTTATGAAGAATTACCCCTGTATAAATCCTAGACAAAGAAAAAAGGTTAAACTGTGGAGCCTTAAGAGTTTAGAACCCAGAGAGCCTGGCAATTCTTTATTTTTCCTTCTTTTAAAAATTTTTTTAGACAGGAAAGGCTTTGTTTTAAATGTATCTGTGCATATATAGTGTTTATGATAATTTTAAAGCACCTGTTTCCAAACAGAAACCGGAATGTCATACATAATAACAATAAACAAAAATTAAACCAAGCTGGGCTCTATGCCCAGAAAAACTAGCCAGAGTCTCAGAACTTGGCCAAAAAAAAAAAAAGCTGGTGAAAAAGAAGCTAGACTCAGAGAATACTGGAGCTGGGTTAAGGGGTGTGGGGGATGGGTGTGAAGCTTAGAAAGGTCTTATCCAACTCCTTTAAGATTGAGATTAAGAAACTGAGGTTCAAGGAAGGTGCTATTACCTCTTACTCCTACCTCCCCTGTAATTCAGTAAGCTTGATTCTAGCTAACTATGTTTGTTGGTTTTGGTTTTGTTTTTAGTTTTAAAAAAAGCCAAATCTCAAGAATGACTACTACCAGACGAAGCCATTTTCACATTATTAGAAAGAGTGACATATGGAAGAGAGATTTGATCTTTTTTTCCTGCTTAGCCCTAAAGGCAAAACTAGAAGTTCACAATTTGAACTTTCCAAAGTAGAATGAACCACCTCCGAGGTGTATAGTAGGTACAAGCAACCTTCCCACGTAGCAGGTCTTAAACAAAGGCCTACAGTAGAGGGAATTCTTTGTTCAAGATGCTGGTTGAACTGGCTGGTGTCCGAGGCCTCTTCCAACTTCAAAATTCTCTGTGTAATAAATATCCCTTCATGGAAACATCTGTCAGCTCACCCTGACCAGTGTCATTAGTTTTACAAAGTTGTAGTTGTAATGTTGCTGCCTTACAGCCTGATCATGGGTTGTCTTTCTGAGTTATTGCAACACATTTGAATTACATAGGAAGAAATAGACCAGAAGGATCGGAGTTTACTAGCAACCTTAAATAAAGGTAGAAGGAAAGCTTCATGTTTCCCTGAAATGCCTAAAGACCATATGATTTACATAAACAAACAAGGAAATCCTCTTTGTGTGTTTAGGGGTGTGTGTCTAATACAGGAAGCCATGTTTTCCTGTTATTGAAAGTTTCCTTTAATCTTTTAGGCACATTTCAAGACCTGCATGTGTTCAAGGTGTGTTGTTTCCTCTAGTCTTAAAACAGAGCAGTAGTTTTCTGGTTGTGGCTATCTATCTCCTTTGACTCTTATAGAAAATCCCTATTCATAGAAGAGGCAAATAATGAATTTTAAGTGGGTGGAAAGAACCAAGGATTCGGTTAAGAGAATGGCTGGTTTAGACCTAGTCATTGTTATGAGACTATAAAATAACTGAAGACTATGGGTTTTATGAAAAGAATGAATATTCATCGTTAATCAGCATGTTTTTATTAAGCTCCTACTATGTGCCTTTTATTGTCTTAAGCCCTAGTGAGACAACCCACTCACATTATACTCTTTTGTGGAAATGAGTTTATAAAGAAAAGCAAACCTGGAAATCATGTTGGTCAGGCAATTTCAGGGGATGAGCCAAGTGTTTCTTCAATAAAGGAATAAAAAAGCAGTCAAATATTAGGCGAAGAGCAAAATGGAAATTTTCCAATGACATTTGGGGGAGCGAAGGTATAATCTCTTAAGCCCAAGCATCCATGGAGGTATAGATGGCTCACTTCAAACACTGCCTTTGAGATAGTTTTTATTTTTCCTAATATTAAGCTTTAGTCAAGATGTACTTATACCCCACAAGGCATTCAGAGGTTTAATGACTTGCCCAGGGTCACACAGCTAGTTAGTGTCAAATGTCTGAGACCAGATTTGAAGTCAGATCCTCCTTGGCTCCAGGGCGGGTGCTCTATCCACCGCACCACCTAGCTGCCCCCATTGAAATAGGTTTTAGCTATGGTGGTCTTTGGTAGTTCTCAAGTAGCTAAACTGTGTTGTGTCTTGACATGTGCAACAGAGAACTTTTCTTAGTACTGTGGGCACCATGCTTGGTTTTAAGTTGTTATGAAATTGTTTCATTGAATGGGACCTATAATTGCCTTGCTTAGTAAATGATTGGCCATGATGCAGATGATATTCTAATGTTTGTTGTTGTTATTTTTGTTCAGTCGTTTTCAGTCATATCTGACTCTTTATGACCCCATTTGGGGTTTTCTTGGCAAAGATATTGGAGTGGTTTGCCATTTCCTTCTCCAGTTCATTTTATAGATGAAGAAACTGAGGAAAACAGGGTTAAATGACTTGCCCAGTGTCACATAGCTAATAATTGTCAGAGGCCAGATTTGAACTCAGGAAAAAGAATCTTCCTGACTCGAGGCCCAGCACTATGTCCACTGTGCCACTGAGCTGTTTGAGAAAAAGCTATACTGACCATTCTCAGACTTCCTTGTAGGGAGATTGTAAATTCTTTTGCTTATCCATAGGAAATTGTGCTCTTAGCTCTTTGATGACATTGAATAAGCCATCCCTAAAATCTACTTCCTTGAAAAACTGGATCTTCTTTCTTCTTTTGTATATCTTACCCTCCACTCATTTCTTTTTCCTGAGTCCTGTTCCTTGCCCCTAAATTGTGCTGAAATTACAGAGGGCAGAGCTTCACACTGTAGAGGGCTTAGCAGTTTTATGATGTCAAAATGCAATTTAGTTGTGGAAACACTCTAGGTTGTTTAATTCCTTGGTTGATACCCCTTCTTAAAAGATTAAGTGGTTTCACAATCTCATCTTTTAATGGTACAGATCAAACCCGATCCAACCTTTCTCATCCTTGGTGACTCCTGCATCCACCTGATATGCTGGGGCCCTGCTCTAGGTCTCTTGACACTGTGTGGTTACCAGGGGAACATGTCATTAATGCATATAACTTTGAACCAGAAGGAAGCTAAAAAAAAAAGGTCTTTTAGACATAGAAAAGCAGAATGGTATAATGGATAGTGAGATAGCCACAAAGTCTGACGCATATTGGCCATATGACCACAGGCAGGTTACTAAACTCTTCAGTTCTCTGGGTGACTCCCTATGACTATAAATTGCAGAGAAGATGCAGACCCACATTGGTAGACATTATTTCCTCACCTATGAATTCCCTGTACCAATGAAATAATTATGTATGTATGTATTTGTTTATATACAATCTATATATAATATATGTGTGTGTATACATATATATACACACATAGGTTTATACATATATATGTGTGTGAACAATACATATATGGGTTGTGCATGTATATATACATGTATGTTTATGCACATGTATGTAGGTGAATATATTTTCAATTCATTTTTATTTGCTATCTTTTTAATAAAAAGAGGAAGTTTAGAAATAACTAGCTTACAAGCACTTTTTGTTCTATATCATTACATCCTCACAACAACACTGTGAGGTTTACAACACGTATTGTTACCTCTTTTTCATAGAAAAAGTAATTGAGACGCATGATCATATATGTTAGAGATGGGATATGAACCCAGGCTTTCATGACTAAGTTCAACACTATCCATTTTGCTACACTACTTCTTTAGAAAGGAGAGCGTTGCTCTGCCTGTACATCATTTTGAGATGTGCTACTGCCCAGTATGAAAGTTAGAAATAATAAGAAGATGAAGCAATCAGGGAGGTAGAGGAAGATAGCGACATACCGGTAGTGAGGAAGCCAGATAGCTTTGCAGACTGTTTTAAATTTCATTTTCCAGTAATAGTGGTCTTGTTATAGTGGTCTGTGATATGTTATAAAAATTCCAAGAACTGCAGATAAAAATCACATCAAATATAAACACAAGAATTTGTTTAAAACCAAATATAATTTTTTTTCTATTATCTTCCATTTGCTTTCTTCAGGCCTCTAGCTACTCTTCATTACTCAAGCTCAAGTTGATTCCTAAAGTCCCTTCAGATCCCCTGGCTGTTCTTCTCTGAGATCATTGAGAGTTGACCGAGTTTCATTACAGGCTATATCTTCTCCCTTCCTGATCCTGAAATGAAACTTTCTACCTGCCACACCAAATTTGATCTCATCAGTGTTTTGCCCAGTTCTTTGCAATTTAACCTTTATATTCTGTGTGGGATGCTTTATTGCCAGCCTCTGGCCTACTCTGTTCACTTTAGGCGTGTTAAAATCCTAAGAGCACCTGGGTCATTGTCTCGCCGTTGCTGAAGACTGAGAATTTTGTAGTACAATACAAACTGATGGCCAATTCCAGAAACCTGGGCTACCCCCACAGGAAACAACCTACCAGCCCGTTTTCCTTTAACACCTAACCCCAGACTTGCAGACTGATGCATCCTGACCCTGACCAGCCCTTCACTTTGCCTCCCTTTCACATAGACAGACCACAGACTCTAACAGATTGTTTTACACATATAGCCATATTGCTTTGTCTTTGGCACATGGCACATGTGTGTTTCATCTCACCCTGTAGACTGTAAGTTCTTAAAGGTTCAGGAGCCATGCCTTTATTTTTTTTCCCCTTCTTTTCCTCTTCCCTTAATACCTAGCACAATGCTACATGTACTGTAGGTACTCATTAATTTCTTCTTTTTGGTGAGAATGAACAGAAGCACTAACCAAGAACGGTCTTTCTTGTGTGTGTGTGTGTGTGTGTGTGTGTGTGTGTGTGTGTGCGTGTGTGTGTGTGTGTGTGTGTGTGTGGTTTTTTTTCTCCTGCAGTGACAAACAAAAAGCCCACACAGGCATCTATCACAAAGGTCAAACAATTTGAAGGCTCCACATCTTTTGTACGAAGGTCTCAGTGGATGCTTGACCAGCTTCGCCAGGTTAATGGTATCGATCCCAACCGGGTGAGTGAAATGTTCAATGCTGAGTAAAGGAATTATATTCAGAAGGTGATTCTTTTTGATTTTCTATTCTGTGCCTTTTATTGGCAAGGCCTTTTTCATGATTTCATTAATATTGTAAAAACTTCTCTGGTCACAGCTCTTTTCATTCAGGCAAATCATAAAATTTTTCATCTACTATATAACTAGGAACTAACAGGGATCCCATTTGGAGGAGAAATTTTGCCTTTAGTAGTTCAGGTAATCATGGTCATGACTCTTGTAGCCCACTGCCAGCCCAGGAAGCATTAAATATATGCTAGCAGGGGAAATGCTATGTTTGTCTCAGAAAATTACAGAAATTCCAAGACTTGTTTCAAATTGTGTGCTATGACTTATTTAGGTTTAAAAGGTCAAGCTTCTTATGGTAGAATTATCCAACCAGCAGCATATTACCTTTCCACTGGAAGAATGAAGGAAAACAGTTGATTATAATGGATGACTAACATAGGCGATATTCATGTCATACATTAGCTTGGCGAGAAGGGGGAGGGTCTTTTGTGACAGAAGGTTATGTGCATGATTAATAAGATGAGATGCAGAGAACTAAAATAATTCTTTTTCTGGAATGAAAAACCCTACAAATCCCAAATTCCAAGAAACGAATCATCTCTTAAGCAAGAACAGTTTTAGACCCAGAGGTGGAGGAGAGAGAGACCTTTGCAGCTCTGTCAACTCCAACCCCTTCATTTTACACATGTGAAAACTGAGGCTCAGAGTTGTCTGAGATGGGATTTAAACCTAGACTTTCCTGAGTCCCAGTCTAATAAGCTATGCATTACTCTTTGGTGTTAGCTGATCTCTAAGAATATCCACAACTGCAATGAAGTTTGGTAGTGATGAAGTTTGATAGTAATGATAATGATGATGATGATAATAATAGCTAGTCTACACACACACACACACACACACACACACACATGCACACACACATGCATGTACATCCACACTGTAAGGTTTGCAAAGTTCTTTACAAATATTATTTTACTTAATCATTACAGCCTTGTAGGTAGCTACTATTTTCCTCATTTTACGGATGAGACTAAGGCTGAAAGACGTTAAGTAACTTGCTCAGGGTCTCAGCTAGTGAACAATTGAGAGATGATTCAAACTCATGTCTTCCCGACTCCATGTCTAACACTATACCTGCTGCACCAGCTAGCATTATGTTCTTTGCATACTAACAGCCTCCAGCGATTAGAACCAAATTCCCAGAAAATAGGTTGACCCTTTATAGCTTTCTAAGAAAGCAACAAATTGATTGCAGTAATTTTCAAATTTTTTAAAATTTTTATTATTTTTAGGAGTAATTTTTTTAACAGGTAATAAGTGCTACTTTTTCTGGTGTTTATTCTCCAGGATTCTGCAGAATTTGATTTACTATTTGAAAATGCTTTTGACCAATGGGTGGCAAGCACAGCTTCGGAAAAATGTACCTTTTTCCAGATTCTCCATCACACTTGTCAGCGGTACCTCACAGACAAGAAACCAGAATTTATTAATTGTCAGTCCAAGATTATGGGAGGTAAGTGGAAGAAAGGTCTGCTGATCACTTTCTTGCCGTAGATTTCCTTTTAGTAATGACTTAACCACTCAATGGAAAAAATTGCTGCTAGATAATATTGAGACTAGATAAAAGCAGTTGCCCTGGGATGTAGTATAAAAAGAATTTATTTTAAGGGGTTCCATCTTCTGATAAATCTTAATATTTTACTCTACTCTGATGGCTCTCAGGAGAACAAACTGCTTAGCTAAAGTAACTTAAGTCTATGCTGCTTTCCAATAAGATCCTTCTAACCCACTTTTCCATTTTTTTTCTCCTAAATTTTACTCTAGGGAACTGTCTAGTTTTTTTAGTGCATTTTTCTACTTACTTTGCATGATGATTTTAAATATGTTAATACCAAACACTCCTCTTTAGATAACATATAGCATCCTTTTTATTCTAACATCACTGATCTATTTACTCTAACAATTTTCTAATTCCTTCTTTTCTTCAAACAACATAAATAGGATGACTTATATAAAGCTGAGTTCCCTTTGTGTGGGAAATCATTAACGTTGTCAACATACTGACAACCCTGAGGTAACATACCTCTCTAGCAAGGCACAGTAATGCTGCAGGCTCTGGCACATGGTAGTATATCTTAGGGTGCTTCTAGACATAACAGCACTGAGGAACCCTGACTTCTCTCTCCCTCTTACTGTATTTTTTTTTTCAAACTCAATGTGGTTAATGAGGTGGAAAAAGCTGGAGCAGGGTCATCCCTAGGGCAAAATTTTGAAGGAAGAAAGGCAGATTATTGCTTATGATTATAAAGAAATTCCCGACAAAGCTATCTGAAAAAAAAAATGGCCTGCCTGAGGAGGTAATGAGTTCCCTTGCCCCAGAGATGTCCAAGCAAAGGTTGGAGATGGGCCTCTTAGGAATTACTCTAAAAGGGATTCTTGTTTGGGACATGAAGTTGGGATAGTTGTCCTCTGAATCCTTCATATGCTGTGGTTTTGAGATGTTCAGGAAACAATTTTTGAGTCTAGCCCATTTTCTTTTTATGGCTATTATATTTATAGCAGCACTTTTCTATTTATAGAACACTCATGGCTAACCTACAAATTAGTGCAAATACCATTACTCTCATTTTACAGAAAAAGAAACTGAGGAGTGCAGAATTAAAAGTCCATGCTTATGACTACGTAGCTAGTAAATGACAGAACTAGAACACAAACCTACCTTGCCTTTTGAATCCAATCCACTTTTCATCTGCTAGGATCCATGGTATCATGGGTCTAGAGCTGGAAAGAATTTTATAGGTCTTCTAGTCCAAACTCCTCATTTTAGAGAGGATGAAGTGAGATCCAGAAAGGACAAGTGACTTACCCAAGGTTTTGCAGGTTGTAAATAAATGAACCATGGTCTTGACTTCAAATCCATGCTCTATCCACTATACCACAGCTGTCCCTTTAGGAACTTGTGACTGTATGACAAATGTATGATTACATTGGCAGAGTAAGGGAGATGAGGGCGTAGTGGCTTTTTCAACATATAACACCTCTTTCTTTTCTTTTTCATGTAATCTTAAATTGGAAAGCAGACCTTTGTATAAACTTATTTCTAGAACAAGTCCTCAATTGAGAATGACATTTAGAGACCAAACATGTATACAAATCACTTGCTTACGTGGTAGAAAATCTCTCAAATGAATATAGGGCAGAGTGTGTTATTCATCTAAGCTGATATATATTGATACTTTGTACCCATTATCCAGCTGCATGCCCTATGGATAAAGTATTATTCTATTCATCTTCATTATCAACTCTACTAAAGTATATGTCACATCCCTCAGATAGGAAGACGTTAATGTCATCAGAACAGTGGGAAATTCTTCACAGGAATGAAAGCCAAGTTTTCTGTAATTTATCTTTTCAACTCTAGATGGATATGAAAGATGATTAGTAGTGCATACTTTCATCACAGTGGGCACATCCTATAATGCCATAATGAAAAATATTAGGTGCTGTGGTTTTAATGTAAGAAAATATCAAAGGCCATTCAGGAAATTAATAGAATATAGATTTTCATATCATTGCCACTGATAAATATCTATAGGAAATTGACCTATTCAGTCTTCACTCAGTGTCAAAGATCAGAGAAAGTTATCGTCAAGGTCACCTCGCCACTTACTACCCATATGACTTTGAGCAAGTCAGTTAACCTCTGTGGGCCTTAGTTTTCTCTTCTGTAAAATGCAGATGTTGGAGTAAATGACCTCTTAGGTTACTTCCTGCCATGAGTGTATAAATCTATATTCATAGATTCAAAGGTCTGTTTAAAAAATGTGGAAGTTTCCCTGAACCACATGGTTTTTTCTTGTTCTCCACCAAGAAGATGGTTGTCTATTTTCAATATAAAATCTAGCCATTTCCTTTGTCATCCACTTTCTTGCTCAGACATTTCCCTCCTGGATAATAAATCCTATCTCTGATTGTCATGCTGCACTCAACATTTCCTGATTAAGATAATAAATCATTTTGATAAGACAGCAGTATTCCTTAACCACAGAGTCTGTGTTGGAAATGTGCAATTGTAGACTTGGAAATTTTGATAATTACCTTTGGAACAGGACTCATCTTATAGATTCCTGTCTCTCTTTTTCCACTATGAATGCAGGATAGGAGTGAGGAAAAAAAAGGGGAACCCAGTGTTTTCTTTTTCCTTCTTCCCTCAGAAGAAACTAGTAGTCTAGCTCCTACACTCTCTATTACCTCCAAATCTCTTCCACTTTTTGTCTTTTTTCATATTTCCCATGTTAGAACCTAGTAATTATGTTTCCCTATCCTAACTAGGTGGCACAGCATATACAGTCCCAGGCCTGGAGTCAGGAAGACTGATCTCCCTGAATTCAAATACAGCCTCAGACATTTATTAGCTGTATGACCCTGAGCAAGTCACTTAATCCCGTTTGTCTCAGTTTCTTCATCTGTAAAAGGAGCTGGAGAAGGAAATTGCAAACCACTTCAATATCTTTGCCAAGAAAATCCCACACTCTGACCTATATTCATTTGAGAGATTTTCTACCACATAAGCAAGTGATTTGTATACATGTTTGGTCTCTAAATGTCATTCTCAATTGAGGACTTGTTCTAGAAATAAGTTTATACAAAGGTCTGCTTTCCAATTTAAGATTACATGAAAAAGAAAAGAAAGAGGTGTTATGAGTTCCCTTTCCCCAGAGATGTCCAAGCAAAGGTTGGAGATGGGCCTCTTAGGAATTACTCTAAAAGGGATTCTTGTTTGGGACATGACTGAACGACAAATGTTTACTAAAACCTCACTGCAGCTACAGTTTAGCCCCATATTCACTTGCTTCCTTCCTGTCACTACCTTACCTGTTTGATCATGAATGTTGTGACATTTTGAATCTTCTTAAATCTCTGCCACATTCTACCCCCTGCTGTTTCTGTCAATTATCAGGCCATCACAAAATCTATCCTTTTATACTTTTCTTTACTTTGACTCCCCCAACCCATGCCTAACTATAGTTGGCAGCCCTCTTACTCCAGACAATAGACATCACATCTCTGGGATGGGGTAAAGCCAAACATAGGCAGTCTGCAGCAATGAAGAAAATTTCTTTTTTAATTTTAAATTTTTGTTTTTGTTTTTTTGCTAGGCAATGGGGCTAAGTGACTTGTCCAGGGTCACACAGCTAGTATGTGTCAAGTATCTGAGGTCAGCTTTGAACTCAGGTCCTCCTGACTACAGGGCAGGTGCTCTATCCACTGTGTCACCTAGCTGCTCCAGTAAATTTCTAAATTAGAGTGTTGTTTATAACTGTGTTGTGAAACATCACTTGTTAATTTGAAAAAGTTCTGGTGTAACAATAGTGACTTGTAGTCAAGAAAACCTAGGTTTATATTCTTCCTTTGATACTATCTATCTATATAACCCCAGACAAGTCACTGAACCTTTTTACCTCAAGTAACTCCATTTGTCTTACCTTGTAGATCTTATCTACATTAGTGGGAGTTCCACTCTGAGCCTTCATAAAACTGATAAAAATCATAAATTCTTCATGTTTGGTAAAAAAATTCCAATGGATTGATTTAGGTGTCAGAATAGGAATCTATTGTCTAAGCTTGAATCAAGAACCATCAGGGAATTAATAATCTATAATTTTATTGATGGGAATATATGGTTTTAATCAATATAGAACATATTAATTGAATAGATGGTTGGTCCTGATAACAGAAATATAAATTGGACCTTAAAAGATCAATTTGCTAATTTTCCTTTCTTGCTACAGGCTGTGACACATATAGAGCTTTGAACATCAAGAATTATATGTTCTCTGAAAAGGAATGCCTTAGGACAGCTAATTTATTTCCTGTCTTTGGGCATGGCTACATCTAAGCCATCTTTAACAAATGGATGTCTGTCCTAATTTTCATAACCCCACTTGGTTCTAGTATGTGCCACAAACCCATGTGAATGATGTATGATAATTATATAAATCATATATACATATATATATATATATATGGAGGGAGAGAGAGAGAGAGAGAGAGAAAAAGAGAGAGAGAGAGAGAGAGAGAGAGAGAGAGAGAGAGAGAGAGAGAGAGAGAGAGAGAGAGAGAGAGAGAGAGAGAGAGAGAGAGAGAGAGAGAGAGAGAGAGAGAGAGAGAGAGAGAGAGAGAGACTGCAGCTGTTGTAAATGTAGTTAGATTACATCTTCCTTCAATTGAATTCCACAAAAGGATGTTTTGCTTGAAAATGTTAGGGAATACTTTACGTGCCTTACCTCTGAGTTTAGTAACAACAATGGCAACAACAACAGTGATAATAATAATAATAATAATATCAGCAGTAATTTTGTTTTTACCACCACAAATATCCTATACTACTACCTTATCCAGCACTGTTGGTAACACTGTGTTATTGAAGGGTTTGCCAACTGAGTACAGCTCTGTCCTGTTCTCTCAAAGTGAAAGGGTATCAAGGATGGTCTGAGCAATGTTGTTAGCCCTCCCAGGGCCAACCTAAGAACAGAGAGGCTTACCAGCATTACATTTGGTCATTTGGTATTGAATTCTTTGATCATGGTATATTTTGTATATATGATACTGGTTTATTGTTAGAATATAAGTTTTTAGTTTGAGAAGATACCTCTCTTTGCTCATTTATGGAGGTATAAAATGTTGCATATAATGTCAGATGTTTTTGACAAAGAGATAAATTTTGCTGATATTTTTTCTCTTCCTCTTTTTCTTTTTAAAATTAATTATTTGTGTAAGAGATGACTTGCTGGAAGAGGGGAGGCATATAAGGGGAAATCTAGGTGATATCAATAAAAACTTATTTTTTTAAAAGAACACAAGCTCTAGAAGACAGGGACTGGTTTCAAATTGTCTTTGTGTCCCCTAGTGCTTAACATGGTGGCTAGCACATGGTAAGAACTTCGTAAATGCTTACTTATTGATAGCAGCCCATGAACTTTGGACACATAGCCAAGACATTTCCCTTGTGTCAAGGAGCAACCCTTGCAATAACCACATAGAAGGCAAGAACTGGAAAGAACCTTAGATATCATCTAACTCGAGACCCAGGGAGGAAAATAATTTGCCCCCAACAGCACAGCTAGTCAGTGGCAAGGCTGGGGCTAGTACTTAGATTTCCTGATGCCCAAGAAAGCAATCTTTCTCTCATACCAAACTGTCTTAGTAGTAAACATCCTGCATAAAATTCCCAGAATTTTAGAGGTCATTTACATTTTTCCAGTCAAGGCCTTCAAAAGCTGTCTTATTGGACAATGCCCCTATTTCATTTACCACTTGTTTGTATCCCAAACGGCCATAATTTTTCATTGTCCTCTTGGGGAAAAGGCACTAAAACAAATGCTGAGACTTCAGTGCATTCTGATACTTCCGCCCAAAGTATAAATTTTGCTTATCTTTGGTAGACAGAATGGACGCTTTGATCTTCTGATATTAAATCCAAGAGTCTAAAAGAAAAAACCTAAATGACATTGGGAATACTGCAGAACCACATAAAGTGAAAGGAGGAATGTGGCCTTGGGATGGGGGATGTGTGGGGCAGCTAAGAGGCAGATCATGAATTTTCTGTGTCGTGGCTATTATCCTCATTGTACCTTTATTTTTTTTCTTGGTCACAACCAGGGATTTAATTGGTTAAATGTTCCCCAATATTCTCAAATAGAACCTCCCTTTACAGAGGCAAATCTGAAGTGGAGTTTTCTAATTACAAAACTTACAACAGCATGCTGTGTCTTATCCCTGTACACACACTGCTTGGGAGATTCTCAAGTTTGTTCCACCTCCTGAAATACGTGACCAAGAAAAATTATGGAAATTGGAACAGACATCTATTTATTAACAATGGTTTGGGTGCATTTGTATCCCAAAATGGGAGAATAAAATTAGATCACCTGAGGAGTTCCCTTTTAGAAAAGCACAATTCTTAATGTTCAGTGTTCTGTATGTGTCATAGTCTGTAGGAGGAAATGAAAATTAGCCAATTTATTATTTACACCTCTTTTGTCTGGGCCCACCATGCACAGCACTTCTAGATGAGGTAGTAATTTGAGAAAATCTTATTTCTAAGTTGGTTGATTAAGTAAGCTAGCAAAAATCTCCAATTATTTGTTTGTCTTTAGCATGAGGATAACAATTTAATTAATACATAATTGATTAACTTATTGAAGATTGATGTATATGAGTGCTTTGAAAGTTTAAAAATATTTTAGTGTTGTAGGCTTATGCCACCTAGAAATGGCCATTTTCTCCATTTTAAGGAAGTGCTTAGGCCAGACATGTTCACTCCTTCTACTCTAGTTCTCTTGACTTTCCACATGTCTCTACCATGCCTGTGTGCTGGTACATTCTCTCTTCTTCCATCCTGCTTTTTAGCTTCCTTTCATGTTATCTTCCCTCATTAGAATGTAAACTTCTTGAGGGTAGAGTCTGTGTTTCATTTTGCTAGTATTTATATTCCTAGTGCTTGGCACATAGAAAGTGTTTAATAAATTCTTCTTGAGTCTAGTGGAGATTATGTGATTTACCATATCAAAGAATCTATGATCTCATCAATGTAGTTAATCCCTCTTCTGACACAGATTATAAACCCTTTCATCCTGTGTAACTTGACGTGTCATTCTGTAAATCTTCTGTTTACCCAATGGACCACAGACTTCCTCTGGTTCTTTAATTTCCTGAACACAAGTACAGCACATGAGTTGTCTGTTTCCCCTTATTCTCATCATATGACTACTCCCACCTTCTTTCCTTGTTGATTTATCTTATGCTTTCTTTGCCAGTTGTCGATGTTTGACATCCTTCTGATACCCACCACGATTTTCCCGTTTCCTTTTAGATCATAGAGCATTAGATTTAAAGAAATAGACTAGTTCCACCATAAGGGATGCTGAAATAATATATCGCAATGTGGACAACATGGAAGATCTTGAGGTCTTGGGTATAAATGTTTTATTTGAATTCTTCCAAATGGGCAGTTTTTCTTTTATACATTTTTACATTCACTGTGGGGTAATAAGTTATTTAAGAGGTCATAACTCCATAAAATGAATAAATAACACTGTGAACATCACCTGTAATACTGTGGGCTCCATGAGGGACGTTATTTTTTACCACTCACTCGTTTCAGAGGAAACCGATCAGCCAAAAATATCAACTCCGATAAAAATTAAGGGTATGTCCCTAGAACATCAGAGTTCCTATTGGGATTGCATTTTATATTTTCCTAACTTATCTTATTAAAATATGATGATTTGTACCAGGTTTTTAAAGGTACCTGACTCTCAAGCATTAGATTGTGTTCTTAAAAACCTTTCGTTTAAGCATGTAAATTGCTCAGGCTGATGTTATTAGTGGAATGTTCCTACTGGGGTTTTACCATATCTCACCAGTTTTAAGCCAGACCATTTTGGAAGGTATTACCTGATAGATTATCAAAGGAACTATTTCTCTGTTTTAAGATAAAATAAATCACTGAGTTTTCCCAAAAGAGAGGCACAAATCATCTAATCCAACCCCCTCATTTCATCTAAATCCAAAGTCCAATGTAACTGGTAAGAAACAAAGGCAGTACTTGAGTATCTTCTGACTCCAATTCCATTTGTCTTCCTGCTTTGTCCCATTAGATTTTAAGGTTTTTGGGACCAGGGCTTATACCTTCTATTTCTTAGAATGTGATCATCCCACTGCAGCCTGATAGAGGCTTTATGGGAGCTTCCTTTAAAGTTTACATCATCCCAAGCAACATGGCCGCAATCTCCTCTAGTAGTTAACTTGCGGCAACCCAGAACTACTACAAAGGGATTCTGGGTTTCATTTCCTTTAGAAGGCCTGAGTGCTCTAGGAAAATGATCCTCCACCATCCTGGTCTCCTAGAATCAGATCTAGGCCTTTGGTGGGCAAGCTTCTTCAGGAACCTGAAGAATGCTTTTCACTTTTCACTTTCATGACAACTATTATAATCCTCAGAGCACTCAGGAATTTTCCTGATCCCATGACATGGTCTCCTGTGATCTGGATCAAGATGTCATGAGGAAATGGCACATCAGAGAGCCCAACAAAACCAGGGCTAGGCTTTCTGCTTGGGCTACCCCCTCGACAGAAGCAGGCCAGGCTTCAGAGGCCATTCCCACCTATCCCTTTCCTCGTTTCCCTTCTCTTTGCATCCTCCTCCTTCTTCTTCGTCCCCTAACTCCTTCTCCTTTTTCTTCCCCTTCCCGCCCAGGTGCTTACACTAGGGAGGTTGCTCAAGTGTAGAAAGGTTGTGTTGTTTGTGATTTTTTTTTTTTAGGAAAACAAAAGTGAACATCAAAATAAAAACAAGAATCTATATTTTTTAAAATACTATCCAACACACCTATATATTTTGCAGCAACTTCAGTACCTTTGTTTACTTTCTACTCAGTAGAAATAAATAACTGTTGGAGCCTTTTCAAGAAGGGAGCTCATATCACTATATAGTTTAGCATGCGAGAAGCAAAAGGAGTTTTCTATGGTCAAAAGTAGTTGTCTTTTCAATTCCATTTATGTTTTTCTTTGTTCGTTGCTCATTCAACAGTGTGGCATTTGTAGCAATGTTTTATCTTGTTTTTTAAAGTTGTTTTATACCTGTTCCTAAAGGTGTGAACTCAGAAAATCCTTAATGGCAACTTCTATGAAAATAAAATGGGTATTTGTAAATCTATTTCTTTTCCAAGTAAACAGGATAGATCAAGAGTGGGGAACCTGCAGGCCTCAAGGCCACACATGGCCTTCTAAGTCATTGGGTGTGGCCTTTTGATTGAGTCCAAGTTTTATAGGACAAATCCTTTTATTAAGGGGGTTTATTCTGTGAAGTTTGGATTCAGTCAAAGGGCCACACTTGAGAACTTAGAGGGCCACATGTGGCCTTGACAGTCTTAGGTTCCCCACCCCTGGAATAGATTATTCAGCCAATCAGTCACTCAAGAAGCAGAAATATATAATGTCCTTAAAGGAGACAATATGTTGTGAACTAGAAATATTATTACATTTCCAGATACTTATATTTCACTTTAAGTCTAAAGTCCATGACAACTCATCTTGTCCCCTTTCCCCTCAGTATTGTCTGTGAGCTTTGTATTACCGATGCTCCAACTTATGCCTTAGGTCCCAAAGCATGAATAGTTGTTAATGTTATTAAATTTAATCTAAACTTTATATCTTAAATTTGACTTTTTGAAATCCAGAGTTTGGAGGACAATTTTTTTCTGGGAAGTCCATCTTATGGCAGTATTCATTTCCATCATCATCAGAGAATACTTGTGTAGCATAGCTCTCATAAGTATAGCCACAGTTATAGAAATGTAAAGCACAAAATTCTGATGACTTTTAAAGTCCTAGGCGCATTAACAGTCTACTCTTTGATAAGAAGACCATTGCATATCATAATAATGAAGAAAAATATTATCTTTTTCATAAGTTCCCCATCCCATACTCTATGCACTGGCCAAAAAGCAATCTCAAGCTTTAATCAAAATATGGCAGCATTATCTTACTTCCCTTCTAAACAGAAAAGACTGTTTCTATTAGAAATATCTGCTTAATCAATTAGAATAACTTGCCCCTAAGAGTTCTGTATGTGGCACATGTGATATCTGCATGTACAGCAACTACATATGTAGTTGTAATTTTTCAATTGAATTCATATGAAAGATAATAGTGCTTTACATAATTTTGCTTTTTCACCAATATGCATACTTCCCCATACCTTAGGAAATGTGAGTTTCTGTGGCTAAAATCTTTATCACCTCAAAGTCTTCTTCTAGTGCTACCTTTTTATGAATTTGGCCAGGCTGTTCCTGAAACAAGACAACATCACCAGTTTAGCACTAGAAGCTTGTCCACCTTGATATAGGACCAGCCAGAGCTTGTACTTCATTAGAATAACTAAAGATCCCTAAGTCACCTCCAGGCCATCTTGCTATATTACTTTAGGAGTTTACTGGAGAAAATCATCCATAATCCTGACTTGTTAGCAGTTTAGCAAAGCTATAGCTGTGGCGAATCTTTTGCTTTTTCATATTAAGAAAAAAGCCTTTTTTAATTCTATCCTGATATTTTCCTAGTAATCAAAGGACCTCATTCAGCTGTAGAAATCATCCACTCACACACAGTACTCTAAGTGAAGGTGTCTGATATTTGGTGACCATTTGGATTTATTTCTTAAAATGGTACCCCCTGATACCTATGCAAGTTTCAATTTGCTTTGTGAGGTGGGGGGTTATTGGGAAGAATATCAGAAGTTCAAATCCATATGTAAGCATTAAGTTCTGTTAAATCATTCTCTTCCTGCTTTTTATTGCTAAAGAAAGCCTAGATTTGGAATAGGGAAAAGAAAAGTTGAGGCAACTTAACTGATCAGTAGAGAGCAGCTAGATGGCACAGTGGATAGAGTGAGTACTGGGCTTGGAGTGAGGAAGACTCATCTTCTTGAGTTCAAATGTGACCTCAGACACTTGCTAGTTGTGTGACCCTGGACAAGTTACTTATTCCTATTTGCGTCAGTTTCCTCATCTATAAAATGAGCTGGAGAAGGAAATGGCAAATCATTCCAAATATCTTTGCCAAGAAAACCCCAAATGGGGTCATGAAGAGTTGGACACAACTGATACAACTGAACAACAAAAAATTGATTGGAACAACCAAATAATTTTTATACTCTTTTAAATCCAGATGAATTAATGATGTATTATTCTTTGGTGACTGCTTATATTACTTTTAAGTAGATAGCCCTAAAATGTGTCAAATTTGGTGTGACAGAAAATTGCCATTAATATTTTAGAAACCAAAACCATTTTTCTTTTTATTTGTACTAGTAATTGCCACATGAACTTTTCCTGTGAACTTAAGTTCGCTTTGTATTTTACTTTGCGTATTTTACAGAGCAGCAATGAGCAGATCTACTCATCCATATTCTCATTCTAGAGCTCTTTCTGAGTGTAAAATATGAGGAAAGTGACATCCATAAGTAAATTAGTTGCTCTATATTTGTTTCTGTTTTATGGAAACCATAGTATTTGCTTATAATCGTGCTCTTGGTTTTCTTGGGATCAGCCATATTGCTTTGAAAAAATCACATTAGAACCTCTACTTCTAGTACTCAGGGCAGATAGATATGCCTACCCCTGCTTGATGAAGAAGTCATTAAGAACAAATTATTGGGCTTTCATAGAAATCCTTTTTTAATGACCACTTATCTTCAGAGATGACATTTTATGGCTGATACTACCTCCTTAGGGAATTGATTCCATATCTTGCAATCCACTTTTAGTTCTTAATAGGGTAATATTCTCAGTTAATCTAAGGTTTT
Source organism: Phascolarctos cinereus (assembly GCF_003287225.1). Classification (NCBI taxonomy): domain Eukaryota; kingdom Metazoa; phylum Chordata; class Mammalia; order Diprotodontia; family Phascolarctidae; genus Phascolarctos; species Phascolarctos cinereus. The sequence goes on from NW_027555736.1 coordinate 202,441,607, forward strand.
CATTTTTTTTTCAACCTAGATAAGAGTGTATTCTTACTTTGAAGGCATTCTCCAGAAACTTTTGGCTCATCTCTGGATTGACCTTTGATTTATCCAGGCCTACTGTACTGCTGCTAAAGCTCTCATAAGCAAAATAAAATTTTTGTCATTATTGGAGATGATTTGATAATCCCATATTTGTTAAAAAGTGACAATCCCTTTTTAAGTTTTCAAATGTTCAAGGAAATGGACCCCCACTAGCTATATTTAACTCCTATTTTGACCTTTTATTTGTATCTTTTGTTAATGGTAATCAATTTCCACTTCTGTTTAGTTGAATTGATAGCAAGAAAATAGTGCTAAGTACATTGAAAATCACATTCCTTTTTTTTTTAATTAAAAAAATCTATATGGTTTGACATCTTTAGATAGTTTTGGGCAACTTTTCAGAAAAGCTTAAGAACAACTCACTTTGCCAACTTAGATAAATTCAGTGAATAAAAATTTATACTCTTGTTCTCAAGGTAGCCTAACTCAATGAAGAAATATGTTGTAGCATGCTGAATTTGTAGTTAAGTGCATCTGGGTTTGAGTTTCAGTTCTGCCACTTATTAGCTGTGCAATCTTGGGCAAATCATTTGCCTTCTCTGAGTCTCACTTTCCTCCTCTATAAAACAAGAAGATTAACTAGGTGATCTCTAAGGATCATTCCAACAACCCTACCACTGCATGTTCTGTGATCTGTGACTTTGGAGGTACAGGAGTGAGCAGTTGACCTCACAAAACCTGGCCTTCGGTGGATGCAGTGTAGAAATTTGTCAAGGAAAATGGTACCTTTGTTTGTTTTGCCTCATATCTGAAAATTGACATAAAGCCACTTAAGTGAGAAGATGATGCCGTTCACCAGGAGGGTCATGCCATGGACAGGCTAGATTTGACTTGCACTGAAGAAGGTTTGAAGCATCAAAGTGAACCCCAAAGCACAACTGGACTGAGCCAAGTTCTAAACTTCCAGCTCATGGACTCAGTGTTTGACCTCTACCAAGCCACTCATTCTGTATCTCAATTTGCAAATGCTGCAGACCTAGCTCTTTGCTTATGAAAAGAATGAGCTAGGAAATTCACGATGACAGTGAATAGGAAGTACTAGATGCTTAATAATGACAACTATATTCACTTAATTTTGAGAGTGTCTGTGTATTTCTTTCCTTGTTCTTATTCCAGTGGCATTTGAAGAATATTCTACTTTTTGTGCCTGTTCAAAACTTCCCTTCCACAGACTTTTTGGGGGAGTGGGTGGGAGATTAAGAGCATAAGGAAGAAAAACTGTAGCAATCAAAATAATTATGCAGGTTTTCCATGCACACAGTCAAAATACAGCTTTGGGAAGAACAGTCCTAGTTTGGGAAAGTCAGCAAAACCTATCAGTGCACTGAGTATAAGAAACATTTCATTTGGTTCACTGGAAGCATATTATCATCATTCAGCACCAGTCTGAGTCACATCAAGTTAACAAGCATTTACTAAATGCCTACTATGTGCCAGGCACTTCACTAAATTCTGGGAATACAAAGAAAGGCAAAAAATCCCAGTCCCTTCTCTCAAGGAACTCACAGTCTAAATAGGGAGCATCCCTGGAACAAGCACCATACCAGAAACTATGACTCAACTCAAGAGCTCAAGTCAGCATTTGGTTTTTATGCTAACCCTGTCTCTTAAACATTGGTTATTTGGAGAAGGTAGTGGAGAGGGGAGAGAAAAACAGAGAGAGAGAGAGAGAGAGAGAGAGAGAGAATAAGAATGAATGAATGAATATGTAATGGAGCATCTGTTGGAGCCTAAATTAGGTTAAAGCCTTCTGATGCTCCATCTCCTACTCTACATTGTCAATGACAAATGGAAAACAGGGTCACATATACTAGTTTCTGCTTTCGAGTTGCTCTATAGCCTTAAGCTACATTGAAATCCATGCTAACAAATCTGGTGGTATCTTGTTTCTAAGATAGCATTCCAATATGGAAATAACGTATTGTCTGGGATTTTATGGGGCATTATTATTTGTAATAATATTGAAAACAAAATCCCCAAACCATTTGTTCAATCAAAACGTTTACTCATAATAATCACAGAATTTTAGAGCTTGAAGGGACCTCAGAGTGGTCGTCCAGTACAATAAAGCAGAGATTCCTAACTCTTTTTTTCCTGCATAATAGATAATAATAATGTTAGCTAACATTTTGTTGTGCTTTAAGGTTTCCAAAGCATTTTATAAATATTATCTCACTTCAGCCTCACAACAACACTAGGAGGTAGGTACTATTGTTACTAAATCTTACAAATGAAGAAACTAGAGCAAACAGAAGTTAAGTGACTTGCCCAGGGTCAAGTAATTTATAAGTGTCTGAAGTAGGATTTGTACTCAGATATTCCTCATTTCAGGTGCAGCATTCTATTTACTATGCAACTACCTCCAGGATGACTATGGATCCCTTCTCAGAATTAATGTTCTGTTGCCTATATTTATAATTGAAGGGAATGCTAAATTTCAGTTAGAGATGCGTGAAAATAAAAGTGTATTTTTTTTTCCGGATCCAAGTTCACCAGCCTTCTGAAAATCTATCCATGCACCTTATACTCTTTTGCTCCCAGGTATCCATGGACCCCATATTAAGAATAATCTTTGATGTAAAGAAATGTCTGTCATTACATACTTAAGAAATGATCAGCCTCTCCTGGAAGACTTCCAGTAAAGGTCTAAATGTAATAGTAACTTAGCTTTATATAGTGCCAAATTTAAAGTTTTACAAAACACTTCTCAAAACAATCTTTTAAGGTATTTTCCCCATTTTATGTACAAGGAAATTTTGGTTCAAAGAAGATGAATGTCTCTGCTGATGTCCTAGAGCTAATAAGTGACATAGTTAGGATTCAAGTTCAGGTTTCCTCTTCCACAATCTTAGTTCTATCTCTGCCTCAAACTAGTCCTCAGTAAACCAGTAAATGCTACCTTAGGCCTGGATATTGGGCCTGGAAAAGCAGGCACATTATGGCCCTGCATGTTTTTGTACACCCACAAGCAAAGAAATTTTTAGAAATATTTTTAAATACAATAAAACCTTATTTTAAAATGTAAAAACCATTCTTAGCTCCCAGGTGAAAAACAGGCTGACCTCTGATGTAATCCATTCCCTTCCCTTTTTGAGTAGGACTATAATTAATCTCAATTGATGAGAATTTGGCTTTTAAAGACATTCAGAAAAGGGCAGTATGAAGCTCCAAAGACCTTAGCATACAGATAGGGAATGATCCTGTGATTTCATCAATATATAACACAATAAAATAAGCAGGAGAAGGAAGTGGCAAACCACTCCAATATCTTAGCAAAAAAAAAAAACCCAAATGGGGTTACAGATAGATGGATGTGACTGAAACAACATAAGCAGACAAAATATGGTTACATCTCCTACACTTGGGAAGAGAGAAGTGTTGACGATGCTTCTTTCTTTATGTCCCTACCTTCTGTTTTTACTTTAACAAATCTTTTGGCCTTTCTTCTTCTCCAAGATATGTTTCTTTGTGAAAGGTATGAAAACCAGTTCTTTGGTTGGCTTCCCCACAAAACTCTGTTCAGTGGATACTATAGGAAGTGGTGCAGAAATAGTGATTTCTTTCTTCTAAGGTGAGGAGGAAGCAAGTTGATCTATAGTGCAGACATTTTAAATGTTTGAAATTCTGAGCTCTTGACTATGGCTTATAGAATGCTGATTGTGTTGCATTTTGCTTTTGACATTTATAGATTGTGTATAGTCCTGCTGACTTACCAAAATGATCATGTCTGAGATATATGGAATGACAATTTTAAGCAGTGTTAGAGGCCTTGAATTTGGGCCTGCTAGTGGGCAAGGAAACAGCTGAAAGAATGTTTTTTTTTTCAACTTACCAGAGAATGGGACTTCTCATCCTAACTGTGGAATATTTTTTTTTTCAAATCAGTCTTCCCTCTCTTTCCTCACCCCCCCAAAAAGGGCAAATTATAAATTACAATAACTCACGTGCCTGTAACACTTCAAAGTTTACAAAGCACTGTTCTCATGGCAACTCTGTGAGGCAGGTAGTGGAAGTTATTACTCCCAGTTTACAGTTGTAGAAACTAAAGTTCCTTTTATTTTCATAGCTCACTGGTTTTATTGATCCTCTGTCCTGCTCCATCATAAGGCATTAGGACTTCTGCAAGGTCGGAATGGTTTCACCCTTCTATTCTAAAAGCCAGACACTGGTCTTGATAAATAAATTAATAAAAAGATTTGTTCTGTCAAGTTTGGGTTCAGTCAAAGGGACACACTTGAGGAAGTAAAGGGCCTCATGTGGCCTTGAGGCTACAGGTTCCCTACCCCTGTCCAAGAGTGTCAATTTTCCTATAACATTGCAGTGATATTTGTGTAAGTTTTTTAATGGAAGTGTTATATGATATTTATGAAGTCTTTGTATGGTTTTTAAATTTTTAACTTTAATACACAGGTGATAAACTGGAGGGAAGAGAAGGGGTTGTTGTTATAGGTTTCTTTTTTTTAATCTGCAAGTGAAATTTAAAGGCAAACTAAATTTTCTTTCCACAGCTGATAAGACCTTTAATTCTCCAGCTGTAAGATATTACTTACTTTCTTGTCTCTAGTACCCTCTTTTTGTTTGTTAAAAGTTCAAAAATAAAAATATATTGTGTGTAGCTATGTAATACAATGGTCCTAAAAGCTAAAGATTTTCTTTTGGTGAATTCACTCTTAGATGGTCTTTACCAGTTGTTTTGAGTGTGTAATTGTTTCTATAATAGCATTTACTTAAATAAACATTAAGTGCATACAGTTATCCCTTCTGTATTGCTGGGATTATGGGTGTGCTATCCCCACGATCCAGAAAATTATGTAAAATTTTTTGGCCTTCCCTTTGTACCAGAGAAGAAATCTGAATTTTTTGTTTTTCTTCTATGGGGTATTTACAGTATTAAAAGATAATATGTTGATATTATACAATACTATACATATATATTTTTTATGCATGTCTGAGTTCCTAAACTTCTTATGTGTCATCCACTGGCCTTCTTGTGTCATCTGCTACTTCTGCAAAACTCTCCCAAAGTTTCCATTTAATTTATTATGCTGGCCCGTGATATATCAAAACCACAATGAGGAAAGTCACCATGTGAAAGAGAGAACTGTACTATGTTCATGTCGTTGTACTAAGTGGTGTTAGATAGAAAGACAAAAATGAAATACTTCTTGTCCTTGTTTATTGAAATGGGCAGATTCAACATGTATACAGATAAGTAAATTCAAAGTAATTTAAGGAGGGAGAAAGAACTGCTAGGAGAACTTGAAAGGCTTTTCATCGGAGGTATGGTACCCAAACTAAACCATGAAGCTAAGAATTTGGGCACATCTGGAGAGATAGGCAGGATCTATATTGTAGAGAGTTTCAAATACCAGACTGAGAAGTTTGTATTTTTCCTAGAGGAAACAGGTACTTACTAAAGATTTTCTGGATTGGGGAATGATATGCAGTCTTATGCCTTAGGAAGAATATTTTGCCAGCTGGGTCAAAGATGGGTTAGAGAAGGACAATGCTAGAAGCAAAAAATAACCAGTAGGGCACTATTTACAATAGTCTACAAAGGTTCTCAAAATGTTGTCTGCGGGGGTCTCTGAGGCCCAGAGGATCCCTGAAATCAAAATTAGTTTCATAATACTAAGGCATTTTTTTTGCCTATTAAATACAGTTAACTGACTCCACACCTCCCATGAAAAGTCTTTCAAGTTCTCCTGACAGTTCTTTCTCCCATTTTCTCATTTTACAGATGAAGAAACTAAGGTCCAGAGAAATTATTTACTTGGCTAGTAGTTCTGAAGCTGGTAAGCATCAGAGCTGGGAGCCCTTGGCTACAAAGGCAGAATATTAGGTTGAAAGAACTATTTTTCTTGTCTCAGAATGATCATGTTTATATTCTTATGACTTCCTTTATGATGTTCTTTCTTCTGTCTTATGTGACCTCCTGTTTTTGTACTGACTGTGATTGAGTGACAACAAAGGAAGAAGAAAGGAATAGGAATCACAGTTTTCAGACCATCAATAAACGTCAGTTTAGCTATTGGTACCCTGAATAAGTTCCTTGTCCAACGACTAGTCATTATTTTATTTGAGTAAATGAACCATATCAATGTGAACATCTTTACTGTAAATGAAGCCATTAGACATAAGGAAGTTACAGGTAAATGGAAAGATGACTTAGAGGTTTTCCTTAGATAAACAGATAAAGTTGGTTTCACTTTGCATACAAAGGGAACAAAAAACATCATTTCGTGGTACATTTGATTATCTTCTGTTGAACTCTTCTTCATGAGTCTAAACAAACAGACCACCATAAAGGTAGTTGCATTTATGCACCAGCATCTCGTTGCACAGAATAAAATAGGGGAAATGGGTAAAGACAAGATCATTTAAATCAAGACAACACATATAATAATGTTTCGATGTAAAATTTAACTATAAGAAAATGGTGAATAATGTTGAAAAATATGGTTTGGGAATATGGAACAAAAGAGACCGAATGCCTATTAGTTTCTTAAAAGCCTTCTACCTTTTTATCATGGACATTTTATTTCAAAAAGGAGTTAGAAAGAACTAGATATAGAGAACATAAAAAAAAATTGACTATGTATCTTAATAAATGGGAAGTGACTGGTCACCAGTGTTGGGGTAATTTCTGAATTAGCTGTCTGATTCCTATTGGAGTATTGACAAATTAGGACAAAAGTTAAAATTAATATTAAATGAAATTAATACAAGAAGAAATGAACGCAAACAAGAAGGTACCACAAGTAGTTATAGCATCTCTAATCTGGCCGCTTCAAATAAGATGTTGATACCAAAAGATGAGAATTTGGGGAAAAAAAAAAGAAAGAAAAAGTATTTACAGACTCTCACCATTCCCTGTACAAATAAATTAATTGCTGCAATCATAAGATTGAAAGATTTCAGAAACCATCTCACCAGCAAACACTTGATCTCCCTACCAAGTAGAAAGATGACAACTAAGGGCAACTCTAGTTTAGAAGATAGCTCATTTGAAAAACATTGCCTCGGATAATGGTAGAAGATTGCAGACAGTGTATTAATCACAGAATACATCATAGGCCTTATAAAATAGCAAACAGTAGTTGAAAGGAGTCTACAAAAAGTATGGTATGCAATCCAAATAAGCTAAATTATCTCAAGAGCATTTCTGGATGAAAATGGGAGGAGGGAAGCAAATAGATTGGAGCATGACTAAACAAATTGTGTAATGTAATTCTATGAGTGTAATGAAATATTATTTGTGTGAGAAATAGCAAATATGAATAATTTAGAGAATCTTGGGAAAACTTAGATAAACTGTTGCAGAGTAAAGTAAGATGAACCAGGAGAAGGTGGTGGTACAATGACTATAATAATATGAAATAAAATAACATTGAAAGACTTCAGAGGGGCAGCTAAGTGGCACAGTGGATAGAGTACCGGCCCTGAAGTCAGGAGGACCTGAGTTCAAATTCAGACTCAGACCAAATACGTGACGTCATTTAACCCCAATAGCCTAAAAAAATAAAAATAAAATAAAAAAAGACTTCAGAACTGATCAATGTCCATTCATGACTTCAGGGAACTAGTGTGAAATATACCTCCCAACTCTGAAGAGAGACTATAGTTGAGCAATGAGGTATGCATATTTAGACATGGCCAATATGTTAATTTGTTTTGAAGGTCCATAAAACACTTTTCTTTTAATGACACTTGGAGGTCAGTGCAAGTATTCTAACCCATTTTTCAGATAAAGCAAATAATGGCAGAGCCAAATCTTAGTCAACTTCCACTACATCTTGTTGACTTTTATCAGTGGAGTAACACCTCACAATTTCTATATTTTTGTGGCCATTTGTGGATATGAAGAACTGTATAGAAATTATCTCTCAGAACCTTAACTAGGGCTGAGTGATCAGTGCAAGCCCTAGAGAGTTCACCACACTGATATCTGTAGCTAGAAACAATTGAGTTACCACTTAATTAACAAAAATAATTAGTTTAAAAGCAAAGTTTTGCTTTTGCCACGTTATACGAAACCCCCCCCCCCACATACACACATCTTCTTGTCTTATAGTTTTCTGGGGTTTTACCCTCATGGATTAGTGCGTGTAGACGGTGTGGTGTAATTCCAATGGATTCTTTTTTTTTTTTTTGGCTAGGCAATGAGGTTAAGTGATTTGCCCAGGGTCACACAGCTAGTAAGTGTTATGTGTCTGAGGCCGCATTTGAACTCAGGTCCTCCTGACTACAGGGCAGGTGCTCTATCCACTGTGTCACCTAGCTGCCCCTCCAATGGATTCTTATATCCTGGGGTGTCTACGTATCTTTCTACCATCAGTGGAATTTATGTTAAAATTTTGATTTGAGAGTATCTGTTCTGGGTGACAAAATTGCTAGTTATATTTGCTTTGGCTTAAAAAGTATTACTACCTCCATTTGATCAAAAAACCAAGACAGGTTGTGACTCATCCAGAGTTGCTGGGTTAGTGAGTAGGGAACTTGGACCCAAGTCTCTTGACTAATTCTAAATCCACCGTTCTTTCCATTATAGTTATGTATAAATTATTGCTGTAATTTCTATTCAGCTATTTCTCTCCCTCTTCCCTATTCCCCTTTATGTAAAAAGTAGGCTAAATATGTGCAGTTTGAATAAAATTCTTCCCTTCTTATAGTGAAGCAAGTCAGATATAGCTTTAACCATGTATTGCCATTTAATTTGTTTTTTTTCTCTTACCCGTAAATAAAAATGATACTGTCAAAGCCAGTATGCCTAAAATTAGAGAGCCAAAGCAGGACAGAGGACAGATAATGTAACTTCCCTGATAAAATTCAAAACTGTGCTGTCTCTCTGTTACTTGGCTGGCTGGCTGCACTGCTGAGTAAGAGTATCAGTGGTGGTTCCAGACCACATTCTCAGAGACTGTGTATGAGCAGAAAAAGCTCATTTTAAAGTCCACATACATGAATGTGTATACACACACCCATACACACACACCCATATACACATACCCTGTGAAAAATGATTTTTCTTGTAATCACTATCTTAGAAACTCGGAGTTTCCCCGTTCCCCCTTTCTTTTTTAAAGTTCAGTCCTTCAGAAGGACATTAAGATCTAATCTAAATGGATTGATTTCTGCTCATTGTGTGTCCCTGACAGGTCTGGGAAAATATTGATTCCTCCCTATTGTCACAAAGGTGATATGGAAATTGATGTCTCTTTGATCAGAATTGAATGACCTGGGTCATGTACTCAAAAGGCCCTCATTTTGATATAGCCCACCTCTTAGAGTTGATTGGCAACCGTTGGGAACACCTACCCTTTGAAGGGCATATAACCCATACCCCCTAAAATCTCAGTCGGAGCCAGTTCTGAACTGGCGTTGTTACATGATCACAGGACTAAGAGTTAGAAAGAGACTACAGAAATCAAATAACCCAGTCTTCGCTATAAATAATCCAGTCTTCCTCAGTTTACAGAGGAAACTGTAATGAGGGCTAGTTTGAGGTTATTGGTGGATAATAAGTAACAGGCCTAGAATTCAAACCCATATTCTCTGACTGCAAATCCAGTGTTCCTCCCATTACAATACACTGCTTCGTGAAGCCCATTTACAGATGTACCTATTTTATAGTAAAGCTATTTGGGTAATTTAGTAAAATAAACACCTTCAGCTGGGATCCAATACCATTCTGTACCAAATTATGTTCCTAATGAATGTTGGTAATTGAGGGATTCTGGTCTATTAAAATTGTGTGCACTGAAAATTATACAATTTATTTGTAAAGGCAAATCCTCTATTTTTCCATCTAAAAAAAGTAAACCGGTCCATCTCTTTATCCGAATTTATACATGTTCCAAATTAGTATAAATTTAATTAGTGAGGTTTAATTATATCAATGGCTTAGTGTTCTAAATGGCTTTAAAATCTAGGGGCTTATAAGTTTCAGTAAAAGGTTCTGGGTTCTGGCTATGATTTTACTTTCTGCAGATTGGGAATGGGGAGCCAAACCAGCATCGCTCTCACATACACCCATCCTCTCCTTCTACTGACAAAACTGTCACCCTATCTCATTACTTCTTAGGAGCTGGGTGGCTCAGTGGATAGAACACTGGGCCTGGAATTAGGATGACCTGAGTTCAAATCTGACCTCAGATATTTAGTAGCTGTGTGACCCTGGGGAAGTTATTTAATGTCCATTGACTCAGTTGCCTCACCTGTAAAATGGGGATCATAATAGAACCTACCTCTCAGGGTTGTTGTGAGAATCAAATGAGACAATTGTAAAGTGCTTATCACAGTGCCTGGCACATAGTAAACTTAATATAAATATTAATTATTATGATCATGATTGTCATTGCCTTGACTATTGTAGTAGCCTTCTAATTAATGTCCCTGCCTCAAGCCTCTCCCCACTCTTATTCATCTTCCACTCAGCTACCAAAAGTTTTTTTCTAAAGTGTACATCTATGTCACCATCCTCCTTAATAAATTTCTAGTAGCTTCCTAGTACCTCCAAGATCAAATATGAACTTTTTTTTGTGTGAGGCAATTGGGATTAAGTGACTTGCCAAGGGTCACGCAGCTAGTAAGAATCAAGTGTCTGGTCTGAGGTCGGATTTGAACTCAGGTCCTCCTGACTCTAGGCCTGGTGCTCTATCCACTGTGCCACCTAGCTGCCCCTAAATCTAAACTTTTCTGTCTATCATTTAAAGCTCTTCACAATCTTCCCCTTTTAATCTATTCAGTGTTCCAAAAACCTTCATACTCTATGACCCATCTGAATTAATTGACCCATATATTGGAAATTCTCTGCCTCCTCACATCTGCCTCATGGTTTCCCAGGCTTCCTTCAACTCAATTCTGTGTTCTGCAGAAGGTGTTTCTGAGTCCTCCCCTTCCCACTACTAGTGTCTTCTTCTCTCATATTCCTGTCTATTTACTCTGGACATTTCTTGTATGTTCCTAATTATTTATATGTTGTCTCTTCCTTTACAGTGTAGGTATTTTGAGAGTAAGGTCTCTTTTTGCCTTTCTTTGCGTTCTCAACTCTTAACACAGTACCTAGCGCATGGTATATATTTCCTAAATGCTGATGCTCAAATGGGAGTAACCAAGGGGAAGCAAATAGAGTGGTAGAATCTCTGGAGCAAACAATGACTTTATTTGTATTGTTACTGTTAAACAAAAAAACTGTAAGTGACCCAGGGAAACTGGAGAGTTACATGGTACAAGTAGCATAACAGATACAACTGAGGATATGTTTAACTAGAAATGGAGGTGGAGCAGCTCTGTAGAAAGAGGTAGGAGATAACCAAGATGGTCAAAGACAAAAATAGATACCAAAATATTCATAGCAATTATTTCTTGAGGATAAAAAATATTTGGAATCAAAGTAGGCAGTCATCAGTGAGGAAATGGCTGAACCAATTATTGTAAATGGAAGTTAATGGGACATTATTGCTCTGTATGAAATAAGGAATATGAGGCATTCAGAGAAATGTGGATACTCAGACATCTTGCTTCCCTCAGACTCTCCTTTCCTCTGATTGGAGTACTAAACTCCTCCCAAAGCCTTCTTTCATAGAGGACAGAAATTGGACTTCCAGCTCACTCCATTTTCTATCTGCAGCTCCTCTCAGTTTCACCTCCATAGAACAAGATGTCCTATCCTGGTTACCCCTAGTGTCCCTCCTACTTCCCAGCTTCCTTTTTTTTTTTTATGTATTGTCTTCCCACATTAGATGGTGCACTTTTTTTTTTAGGCAATTGAGGTTAAGTGATTTGCCCAGGGTCAACATCTAGTAAGTGTCAAGTGTTTGGTGTGAGGCTGGATTTGAACTCAGGTCCTCCTGACTCCAGGGCCAGTGCTCTATCCATTGTGCCACCTAGCTGCCCCAGATGGTGGACTTCTTGAGGCCAGGGACTGTCTTTCTTGTTCTTATTTGTATTAGAGCAGTGCCTGGAACATATTAAGCATTTAATAAATGTTTCTTGAATGGAATGGAATTGAAAAATATATAAACTTACGCAGATTGGGATAAGCACAATAAGGGAACAATATGCACCTGGATTTCTTAACCTGGGGTCCACGAACTTTTCTTAAAAAAATTTTTGATACATTTTTAAAAATTGTAATTAGTTTCCTTTCTAATTCTCTGTATTTTATGCGTTTAAAAGCATTATTTTGAGAAGAGGTTCACAAGTTTTGCCAGACTGCCAGAAGGGACCATGACACAAAATAGGTTAAGGTTTCCTTGATACATACAATGATTACATTATATAATACACAACATTTATATTACTACAATAATAGAAATAGAACAGTCAGATGAAACTGAATGTTCAGTATTGTAATAAGTAATCATGGCCTTTAGGAAGAGTTAAGGTAGGGGACTGAGAGCACAAAATATGACATACACTGTGGGTGAGAGACAGATCTGGAAAATAGCTGATGGGGGGAGTATTAATAAAATGTAGTATTCTTAAAGTGAAGGATAAGATACCACACTCGTACTAGTACCCATCTGGGAAATATTTTAAAAATATTTAAATTTAAAAACTTAAAATTAAATTATTTTTTAAAAAACCTGTTGAGTAGCCCATACTCTCTGGGCAGTTAATGGAAGAATATGGACATAAATTGAATGGTATGAGAAGTCATTAGGTCAGTTTTAATTGTTGCTGGGGAAGGAAATACTCACATCAAGAAAGTCATGTACCTATTCAGTTGGCAAAAAAGAGAGTATCCTATTCATTACTGACCAAAAAATGAATGTGAATTAGGGAAATATTTCAAATTCTTTTGGTTATTGGCAAGAGCAAATATCTGAAGGTGTAGCCTACTGGAAAGAAAACCTAAAATAAGATTGCCGTGGCTTTTGAACCACAGGAATTGCTTCATTACAATATTCAAAGCATTTTTTCTTTCCCAAGAACATAATTCACTTACCTGCCCCTATGCTATGAACAGTTAGGTTTTGTTCTGTTTTCTACCATTTCCCTTGCTGTTATAGTCCCTTGTTTTAGAACACTTGTATCAAGTGGCATTTATTGAAAATAAGCAAGGCGTCCAATTACCAAAAAGAGGAAAAAAATTATTATAATGCCATATACATATATATATATATATATATATATATATATATATATATATATATATATATATATATATACTGACTGACACTGCTAATGTGTGTCTACAGTGGTTACCATATAAATTAAAATATTCATGTACTAGAGGCCTCTTAGTATCTACAAAAGGAAGTGATTACCACATTTTGTCAAACTAATGCCAATATGATGATATGTTGAAACATCCAGCCCTCAGCTGCAAGTTTATAAGCCATATAAGGCAGGGCTTTAATTATAGTTCACTTCTGCAGCAAAAATGCTTAATTAGCTTCTGTAAAATTTTACTTGAAGTAAGACTTTTATAAAGATTTTAAGGAGAGAAAAAAAGTCCTTCCATTTTTTCCCCACTCATCTTCTTGTTCCTTTTTTATAAACCTTTCCTCATCCTTCCTTTACATTCCAGATCCAAAATTGAGGAAGAAACTCTCACTAAACTGAGGAAGAGACAGTCACTAATTAATCTTCATACTTTGTTTTTGATTGATTGTTATTTCTGAGTTGTGAATCTAGAATGTTTTCCATCTTTGAAATTGTTGACTAGTTCATCCAGGAACAGTGTAAATACTTCCTACTCTGCACAGAGCTCCAAGTGCTTCTCTAACAGTACTCTATCAACACCCCTTTCTTATTCATCCTTAAAGTAAATGGGAGAAAGGGAGTGCCTGCTTCTTAGGAAGCTTGATGTGTATAAAGAGCCCTAGAATAAGAGTTCTAATCCCCCATCCCCATCCCCTATATTCTAGTCCCAGCTCTTCAATAGAATATATTATTTATTTAGGAAGCAATTTGTGGCATAGTGGATAGAGTGCTGAATTTGAAGTCCGTTAAGTTCTAGCACCAACCATCTGTGTGACTCTGGGCAAGTCACTTAATGTCACTCAGTTTCTGTTTCCCCATCTGAAAATGGGAAGAAGAAGGAGAAGAAGAAGATGAAGATGATGATGATGATGATGATGATGACGATGATGATGATGATGATGATGATGATGGCTTGTTGTGATAACTATGTGAGATGACATATGTAAAGTGCCTTGCAAATGTTAAAACTCTCTGAATACTAGTGATTAGGGGAGGATGTTCCTTAAATACAGATGTATCATCAGCACCTAGCATAGCCTATTCTTGTCATGTGATTGATTTTGACAAATCACTTTTTATTTCTAGACCTCTTTCTCCTTATTTGCATAGCGTATTTGGAATAGGTGAGCAGATCTGCCCATCTATGGTTCTGAGTACTGTGGGAATGCAGGACCGGTACTAAGTACTGGCACTTCAGGCCTTGAGGGCCTGTGGCCCAGCTCTTGTCTCTGGCAGCTGCTTACTCCATGGTGACAAGGTATGCCTTCTGATGACAGTAGGCTACTGGCTTGGAGAGAGCCATTATGGTAGTGCAAGGAATGACTTGGATCCATACAGCATGCTAGCCCCAAAGGTAGCTTCAGGGACTAAGGAGAAGCCAGAAGCCCAACCTAGTCCCTTCCATCACTGACTAACAAGTAGTGGGCTGTATTTTTGAAGAGGACAACAGTGTAGTCATCTGGCTCTGGCTTCACAAAGGCGAGACACAGTGTTGCCCTAACTGTAGAACCCATTACAAGCCAATACCCCACCAGTTGAGCCCCTGAGCTCCTGAATTAGTTTACTTGAGATATGCTGTAATGTTTTCTTCCCTCCAGTAAAAGACTAGCCATTTCCCTGGTTCTGCTATTAAAAAGGAAAAGTCACAGATCAAGTCATAAGATATAGAGCAGGACAGGGATATTCTCCCACATCTAGCTGAAACCCTCTATTTTCCTCTGAGGAAACTGAAGGTAAGCAGGTTGCCAAGGGTCACATACATATCATATTGCAGAGATAGGCTGAACTCAGGTCCCTCTTACCTGATTGATGTTACAGGACAGCTTCTAGAATAACTGAAGGGAAAACAGTGATTCTGTTTGTTCGACCTTTTGCTTGCCCAGTTCTGAGAATTGTTTTCTTTCTTCAGCTTGGAGGTCCATGTCTATAGGTACCTTTAGCCTACCTCTAAAAAGCTAGAGTTGTTTTATTTTTATCTGACTCTGTTGTCCTTATTTTAAAAAAAAAAAAACCACCTTATTTCTCTAAGGATTTTTTAAAGGAAAAGAACAATGAATATAGCTGGGATCAGTACCTAGAAAACCATTTGGCTGAGAGATTTCCTAACTCACTTCAGAGGTTGCATTGGAAACCTTGAAGATCCTTCCCAACCTTTAAGTTGTAGTATCTAAGCCCCTATATATTTTCTTAGCCACCAGTGGCCAATATTTATCCTACTCAAGTGTGCTAAGTCATATTGCTTTCCAAATTTCCTGGGATGTTGGCATTGGGGCAGATGGAAATGAAGGTTACTGGAAAAAATCTTTAAAAAAAATCCCAAAGGAGGAAACAACACTTTCAGTCATGTATTTGAAATGAAGTTATTGAGTTCTTCCCAAATAATTTCAAACTTCTCAGTACAGTGAATTTTCTGCTCTTCTGCCTATGCCAAAACTAAAAACCACTTAGGTCATGAATCTAGGGTGGGGAAGAATGATAGATTATGTTTGTTTTCCTTTCTGATTTATATTTCCTTTCTCCTTAGACTCTTATAGGAAAGCAACTACCTCTATCCTCAATTGCCATATCTTGGAATTATTACTTTTGTTTTATACATTACCAAAGGTATCTTCCTACCCTTTTCTCCTAACAAGCTTATAATGTGTGCATACACGTCGTATATTACCTTTGTACTCATGTATTAATGTGTGTGTGTGTGTGTATGTATCATAACATCCCATTTGCCCAGAGGCATAACAATAATAGCTTCAAACCAGAAGTAAGTGATAATATCTATGCTAAAGCCAGACTCAAATCTCCCCAGCAGGTCTGCACGCTTATTTCCAACAGTCTTTAACACATTTGGTGATTTGGTTTCCTAGCTCTAAATAGATCACAAGCAGCATACTACAAGATGAGGAAAGAGAGTGATGCTAATTAATATCAGACCCAATGACAGGCAACAACACAATATGAAGGGAGCAGATAGAGAATTTGTAGAGCGGATATAAGGTAATGTTCTGTGTTTTTTTTTCCATGACAATGACCCAAATTATGGTTAAATTGTGTATAAATAATACTCCCTGTTTAGAGAAGTAGATCATGTGATATAATTTCAATAGATTTTCATCAAAATGGCTTAATTTTTAAAAAAAGATTCTTGAAAGCATACACTTTTGTTATCTAGAAAATTCACTTATGTGGAATAGCTCTTTACACCACAATGTTGGATTGTTGAGAAATTACTGTATATATGCATACACAAAGCAGCTCCTAACTGCTGCTTAACCCTGTCTCCTTAGTTTGAACTTAAATAACTTAATCTCTAGCCAAATGATGTCGGGATAACAGCATCAGTTTTGTGCAAAAGTGAATAAGCATACTACAAACAGCATTTATTCAATACGCAAATAACCAGAGAACAGTGCAAAACAAGCATATGAAATTTCTCCCAAGTAGCTGTGAGCCCTCCATTTTCCTAAACTCTAGAAGTCCTCCCAGATACACGAGCAATGTAGACCCAAGAACTCTTAAAACATGTGTGGTTTGAATTTGTTTGATTCCCCATGGTTGTGCCTCCCTTGAGTAGACACAGGAGTGTAACACTTTTCCCATAGTATGTTACCCTTCTAATAGGACTAGTCATCAGAAGCTAAGGTGGTAATTGAGACTTAAGGCACAGCAGTGTGGATTTAGGATTCAGTGTGACCTGGACCTTAGGAGTCAGCGCTTCCCCATGGTCTCACTGTACTGTCCTGGTGGGAACCTCTGACCTCATCTGGCCACAGCTAGTTCATCACAAATCAAAATGAGCAGATTAAGTAGCCAGCCCCAGGTGAGGAGGCTGTGAGGATAGATTAGACAATCTCTACATCTATTTACAAATATCTATATCTATCTATCTATCTATCTATCTATCTATCTATCTATCTATCTATCTATCTACATGTATGCATTTGTATATGTGTATGTATGATTATATGTGTGTGTCTATCTATATATGTTACATGTCATGTAGAAATAAATACGTTCTCCTCTTACTTTGTAAACCAAAATGAGGTCAGTGCCAAGTCTCTTTTTTCCATATCCATCATGTCTTTCTCTAGCCTAAGTGTTGAGGTTTCTATCTCTCTTTTTTCTAGAAAAAAAAATCTAACACTTAATATATAGAATGGAGAGGGTCAACTGCCACCAAGGCAAAACCAATCGCTATCCTTGGTCTGTTGTGCCTCTCTGACCTTGAGCTTGAGGGCCCCTCTCCAATGAGACTTTATCACACCATTTCCTTTCTTCCTCCCCTAGCCCAACTGCCTTCTGCTTGGGGAAAGATAGCTAGAGAATAAAGCGGTATTATATACAAATAAGGAAACCTAGGCTCAGAGATATTGACTTGTCTGTGGTCTCACAAATAGTAAGTTGCAAGGCAGGAATTCAAAACCAGATCCAGTGACTCCAAATTGAAGGTTCTTTCCACTACACCACTGTGTCTCAGATGATAGTCATATAATCTGACACCTGTATTTGGAGTCAGAAGACCTGAAATCTGAGGTCTGCAACTTAGTAGTTGTATAACCTTGGATAAGTCATTTCATCTTCCTAGGCTGGAGTCTCATACCCTCACTGCCTTGGATTATATCATTTCGAAGGTCCTTTCCAACTCTAACATTCTAAGCTTCGAAGTAGAGAGAGAAGTGGTGTTCATGAAAATTGAAATTAGAAAATAGCTTTCTAAACCAAAACTGTCTAGATACTAAAGACCTTTGTAGCTTGATGTAAGACCTGCCAGGGCAGTCTGACAGGGCAGTCGGTGATGTATGGTTTATAATGCTCTTAGATATGATAGCATTTGAAATGTAATTTTGCATTAGTCAGAAATCCTCATCTTTTAAATAAGAGACTTTTCATAAAAGGGACAGCTAAGTGGTGCAGTGTATAGAGTGCTAGACCTGTAGTCTGCAAGATCTGAGTTCAAATGTGGCTTCAGTCCCTTAATAGCTCTGTGAAACTGGACAACTGACTTAACTCTGCCTCAGTATTTTCATTTGTAAAATCGGAATAATAATAGCAGTTACCTCCTGGCGTTGTTGTTGTGATGCACAAATGAGATAAAATTTGTAAAGCATTTTTTAAACTTTAATGAGCTATACAAATTCTAGCTATTGTTTTTGTTGTCTTCAACCATCAGTCTTATTTTGGATATTTTCTCTCCATAAGGTTCACATCTTCCCCTCACCACCAGTAGTATAATATTCCACAGAAGATTCTTTGAAAGTACTTTATTCTTATTTATATTCTAAAAATTTTAATTAAAAAAAAAGGAATACACACATGAACAAAAGAACTTCATCTTTTGGATTTTTTGGATTTAACCAACATGGTAGAAAACAATCTTACCTTTGAAATTGTGGTTTTCCATATAAATTAATCTAGGACTTCCTTTAAGCCAGACTCTTCTTTATTTGCTTTTCAGAAAATGATATTTTTTAAACTTTTTTTCCTTTTTCTTTTTTCTTGTGGGGCAATTAGGGTTAAGTGATTTGGCCAGGGTCACACAGCTCTCTACACTGCACCACCTAGCTGCTCCTAAACTACCTTTTTTTTTTTGAGGTAGTGGGGTTAAGTGACTTACTCAGGGTCACACAGCTAGTGTCTGACGCTGGATTTGAACTCAGGGTCCTCCTGACTTCACATTTGGTACTCCATCCACTGTACCACCTAGCTGCCTCTAGAAAACATTTTTAAACCAGAATTCCATTTCATCAAGTCCAGACAGTGCATCCTAATACTGGCAATCAAAATCAGCACTGAAAGAGTGCCTAACAAGGAAAATATGAGAAAGTCATTTCCCATATGTTTTCCAAAGCCAAATGCAAATTTTAGATTATGTGTTCATAATTATGGACCTACATTGAAGCTCTTGCTTTATGTATGACACAAGGGGATCACAAAGACCTTTAAGCAATAGCACATTTCACTGAAAATTTTAGCCTGGTTGAACTTGGATTAGAGATGATCTAGGAGCCAGGAAAACCTAGCTCTGACACAAACTGGCTCTATGACCCTGGGAAAAATTGCCATCTTGCTACTTCAGGCAACAGTCTAAGACTAAGTTGCAGAAAAAAATGCTGACCCACATTTGGTAGAAGGAGTTTTCTCATCCAGAAGTGTCCTATACTAATTTAATCATAGATCCAATCCCTAGGCTTATGCTTTGTATTTACTTAACCATGTATATAAGTTAGTATCCTTCTAAATTCCTTAAGGGGAGACACTATTTCTTTTTTGTCTTTGTGTAGCAAGTGCTTAGCATGATGTCATGAACAGAGGAGTTTATTAAATCTTGAAAATGAAGTGTGTGTGTGTGTGTGTGTGTGTGTGTGTGTGATCATGCCTCTCTGCATGGAGTTTACATAGGGTCAGTATATTTAGAGCTAGAAGGGACATTTCTGACTTTTTCCACTTTCAATCTCTTACATTGAAATTCTGTTTGGGCTTTCTTTTTTCCATTAGATTTATTAATATTTCATTTATATTGACTGTTTCCTTTTCCCAACACTATAATCATCAGATAAGAGAGCAAGTACAAGATTAATTAGTTTAACCCGCATTCAAAGGAATTTGTTCCTTTGTGAATGTCATTCTGCCATTTCTTTATCTCTGGGGTTAAAACTACCTTATTTCCCACTTTGTTGTTTTTGATTAGTCATTTTCAGTTGTGTCCAACTCTTAGTAACACCGTTTGTAGTTTTCCTGGCAAAGATACATTTCCTACTAGACTTTACTTTTATTAAATGTTTTAGAGCTCCTATTCTCTATTTAGTAAATATGATTCATGAAACCAATGAAACAAAGTGTAGTGGCTAGAGTGTGTGTGTGTGTGTGTGTGTGTGTGTGTGTGTGTGTGTGTGAGAGAGAGAGAGAGAGAGAGAGAGAGAGAGAGTGAGAGAGAGAGAGAGAGAGAGAGGGAGGGAGAGAGAAAGAGAGAAGAGGAGAAGAGGATATATTCATTCACTCTTTCATTCTACTTCCCTGTCAAACCCTAATCTATTCGCTGGATTTTTTTTCTATTTAAAAATTATTTTTAATTTATTTAGATCACTGTCCCTTCCCAATAACCTCATTGTAGGACCTTCCTTTATAACAAAAAGTACAGTTAAACCAAACAAAATGACACTGACCCTGTCCAATAGTATAAGCCTCATTCTCCATCCATAGTCTGCCTCTGTACAGAGAGAAGGGACTGATACTTCATCTTTGGCCCTTGGGTGTTGATTGGTCATTGCACTGATTTTAATTCTAATGTCCTTTAGGGCTCCTCTTATGTACATTATTGTAGTCATTTTGGTGTATGTTGTTCCCTTGCCTCTGCTTACTCTATATCAGTTGATAAAAGTTTCCTCGAATGTTATATTTATCCATTTCCCATTTTGTAGACTCCAAATTTTCCAGGTTATTTGCCATCACAAAAAGCACTACGATGAATATTTTGATATAGAAAATCTTTTCCTCTCTATTTGACTTCCTTTTGGTATATGCCCAGTAATGTTACTGGATCAAATGGTATGAATAATTTGATCACTTGGATAAGTGCAGCTTCAAATTGTTTTCCAAAACAGTCTGACCAGTTCACAGCTTCAGCCACAGTGTATCACCCCCTGTAACACTAAACATTATTTTCATCTTTTATCATCTTTGCCAATTTGCCGGTTGTGAGGGGAAACTCAGAATTTAATCTGTATTCCTTACATTAGTGATTTGGAAAAGTTTTTCACATTCTGTTGGAAAATATTTAATAAACTTTGATGAATTATCTACTGGGGAATGGTTCTTTATCTAACACATTTATGTGTGTGTATTTATATCAGTTTCCTATATATCTTAAATATCATACTTTTATCAGAGAGATTAATGCAAAGATTTTTTTTGTCCTATATATTTTTTCATGAGTTGTTAGAGTCTACGTATCTATTTTTCTGATTAGAAAAAATATCATATATCAGACAAAATAATGTCAGTCCTGAGCTTTAAAGGGGAATAGGTAATATATGATGAAGATGAATTTCCAGAGGACAGAAATTTATATGAACCAATTACACCTGACTTTCTGATGAAAAAGAATTTTCATCAGAAAACCTCTTATTAGAGATCAGGGTTTCTGAAAACTAATGAGTGGTGATAAAAATAATGCTTTACAATATTTTTATGGAAATCAGAGCAAGCTATGACTATAAAGTCATCAGATGGCTCCCATAAGCCATACATGAAAATTAGTGTTATTTCTTTATGCTTTAACCTCATGTACAGAGCCTTTGAAATAGAAGATGGATGTATTTGTGACTTTGGCAGTAGGTACCACAGAACTTGAGCTGGGTAGGGATTTTTTTTTCATTCTCTGGGTATCTAGAAACCATGAATTTAGTGAAGTCATGTTAATTTGATTGAAAATGTTTATGTATTTAAAAACCATGTGGCTCATGGTTAATTTCACTGTGTAATTGATAGCAATTTGAGTCCCTTGATGATAATTCTAGTGTATTTTAATGACCAGTTGGTTTGAGTTTTCAGTGCATCCTTTTGAGGAAGTTAAATTTGTCCCAGGAATTCATTATTAATCAAATGAGATAGGATAAGATAACAGAATGACTGCCTTGATTTGAAATGTGATCTAATTCAAATTAATTCAATAAGGAATGTAGTCAGGATTTACAAGAGCAAAAATTTGATATTGGGAATGGATGTTCACTTTAGAATAATTAAATAAGATATTAAAGAAGTGATTTTTAAAAACCCCACAATACCAGTTAATTGGTTTCATATCAGTGTAACTATGATGGAGTCATTGCCTTTGGTCCAGGTGCCAATTTACAACATCTGTTTGACACCTGTTATCTCTTTCACTGCTGGCAGATATGGTAAAATGGCAGTAAGAGCCCCCTTTGGATTAGCCAAAACACAGTCTTCTTTCTTTAGTTGTTTTTCAGTTATGTCTGACTTTTCATGACCCCCAGTTGGGGTTTTCTTGGCAAAGATACTGGAATGGCTTGCCATTTTCTATTCCAGCTCATTTTACAGATCAGGAAACTGAAGCAAATCGGTTCAC
The DNA here is from genome assembly GCF_003287225.1 of Phascolarctos cinereus. Lineage (NCBI taxonomy): Eukaryota > Metazoa > Chordata > Mammalia > Diprotodontia > Phascolarctidae > Phascolarctos > Phascolarctos cinereus. The sequence continues at coordinate 202,463,985 of NW_027555736.1, forward strand.
ACAGACTTACTTAGGGTCACACAGCTAGTAAGCATCTGAGGCCAGATTTGAAATCAGGTCTTCCTGACTCCAAGCCTGGTGCTCTATCCATTGCACCCCCTAGCAGCTCCATTGAAGGAGTTAAAATGTCTCCCATGTTCATGTGGCTGCCAGCATAACAACGACGATGATGATGATGATGATGATGATGATGATGATGATGATGATGATGATGACGACGACAATACTAATAAGAAAGAGCTAGTACTTATATAACATATTAAGGTTTGCAAAGTGTTTTACAAATATTATGTCATTTTACCCTCACTACAACCTTGGGAGGGAGGTGATATTATTAACAGAATGAAGATAAGAAGGGAAGCAACCAAGAAAATGTGTTGAGATGTGTTACTTTGTCAACTGCAAGGAAAGGGAAAGTAAGGGAAATGTTCATGTAGACAAAACAAAGAGGACTTTTTTACCAGAGACCCTTCTCTCTAGAAATATTGTGAGTTAGAATATTCTGATAGAAAAAGCATTGTGTGGCCTAAAGTGCTTGATTACAATAAATATAGTCATTAGTTATTATTTAAGCCATATTGCTGAAGTAACTAGTTTTCTACATTTGCCTGTTTCTACCAGACATCAGGCTATAATAATAGCTAGCGTTTACATAACAGTTGAAAGTTTTAAAAGCACTTTATACATGCTATTTCCTTTGACCCCTACTGCACCCCTGGGAGATAGGTGATATTACCAATGAGGAAACTGAGGCTGAAAGAGGTTAAATAACTTGCCTAGAGTCACACAACTAGTTGTCTGAAGCTAGATTTGAACTCATCTTCCTTATTGCAGGTGCAGTGATGGATCCACTGTTCCATCTAGCTGTACCACAGGTGATAATCAAACCAGTCAACTTCTCTCTGCCTTAATTTCCTCAATTGTAAAATGGGGATAATAGTAGCACCTACCTCACAGGGTGGTTGTGAGAATCAAATGAGATGATTTTTATAAAGTGCTTAGCACAGACTGGCAAAAAATAAAATTTTAGTAATTTAGTTTAATAAGCATTTATTTAGTTTAATAAAGCATTTAATAAATGCTTATTCCCTCAGTTCCCTAAGTATAGATACTTTAGTGTAGAGATGATGATGATGATGATATTACAAAATACTTTAAGAATATATTGGAGCAGCTAGGTGGCCCAGTGGATAGAGCACCAGCCCTAGGTCAGGAGGACCTGAGTTCAAATGTGACCTCCCATACTTAATAGTTGTGTGACCATGAGCAAGTCACTTAAACCCCCCCAAAAAAAAAGAATATATTATTTCATTCACTTGGACACTGTCTCCTGCAATTGAGATTTCAAACCCTCCACAGCTTAACAAGAAATTTAATGAATTACTGTGAAGGGCAAAATCAACCAAAAAAAAAAAAAAACACCTCCTTACCAACCCTCTAGTGATGAGTGTCTCCAAACACAGGTTGCTTAGGCTGGTCCTTGGGGAGCAAACACAGCTGGTCATTGGGCTTATGCTTGAAGCTTCTCTAACTTGGTAGAGAAATCTCCCAGAGCTCATCCTTTGGTGGCATAGCTTTCTAGGGCCCAGAGTGACTGCTATAGTGAATCATTAAAGTAGTTTATTAGGGGAAGAAATACAATTTAAGCTTTCAGTGCTTCATGGGTTTCATGCAGACCAGATTCCATCCATGACTTCTCACCCTATGTGATTTTTGTCTAGAGTCTTCCATGTAGATCTTCCACAAAAGATCCAACCAGTGTATTAGAGACATTTCTCTGTGTCTTTTTATAGTCTGAGGGTACCATTGGAGCAGTGGCACAGTGGATAGAGTGCCAGGCCTGGAGTCAGGAAGACCCAAGCTTCCTGAGATCAAACCTGGCCTCAGTCACTTACTACCTATGTGACCCTGGGCAAGGCACTTAACTCTGTTTGCCTCAGTTTCCTCATCTGTAAAATGAGCCAGAGAGGGAAATAGCAAATCATTCCAGTATCTTTGCCAAGAAATCCCCAAATAGGGTCACAAAGAGTCAGACAAGACTGAAAAACTACTGAACCACAAAAACCATTGGATGACCCTGGGTATCTGTTATCCCTTGCTCTCACTATAGAACACTCCCACTCCTTTTACAATTATAATTGTTTTATTGTTCTGACCAATGAAACAATAGTGCTAACACATGCATACCCCCCCACACAAACACACCACACACACACACACACACACACACACACATACACATTCAAATTCAGCCTGATACTTACTTGCCACATGAAACATGGCAAGTCACTGATATCTTCCTGAGTTTCCTCATCTGTAAAAATGGGGATATAATAGCACCTACCATCCTCGGTTGTTGTGAAGATTATATGAGAATATTTATAAAGTGCTCTGCAAACTTTAACGCACTATACAAATGCAAGCTGTTATTATTAGCTATCATTTAGTACTATGTAAATATATAATTGTTTCATGTATGTGTGCGTGTGTGCGTGCGCGCGCACACACGTGTATGGCTCTGGCCTTGCAATTTCATTGGTATGAGAGAGCAACAAGAAAAGCTCTCTCACCCCGTGCCCTATTGTACTTTGTCTGAAAAGAATCATCATCTTCATAATAGCTAACATTTATATAGCACTTACTATGTGTCAGACAACATGCTAAGCCCTTTACAATTATCATCTCATTTGATCCTCACAAAAACTCTGGGAGATGGGTGCTGTTATTATCCTTATTTTACAGATGAGGAAACTGAGGCAAACAGGGTTAAGTAACTTGCCTAGAGTCACACAGCTACTAAGTATCTGAGGTCTGTCTGCCAGATTTCAGGCCCAGCACTCTTATCCACTCTACTACCTAGAAAGTTGCCTGGGAGGCTTGTAGTTTTAGAGAGACATAGCATGTCCTAATGGATGGAGAGTTATTAGCTTGGGAGTTGAAGGACCTGGGTTGAAGGTCCATGTCTGATATAAGCTGACTGAATGTCCCTGAGCTAATCTGACAACTTCTTAGTGCCCCAGGCAACTCTCTGAGGCTCATAGTAAATGTGCCTTTATACTTGTGCTAAATCCTGCCTGATAAAATTATTGCATACATTTTGCAGAGGCCAAAGTGCAAATGATATAGGAAGTATATAGCACTAAGCCCTCAATTGTGTTATATACATGAAAAAGTGTCTTGACAAAAACCTTGGTCTCACTTAAGTAATATGTCTCATGGGAGAAAATCAATTTCAGGGAGAAATATTAATTCTTTAAGATTAAGATCATTAAAGCATGTCTTGTTTATGGTGATCATACTAGGAATAGGAATGCCTGTTTTGTTTAATCTAATCAAAAGAGGTATTTCTGTTCATCAGTGACCAGATCAAATAGGAACCATAAGAGGAAGAGCTTTTAACTTTGAGTAAACTTTAAAAAATATATATTTTGATAGTTGTATTTCAGTATAATTGGTTTCCTTTGTAATACTCTGTGTTTTATGTTATGCATTTTAAAAACATTATTTTGAGGTAGCCATAGACTTCACCAGACTACCTCCAAAAAGATTAAGAAACCCTTACATTAGAAAGAATAAATTAAGTAGTTACTTTCAGAAAGATACTTTTTTCCCAAGAGTACAAATCATTAACATTGCTATGCTGTTCAAATTTAAGGCTTTTTTTGTCTTTAAATTATGTTTTATATCCTGATTTTCTTTTGCTATGTAATTTTATCTTTTGTTTCTTGATAACTATGAAAAGCAAGCCGAAATTATTTGGGTCAGAGGGTGTTCTTATTAGTGTGGTGAACTCTCTCAGTCTCAACATCTCTTCAAGCAGAAATACATTAATTAATAAATTTTCTCTCAGAGTTTTTGTCTTAAAATACAACACATAGATTTCACATGACCTATAAAATCTCTTCTAGTTCAATTCTCTGATCCTATGATTAATCTTTATTTGATTTTTACAGTAGCCTTTCTACCTCCTAAAAGAGCTACATAATAAATATTTATTTATGTGAACCTAAGCTAATTTTGTTTTGTCAACTTGAATATACTAAGAGTTCCAGGAGCTATATATAAACAGAATTTATAGAACCATAGTTTTATAACTGGGAAGAGCATTACAGAATACCAAATCCACTCCCTTTTATTTTGCCTATAAGGAGACTGAAGCTCAAATATCAGAAAAATTTTATGGCTTCTTGAAATATGATATCCAGGATGGTTTTTTTTGGTCATGGTTTTCAAGGAGTCCTACAATGCTTGGATTATTTCTTCTCTATCTGTTTTCCAAGGAAAATTGTTTTCAATTTTATGACCTTGTTGTTTCCTGTCATCTCATGTAGCTATGGAAAGCTTTTTTCTCCATTCTATCGTCCAGGGAGTCTACAACCTGTGTAAGGTTTTGCATCTTCTGTTCTAAGTTATTTATTCCCCTTTCAGTTTCTTTCTTTCAAACTCTCATTTTAATTTCACCCTTGATCTTTTGTTTCATTTCTTTTAGTAACTCCTATTGTCTTTGTTTCCAAGCCACTGTTTAATTCTTGTCATTAATTGTCATTATTGTGAAGTCACCCTCTTTTTCTAGGTTGGACTTTTTGACTTCTCTTACCCTGTAATATTTTTCATTGTGTTTGATATCTCCCTTTGTTTACTCATATTTTCTGCCTCGGATTCTTGGATTGGGTTTTTGTGTTCCAGCTAGTCCCCGCTGGTTCTCTTAAGTAGGTTTAGCAGGTCTTATGTGGTCCCCTCTCCTCTAAAGTAAATACCACTACTTTTGCTGGTGCCAATGTGGGCCACTAGTCTATAGATTAAGATCCCTGCAGTCCACATATTGACATAGTTTTAAAAGATAATATTATCTGTTTTGTTGTATTTTTATTTACTTTGTTAAATATTTCCCAATTATATTTTAATCTGGTTCAGCCACAGTGTCACAGGTGCCATGTTTAACACCCCTGGTGTAGCTGATATTAGTCTCCGTTTTAATCCCAAGCTTCTCTGTCCTTTTGGTCCACTCTGGGTTCAGGCCTCTTTCTTCTTTCAGCATGAACCTCAGAGTTAGTCTATCCCAGCGTGACGTAGGAAGCCATACTCCAGACTGTTGCACAGCCCTATCCACACATATGGTGGTGTCCAGGCACTCATTTGGTACTATCTCCTTGCATAGGGATCTCTAGGGGCTTTTTCTATCACTCTTTCTGTTCCCACAGTCAGGGTGGGTTCTTGATTGTTAGAGCTGGCCTTGCAAGCAATCTGAGTGGCTTCTAGCCTAGTTCATGCTGGTTCTCATAGCATGACTCCTTTCCCTGCCTCAGCTGCTTCTGTGTTTCAGTGTGCTGAGCTGGCCTTCCTGTTTCAACACAGCCTCTACCAGCCTTTGCTTTCTTCTTTCCCTCATTTTGTGTGGCTCTGGACTGGAAAGAGGCTTTTTTTTTTCTTTTTCTGAGTCACTGGGAATTTCACTGGTCTTTCTGGAGCCAGTTTCGTGTATTTGTTGGAATTTCTCTGGAAAGCTGGTCTTTTCTATGACTTTTCCACATTGCCATCTTAACCAGAACTCCCACTTGGATCATATTTTAAATGGCTCTCAGAAGGTTACTACTTAACAGAATCCTATGATAATTCCTCCTATGTGGTGTTCCTTCAAATACCTCTATAATTAAAGCTAGTGTCCATAATTTGTGTTCTCCGGTTAACATTGCTTCTGCCAAAAAGAGAATTTAAAGAGCACCAAACTTAGAGTCATAAGACTTGAGTTTGAGTTCTGATTCTGGTGAGAAAAATCAATAAGCCATTAACTTCTCTGACCTCAGTTTCCTTAGCAGTAAAATAGAAATAATATCTGCATTACCTACCTTACAGGGTTATTATAAGCAAATGTGTAAACTTTGAAGGACGATAGATATATGACATATTATCTAACTAACAATTTGTAATCAAAAGTACTTTGTAAACCACAAAAGGCTACATGAATGTCAGCTGCTATCATTAACAGATTATTTTAATGCCTTAACTATGACCCCAATTTTTTTTAAATTAAGACTACATTCATCTGAGAAAAAATATAACTACTATTGCTAATATTTATACCACTAAATACTTTGAATATTTGCGTTTTGGGGAGAGACAGTTAGGGTTAAATGACTTACCCAGGGTCATATACCTAGTAAGTGTCTCAGGACAGATTTGAACCCAGGTCCTCCTGACTCTAGGGCCAGTCCTCTATCTACTGCACCACCTGGCTGCCTTGATGTTTGTATTTTTTCTTAAGGATTCATAGTGCTTTTGCACAGCTTCTCATTTTATTTTCCTAGAATAACTATTGAACAGGAGATGTAATGGTATTCTCATTTTCATATTCTTTCCTATTAAATAGGAGAGCTAATGGCATTCTCATTTTATAGAAGGGATTGCAACATGCTAAATGAATTTTCTCATATTACAAAGTGGTAGAACCAGGTCTTGAACCCTGGGTCTTCCTGACTTATAGCCCAGTTCTTTTTCCACTGCCTGATCTGTTTCCTTTTATTGTATAACACCCTAAATGAATAGCATGTGACATCACCTGAAGTGATCACACACATGCCAGGAAGAGTTTAAAGAGGACACTTTTAGAAAATGCATTGGACTGCTTTGGGGAGTTTCCAAAGACTTAGTGTATTTTGCATCATTCACGATGATTACTAGTTCCTCTGACAGATGTTATCAGTGGCCAGCATAGGGCCTCTTTTCTTTTTCCACTTTCAAACTTTGAATGTCATTCTAACACAAAGCCACTTTCTATGTAATTTGTCTTCTAAAAGATAGACAACCCCCTAGGTATTCCTTTCTAAGATAACCAGCCTGAAAATCAACTTCTTTTCCACACCAGTATTCTTTCAGGAATTCTCAAGTCTGTAGCTATGAATTATGAAGTACCATGATTCCAGAAAAATCAAAATTGTGATGACCCAAAGGCAATGGAAAAGTACATAGTTAGTGTTAAGCAAGGAGCAGCATCTTACTGATGTTGGCTTGTAAACAAAAAGTGGCATAAAGGTCATCATTAAGGACATCTGTGACTAGGAAGGGAATTCGATTAGTCACATGGCAAAAGCTAGAGACCATGGATAGGAGGCCTTGAGGGCTGCTGAGCTGGTTCCCCTGAAAATTAGAAGAACACAAGAAAAAAACCCCAAGCACTGGGGAGATGCTTCATTGAAAAGTTACAGAAAGGCATAGTCAATAATCACACATGTGAGAAAACGCAGATGGGATGTGCTCATTGTGAAGGTAGAGAGTGTCCAAATCAAATCGTGAGTCCACCAAAGCAAGTAAGTGTAACGGTAAAAGTATTTATAAAAACCAGGGATTTTGTTTTGGAAAACATCAGCTTTGGGGGTGGTTTGTTTTGCTTTTACAAGGGAATGTTTATATTTATTTTAAAGGAATAGCAAGAATAAACACACAAACATCCACCCCCGACATTTTGGGGCATGGTTCTACCCCCAGGTCCTCACACCATCTCATGCTCTATGGAGGGAAACAGAGTTAGGTTCACAGCTTAGCTCATTTCCTATATAGCACTATCCCACCAAGTCCAAGTTCAGAGACCGTCTTAGGCTAAAACCTCAGACACATTAGCTTCTTGACACTTCCCTGTTGGACTGGCCGGATGCACATCCCATCTGCAATCCTCCCTCCAAGCTCTCCATGGCTTGAACTCTCAGGTCCAGGAAGGACTGTACCACCTGCACCTAGAAGCACAAGGGACAAATGAAACAGAACAAACCAAAACATAGTCCACATTCTAATTCTTGAATTAGTTACCTGTCAAGCAGGTGGGGTTTTATTGTTCAGTCATGTCCTACTCTTCATGTACCCATTTGGGGTTTTCTTGTCAAAAATACTGGAGTGGTTTGCCATTTCCTTCTCCAGTGCTCCTTCCTCCATCACACTGTGCAAAGTCACTTTTCCCCATTGTTAGCCACGTAAAGGGCGTGACATAAAGAAAATTAATATTTCGTCTTTTAAGGTTATCTCTTGTCTCCTCAGTCTTGTTCCCAAAAATGATACAATGATTTAGGTTGGACACAGTGAGGTGATCCTTCTCTGGTACACATACTTCATATAAAAAGGGTAGGGAGAATAGGAGAAAAGATGCTTGGAAAATAATTAAATCAATGTCAGAGTAAGAACAAAATAAAGTATCTCGGGATGAATCCTTTGCCCTGAGAGAAGTGCAAAATGGAGCTCAGAGATCTGAAGTGAACCTTTTAAATTCCTTTTAAATCAGATCATGAAAGCGAGCAACTTTTTTTCTCTCTTGAGACCAATTAGTCTCAGGATCTGACAGACTGATTCCCATGGCAGTCGTTTCAATATAACATCCACAGGCTTCTTTCTTTTCTTCCCCTTTGTACCTAAAGTGTGTAAAGAGTTTCATTTTATCCTCTGTTCCAGGGAATAAGTTTTCATTTTCAATGTGAAACTGGTACCTTGATATATCTCAGCCAGTCCAAATTCCTGTCATCTGCTATAGGAACCTACTGCTGCTTCTTCCTTATCTACCCCTGCTTCTCTTCATCTTCCTCCCCCTCCAAATTCTTGGTTAATATGCAAGGTTTGAGAGAGTCACAGAGAAAGCTGTTCATTATCTAAGACACCCACCTCTGGGCAAGTCCATTTCAGACCAGCATGCTTTGCCCCCTTGAGAACACTCCTTATGCAATTTCCATCCTTCCAAGTTAGAGCTGATAAGATTCCACATTCCAGCAAGATCATAGTATCATAAGATTTAAATCTGGAAGTAACCTGAGAGATATAGCACTCTCATTTTACAGACAGGGAAATGGAAACCCAGAGAGATCGAGCTTCCTGAAGTTAAACAAAGTAAATAACAGATTCAAACGCAAGTCCTCTGACTCCAGATTTTGACATCAATTTCTTCTTACCCTATTGTCCTAATCCAATCAAAGAAATGTTTATTAAGTACCTACTATGTGCAAGGCATTTGTTAGGTGCTGGGGATACAGGGGGAAGTGCACAAAAATGCCATTAAAAAGATGTTTTTATTTGTGGGGAATACAGCATGTAAACGGAGAAGTATGTACATAGTAAGTTGAAGAGGAGGAAGAGAACATTAACAACTGTGGGGATCAGGAAAGACTTTCCCATAAAATATGGCACATGACCTAAGCCATGAAGGAGATTCCAAGAGGCAAAGGTGAGGAATCAGAATCTTGCAGACATGAGGGACAACTTGTGTGAGACCCAATTGGAATCCCAAATCTGGAGAATTTCAAGCAAGTTAGTTTGGTTGGAATAATAATAGTAATAGTAGCATTTATGTAGCACTTCATGGTTTTAATAGCTCTTTGTAAACATTCTCACAAAAACCCTGGGAGGTAAGTATTATTATTATTATCCTCATTTTACAGTTAAGGAAATTGAGGTAGAAAGAGATTAAATGACTTTCCCAGGGTCACACAGACAGTAAATGTCTAACGTTGAATTTGAACTCAGGCCTTTCTTAGCTACTGTGCCATGGAACATAGACAGCCTGAAGTGGCCTGATATTCGACAAGCTAGGAAAAGTAATCTGGAGCAATATTGTGAAGGGCTTTAAATGCCAAGCCATGGGATATGTGTTCTTTCCTAGTGATTTTCTGAGAGGCCGCAGGGTATCACAGATAGAGAACTAGCCTCAAAACTAGAAAGACCTGTATTCTAGTCCTTCCTCTGACATATACAGCACTATGATGTCATCCAGAGGTGTCTTAACTCAGAACCAGATTAAAATATAATTATGAAATGTCTAACAAAATAAATAAAAATATAATACAACATAGATCATGTTAATTTGTGGTTTTCTAAGTCAATATGCTGCTTACAGTGGTCCCTTCCTATTAGAGTTTGATACCACTTGTCAGGACAACTTTCTAAGACTTTGAGTTAAAAGAAGGTGTATAGATACAGGAAGTTTCATTCTCTGGGAGATCCCTATGCAAATGAAATTACAGGTCCAGTGCCTATCCCTCCTATAGGAAATAGGGAGCCATTCAAATCTCTTGAACGAAGAAGCAACATGGTTAGACTTGTACTTTAGGAAAAGTATTTTGGTAGCTTTGTGAAGCATAGATTGATGAAAGGAGAGATGATGACTTGATTTTTAATATTTAATGGCTTTTGTGTGTGTTTTATTGTGTTAAGACAAAGCATTAATTTTTAAAGAAGCACAGAAATAGCAAAATTAGGTTAGAAGATAATGCCTTCTGTTTCAGATATGTTGATTTAGAGATAAGGATCCAAGTCAGTTAAACTTAGACCAAGACTGTTCTGGATCATGACGATGGAATACTTATGGATGATGCCATTAATGGTGATAAGCATCCTTCTGTGGTCCTAGAGTGGAGGGAAAGTGTAGGTCATGTCGATTCAAGAAGCTGATGTGTATCCTCCCCATTCTTCTATTCCCTTTACCCTGAGATAAGTGAAAGAAATACTATACAATGCAAATGAATAAATGTATTTTCACATTATGAAGATTAAGACTTTATAATAATGAAGTAAAAATAACCCACTCTGAATTGCTTAATCAATTAGGGCACTGCTAACTCCAGCTACACTTTGGACAGGTATAAAAGAGGAAAAAAATACATTTTATGTATTTAGAAGATCTTGGGGCAGCTAAATGGCACAGTAGATAGAGCTCTGGCCTTGGAGTCAGGAGGACCTGAGTTCAAATTTGGCCTCAGACACTTGACACTTATTAGCTATGTGACCCTGGGCAAGTCAGTTAACCCCAATTGCCTCATCAAAATAAATAAAAAAAAAAATAGAACCTCTTAAGTGCCTTAGGTTTTTTTAGCCTTAAAGCAAACCTGGCTTCCATTTTGATACTGTTGCCCAGTGTCCTTTTGAAGGTTTGAGTTCTTCTGAACAAGTTGGAATCAAAAAGTTTTCTTGTCCTTAACAGAATGGTCTTAGATACAAAGTTTAAGTTAATCCTAATTATAACACTGAATTTCTCTACAAAGGGCACCTGGTCTGTATTCAACAGGAATCTATTCAGCATAAGAAACTTTTAAGTTATACAAGCATGGGCTAGTTGAATCCTATAATTAGAAACACTGGAACTGTGATTAAAGAGGAGTGTTCTAGTTAAGTGAATGTTTGAAGACCAAGAAAACATCTCTTAGACATTAGTTGAACAAATTCAATTCAGCGAACTTTTATTAAATGTCTGCTTTATGCCTAGTACTTTAGAATGAACTGAACATGATACCAAGTTTAACTAAGTTGCTAGTCTGTGCCTTTATAGTACTTATATTCTCATGGGGAGACACACATATAGATAGCTAGATACACAATAAAACATGAAGAGTACGTTAAAGAGTTTTAAAACAAAACTTTATGAAAAGTTTTTTAGAGGAGGGGAAAAAGAAATCAAGGAAAACTTCAGATCGCAATTGAATTGGCTTTGAGAGATGGATAGAAATTCAACAGATAAATTGGAGAGAGGGCATTCCCATTATTAACAACAATGGGAATAAAGTACTAGAGGTGGGGAAAATATAGGGTTTATAAAGGATAGAGGTTAGTTTAGAACAGCTAGAGTATAATCTGTATAGGAAATGAGAATTAGAATGGTATGATGGAAAGAGTACTAGAATTGAGAGTCAGAAGACATGAGTTCTTACGATCATGTAAGGATTCTTACCATATACTACAACTACAACTTAAAACTTATTATATATGTGACTTTAGGTAAGTCATTCAGCCTCTTTGGAGTTTAAATTTCCTCTACTGTAAAATGAAGAGATTGAACTATGTGATCTTTGGTTTCTTCCAGCAGCAAATCTGTGATCCTAGATGAGTCATAAAGACTATGAAATGCCTTGCATGACAGTGCAAGGAGTTTGAATTTTATTTAGAACTTTATTAGGAGCCACTGAACATCTCTGAGCCAAAGGGTTGGCTTGACCAGTTTGGCACATAGGAATGATTGTTCTAGCATCAACATAAAGTATACATCGGAAAGCAGAAAGAGTGGGCAAGTGAAGACATGCTAGGAAGATACTATTATAAGAAGGACTGGACAATAATGATAGTATTTAGAATAAAGGAAAGGGGAATGAATTGGGGAGATGCTAGAAATAGAACTGACAGACCTTATTAACTAATTGAATATGAGAAGTGAGGGAAGAAGAGAGCTAAAGATATATCAAGGTTTCAAACTTTGGGGTCTAGGCAAAATACCTCACCGACAGAAGTAATAATGTTGGAAAGGGGAACAAAACTAAGTCAGGGGCCAGGCTGGAAGCAGAGTTGGCTGTTTGGAAGCTGCTGATGAACCCAGGGCCATGTAGCTTATGTGCCCATCACTAGCCATTGGTCTGTGGTTGGTGGTCATAAGATTGGAGGATTCACCTACGCAAGGGTTGTTCCCTTCAAGGATGGCCACAAGGACCAAGCTAGAAGCAGGGCCGCTGCTCTGGAGGATGCAGGGAGTGATTGGTGGAGTAGGTATTGGGGGGACTACTTTTCCCTGGGTTCTTGGGCTCAAGGTCCTAAAATGGGAAGCTCTTTTTGGGATAGAGAAGACCGGAGATAATTTGTAGTCAAAAGGAGGCATTAGAGTAGAATTTAAAGATTTATGAAGTAGAAGGAGGAAAGATAATAGCTAGAGCAGGGTCCTGGAGGACTAGAAATAGTTCATTTGTCACCAGAGGGAAAGAGGAGATAATGTTTCATAATGCTAAAAATATTATTTTGGTTTGGTTGGTTTTTTGGAGGCAGTCAGGGTTAAGTGACTTGCCTAGGGTCATACAGCTAGTGTATGAGCTGGATTTGAACTCAGGTCCTCCTGACTCTAGGGCTAGCACTCTATCTACTGCACCACTTGGCTGCCCCCACTAAAAAGTTTTCAGGCATGGAAAAGAGAAATTGAGAAAGCTCAACTTTAATAATCTTGTTGTTCTCAATGGAACAGGATATTAAGCCATGTTCTCTAAGTATGGTTTGGAAGTGAAGTTGGAAGATTTTCTTTTTTTCTTTTCTTTTATTTTCTTTTATTTTATTCTATTTTCTTTTCTTTTCTTTTCTTTTGGAAGATTTTAAAAGAATGAATAAGTGAGAGAGAAGGAGGCCAAGCAACTTGTCTTTGTATCCCCAAAGCTCGGCACATAGTAGGGACTTAATAAATGCTTATTAAGTTGGGAAGCCATTAAGAAAGTTCACAAGCCAATCAAAGCATTGTTATCAAAGAGGATATTCAGACAAGCTTTCCAGAGAAATCATAACACTGTGACTTGAAAGCAGATTGAAAGTCTACTAAAGGACCTTCCCATCAATGAACATGGACTTGACCCAATAGACATTATTATTGCTCTCCCTTTGGTGACTCTGAGGTCTCACTCAGCAGGCAAGCTTTTGTGTTTTGTATGTTTACAAAGTATTCCTGGTGGCTGAATTGACTTTTCTCTGTCGCTCAGCTCCAGGCAACATAACTAGTTTCATTGCCCCTGGAATTAGCCTCAGACTTGACACAAGAGAGAATTCTGAAGCTGCTATTAAGCATCCTCTAGCTACACTCCTCTCTCTGGAAAGCAAGTCTTTGAAATGTAATTACATGCTTTGTCTCTCTGTTCTTAAAGCAGGGAGATTTGTCTGGCTTTATTTGTTTGTTGCATCTTTTATTGGGAATTTGGAATGCTCCTGGGTCCTGAATCTATTAGATATCTTCCTGAAGGTCAGGGTCCAATGATTCTTTGATAATAATAAATGCTTGTTGAGTTGGCAATGGTCTGGTATATCCTAAAGTCTCATTCCACAGATATTAATTGTTCCCCATGCTTCTTCTTTCATCTTCCATTTTCCTTCTGCTACAGAAATAGAAGAACAATTACCTACCCCCACAAGACTTTGGGCCATTTTGTACATGTCCTTTCATGGGATGCCATGGCTGGTGAATGCATCACCTAAAGAGCAGATTACTGGTAATTAGTCCAGTCTTCTGAAAGTAGATACAATCTGATTACAGCCTACAGGACTATGCTCACTGCCTTTCTGGCTTTTACTTTTGCTCCTGTGCCTTAGAGAACCCAGCATCATTCTCATGCCAGTCCTCTGAGACAGTTCTATATTATAAAACCTCATTGATTTGAACCTGACTAATTGGTAATTCATAGAGCATTAGACTGTAGTTTACCTATCATAAGCTAAGGAAATTAATTTTATAAACAAGATCAGAGTGGCAAAATATAACTTACTTAGGGGGAGAGAAGGAATAAGCATTTATTAAGTGCCTGTCTGCCACGCACTATGCTAAAAGCTTTGCAAATTCATTATTTGATCTTCACAACAACTCTGTAAGGTAGGTGCTATTATTTTTTCCCATTTTATAGTTGAGGAAACTGAGGCAGACAGCAGCAGACTCTGACTTGCCTAGGGTCACAGAGCTAGTAAGTGTTTTAGGCAGTATTTGAACTGAGGTCTTCTTGCCACCATGTCCAGAACACTAGGCAGATATTCACCTAGCTGCCCAGGAGAGTTAAATTAAACTACCTTCAAGCTCTTACACCTCATTTCTCTACAAATTACACACTAACTCCCAGTGGCTTTACATAATACTAAAAAACTTAAAGGCTATTCATTGGCCCTTTCTCTGGCAGGAATTTGTTAATTTCTGTTACCAAGATACAAAAATGCATTTATAAAAGCTATTCTATAATTCATCCTACTCATTCTCAGAATCTGTTTGAATCACCACCAATTACCACCATTCCGTATTTACCACCAAACAATCAAGACTCAACTATGGAATAATAATAGGTCAGATAGAATTTTAGGGAGACTCCATTTTTAAAGAATATATCTGCATAGAAAAGCTAGAACAGCATGGAGTCTATGAGTATGTGCGTGGGAGAAATAGTGTGTATCCATATGCATGCATAGTTATGAAGTGTCATGGAGCCTTCAGTCATTCCCCCAGAACTATTACCTCCAACAATTCTTGGTTACAAAGAACACTCAGTTTCTGTTTCACATTAAATTTCCCTCCCATGCAAAAAGTAAGAGTCTAAAGTAATCTATATGCCTGTTTTCTTGAACACAAGTTTTGAAGGTTATCTTGTCAAAGATAGAAACTAGAGACTGATGTATTGATCAAATGAATATCTGTGGTTTAAAAAAAAAAGACATTCTAATACGTGGCCTTAAACCATGCTGTTGTTGTTCAGTCATTTTCCGTTGTGTCCGACTCTTTGTGAACCCATTTGGGGTTTTCTTGGCAAAGATAGTGGAGTAGTTTGCCATTTCCTTCTCTAGCTCATTCTACATATGAGAAAATTGAGGCAAACAAGGTTAAGTGACTTGCCCAGGGTCAAATAGCTAGTAAATGTCTGAGGCCAAATTTGAACTTAGGAAGAAGAGTTCCTGACTCCAAGTCTGGCGCTCTATCCCCTCCACCATCTAGCTGCCCCCTTAAGATCATGATTCATGTTTTTAAATTTCTCTGAAGAGAAGGTTTTCCTGACTTCAAATGCAGTGCTCTATCCACTGGGCCACCAGCTGCCAAAGGAGGAAATTGGAGTATTTATGTAGCTTCATTGCCTCCTAGCTCCCTTGACATGTACCACAAAGCTTTGCATCTTGCAAGTACATTGCATTAGTCATTTCACATGAGGTCATGTGTTCAGTTCTCTGCATTATCTAAGGTATATTTTCTATTTGTTCGATCTAGTTAGCCAGAGGGAAGGGTTACCCTAATTACCCTAATTTGAGTATTCTATACCAGAAAGAAGCCTCTGATAAGAGAAATTAGGAGGCTCCGTTGAAGTGTCATTGGTTAGATCCTGGCCATTAATTTCCCAGGAAAGTAGGTATATGTTGAACTTTACAGACCATTTCATTTTCTTTATTTTCATATTTCATTATTAATACACTTTTTTCTAATTTTAAGGAATATTAGCACCATTGTCCCCCCCCCCAACATTTTTTCTCCCTGGGGGATGTGAAAAAGTCTTCCTTTGTCTTTGTTGTTAGTTTTCTATCATATAGAAGAGGCCAAGGTTATGCAGTCAATTCCCAAATAAGACAGTTGAGTTCTCTCGGTTTTATAACCACAGACTGCACCCTTAGTCATTGCAGATGAGGGACCTTGTAAGACTATGAATGACTATCCATTTAATTAATTAAGTATATATTGAGCGCCTATCAAGTATGTCATACAAAGAAACTGTAATTCAAGCTCCTGCCTTTAAGAGCTCTTTTGATTTTCCCCCTCTGCAGCATCCCTTGCACGGGTCTCCCCTTTACACACATGACCATCACCATGGTGCAGAATTCATCACCTCTTACCTGACTGCTATAATAGTTTCTTTAGGAGACAACTAGGTAACCCAGGGATTGAGTGCTGGGAGTCAGGAAGACCTGAGCTCAAATCAGGCCTCAGGCACTTCGTAGTAGTGTTTCCCTGGGCAAGTCACTTCACCTCTCTGTCTACCTCAGTTTCCTAAACTGTAAAATAGAGATAACAGCACCTACCTTAGAGTTATTGTGAGGATCAAATGGAAATTTGCAAATATGAAAAGGACTTTTCCACCCTTAAAGTGCTATATAAATGCTAGCTATCATTAATGGTGCCCCATGACCCCTTACATTAGAATACCATATTAGTTAGATCAAGAAGGAATGATTCTCCTTTTTTTGCTTCTGAATCTTGTCTTTAAGAGGCCTGGAGCAGTGTTCCACAGGAGTACTATGTTTCACTGCATAATAGTCACACCCTGTTTCTTTTTTCCAGTCCAAAAAATAGTTTATAACTTTTAACATGTAATCATTGCATGGTGTAATTCTGTTCATCATGCTGCTTAAAGGTAAACAGAACAGCAATGTATTCACCAGTGGCATGTAGATACGCATTTTTCTCTCATGCATTGCAGGCCACAAGCCTAGAATTTTCAGTGCATGTACATTGTCAGTATATTTCCAAAAGCCAACTTGCGTGGTTTTTAGAGCTCTGCAATACTAACAGTATTGTCACTCAACCCAATGAAGACCTGTAGGTACAAGGGGAGAGGATAGGCAAGCAAAGCTGCCACGCAGTCACATGATATGGTAAGACTTGCATCTTCCCAAATTTCAATGTATATTTGTGAGTATTCTGTGCACCCTGATCTTGCACCAAAGACAGTTTAGTAATAAATGCTTTTTAAATAATACCAGCAAAAAAAAAAGCTTCACATAACGGTCGCACTCCGCTTTTTTGCAAAAAAAATTGGCATGAAATCTGCAATGATGACACAATGAAATATAGTACTTCAGTTTCTCTGACCTTCCCAATTATTTACAAGATGCCAAAGGAGATGCTAAACAGCAGAAAGAAGATTCATTCAACAGCCAGCCAGCATTTAAGTGGTCATTGCTAGGGATTATGCAGTGCTTGAGTAAAGGCATAGTCCTTGAATACCCCTAATGATGTCTGAGTCCTGTAACATTTCTGGAGCAACACCAGGTACTTTTTCTCCAGAGAGATTCATTGAATTTTTATTTTATATGTGTACATGTGCGTGTGTGTGTGTGTGTGTGTACATGTACATACATGCACACATATTTTGTTTTTCTATTATGGGCATTCCTGAATAAATCCCTTCCCCCACCATAAAAAACCCTCATTTTTAAAGGAAAATGTCATGCAGAAGTAGACAACAGCAGGCACCATTTGTAACTGTGTATGCAATGTTCCGCATCCTTGGTCCATAAGTTATTTTTTCAATAGAGAGAGGGGCTTCTTCATCTCTTCTCCAGAGCAAAGACTGGTCATTGTAATTTCTCAGTATTCTACTCCATCTTAATGTCCTTTTCATTTCCCTCGTTGTTGTCATTGTGTTCTAATTCTGCCTACTTCATTCTGTATCAGCGTATACAAGTATTAGCATCTTTTTCTGAAGTCCTTACTTGTCACAGCACAATATTTTTGTGTGCATGTGCACCCACGCACATACACACTCAATTACCGCCATATTCAGTCATTCCTCATTTTATAAGCACCTGTTTTTTTTTCCAGGTTTTTGTTTCGTTTTGTTTTGTTGTTTTGCTACCATAGCAAGTACTGCTGTGTGGCTGAACAAATTGTGATACATGAATGTCACAGAATGTCATTGTGCGGTAAGAAATGATGAATCTGAAGAATTCAGAGAGGGATGAGAAAACAGATACAAAATGACCAGGAAAGCAATATACAAAAAGACTTCAGCAATGTAAATGCAAAGGCAAAGAGACAGAAACAGAATCTGAGAGAAGAAAATGTACCTCTGTACAGAGATGAGGAATCTATCTATGGGTGTGGGATATTAGAAATATCTTTTTTTTAAATAACATTTTATTTTTCCCAATTACATGCAAAAACAATTTTTAAGATTTTTTTTTAATTTTGAGTTCCAGATTCTCTCCATTCTCCTTCCCTGAGACAGTAAGCAATTTTATGTAGGTTATGCATATGCAATCATGCAAAACATATTAGAAATATCTTTAAGAAAATTCTTCTATGGCTGTTTTATTATATGTGTGCTCTTTCTTTCTCTCTTTTACCTCCTTGGGGTCTGTGTACAGTATTGAATGGAACCATCATCTCATACTAAATCAGCATCCAAAACCCTCCAACATTCCTACATCCTTGTTTTCTGGCTAACTGCATCAGGCCAACTGGTAATAGTGTAACTTTCTCACTACTTGATTAATTAAATAATTTACGCCATTACTGACCACCCAAAGGGCCAGTGACACTGATGAAAAGAGCTCTTCTCCTATGTTTTTGTATATCCTGTAACTATTTCTGGGTCCCCATTGGAATAATACTCTTGCATTATATCTCTGCACACCAGTCTTGCCATTTACTACCTCTATCTTAAGCATTATCTTATATGGCCTTTATACCCTGTGTTTTCTCCATTGGCTTGTAAACTAATTAAAAATTTCTATGATTAAGGAATTTACCATCCCTTAGCAGTTAGATGAAGATCAATTAAAACCAATCCATAACGGAAAAAAACTTTTTTTTCTGCCCTCATACCTTTTCTATAGACCATAGCTGGTCCCCACAGAAATGAAATTGTAAGGTATTTTGCATCTAATACCTGTGAAAATTAAATTCCTGTTAAAACGTTAACCATGGCTAGAAGTATGCATTCCAGATGTAGAGTTATGGTATAATAAATTTGTTTTGAAACAAAGCTATTGTATATAATGGCATTACATATCTCAGATTCATTGAGGAGAATGGGCTATAATTTTTTTCCAGTCACTACTTTATAATTATTGGATGTGCTTGGATACAGTAGCCACTGATAATTTCCAGCTCCAATACTAACTATGTGACTACAGACAAATCATTTACCTTTCTGAACCCTTGAGGTTCAACTTCCTCCTCTTATAGAGATAATACTTGCTTTGCCTGTCTCAGTGGTGTGATGTAGTCAAGTAAAGAAGTACTTTATAAACCTTAAAGCATTATGAAAGTATGAATTATTATCATTAACTGCTGGCTTTGCCAATTGCGAGTATAGGGAAATTTGATTCTTTTGAAGTTTTTCTTTTTAACTTTCTACTTCATGTCAGTAACTGTTGAATTTGGAAAGCTCTATTCACTCTCAAAATCTGATTTTCTTTGACATTTTCTGCTTGCTAACACAGAGTAATTATCAGTTTCTGTTAAGATCCTTTTGTCTGTGTGGCAGTGAACAGAGGAGAAGAAGCCTAAGGAATAAGATAGTCTCACTGTTTATCTTGACCTTGAAATAGGCGTTAATTCTAATTTGGAACAAAAGATTCTCTTCTTGGATAAAAACCATGACTTCCAGTCCCCTGACCCCTTCATTCTCTCCTAGGCAATCTACCCTGCAATAATGACTTTCTCTCCTCCTCATCTTGACACTTTGGGGAACCAGTTCAACTCTACACTGTCCTCTCTTGAAAGCCTACCCACCTTAGACTATCACTGATTATACCAGCCAAGCCTCATCGTTAGACCATTCCCACCATTTGCCACCTTCACTCCTATAAATGTACTGCTACATGGAGATGGGAGAAAATCACACAACCATTCTGACTCCATTCACTTCAAATTTATATTACACCATTTCAGCTGGGCCCTCACTGCTGCTAGGCAATCTTAGTATACCTCCCTTATCAATTCACTATCCCACTCTCCAAAGCATCTCTTCCAAACCTTTTCATCCCTCCTCAAACCTCCCATGGTTCCCTCTACCCCTATTCTTTCAGCTGAGAACCTTTCCTCATATTTTACAGAAAAAATTGAGGCCATTTGCTGTAAGCATTCTCTTCTTCCCACTTCCTCATCTCCTATTATTCAGATACTCCTACACTTTCTCACATGATGAGGTGGCCTTACTCCTTAACAAGGTTAACCCCTCTATTTGTTCAAGCAGTCCTATTTTACCCTGTCTACTCCAACAGATTGTCCCTTCTGACATTCCCATCATTCACTTATTTTCAGTCTCTTCTCATTTACTGGTTCATTCCCTTCTGCCTACAAACATGCTGATTTCTCCTCTATCCTGGAAAAAAAATTCACTTGATCATTCCATCCTTGCTATTGTCCTCTATCACTTTTGCCCTTTGTATCTAAATTCATTCAAAAGGCCATCTGCAATATGTGCCTTCACTTTCTCTCCTTCCACTATTTCACACTCAGGTTTCTGACCTTATAATTCCACCAAAACTTCCCTCACAAAAATCACCAGTGACCCAAAGAGATCCCATAAAAATGGGAAAAGGACCTACGTGTACAAAAATATTTATAGCAGCTTTTTGTGGTGGCAAAGAATTGGAAATTGAGGGGATGCCCATCAACTGGAGAATGGCTGAACAAGCTGTGATATATTGTAATGGAATACTATTGTGCTGTAAGAAATAATGAGCAGATGAACTTCAAAAAAACTTGGAAAGACTTACATGAACTAATGCAGAGTGAAATGAGCAGAACCAGGAGAACATTGTACATAGTGACACCCACATCATCGGATGACTGACTTTGATAGACTTGGCTCTTCACAGCAATGCAAGAATCTTAAGACTACTCCAAAAGACGCACAATGGAAAATGCTATCCACACCCAGGGAGTCTGAATGCAGATGGAAGCATACTATTTGCTGTCCTTTTCCTTTGTTGTTTTGTTTTATTGCTTCATTCTAGTGGTTCATCCCATTATTTCTAATTGTTCTTTACATCATGACTAATGGGAAAATATGCTTAACATGAATGTGTATGTAGAGCCTATATCAGATTGCACACTGTCGGGGGTGTGGGGGGGAAGAAGTGGGACAGGGAGAAAATTTTAAACTCAAAATCTTATGGAAGTGAATGTTGAAAACTAAAAATAAATAAATTACCCCCCCCCTCAAAAAAAGTCACCAATGATCTTTTAGTTGCCAGATCCAATGGCCTTTTCTTTACCCTTATTGTCCTTGACCTCTCTGCAGCCTTTGACACTGCTGATCATCCTCTGCTCCTGGATACTTTCTTCCCTCTAGGTTTTCAGGACACTACTTTCTCTTGGTTCTCATTCTACCTATCTTATCACTCCTTCTCTGTTTCCTTTGCTAGATCCTCTTCGGAGCTTACCCTCTAAAAGAAGTTCTCAGGGTTCTCTTCTGGGCCCTCTTTTCTTCTCTCTTTATACTACTTTACTTGGTGATCTTATCAACTCTCATGGATTTAATTACCATCTGTATACTGATGATTCTCAGATTTATACCTTTCCTCCCCCAGTCTCTCTGCTGACCTCCTGTCTTGCATCTCCAACTGCCTTTCAGATGTCTTGACTGGATCTCTAGTAGACATCTTAAACTCAGCATGTCCAAAACAGAACTCATTATCTTTCCCCCTACATTGTCCCTCCTTCCTACCTTCCCTGTTACCATACAGGGCAACACCATCCTCCCAGTTGCTCAGGCTTGTAATCTAGGAGTCATTCTGGACTCCTCACTCTCTCTAACCCCCACATTTCCAATTTGTAGCCAAAGCCTGTAGATTTCACCTTTGCAATGTCTTTTGAATATGCCTGTTTCTCTCCTCTGCCATCACCCTCTTCAGGCTGTCATCACCACATTCCTGTATTATTTCAGTAGCCTGTTAATTGGTCTCTCCTTTCTCTAATACATCCTCCATGTAGCCACTAAAGTTATTTCCCTAAAGCACAGATCCAAACATGTCACCCCTCCCCCAACCCCACTCAATAAATTTTACTGTCTCTGTTTGGCATTCAAAGCCCCTCCTACCTTTCCAATCTTCTTACACTTTATTCCCCACCATGTACTCTTTGATCCAGGCATGCTGGCCTCCTAGCTATATCATAAAGGAAATACTCCAACTCTCTACCCTAAGCAATCCCTCTAGCTTTCTCCCTGCCTGGAATGTTCTTCCTCCCCTGCTCCTCTTATAACCTTCCCTCTGTTAATTCTAGGACCTTCCTTCTGTTAATTACTTTTAGTGCCTTTCCTCTGTTACTTATTACTTCCTGCTTATCCTGAATATGGCTTGTTCTGTATATATTTGCAAGTTGTCTCCTTGTTAGACTGTAAACTCCTTGAGGGCAGGGACAGTCTTTTGCCTGTTTTTTGTATCCCTAACACTTAGCACAGTATCTGACACATAGTAGGTGCTTAATAAAATGTTTGTTGATTTTTTTTTTAAGGATGTAACTTTTTAACTATTAGAGCTATCTAAAAGTGAAGTAGGCTGCCTCAAGGAGTACTGATTTCCCCATCACTAGAAGTTATAGGATCACAGACTTAGAATTTGAAGTGATTTTAGAGGCTACTGAGTCTCACTCCCTCATTTAACAGATGAGTAAACTGAAGCACAGAGAGGTTAAATGACTTGCCCAAGTCACATAACTAGTATCTGAAGTAATATTTGATTTCAGAGGTGTTCAAGTGGAGGTTAGATAACCTTTTTTTTTTTTTGAGATAGAATGTATGTTTGAGTAGGGATTGGACTAACTAACCTCAATGGTCTCTTTCAGTTCTAGAATTCTATAAATACCATAATGGTTGATATGTAGTTCTTTATTTCCTCTGATTATGGTTGACCCATTCAGCTGAAGATAAGTAGAGTGAATTTATATTTACAGCTATCTTTTTTTTTTGTCACTGGTTATATACACCTACTCAATGTTGTTTAACTTTATATTACAGGTTCTTGTGTTCAAATTGTCATCCCTTGGATTCTTTTCTTCCTCTACTCCCATCCCCAAAATGGAATGCCCTCTGGCAGGCCAACCGGAATGGAGGCGTCTAATGTCTCACACCTCAAGGTTCAGGAGATAGGCTTCAGTATTTACCAATTTCTGCCACTGCATGAATTTCCTTCCTGGGAATAAGAAGTAATGTTATTCTTTTCAGGCTCCTAGGAACAATTAATTAGTACTCCTGAATCTTGAAAATGTCAGGGCCCATCCTAATGTGCCTGATTTATTGCTAAAGCATAGCTTCCCAACTGGAAGGGCATGGTCCGTTACTTGTTTCTTAAGCAAGTTTATGATGTTATATATAAGAAACAATGTGGTGTCATAGATAAACTTTGGACTTAAACCCAGGAGACAGTGCATTTGAATCCTGGTGCCACTCGTTGGCTATGTGACCTCAATCAAGTCATTTAATTTGAAGAAGTTCAGTTTCCTCAACTGGGAAATGGTACTTACCTCCATAAGATGTGAGGAAAGCATGTTGAGAACTTTAAATTACTCTGTCATTGTGAGTCATAAGTCATCATCATCATTATTTATGGTTATTTGTCTGCTTCAGGAAACAGCATACTTCATTCAGCAGCAGACAGTGTAACGAGTGCAGTGCAGAAGGCCAGCCAGGCCTTGAATGAGCGTGGGGAAAGGTTAGGTCGAGCAGAAGAAAAGACAGAAGAAATGAAGAACAGTGCCCAGCAGTTTGCCGAAACTGCCCACAAGGTAAGATGCAGGGCAAGGGAACTTGGCTTTGGCCTCCTGGTTATTTCCAAGGAGACTCTGAGTCATGAGTAAACTGTGTTATAGAAACTCTACTATGCCAAGAGCCTGCCCCTGAGTATTTGTTACATACCATGAAAATGTGCAAAACAAAACTTTTTCCATCCTTTGTATAATAAATCAGACATGTGTTGTTTAGATTTTATTTGTATCAATAAATGCTTAGCTTGGAATAAGGGGAAATAGCTCTTCCTCTGTCTCTGGGCTTCTTAAACTTTTTTCCACTCGTGACCCCTACTCAGCACTTCATAAACTGTGGGTTTCAACCCCACAAGGGATCCACACAGGAACATTCTTTTGACCCTCCCCAGAGATTTGGGGCTAAAGGTATGTCAAAGGATGGGATAATGCTCTATAGATCTGCTCAAAAAGGACTTCCTCCCCTACCCCCCAACCCTTATATTGGCTCACACTTGAAAGAAGCCATGGGTACTTGTCTTTTTATTTACTGTCTCTTTTCCTTCCTGAGAAGCATTTTGTGGGTTCTCATCTCTGTGCTCTGCTATGCATAAAACAAGCCCTAGAAAAAAAGTGGTCTTGATATTACATCACTCAGGAAGGGGCCCAGCTATTCCTGGTGCTTTATTGCTGGAACCTAAGCTGTAGCTTGGCTGTTACAATCCTGCCTGCCAAGATCTGTTTCTACTTTTGTAAACCAAAATGTGCCAGGATACCTCCATATACTAAGAACAGTCGTTTTTAAAATAGAAAGACTGAGTATTTCTTTGCAACCAGCTATCTCAGGTAAGGTTTTAGGGATAGAGACTAGACCTGAAATTTCATTAAGATAAAGAACTCCCACATTGGGAAACTCTCTCTACCAATGGAGGCAAAAAAGTTAAATGACAGCATAGGAAGAAAGGAGTCTGTATTTCAGTAGGTCAAGTAGGTGTGTTGAAATTCTGATTGAAGAGAAAGACTGATCTAGCTAATGAATAGAACTTGATTTGTCAAGGGCTTTCAGGTAAACAGATCAGCAAACATTAATCACCTACTACATGGAAGGCGCTGGAAGAAGAGCCAAGTTTCCCTAAGACATGGAGAACAGAGTCTAGAAAGGTCTGTTGCTCATGTTGTTTAGTCATTTAAGTTGTGTCCAACTCTTTGTGAGCCTGTTCAAGGCTTTCTTGGCAGAGATACTGGCATGGTTTTGCCATTTCTTTCTCTAGCTCGTTTTACAGATGAGGAAACTGAGGCAAATAGAGTTAAGTGAGTTGGCCAGGGTCACACAGCTAGCGAGTATCTGAGATTGGATTGGAACTCACACCTTCCTAACTGCAGGCTCGGTGCTCTATACACTGTACCACCTGACTGCCTCTATTGCTCATAACTTTGACTAATATACTAGGCTTGAGATCTGGCCTTTGTGATCAGATCTCACTGAGATCTGAGCACTGAGTGTAGAGGTAATGGTCTGGGATTTAAAACCTGGCTCTGCCAAGGGGAAGATTTAAGAAATAAGAGAGAAACTGTAAACTACACATAAAAAGGCTTTGGGGACCATTCTCCTAAAAATTCTGTTTAGAATCTGATGCTGGTGAAGCCTTTCTGTAGTTGCTGAAGTTTCTCTGGAGTATTCCAGCCTTCCTTTTCTGCAGCATGTTTTCAAAGGCTTGGGGTTTGGGAGAAGGGAAAGGAACAAGCACATTTTACAGTTGAGGAAACTGAGGCACAGAAAAATTAAGTTACTTGCCAGAATCATACCATTAATAAGTGTTGGAGGCCAGATTTGAACTCACATATTTTTGACTTCTAACCCAGTTCTTTATCCACTGTCCCACCCAACTGCAATGTGGCATATTCTCCATTGAATCGCATCCCAGATTGTGCTGGAACCAGCTCTTACTGGCTATGGAGAGCTGGTTGTTAAATTTTCAGTGAGAGCTTATTTACATTGTGGAAGTCAGCAAATATTAGGGGCAGCTAAGTGGCTCAGAGAAATAGAGCACTGGGCCTAGTTTCAGGAAGACCTGAGTTCAGATCCAACTTAAGATACTTACTAGCTGTGATCACTTTAACCCCCATCTACCTCAGTTTCTCCATCTGTAAAATGGGGATAATTATATCACCTACCTCCCAATTAAATGAGCTCACTGTAAGGCGTTTAACACAGTGCCTGACACATAGTAAGCATTATATAAATGTTAGCTATTATTATTTATTGTTAAATCAGGGCTTGAGTTTTGTTGATTGTCTAGACTTCAGAAAGAGATGGAAAAATGCAAATAATGACAATTAAACTTAAAAGTGTTTCTTGCATACATTTTCCTCCAAAGAACCATTTGTCAGACATTCACTGGCATACTGCTGGTTGTATCCTTCTGTCCTTATTGCACATTTGAAGGGGCTAGTCGAACAGCAGCCAGTCCTACTGCAGATATGAGACCTGTATCAGTAGGCAACTGGATAGCAGAGATTCTTTGATTCCATTTTATTTGTATCACCAGTGCCTGGCACAGTTCTTGGTACATAGCGGTGCTCAATAACTGCTCATTGATTGATTAGTTCAAAGGCACATCCTCATAGGAGAAGATTAGAGCTAGGAGGGCCATTGGACTTGATCTGGGGCTAGAGAAGTGAAGGTACTTGTCCAAGGTCATACAAGTGGTCAGTGGTAAAACCAGAATTTGCACCCTTCACTTGACTGAATCCATCACCCCTTTTCTTGTACCACAGTGCCTGAAAGTTGAGACAGTCTAGTCTCCCCAAGCTCTTCTTGCCCTTACTTTCCCTAGGTCATGGTTGGTGCAGAAGCAAATGATGAAATTCAAAAGCCTAACTTCATAGCTTAGTTTTGCTTAATCGTAACTGAAGTGATTTCAAAGGGAAGGAAAACAGGAATGGGAGAAAGTTTAAAGTGTTGGGGGAAGGAGAGAGATTTAGAGGGAGAGAGCTGACTTTCCTTTCTGTGAAGTCTTATAAAGGCAGTGACCTACTAGATTTCTCTTTCTATCAGGAACAAAACAACAGGTTAAGGACTGATAAGACTTGAGTGAGAGACCTTAATAAAACAGACCAAAATGCATAGAGACTGAAACTAGCAGGAACCTGATTGTGTGCTCCCCAGACTGGCTTAATGGAGCCTTTTCTATGCAACAAGCCTATGATTATCTGTGACTCTCTGACTATACAGCCACATGCCATAGGATTTTCAACTTGCAAGAGACCTTAGAGATTATTTCAACCCCCACATTTTGCAGATCAGAAAACTGAGGCTAAGAGAAGGAATGGTTTTTTGGGATTATTTTTATGATTCTTAATTAATTAACTAATTAATTCCTGCTGTATTTTACCTACTCTGTTACTGCTGATGATCCTAGTGTGAGATTTCAACATGCTTTAGGAAAGGCTGCTGATGGTTAGAAATTCTGGGGGTCAGGGGGGAATGGATAGGGTATAGTGGTGAGGATTTTGTCAATTTAAACCTGCCTGCCAAACTCAAAAGCGAAGTGACAGGATGAGGTCAGTACTCCCTAAAAACAACAGTCCACAGAACATGGTTAAATACCTGTCAGAAGAGAAATTGACATGACTCCAAAGGACCATGAGATCTCTGGTTTGAATTAATGGAGTCATTGGTATTAGCCAAAATTAGTTGCTTTATATGTTCTAGAGGGGGGAATGTTTTGTTCTTTGCAAAGTGTAGGGGAGAGGGAGTGTGTGTGGGGTGTGTGTGTGTGTGTGTGTGTGTGTGTGTGTGTGTGTGTGTGTGTGTATGTAAAAGCAAGCAGACAAGAGAGAGAGAACATTCCAAAGCCAAGATCACAGCTTTTTAAAATTAGTATGTTTGCTTACGAATCATCCCAGCATTGGAAATGTTCCCTAATAAGCAGACTTACCTCCAAGGAGATGGAATGCCTATCTTCCCAAGGAATGAGATTCCTAAATTCTGAGGTACAGCAGCCAGCGTGAGCTGGCTGGGATGATGTCCTTCACTAGCCCTGTGACAGTTCCCCTGGGACTAGTTCCACGTGAAGGTTTAGAGGAGATGTCACTCCTGCCTTCCACCCCCACTCCATTCTTGGCTGGGTTGACTCATACTGGGTAGGTTGTATTTACAAATACCCTAAACTGCACACTCTGAGCAGAGGACAGAAATTTCATCTGATAGGTACCTAGCACTTGAGTTTAATTGGAACGCTGTTCTCTCCCATCCCATCCCATCCTCGCCCTTCCCACCACCTCCCCAAACTCTAGCAGTACAGTGATGTTATACAAGTATATTTCAAGGAATATGCTTTAACACCTACAGGGAATTTCTCAGACACCAAGAGCCTTCCAGGCATGTTAATGAATGGATTCTCATACATGATATCCTTATGGTTGTCTCCTGTAGAAGGGGTGGAGAATGAAGTTATCTCTTCCCCCTACCTTTCAGCCCTTCCCCACCCCCAGTTTCATAGTCTGATTTGAGGAAGCACAGTTCCTTCCTGAACTAAGAGTTTGGCATAACTCCAAACAGTAGAACCACTCAGGCAGGGATTCTCACTTTTCCTTTGCCCTGAAAATCACCAAGTTGAAAAGTATGCAATGCCTCTGGGAGCCTCTCTCAGTAAGAGTAGTGAGTCAGCAGTTGTGGCGTTAATAGTATTTTAAGAATCCTCCTTGAAGGAGAAAGGATGGTTTCGAGATCTACTCTATCCAATGTGCCAACGCATTGCTAGGTAAGAAGGGCAGAGGGTATTTAGTGGAAACATCCTAAACACCTGAGTGCATGTCCCATCTTTGCCTCTGGGTAGTTTTAGGGTAGTTCAGGAGAGTTTAGGTAGTTCCTGGGCAAGTTACTTCAGCCTCTCTGCTTCAGTTTCCTCTTCTGTCAGATGAGAATTGCATCTTGTAATACTTGCATTGCCAACATCATAGGAATGGTTATGAGGAAAGAGGTTTGCAAACTACAAAACACTGGGTAAATATAAACTGCTGTTAGTGCTATATGGCTAAGTGAAAAAGGAATCATGGTCCGTATGTCTACCTCTGTGCTAAAGTCAGCTGCTCTCAAAGACTTATGCTAGTCTGGACCCTGCCTTACATTGGCCCAATAATCCATAGAATGTTAGACCTGGAACACCAAGGATTGCTTCATCTAGCCTCATTCATTTTAGGGACAAGAAAACTGAGGCCCAGGGGGCTTAATGACTTGAACAGGGTCACACAGCTGAAGAGAGACAGAACCATAGCTGAGATATAAGTCCTCCTTATTTCCAGTGCATGTTCTTTTCTTTATGCAATGTTGCTCTCCATGTTCTATTTCTCCCCAACTTGTTAGGGAGAAGGGCCTAGCAAGAGCTAATTTTCTAAACCTAACATTAAAGAAATCCCAGTTCACATGTAACATTGACACAATTTGGCTTCTTACAAAATTTCCTGTGGAAACTGGCTTTCTGCTGTGGTTTTAATCACCCAGTTAGCCAAACCCCTGCCTGCCTTGGTGTTTCCCTTAACTTGAAGCTGTGGTTCCTGCTTAGTTTCACACTAGACGCATAAAATTATTACCTACAGGGGACTGAGTTCTTATCCTTAGAATAGAGGGCTTCTAATGATGAGAAGTAAACAGGAAGGGTGAGTTATCTCTTCACCATAGAGAAATGCCAGTGTGGAAATTCCACCAGTTCAGATGCCACTAATCAAAAACTTAGTAAATAAGCCCTATAGTTGCTTGAAACACAGAGAAAGTAAGTAATTTGCTGGGGTCCACATAGCCAGCAAATACCAGAGGCAAGATTTGAACCCAGGTGTTTCAGACTCTAAGCCTGGCATTCTGTCAACAATGCTCCATTATTCATAACCATAATAATAATAATAATAATGATAATAATAGGAACTGACATTTATAGAGAACTTTAAAGTTTTAAAGCACTTTATATACCTTTTCTTATGTTGTCCTTATAACCGGCCTAAAAGTAAGTATGAGGTATATTCATTATCTCTATTTTTGGATGAAGAAACCAAAGTTCAGAGAGGTTGTGACTCACCCATGACCGCACAACTAATAAGTGTTCGAGGCAAGATTCAATACCAGGTCTTTCTCAACTCCAAGTCCAACAGTCTTTTCTACTCCATCAATCAGCCCTGTGATAGCAATTTCTCACAAGGAATTCTAAGCCAACTTCTTCTGCTTTCCTGTTCATAGCATTGCATTGACTCATTGGGGAGGGACATGGCTCCTGAGACACAGTCAGATTGAATCTGTATCCTGTGCCCAAATCCAGTTTCCCTAAATGCATAGCCTTGAGGCCCAGCTAAGTTTGGGAAACTATTGACTAACAGGGTGGCATTTGGTACTCCCATTTGTAGAGATCCGATGTTTCAATAGACTGCATTTCTTAAATACCACTGGAAGCAGAAATCAAGGTCTGGCTTCCAGCTATTGTTCAGCCTTTGTCAATAGCACGGTTTAACTATCAAATGTATTGCACTAGCTTTCGTGATCTCATTAAACTGAGAATTAATGGATTAATTAGTGAAAGGTATATAGGCTCCTCTTCCTTTCCCCTTTCTTTGTTCATCCTTAGTATTTTATAACAAGCCAGTGAAGGTTCAAATTTAAGGCTCTTCAGTTCAACGAGCATCTTTTGAGTACCTACAATGTGCTGGACATTGTGCTCCGTATTAGGATTACAAAGACAAAAATGAAACAATGCCTACCCTCAAGGACCTTAGGTTTTGCTAGAAAAAAACATATACCCAGAGAAGTAGATACAAAATAAATACCAAGAAATTTTAACCTGGTGGAGGGCTGGGGGTGGAGAGGAGTGGGAAAGCAACCACCGATTAGAGGAATCAAGAATCTTGCAGGAGGTGATACCAGAACCAAGCCTTGAATGGAATTAGGTATCTCAAAAGGCCAAGTTGAGGAGAGAGAGCATTCCAAGAAGGGAATTAGGTTAGGGACTGTCAATTAGAGACAATATTCAATAGACTGGGTTTGCTAGAGCATAACATGCATGAGGGGGAATCATGTGAAATCAATTTGGAAAGAGTATGGAGCCAGATGGTGAAGAGATTCTCAATTTCCAACAAGTTAGGACGCTTGAGCTCTAATACTGTCTCTTTCATGAATACATCATATTACCTTGAACAAATCATTTAATCTATGCATTAGTTTTGTCTTTGTCTTAGATGTGTGGATACTATCCCCTTACCCTAACTTCCTTCCCTGCAGTTCCTTAGAAGGCATGATAAGAGATGAGAAAGCCCACTTGGACTTTGTGGATGAAAGGTGCCATTGAATCACTAAGAAGTATTGTAAGCAGTAAAAATACTATGCATTAACTTATCCAGAAAGATTGAGTTCAGGAAACATTCCTGAGAAAGATGTCATTGTGGACAGAGATATCAAGTATTCTGCTACCCCTCTCTTTTCCCATTGAAATGACAA
Organism: Phascolarctos cinereus; assembly: GCF_003287225.1. Taxonomy (NCBI): domain Eukaryota; kingdom Metazoa; phylum Chordata; class Mammalia; order Diprotodontia; family Phascolarctidae; genus Phascolarctos; species Phascolarctos cinereus. The sequence continues at coordinate 202,495,376 of NW_027555736.1, forward strand.
AGATTTTCATTCCCCTTTTTCCTCTTTCTCTTTCTCTCTCTCCCCCCAGCTTGCCATGAAGCATAAGTGCTGAAGTACTTACTGCCTGTCCTGATGACCCTCCCAAGAGAAATGGAAAAGATTGGTTCAGCAGTTTTTACAAGAATTCCAAAATTCCACCTGCTTCTTGTTGCCAATTCATTGGAAATTGGTTTGTGTTCTTTTCAGACATTAGTACTAGGGGGGAGGGGAAAGATGTTGTGTTTTTACATTTCTGTAGTGACCTTAAGAAATGCTGCACTATCTTCAATTTGGGGGTAGGGGTATTTTTTTTTTGGTATTTCTTCCCAAAAATAAATCAGATGTTTTGTTTTTTAAGTGAGAAAATTGGACCAAATAACTTGAACACGGTGAAAACTGGCAAAAACTGTTTTTTTCCCTGATATGAAACAGGAAGACATTTTAATTTGGCTACATCAAATGTTATTGTTTCTGTATGAAAATAAAATTCAAAGAGTGATTAATTTTTTTCCTCATTTTTGTAGCTAGTGTTAGTAGAATCAGAAAGCTAAAATTCTGTATCCTGGGACATTAAAAGTCTCTATTATGGAAAACAACTGGATTATCAAGGGAAACAGCCTTCTTAGATTTTGCTCTTTGCCTAGCTACCTTTTGCATGAGCCATCACCAGCATTCCAAAAAGCAAAACAGTTGCAGATAAGATTCTGCTTTCTGTGTTGCAGGTTCAATGTTTCTGCTACTTATTTCCAGAATGATCTCTTTTTTTTTTTTACTTTACTGTGAAAAATATAAATGTGAAGTTACAGTCTTAAGAAAAAATTTCATTTATAATTGAGTAGTTTCCCTGTACTAGGTACAGGGAAAGTAGTTATGATGACACATGATTCCTTTGCCCTCTAGTAGCTGGTGGGGAAGATTGGGTTGAGTAGGGATGAGAACTTGTGGTGGGGGAACTCCCTTACCAACCCATCTGTGACTTAGCAGATAAGAAATAAGAAACTGCCTGAAGCAAAGGGATTAAATGACTTGCCTCAATAAAGGTCAGGAGGAAGAGATTTGAAGCTAAATTCTTCTTTGCTCCCAAGTCCAGCCCTTCATCCACTGCCCCATTACAATCTAGTGGGAGAGATTAGAACAAACATGAATTAGCACAGATGTGGCACTGTGTGATAAGCCATAAGAGTGATACAACCAAAGTACCATTTCTGAGGTGAGAGAGATCACTTTTGTTTGAGGGAACAAGAAAACACTTTGTGAAATAGAAAGCCACCTTTTTCACCTTCTGAAGAAAACTTTAGCAGTTAGGGTCATTTCTAAAGCATGTGTTATCATAAAAGAGCTTCTAGCAGCCTTCTAGGTGAAAGCTTTTAGGTTACAGCAACATTGTTCCTCAAAAGTCAGTTCTCAAGCATTTAGCGATGGGCATTTATTATGGTATGGGCCTGATGGTGTCTGTCCCATACTTAAGGGGCAGCATTTTCCTATTTAGACAGGAACTTGGGCTACATATGCCACAGTGGACTAAGTGTCCAAGTACTGCAAGAAGTCTTCAAACAAAGGTCAGACACCACATGGTGGTAATAGTATAGAGGGGAAATCTTGATAAAGTATGGATTTGACTTGATGGTTTCTGAGGTCCCTCTGAATTCTTACATGCTATGATTCTGAGTCGCAGTAATTTGAGAGTTAGTGACCATTTTGCCTTTTTTTTTTGTCATTGTCCCTTATTTGGTTTTGTTTTGCCCTGGACTTGTTGGTTTCATTAATATAAAGAGCTTCCAGCAAAAAAAAAACCTCCTCAGCTGATGCAAAGTACCGCCTGTTCCAGTCTTAGACAATTGCCTGGGACATAAGAGGTTAAATGACTAGTCCAGGGTCACGCAGCCAGTATGTGTCACAGGCAGAACTTGAACCTTAGTCTTCCTGGTTTCTAAACTTGGCTTTCTGTCTACCATGCCAGGCTGCCTCACAAATGTGGTGGTTGTTCTAAGAAAGGGCCTGAATTTGATCAAGAATCAACTGGTTCTGGGGCAGCTAGGTGGTGCCACTGCATCAGCCCTAGAGTGAGGAGGACCTGAGTTTAAATCCTACCTCAGATGCTTGCTAGCTTTGTGACCCTGGACAAGTTACTTAACCCATTTGCCTCAAAAAAAACCCCAAAAAATGCTCCAGATAAAAATCTGTACAAATAAGAAGGGGAAAAAAAAGTTACATTGATATCCTTTTCTCTCTTTCAGTGAAACTGTCTATTTTAGAGAGATTATCATAGTGTCCTAGGGCATTCTCAGTGCCATATCCATATTGATTTTATTTTTACTTTTTTTGCTATTTATTTCATGTAGTTTAAATTATAGGGATTTTGACAAACCACTTCTTATAACCATTACAACCTTCCCTAAGATGGTATCAGGCCATGTAGGCATGATGCCTTTCCATTACAATGGATTTTATTCACACTCCTCCTTAAAGCTTAGACTTTGGAAGTAGTAAAGATTTTTTTTTTCCACCAAGAATTAAAATGCTAAGTACAGGAATGAAGACTGCTCTTCTCCATGAGAATCTGCTGCCCAGCATATCCCAGGCTTGTTTGCCTTCACAGGCCTCTCATTGCAATGCATTGATTTTTAAAATGCTTGATTCCTCTAAACCCCATTCCTTCCTCCTTCCCATTGAGCCCAGGGTTAGTATAGTCCAAGGGTGTATGGTGTAGAGTCCAAGTAACTTTTCATGTTGCAGAATAAGGAGACACTGCATTATTAATGTCCATTTAAGCAGCTGACGTGTCCTGATAAAGCAGTTCCAGGGACACAGTAAATTGTAGTTATTGGAAAAGAGATCTCTTTAGCAATGCTGGCATGTCAGAAAGGAGACAGAATGTATTTGAGATGAATTTTTGAATCCTCTTAGGGAGACAACCCAGTTAAAGACATCTCCATACAAAAGATAGTTAGTAAGCTATTTTTAACAGCATTTTGTACTATTTTCCTTTGGCGACCCTGGGAACTTAAAGAACTGAGTAATCTGACATCTAGCAAGCAAAGTTGGAGGACTTTAAAGTTGCTAGACATAGATGCCATATGTTATAGCAGATAGTTTTGCAAAACCTCATTGTATAGGCTATTAGCAGAGTTATTAGGAGTCTTGAAAAATATTTTGCCCCTAGTATTTTATCTTTGGCTGTTCAGCTTTGTCAGAAAAGAACACAATAGATCTTTCTGCTTACTAGGTTTGTTTTTTTTAATTGTATACTTTCTAGGAAAATACTTTTAAAACAAAACCAATGAGGACAGAAAGGGAAGGAGGGAGGGAGGGAAGGAGGAGGATAGAGAGAGAGAAAGAGGGAGAGACAGACAGACAGACAGACTCTACCTGTGACAACCTTCCCAATCATTCATTCTGCAAGACTTATTAAGTGCCTACTATGTGTCAGGCACTGTCCTAGGTGCTGGAGATAAATAAAATGGCGTTTGGGGCCACTAAAATATGGGCCTGGGGGGAGGAGGAATATGCAATTATATACAATATATGTGTGTCCATGTATATGTATTTGCAAATTGGATTCTGGCAACCTAATAGCCACTTAGCTAGCATATAAAGTTGAAGGGGAAAAAGGGCAAATAGAAAGACACAGATCAATTAAACTTTAGGGGAATCTGTTTGCTACAAGCCAGACAACAGTACATGTTATTTGGTGAAGCCACCTTAGAAAGACACATTGTGAGATTCCTTCCAGGTCAAATAAAGAATAGTTAGTCTTCTTAAATGAAAGTCTGAATTGCCTTCCCTCCATTCCCCTTAATGCCTGTTAATAGTTATGAATGGAGACTCCCTATTGAAAGTGGTCTTGTTTAAAAGAAAGCCCAGCCCAACTCTTTTCTAGCTTCTAACACCAATTTGCTTAACTACTTAATGTGCCCACGTGTTACATGTTGCCAGTCCTATTAGCATAGCTATACCTGCTCTACTTCCTAGGGCTGTTATGGAAAATCACATGAGAATGTGTGAAATACTTTGAGCTCTTCTAGAGAAGGTGTTTCAGTACAAAGCATTCATGTATTACTCATGACCTAAGGCCAAGAGCTTAAAGAGACTTGAATAGTTTGGGACCAATTCAATTCACTGAGAAGATTTTTAACTTGTGATTGTTTCATTCCCGCTACTCTATACATTTATGTATGTCATATTTCTGATGAAACTCTTCAACTGTACCAACAACCAAACATCCTAAAGACAAACTTCTAGTATGATAGCTTCTTCTTGGTACTTAGCTGTAGCCTCTTTTACTAGTATTATTAGATATTTATGTACAGAAAGTATACAGTTATTCAGGTTAATGTTTCACATTAAAGAATGTATTTGTAAAATGTAACAAGATCAGTAGTTAACTTTTTTTAAGCTCTGCAAAGAATAAAAAAGATTATGTGTTAGATTTTAAAGCTAACATGAAATCTGTCTTAACACTACTTTTGTGGCTTGCAAAGGTCACACATTCATGTGAAAGTATTAGCAGAATGTCCTAAACAAGTAATCATAAAGGTAGGTTTTTGCTCTAATTTGCCAAATTGTAACATTGCCAATAAATATCTGTTGCATAGTAACTAATTCCTCAAGAAATTCTCCAGGACGTCAAACATAATTTTGTTTTCTTTAGAGAAGAGCTCAACTTGATCTGTGGATTCGTCATTGCAAACACCAATGTTGTCATTAAATATTTTAATTCTGTGATGCAAGCTTGTTTCTCTGAGTTATTGGGTGATGGTCTTTGGTTCATGATGAAACAACCAGCAGTCATGGTTACCACTTGGGCAGTAGACCATAGAATACACAGGTTTCCTCAATCAGTTGTGATGAGAAATTTGAAATTGCAGGAGAGAAAAGATCCCTACCTGCCATACTTTAAAAAAAAAAAAGAAACATACTAGTATTTTAGTCCCACAAGGCTTCCGAATGCCTGCTTTTCTTTTAAATGAAATATTTGAGCCGATTCATTGCTCCTGGTCCTACCTTTGCAGGTTGTAATTATACAACCTCTTAAACTTGAAACATCCATGTTACTGTATGCTGTCATTCCCCAGGTTATATTGCACCATGTTCTATCTGAAAGAAACCACCATTATATTTAAGTTTATTGGTTTTAGCAAATGAGAGCATGATAGCCGATTGCATCAAGAGTGATAAAATGTATGCAAGAATGCTTGGAAAAACTGTCAAGTGCCTTCTGATAGTGTGAATCTCTTTCCTATACTGGATTTCATCCTTTTTCCATGGAAATCATTAGCATGACTGACCAGACACCTGTATGTGCAGGAATTCAGTAAAAGAACAAATACTGAAAGCTTTCCCGTGTGTGCTATGTAGAGGTAAAAGTCTATTTTCTCAGACTTTCAGCAAAGAAAGGATGAAGAGGCAAGTTGCTAATGAATTGCAAACACAAAAGATGAAGATAAGTTTCCCATTTATAGAGTTGTTCTAGTAAGCTAAATCAGAAAACTATTGTCTAAATCAGAGGCAGAATTTTTATCAAATGATATAAGATATATAAAATGTTTTTTCAAATCTTAATATGCCATAGAAATGGTAGATTTTTTTAAAAATTTCACTTTCTCATTAGTAATATATAACATAACCAACATAAGACTACCCATGTAAGGATCTTATGTGTAGGATTTTTTTTAAGCTTCCAGTTTATCTTCTCTATGAGGTCAGGGGACATGTATTTGAGTTACTGATCCTTTGTAGGTGGTGCTCACCCGACCAAAACAGAATTACATAATGCAACCAAAAATAGAAAGTCCAGAGTAGAATGCAAAATTTTCCCCTTATTGGTGAATCATCCTTCTCTGCTCTTTAGTCCCTTCATTAGCACACATGATTGAGAGTTAAATATACTTTAGATGTCAGATTGAATAAGCAGTGAAGTTGATAAACTAGGTTCATAAGGCCTTTGAATGCTAATTGGCCATGGGGTTACTGTATGACCTCTTGCAAGCCCATGGACTTTTCCATGCTCTGATTTCCTCTATTTATGTAGAAAATTACATCTTCCCAGTTAACTTAGTAATATGATGATTTCAATGAAACTGTGAGCACATCAGTTCATTGAAATATGGGGGATCTAGATATATGGGAATGGAAAGGTACCAGGCCGTAAGATAATTCTCCTTATTTTTCCTATGTAGTTTTGAATACACTGATAGATTTTAATAAGAGTACTATAAAAGGAGTAGTAAAAAAAAAAGTTATTCCAGAGACTGGCAACTTGTACTACCATTTTAGAAATGACATGATATAGAATAGTCAATGAATATTTATTAAGCTCCTATTTTTACCAGGCACTGTGCTAAGAAGTGAAGATCCAAAAAGAATCAAAAGATAGTTCCTGCCCTCAAGAAGCTCACAATCTAATGGGGGAGACAGCAAGCAAACAAATATGTGCAGACAAGCTATATTCGGGTTAAATAGGACATAATTAAGACAGGGAAGGTGTTGGAATTAAGAGGGGTTGGGAAAGGCTCCCTCTGGAAGATGGGATTTTAGTTGGTGTTTAAAGGAAGCCGAGAGATTAGTAAATGTAGATGAAGACAAAGAAGATTCCAGTCATGAGGGACAGCCAGAGATAATTTCTGGATCCAACAGATGGAGTGTCTTCTCCATGTAACAGCAAGGAGACCAGTGTCACTGGATTGAAGAGTATATAGTGAGGGGTAAAATAGAAGAAGACTGGAAAGATAGGAGGGCATAGGAGTTTGTTTTGAGTAGTGCTAGTGCCTTTGTGGCCAAATAGGGCTTTAGTATTACTATCATACATCAAGTCCCTTTTCCTGTCTCCTATTTCCCCTCCCAAGGCACTTCTCCTATGTCTTTTTCTTGTTCCCTCAGCTACGAGGTGTTAGCAAATAATATTCTAGTTGATAATTACTGGGGGGAAATGAATCCTCTGGCATTATTTGCATTTTAAAAGTATACTCTGCCAGCTCCTCTTCCCCTTGCCTTCCTCTCTCCAGCCATCCCTTCTGCCAAATCCTCAGGAGACACCCTCTAAGGGTCTCTAACTTGCACTTGCCTGTAGGTTCAGTGAGGCCAAGTCACGCTACAGGACTTTCTAAGGGCTTTCTAAGAGCCATACGTCATAGGATTTAGAACTGGAAGGGACTTTAGACCTCAACCCCATCCTTTATTTGGAGAAGGAAAATGGTGCCCAGACAGGTGATGTTAAATCCTAAAGTCTTATGGAGCCTTAAATATTACACTCCAATGTGTAGCTGAGAAGAAACACCCACCATAGCATCCCTAACAAACGGGCATCCAGTAGTGCTGAAGAATTCACTGAATGAATGAAAGCATTATTAAGTGCTTACTCAGTGCAATGTACTGTGCTGAATACTGCAGACACAAGGAGAAAAACAAGCTCTTTTTTCCTCCCTGCTCTCATTTTAACTCAAGGTAGCCCATTCTGTTTTGTTAGGAAGTATCACCTTAGATGGAGTCAATATCAGTTTATCTGCAGCTTTATAGCTCATGTTGACTTAGTGCTTTAAGCTTTAAGAAGGTGCTTTCTTCACAAATATTATTCCCATTTTACAGTTGAGGAAACTTAAGACTAAGGAAGATTGTATAACTTGCTCCGGAATGCAGAAACAGCATATTAAATAGTAGAATCTGGATTCTGTTCTCCTGGATCACACAATGAATTAGAAACAAAACTGGGACTAGAATCCTGACCTCCTGAATCCCTCAGTTAAGTTACTCTGTCCATCATACTGTCTGCCATGACTTCAACTCCTTTGTTCCCTGCCTTAGCCAGTGTCAGTACAGTATTTGGAGCTCCTCTGGTTCCTCCCCACATTCTCCTTCTAGGGTCAATAGGAGGATATGTTATCTTTCACAAAGGCAAAGAACAAGTAATACTCTGATGCCTTGGACAAAAGGGCAGATGGCTTTTCCAGATGTTCATAAAATTTAAACCAGCAAATTAAAGCTGTCATGGAAATTAAACATAATGTCCATTTAAGTTCTATTATAATGACAGTATAAACCTTCTGCCTTGACCCCCATTATGTTTTCTCTCTTGGGTGTCATCATGAGCCACAGAATTTCCTGAATAGTGTTTTTACTCTGTTCCCCCTCCTCCTTAGCTAATGTGACACCAGCATTTTCTTGTTGCTCCTGGACCTGAGTCTAAGAACTCACAAGCCTGAAAGAAAAACTGGGAGTCAATCCCAAACTCTGGGAGGGTACTGAAGACTTCCTCACTGGTTTCCTTGACTGATATGGTAACAAAATAGCTGATTTCAGTGATTACCAATTAAATTCCATCAGGGAAGAATCCTTTTTAAGTGAGCAGAACCAGAAAACCATGTTTTACAGCCCCATCTAAAGAAGAATAACTTTGAAAGACTTGTCTGATCAATGCAATTACCAACATTTCCAGAAGATAGATGGTGATGCATGTAACCACCTTCTCAACAGATAGATGATGGACTTAGAAGACAGAAGAAGACATACATTTTTGTCCATAGCCAATGCGGGAATCTGTTTTTGCTTGATTATACATATTTGTCACAAAGATTTTGTTTTTATTTTGAATCTTTTTTTTTTAATCAATGGGACAGTGGGAGGACATAGGGGCATAGAGAAAGGTAGCAAAAAGAAAAGAAATAAGTCATTGAGGCATCCTTTTAGACATTTAAAGAAGAAAACAGAAGGAAATTGAGATAAATCACAAAACAGTTTTGAAAGCTATAGGTTGAATTTATTAAATATTTTTAAAGAAACAAACTGTATAGAAGAAAGATCTGCAGTTTCATGCACAGTCCTCTTTTTTCAGGAATATATAAATAAATAGAAATGCCCATTTAATTTGTTGTTTGTTCAATTCAGAATTTTTTTTAAAAATAGCCCCTTTAAGATGAAGATTTGTTATGGCATATGCATTTTCCCTTGCTTTGTGTAAAACTTCACTAAGAACCTATTTAAATCAGAACTAAATCCCCATCAAACATCCTAGGTAAACTACTTGGTACATCTCATTAACTACCAAGACATTAATGATGAGAAATTGTTTTCATCTTCAATGTCCCTTCCCAGTCTAAATTCCGGGGAGTCAATTACCAGTGTCATTCATTGCCTCCATTCCATAATATCATATCATAATGGCTTTGTCATTCTAATACAGATTTTCAGATGGCACAGGATGAGGAAAAGTTAGCCCATAAATTCTCTAAGACTTACTTGGCATATCTGATACACAATTTAGGTTGTTCACAATTAACAAAATAATTCTGATTCTGTCTTCTGCTTGTATTCACTAAACGATTTATTTAATTGTAACAAAGTAGAATTTCACATTCCCTCCTGCCTTGGCATTGAAACCTGTGGTTTTCTAAGTCATCTTTCCTTGAAACTGAGCTCTGTGGTTCCATTGAAAATACTGGACTACCCAGGACCTTTTCATTTGTCATTACATTAGCGGGATATGGTTTCACTGGTGGGTACTCCTTTCACCAACCTACTTCACAATTCCTATATACGTTCCTCTGTAGTCTTTTATCATTCTATCTCTCTCTAATCCTTACTACCTTAAAACTATTCATCCTCATCATGGCCTTCAATCCCTCCATACCTCATTACTCCATACCTCATACTCATTACATTCTCCCTTGCGCTTGCTACAATCTCCCCCCCTTTCCACTCTTGGACCATTCAATTCCACACTATCTTCCACTCTCAAATCCCTTTTTTGTCCTATCACTGCTCACATCTTGCCAAACTCCAACTCTGGATTATTCCCACCACCTTCACTCCTACTAAATCTGATGCTGAATTGTGCTAGATTAAGTCATGAAACCACGCTGACTGGGTCCAGTTACAAAACCATGTTATCTAATCTCAACTGGGCCCTTACCATTGCAAGGCAATCCTTTTACTCCTCTCTAATTGATTATTCCATTATCCACCAGAGTTGCTTTCTTTCTTCAAGATTACTGCAGCATTACCTCTCTACCTCCACTCTCTTAGTTGAGGACCTTGCTTTAGATGTCACCCAACAAATTATGGCCATTTATAGCAAGCTTTTCCTCTTCTCAGCTCATAGACCCTTGTTATCTTGCATTTTCTTTAGTTTCTGATGAAGATGGGGCAGCTAGGTGGCACAGTGGATAGAGTGCTAGGCCTGGAGTCAGGAAGAATTATCTTCCTGAGTTTAGATCTGTCCTCAGACACTTACTAGCTGTGTGACCCTGGGGAAGTCACTTAACCCTGTTTGTCTCAGTTTCCTCATCTGTAAAATGAGCTGGAGAAGGAAATGGTAAACCACTCCAGTATGTTTGCCAAGAAAATTCCAAATGGGATCATGAAGAGTCTGATAAGGTTGGGGGCAGCTAGGTGGCTCAGTGGATAGAGCACCGGCCCTGAAGTCAGGAGGACCTGAGTTCAAATCCGGCCTCAGACCCAATACTTGACACTTACTAGCTGTGTGACCTTGGGCAAGTCAATTAACCCCAATTGCCTAAAAGCCAAAAAAAAAAAAAGAGTCTGATAAGGTTTAAATGACTGAACAATAGTAACAACTGATAAAGAGGTCCCTCAATATGTATCCTTGGTCCCATCACTTCCTGTCTTGTCCATCAGAATATTCCCCATTTCCCCCCTCTTTCTGTCTCTCTGTGCATCTCTGTCAGCTTTCATATCTTCCTTTCTACTGGTTCTAACCCGACTATCTACAAACATACGCAAGTACTCCCTGTCTGTAAAACACATACACACACACACACACACACACACACACACACACACACACATCCCCTTACTGGATCCCATAATGTCTGCTAGTTGTCCTATATTTCTTCCTTGTCACTGGAAATCTCCGAATTATGTGACTGACCTTGGGCAAATCACTTCTCTTGGGCTCTCAGTTTCATCTGTTAAAATAAAACAAAACAAAAAACAGAGTAGGACTGTTTGGCCTCCAAGTTCCCTTCCAGCTTTAAGTCTGTGATCATATTATCTAAGCAGACAGTAGATACCACTTGTCAGAAGTGTCATAAAGGGAATTCTGCTTCAGGTACAAATTGGGCAGGAGTGGGGAACCTGCAGCCTCGAGGCCACATATGGCCTTCTAGGTCCTTGGGCATGACCTTTTGACAGAGTCCAAGTTTTACAAAACAAATTCTTTTATTAAGGAGATTTGTTCCTTAAAGTTTAGATTCAATCAAAGGGCTGCACTTGGGGATCTAAAGGGCTGCATATGACCTCAAGGCTGCAGGCCCAATTTCTGAGGTCCCTTACAAATCTGAGACTCTATGATCCTAGGTTTCCTGAATCTAATGTAATGCTTTTTCCACCTCCATGCTGTTCCTTCTTAAAGACGTGCAGTGATAAAATGCTTGACCATTTGTAAAGCACTCTCCACCTCTTCCCCACCCCTCCCACCACATACTGTATAGTTTTAGGACGTCTGCATTTGAAGGTGCTGGGATTATAGCACCATCTGCTGGTAGGACCATTTATGTTGGTCTACCTCTCAACATGGGCACTTAGACCTTTGGATAGAAAAAACTAGGCAAGATCAGTGTGTTCCCTTTCCTTCCTCCCAATCCTCGAAACTTTCTTGTCACAAATAAGTCATCATTAAACAACAATGAAATCTCTTTTAGTTATCAGGATATGACTTTCTTTAGGGGAACCATTGTTTTTCCAGGTATCAGGAGTGAACAAGAAATGACTCAGAAATCAGTGTACAGGTGTATTGGTGAACACCTGCCAGTACATACGTGTAGCAATTGAGAGAATAAAAGTATATATTCCATAAATAACTCAAAAGTAATCTTTCAGGTTTTCTACCCTCTGCCTGAGGAGTTCTTCATAGCACAGCAGACCAGCCATTGATTTGGCTTTATTCACACTTTCTGTGCCTTTCTGGCATACCCTCATGGATAAAGTTTCTGAGTTGATGAGCTCAGTGGTGGCTCTGTGCTAGCTGAATCTTCCAATGAGGTCTGCAGAAAGAGAAGCAGATATGTAGTAGAGAAAATCCAATCTGGAGTCAGAAGACCTGGGTTTAATTCCTGGCGCAGCTACTTACTACCTATTTGAACTTAGATAACTTAAGCAAAGTCATTTTATCTCTCTGAGCCTCATATCCCCCACCTGCAAAATGAGGGGATTGAACTAGAAGCATACTGACTGACCTCAGGCATATCACTTCTCTCAGGACCTCAGTTTCCTCATCTACAAAATAAGGGTATTAGATTTGATCTCTAAGATTCCTTCAATCCTATTCTCTAGGTAAATGAATTACAATTAACGCAGTTTCTTCATAGCCATTTTTGAATCCTGTGACCATCTTTGCAGTCCTTCTAAGTGCTCACAAACTAACCCTTTAATTGTATGTTTCTGTAAAAAATGGTTCAAATCCCTTTTTTCTTGTCTCTCAAATTGGCCATTTCCTCAGCCCAAATGAATAAAGATACAAAATCAGGATCTTTTCCTTATGGAAAACCTGGAGAAACAATATTTAGCAACCAGCAGAATTGTGGACTGGGAAAAGTGGTCACAAGCCCCAGGGATTGGGCATTATCTGGAAAGAATGGAGGGAAGGAAGAAAGGTAGGCCAGAGGAAGTAGTCACTGAGAAGAATAAAAAGATACATTTTCCTCACTTGCCAGTTTTGTTCATTACCCCCCTTTGTTCTGTCTCTCCCATGCTAGAAAACTCAGATTATAGTCCAATAATCCACATGTATAGGAAGGTCTATAGGAAAAATAAAAAATGAGGAAATAATCTTGTATTGCAGTATGAACAGTAAAAGATAGCTTCTTCAACTTAATAGTTCTATTTCAGAGACCTGTAGTTTTATTGGTGCAATTAATCTCTTCTCCAAAGAGATTGCAATCATTGATAATTTTACAAATGATCTTCTTGCTATGGTCAAAAGAAAAATCCTCATCTTGAAACCAAACTATTGCTGAGCCCCTCAACTAGATTAGTCTTCAAACAACATACCATCACTAGATCCATACTTCAATTTTGGTAGGTTCTAGTAAATCTTGTACTCAGCTAGCAAAATTTTAAAAAACCAAGGTCACTTCCATGCAAATATGAAGCATTGAAGTCTGACTTCAATGGAAGTTAAAATAGCACCTGAGGAAACCTCTTCCCTCCCTCAGTCTTTCACTTGACCTCCATCACCACCCCCCTGAAAAAAATAAAAAAGCTATTTTAGCTGTACCCTTCGGGTCTGCATCCACTCATAATCATAATTTATCAGCCCCCACTATGTGTTTATTTTTATTTATATGCTCAATGATGCAATTAGTTCAAAGAAAAGTTATTTAATATAATCACATGATAAGAAAAGGAGCAGTAAAACATTTTCCCCACAAAGTTGAGACATATTCGCCCACAAGTACATATACTACTTGTAGTAAGAATGACCACACCTAGGGAACATGGATGAAGGGGTACACACACAAGAAAATCATGTGGTCAAAAAGCAGTGTTGCAGAGATATACTTGAAGGGAACATATAAGTTGGGCATACCCTTGGGTGAAACCACATAGGAAAGATGGATGGCCAGAATATACATGTGGATGTGCAACTTATACCTCTGATATTGCAGACCACAGAATTTCTCCGGTGATATCATTGTGCTGCTCCTATTGCCAACCCCCACTGGTCTTGTGTGCCATGTGGTCTTTGCCAGACATATGGGCATAACGTGTAATATTTACTGGGAATTGTTCCCTACTGTTCTTTCATGTTCTCTATTTGATGGTGCTCTGCTAGTCCTTTTATCATTAATGGTCTCTACCAGGCATAACTCATGTGAACGTCAGGTGTGGACTTTTTCCCTGTTCCCAGCCACTGCCTATAACCACAGTTCTCAATTGAGATACTATTCAAGGGTGAGGAACCTGTGGCCTCGAGGTCACATGCGGCCCTCTAGGTTGTGGGTTCCTCACTCCTGCATGGATCTTCCCCATAGAAGGTAATGGTCTATGTTAGTGATGTCAAATTCAAATAGCAACAGATACCTGCAGGACACATAGTGACTTAGAAAATCACAAATTAACATTATCTATATTGTATTATATTTCTATTTATTTTATTAAATCTTTCCAATTACATTTTAATCCAGTTTGGAGTTTTGTTGGGAGGGCTACAAGTTTGATAGCTTTGGTCTACGCAACCTCCCAGCCAAACCCTTGACAACTTTTCCTTCCAAAAGAGCCTGTTCATTCTCACAACTTTTACTGTATTTGGCTTTTTTTCTCTCCAGGAGATGCTGCCTCCATCAGCCAAACTCTTTTAGAACACAAAACAGCAAGATAACTAAGAATCACTCATAAATATTGTCTTTTTAGTTTTGCTCTTCCTATGCAAGGAGGACAAACTCACCGTCCCTAGCCTCTATCTTATTTACTGTTAACAAGTTCCTGTAACTCCAGTTTAATGTCTGATTACCCAATTTAACTTCTTCAGAATCTTTTTAAAGTACCACTCTTTCAGCAAACCACTAAATCGCTGTCCAAGTCCGAGATGATGTACAAGTTTGATTCTAGATTCTTGGTTTTATTAACCTTAAGATTCTTTTTGATGAAATGGTACAATGATTTTGGAAAGCAGTTTGGAATTATTTAAATAAAGTTACTAAAATGTCTATACCCTTTGAACTAGAGACTCCATAACTGGACTTATACCTCAAAGAAGCCATAGATAAGAAAAAAGTCCCCATATACTCCAAAATATTTGTAGCAACATTTTTTGTGGCATCTAAGAATTGGAAACAAAGTAAATGCCCATCAATTAGGGAATGGTTAAACAAAAGGTGGTACATTTATATAATGGAATTCTACTGTGCTCTAAGAGATGATGTGTGTGATGAAAACAGAGAAGCATGGAAAGATCTATATGAACTGATATAAAGTGAAGTAAGCAGAGACAAGAAAACAATACACACAGTAACTACAACTATTTCAATGGAAAGAACACCACCAAAAAACTAAAAATAAATGTAACAAAATTACAAAGACCAAGTGGGGCTCAAATAAAGAGAAATGAAAAGACACTCCCAAGGTACTCCTTCATGGAGGAGAGAAAGGTGTTATATATTGCGTGTTTTGGGACTTTCTCAATGTATTAGTTATTTCACCGACTTTCCCCCCCTTTTTAAAAAAATACTATTGTCACATGGGACTGCTACGGTGGGGGAGGGGAGGGAAGGATATATAAGATATCATGATGATATAAGAAACAGAAAAAATCAATAAAAAATGAAAAAAAAATGGTCTCATGCAAATGAATGGGAAAGGGAAAGGGAAAGAATAAAAAACCCTTAAGTGAAGCCACTTGGGAGACTCAGACTACTCATCAATCCTTTGTTCCAAATTCCCATTTTTATTATTTTATTTGATAGGCAAAAAAACCGCTCTACATTAGCTATAAAGAAAAATAACCAGACAGCAAAAATATAAAAGCTGCTGGGAGGGTGATTGTGAGGGAAGCGGGATCTCCTCTGAAGGACTCTTAATGTATTCTCTAAGATGTCTCAATTGTACTTCCGCCTGGTATCCTAGGGGGTGGACAAGATGACTTGTAAATATTTGAACCTTGTAATTCCATGGCAAGCAAACTCACAGAGGGGATTAGCCTATAATATAGCTGTAGTGTTTTGGTTTTATTGTCATCACCATAATTATAATAATAATTACTATTTTCTTTCAAGAGAAGACTTTAAACACAGAGTCTATGGCTGACTGAGCCTTCCAGGGATCACCTAGCCATCTCCAACCATCCTCAGGCAGAACTTCACATAAACCATACTTGTCTTCATCTTAAAGAGCTCTAGCACAAATTTCATGATTAACCTTGATGAAACAATGAGGATCCCACCCCTTGGAGCAGAGTTAGAGTTCTGCAACTCTATTTGACTTTACAGTGTCTAACAGATTACATTGTGTATGGTATTCAAAATCCTGATATTTGTCTCACCCTCATTATAGAACTAGAGTTATATAGTAAATTGCTTTAGACTGTTGAAGGTAAGAAGTACCTATGAAGTACTATTCAATTGTCTTTAACAGTTCTCTTACATTTTTCATCTTATTTTGGGTAGGATCTATCTTCCCACTGAATAAATTCCTTCTCCCTCATTAATCTCACATCAATAACCTCACATTATTAATTTACACATACTTCCCCTCTTTGGTGCTTTCCTTTCATTCACTAGAAATTTTAACTCTATCAAAAAAAAGTAATTATAAAAGTATAGTCCTCCATTTCCAAAGGTCTTGTGATGGAAAATGCTATCCACATCCAAAGAAAGAACTATGGAGTATGAATGCAGATTGAAGCATATTATTTGCTTTTATTTTTCCTTCTGTTTTGTTTTGTTTCCTCTTTCTGATGGTTCCCCCTATTGGCTCTAATTCTTCCTTACAACATCACTAATGTGAAAATATGTTTAATAGGAACGTGTGTATATATAGCCTATATCAGATTGTGAGCCATCATGGGAAGGGAAGGGAAGAGGGAGAGGAAGAAAAATTTAAAACTCAAAAGCTTATGGAAGTGATTGTAGATAAATCAAAATAAATTAAGAAAAAAAGAAAAAAAAGTATAGTCCTCCTTCTGGGCCACTGCCTCAATTTATGCTTGTACTCAAACATTAGGACTGGGTCTTCAGAGGACAGTTGCTACCTGGGATTCTAGAGTATCCTGTGATTTTTGAGCTCCTACAAAAGTCATGAATCTCCACTGTTGTTTTCTTCATTTATAGTCAACCCAATTAGCTCTTGGCAGAGGCTTTTACTAAGATGGGGTAGGAAGAACAGTAGCTTAAGCCTAGGCACAGTCTCCCACAGATGTGGTATACATGGGAAGAGTAGACTCAAACTTTGAGTACAATGGTGGTGAGGCACTTGTCTAGGGAAAACATGTGGTCTTTAATACAAGTGGGTCTTACAGTTTTTCTCTCAAGTGCACTCCTCCCAAAACTGAAGTCTATTGCCAAAGCTAGTTCTCTTTTTATTCTATAGCTGCTTCTCTTTGTTGCCAAAAGTCACATTCCTTGAAGATGCTTCTGATCTCAAGGGACTACCTCATTGTGTCTGTGTGTGCTTGGAATCAATACATCTTCTCCCTTGATTGTTCCTTGAACTCTCACATACTGATTGTCCCATTTCTGGATTAGGTGTCTCCTTCTGAGAAAATAATTCTACTGCTAAAAGCCATGGAGAGTAGGAGAGAAGAGAAATAACTCCATTCTTCTTCCCCTTGGAAGTCTCCTTTCTCTCAGCCTATACTGCTTCTGCTGGACTCTCTCCAACTAAAATTATATACATGGTGATATAAGAAACAGAAAACATCAATTAAAAATGAAAAAAAAAATTTTGGTCTCTCATGCAAATGAATGGTAAGGGCAAAAGTAAAGAATAAAAAACCCTTAAGTAAAGCCACCTGGGCGACTCAAACTACTCCTCAATCCTTTGTTCCGAATTCCCATTTTTATCATTTTATTACATTAAATACATTTAAATTAAATTAATTAAAATTCCCCCAAGAACACCATCCATTTTCAGCCCAGCAAATCAGAGTGTTCTTTCTGATTCTTTTAAAGAAAGGGGCTCATACTTCCTAAATGGGATCACATTAAACAACTCATACACTCTGTTATCTTTTTCTGTGATTTCATCACTTGGGAAAACAAATCTCCTCCTTACACTAGTATAGTTTGCAATGTAGATCTGTTCTGATACACCACTGTGGCCTGGAGGTGACCGCTAGGTTGTTGAAGACTGTTGCTGTTGTCCAAGCATTCAGTCATGTCAGACTCTTTGTGACCCCATGTGGGTTTTCTTGGCAAAGATACTGGAGTGGTTTGCTATTTCCTTCTCCAGTGGATTAAGACAAACAGAGGTTAAGTTACTCGCCTGAGGTTACACAGCTAGTGTCTAAGGTCACATTTGAACCCAGATCTTCCTGACTCTGGGTCCAGCACATTATCCACTGAGCCACCTTGCTGCCTCCTTGAAAACTATGCCAATTCAATTTAGTTCAATATTTTTTTAAAAAATTAAATAAGTTCCTTGAGGGTAGGATCCCTCCAAGATTTGTAAATGAAACCCCGGCTGGGCCCATTCCCCAGCAGAGGATATCATGATATGAATCCATATAGAATGCTGGGAATACAGATATAACAAAGATATTCCCTGCCCTTCCATCATGAAGCTTATTTTCTAATGGGGGAATACAACACATAAAAGCGAGTTGAACGGGAAAGAAAAATGAGAACAGTCTTCAAGAGTAAGAAGGCTGGAAAGGCAGAAAGACACTAGGTTTTGAAAAGCTTCAAGGGTCATTCAGAGAGCTTTCTATTTGATCCTGTAGGTAATGAGGAGCCTTGCTCTGGGATATGGAGGAAGAATAAAAACACACGCACAGGGTTTCGTGTCAGAGTAATCTCATTAGGGAACAGCACATTATTCTGTGAATAAAAACAGATACCTCATTAACACTTGACTCATAGAACTCAGATTTGTTTTTAAACTGGCAATGATGGAACAATTTAAATTATATCTTGCAATAAGTTGTGATAAGTCTTAATCCCTAAAAGCCTCCTGGGTCCTGGGATCATAAGATCCCAATTCAGAAGAGAGCTTGTGGTTGTTCTTCTAGCTTAGATAATGAAGCTTCCAGATTCTTTTCACAGAAAGTTGACTGAAGGGAAAGAAAGACTTTGAAAAGAAGCCACATGTAAGCTAAGTTTGGCTCTATCTTCAAGGACCTCTCCCTGAAGAGAATCTGGTACCACATGTCATATCTCTTGAAGGTGAGAGTTAGGTGGAACAGGTAGGCTGGCCACATTGTTCAAATGCCAAATGTACACTTGCCTAAAAGACTTCTATGGAGAACTCACACAGGGCAAATGCTCACATGGTGGTCAGCAAAAGCAATACAAGGACACTCTCAAGGTCTCTCAAACTTTGGAACTGATTGAATGACATGGAAAACATTGGCATAGGACTGCCCAGTATGGCATGCCCTCATCAGAGAAGATGCTGTGCTCTGTGAGCAAAGCGGAATTGAAATAGCTCAAAAGAAACTAGAGAGAATCCACCCCAAATGTTCACATGGAGTATTTGTGCCTGACCTGTGGTAGAGTATTCTGAGCCCATATTGGTCTGATCAGCCACAGTCGGACACACTGTACCTTACCTCTAGCATAATGATGTTATTTTGGTCTTCTTTGAGAATGAAGGACAACAACCAAACCTTGTCCTGTAGAGACAATGGCAGACTGTCTCCTAAAATGTTTATACAACAGAGGAGAGGGAAAATAGTGATGTGTGGTGGTGGTGGGGGTGGTGGTGGGGTGGTGGTGGTGGTGGTAATGTGAGAAGTGTCTAAAGTGGGGCTGTGAGCCAAAGAGGCAACTGAAGGTTGCCAGTCAGTAACCCATGTTAGGTAGGCTGAAAACAGGTCTGTTAGAAGTCATGATATTCACCGAGCCCTTGACAGCCGCTATTCTTCATGGAGACCATGAACAATTGCAGGCCTACCAGTGTCTGACTGAAATAATAGCTGTACCTCCAGGATCATTTGGAAGACAGATGGCGGAGGCAGGTCCCATTTGTCTGCTGCCTACAGCATTTTCATAATTCTCACTGTCCTCTCAGGCCCAGGGATAGAGAAGCAAGCCCCAGCCTTGCTAATTAGCCATGCTTATTAGAGAAATGTTAAAGAACATCCTTTCCCCCCACAACTAACTACTTTTTCAGTTTTGAAATGGCTAGTGCACTGAGAAAAAAATAATTTACCTGGTTAAACTCTGCTGTCACTCCTAGGCCCTGTTTCCACTACTTTTCTTTTTATGGCATTGTGGCTCTGAGAAGATTTTTGAGGTTTCTCTCCTTCCCTCACTTCCTTACTTTTGCTACTTACATAAAGTCTACTCTTCTGCTACCTCATATTTTAAAAATTAGATGGTTTTCACCTTACTAAACCTGTCACTTTCCACTTGACTAACAGGACCAGTTTTTTTTTTTTTGAGTTCTTCATCCAAAGGTTTCTCCATCAAGGCAAGACTTATGTGCCTGGCTTTGTCCATACCTTTATAGGAGAAAGAAGATTCATTGATATTTACTCATTTAATAAATATTTATTTTTGAGTGCCTATTATGTGAAAAGAGTTGTCTATCAAAGTTGATCATCACACAATGTTGTTGTTACTCTGTACAGTGTTCTCCTGGTTCTGCTCACTTCACTTAGCATCAGTTCATGCAAGTCTTTCCAGGTTTTTCTGAAATCTGCTTGCTCACCATTTCTTATGGAACATAGTGTTCCATTATATTCATATACCACAACTTGTTCAGCCATCCCTCAGCTGATAGACATCCCTTCAATTTCTAATTTTGGCTACCACAAAAAGAACTGCTATAAATATTTTTGTACATGTGGGTCCTTTTCCCTTTTTTATGATCTCTTTGGGATACTGCCTATATACCTATATAGGTACACAACTTTGGTGGAATGGAGGGAGAAAGAGGGCTTCCCTTTCCCCAGTCCCTGCAGAAAAGGTAACTGCTGAATACATGCCACCTAAAACATAAGGTCTACTTAGGCAATAGGTGAGCAAACGCTGAAAAGGCAAATCTGAGTCCAGATCTGAGGCTGCTTCTCCTGTATTTTTTGTTTCTTTGCCTGTTCCTGAGTGACCATACACTGATCTTGAGATGGATCTATCCAGGCTTTGAGGTGACCTTGTCAGCTGGTCAATGCACATTTATTAAGTACCTACTACATTGTAGGCACTACAACAATCCTTGTGAATTTGGGAAGTCTAAGGATTAGGGAAGTCTAAGGATTTTGGGTCTGGCCTGGGGCTGACTCTAGCCAGCCCTATTGTAGTTTAAGTCCAATAATGGAATGAAAAAACACATTGGGTCATTTTTTAATTGCCAAAAAAGGAGATTTACTTGACTATCGCAGGGGAAGGATATTAACAAAGATATGCTTCAAGAACACCATGGGTTGATTCAGCTAAACTGAGTTCCGTGCCTCTGAGCTGAGTCAATTAAGGTTAAAGTATGTTTTCAATACCTTTTAAGGAAAAACCAGTCTAAACTTAGAGTTCCCTTTAACCAACTTTAGAGGGTTATGATATTGCTCCCAACATGTGGGCTTATAAGGTAGAGCTAACTGGTATCAGGCAAAGTTTCTTCATCAGAGAAGAGGATCTCTGGAAAGAGGAGGCTAAGGCCTGGCCTGGCTGGCAGGTAATAAAGAGGACAGGGGACAGCTGAGATGGGATGGAGCATTTCCTTTTCAGTGGTCCAGCAAACTGATTTATTTTCTGATGAGGTGTAAATAGTAACTTCTCAGGGGAGAAGAACTTTAATCAGAAGGCCTTTTTGTGAATGTAAAGAACAGATTTCTGAACAATCAGAGCTATTCAAATGTGGAATGATCTACATGGGAGATAGTAAGTTCCCTATTACTAGAGATTGCACAAAAGATTCATGTAAAGAGTCAGGTCAGATAAGGTGGCCTTTGAGGTTCTTTTAACTTTGAGATTCATGTTTCTGTGACCAGATATACATATAATAAAGCTTATCCTGCTAGCTGTATAAAGAATGGATTAGAGCAAAGAAAGGGTGGAACCAGGAAGAGCCATTAAGAAGTTATTGAAATCTTCCAAGGTTGTGGTAAAATGGACCTGTTATAGGGTTATAGCAGGAGACATAGGTATGAGGATGGCAGATGCCAGACATATTATGAAGACATGAGATAGATAACTTTATGAATGCAGCTGAGTAAGAAGGGAGAGAGAAAATTAAAATAACTCCAATTTTGTAAACAAGTGAAACTGGGTGAATGGTGTTACCATAAACAGAAACAGTAACGTCAAAAGAAAATACAGGTTTAGGAAGAAAGATAAGCTCAGTTTGGGTATATTGACTTTGAGGCAGTAGGACATACAGGCGAAGCTTGTCCTAAATGCAGGAATAATACATTCATCTGAGGATATGGGGCTACAGCTTTGAAGAGATATCAGAGCTATAGATAGATATTTAGGTATCCATCTGTGCAGAGGTGGTAAAGATATCCCTTAAAATGTTGTTTTCCTTGCCCTTCATTCTAAGAAACATTCTCCATCCCTTTCCCCATGTAGAAAAGAGGTGCAGTGGACTGGGAGTTAGGAGACACAAGTTGTGATTCTGACTCTGCCACTAACTTGCTGTATGACCTTGAGGAATTCATATCAACTTCTCTGGGTCTCAGTTTCCTCATCTGTAAAATAACAGAGCTGGACTGGGTGGTCTCTAGTGTCCCTCCTACTTCTAAATCCTATGACTTTAAGAGTCTCTGCACGTGAAAACGGTGCAGTATTGATCCAGTCCTCTTGTTTGCCCTTCCTTTGCCTTTCCAATTATCAGAAACAAAGTCTCCTGCCATTAATCCTTTCATTAGCTTACCAGGGGAAGAAAGGTAGCCAAAGCAAATGCATGATTCGTGTTCTCAGAGAGCTGGATTGCCTGGAAATCTTCTTAGCGCTCACAAAACGCAGATCCTGAGCCCTGTGTTAATTAGCTTTAAGCCTTCTACATGACAGGAGCAGATGCTCAGCTGTTTCCTTCCCTGATGGGTGTGTCGCTGCGATCAGCAGCCAGAGAGGCTATATAGCTCCCTCTCACAGAAGCAAAGAATCACGGAATATTTCTAGCTAGAAGGGATCTTGGAGATTTTTCTAGTGCTGTTTGGTCCAGATCTCTCCTTTGCCCCAATTACATTCTATTTTGTATCACATCCTTTTTTATATAGAGAGCATCATAAATTTGGAGCTAGATGGAATAAAATACAGGTGGAAGATCACTGAATTTGGAGTCTAAGAGTCTGCTCAAATCCTTGCTTCTCTATTTACTATCTGTATGACCTTGGGTAAACTAGTTAATTTATCTGTGCCTTTTTTCTTTCATCTTTAAAATGAGAAAGTTGGACCAGATGACCTCTGAAGTCCCTTCTATAATCTATAAACTATAAATATATGATTATATTAAGTTACAGACTCCTTAAAGGCTAGTACTGTGACATTTTCATTTTCATCCCCAATGTGTGTATACATTGTGTGTATATACAATAGTATATACATACATATATATAATATACATATATATGCATATACAATAGTATATGCATATATATAATATACATATATGTGTATATACAATAGTATATACATATATATAATATACATATATATGTATGTACAATAGTATATACATATATATAATATACATACATACATGTATATACAATTATATATATACACACACACACACACACACACACATATTCTAATTTGTCACCTTAAATACAGAAGAGAAATCATGGTTAATGGATAGAGAGCTGGCCTTGAATCCAAAAAGATCTAGGTTTAAACCCTGCCTCTGACACACACCTGGGAAAGTAATTTCACGTCTCTGGGCAGCTCTCTAAGATTTTTTAAGCAGAAAAGGTGGTGACCTACATTTGTAGAGGGACTTTCCTCATCTAGAAGTTCCCTCTACTAGTGAAATCACAGGACCAGTCCCCACCCTCTAGTCTAGCACATATTGTCTTATATATTAGAAGCACTTTATATACGTTTGAAATGAATCCAGTCCAACCTCTTCATGTTCCTGATGACAAAGCTAAGATATAGAAAGGTCAGATGACTTGTTCAAGATCAGACAGCCAGTTGATGATCTAGCCAGGACCTGAACTCAGGTCTTTTGATGCCTTGCCTATTGTTTTTTCTACTATATTATGCTATTATTCCTGAGTTGGGGTATCTGGGAGAAAGGATACAGGGAGGTAATGTTGGTAGTAATGTAAGTAACTGGAAGGAGCAAGCAGGCTTACCACTGGCAGAGATTCAAAATGGAATTGAAAGAAAGCCTGTGGGAGAAGTTCTCTTCCATGCCCATAAATTAGGAACAGCTGAACAAGTTGTAGTATATGACTGTGATGGAGTATTATTGTATTATAAGAAATGGTGAGGGAGAATGTTTCAGAAAAAACTAGGAAGATTTATAAGAGTTGCTGCAAAGTGAAATGAACGTAACCAGGATGACATTGTACACAGTAACATCAACATTGTAATGATAATCCACTGTGAAAGACTTGGTGACTCTGATTAATACAATGATCCATGACATTCCAAATAGGCCATGATGAAAAGGGCAGCTCAGTGATGTAGAGGATAGAGCACTAGGCATGGAATCAGGAAGACCTAAATTTAAACCCAGCCTCAGACACCTCCTGGCTGTGTGACCCTGGGGAAGTCACTTAACCCTGTTTGCCTCAATGTCCTAATCTGTAAAATTATTTGGAGAAGGAAATGGTAAACTACTTCAGTATTTTTGCAAGAAAACCCCAAATGGGGTCACAAAGAGTTAGACATGACTGAATAACATGATGAAAGATGCTATCCACCTCCAGAGAGAACTAATAAACTTTGAATGCAGATTGAAGCATACTTTTTCACTTTATTTCTTGTCGTTTTTTTTCACAACATGGCTAATATGCAGAGATGTTTTGCAAGATTTCACATGTATAATGGGTATCATGTTGCCTATCTTCTCAATGAGTGGGGGAGGGGTGGGAGGGAGGAAGAAAATTTGGAGCTCAAAGTTTTTAAAATGAATGTTAAGAATTTTCTTTAAAGAAAATTTCCCCTCCCACTTCTTCCCTGTTTTCCATCCCTTTTTGGCTGATTTTCTCCTCCCTGTCCCCTACTCTATAATATCTCCTCTCCCCAAATGAGATAGGAAAATGCTATGCTCCAAAAATGATATAGAATGCTAGAACTGGAAGGCACCCGGACTTTCTTTATTATGGCCTTTGTTGCCCCTGTGCTTAGCACATAGTAGATGCTTAATAACTGCTTATTGAATTGTTGAATTAACTCTTCACCCAACTTCCCCATCTTGTAGTGAGGAAAGTCAGGCCTTAAGAGGTTTGGTTACTTGCACAAACAATGTCACTTACTTGTAGGTTAGGGTCAGACCAGTATAGGAGGGTGTAGTATAGTATTCTCCTGACTCAGGGTCCATTTTTTTCCCCATTGCACCACTCTGACTTTTAGTATCAGATTATGTGTCACCTTTCATCATTTTTGCCAAAGCTAAGCCCTTAAACATTGAGCAAACAAGATTGAAAAGAAAATTTTAAATACTTTAAGGTTCCTTTTTGCAAATGCTGTCTTTGTGACTGTCACATCACCTACAATTTCCTTTCATCCTTGGCCTGTGTGGGGGAAATCTTTTCCTAGCTCCTTCAGTAGTTTAAGAGAATTCTATAAGCCTGAGGGGATGGACACCTTTTCATGGTTGTTCAATTGCTTTCCAGCTGTTCAGGACCCCACTTGGGATTTTCTTAGCTGAAGGTATTAGAATAGTTTGCCGTTTTCTTCTCCAGTTCATTTTATAAATAAGGAACTAAGGCAAACAGGGTTGAATGACTTGCCCCAGTGTCACAAAGCTAGTGTATGTCTGAGGGCAGATTTGAACTCAGAAAAATGAGTATTCCTGACTTCAGGCCAGGCACTCTATTCACTTCTCCACCTAAGATGCCCATGGATGTCTTAGGAATTACTAAATAATCTGTCTTCATTGTGCGAGTACTGATAACTAGCTATGTAGATTGCTAATAGCCTTGGGAAATTAAAATAAGTCCAAACCACATTCTAAAACTGGGGGAGGTCTCAGTGAAAAAATGCCCTCAAACTATGTTCATTTGCACCTTCTCAGAAATTTAAGGTCTTAAGAGAGTTGCCAGGGGCACGGGGAAGTTGTCCAAGGTCACAAAGCTAGTATGTGTCAAAAGTGAACTTTGGTCTCCCAAATTGCCAAGTCAGACTACTAGTCATTATGCCAAGCTGACTCTTATATTTATACTACCTTGTATTGTAATTGTTTTATTCATGTTTTATCTCCTCCACTATATTATAAATTCCTTGAAAGCAAGGACTATGTCTTATTTCATATCCCCAATGCCTAGCGTGTAAAGGGTACTTAACACATTCAATTCAACAAACATTTATTAACATTTATGAATGCCAGGTAGCACAGGGGATAGAGTGCTGGGCCTAGAGTCAGAAAGACTTTGTCTCAGACAATTACTAGCTGTTTGACCCTGGGCAAGTCACTTGACCTCTATCTACCTTGGTTTCCTCACTTGTAAAACGAGGATCATAATAATGCCTACCTCACAGGATTGTTGTGAGGATCAAATAAATGTGGTACATATAGCAAGAAAGAAAGACTCACGTGTTTCAAGGCTCACTGGTGAGTGGCAATGAGGAAAGACTGAATAGACAACTCTAGCCTCTTCTCCCCCCAACCCTTCTCCAAAAGAGACTCTCATTCCCGCCTGAAGAGGAAGCAGGAGGTTGAGGCTAGAGGCCAACACTCTACTCTTTTCAGAGAGGGACCAGGCTAGAAATATGTCTATCTGCTCTCTTAAGTATTATTAGTCTAGGGGATATGATCAAATTCCCAATTAACTTTGGATTACTGTGTCACTTTGGGGTGAAGGGGCACCCCATTTCTATATCCAAGGTTTGCCTCCTTCCCCACCTAATGCCAATTCCACAGTGAACACACACAAAAAGAAGAGCAAAGAAACTCATTTGTCCAAATCAACAGCAAAACAGGAATCAGAGATGGTGTACATAGCTATGTACCAGACAACCCAGGAAAGGAGCTCTCTCACTGGGAGCAAGATAACTCAGCTCAACCAAGAGAGAGTGTCCTTGGTCTCACTCAAGGGAAAAAGTCCCTTCAATCTTTAGTGTAGCAAGCTGGGAATAGGGACATAGTGGAGCCTATCAACTCTTCTCTTGCCTTCCCAGAGTCTTTTTTTTTTTTTTTTGCAACCTGAAGTAGGGTCAGCTTCTTCCATCTTCTCTCTTGAAGTTGGAAGACAGGAGTACCCAAAGTAAATCAATACTCAAAGAAAACTTGAAGCTTGAACCAATCCCAAAGGGGACTATCCCTGAAGAGTACCCAAAAGGGGGCCTATGATGAATGCCCTATTGTGGGCCAGGGGAGGAGGGAGGAAGAGCTGAGTTTACCAGAGGCAAGAGCTTCAGTTCTCAGCCAGTCCCTTTCAGGACTGGCCCCAAAGAATCCCAAAGTGGGACTCAAAGGGAACACCCATTTGGAAAGTCTGGAAAGGGATTGTCCCTGAAGAGTACCAAGCGAGAGCTCTGAAAAAGACTGACTGAGAACTGAAGCTCTTCCCTCTTACCACCTCAGCCCTGCCTCTCTCCCCACCACACATACAGGGTAGAGCACTCATCTCCACCAATAAGGAGAGCATCCCATGCCAATGGGGCTTTGGAACAGGGGTTGCATATGCAAAATACTTAGCACAGTACCTGACACATAGTAGGCACTTATTTGCTTGTTCTCTTCCCCCAATCACCTACTATATGCAAGACACTAGACTAGACTTGAAATATGGAAGCAAAAAGATGGAAACGATTCCTAGCTTTAAGAGGTTTACATTCCACACAACCGTCATTTGTTAAACTATTTAAATTAATTGAGGGAAGATAGAAAAGGAAATGCAAGCTAAGGGAGATGTAAGGAATAACGTGAGGTGAGTTGCCTATCCTTCTAGATGCAAGGGGGGGAACCTGTGGCCTCAAGGCCACAGGTGGTCCTCTAGGTCCTCAAGTGTGGCCCTTTGACTGAATCCAAACCTCACAGAACAAATCCCCTTAATAAAAGGATTTGTTGCACAAACTTGGACTCAGTCAAAAAGCCACGCCTGAGGACCTAGAGGATGACATGTGGCCTCTAGGCTGCAGGTTCCCCTCCCTGTTCTCTATCCCTCTAAAGTCAGGCCCCACAAGATCTGCTCTCAGTACTATCAGTTGCTTCATTGTTGATATATCATCCCCGTAAACGAATGGTGCTTAAGGGTCACTGCTTGTTATCTCTGTGTGCTAAGGGCAGATGGTTTGGTATGAAAGTCAGTTCCTCATTCTGTCTCTACTCAGCCCATTCCTGAGTAGAGTATCACCATTTAGCCTGTCTTGCTAATTGTCTTGCTTAAAGTTCATTTCCTGACTAGCTACTGTCTTGAAGTTGTAATGCATGACTGAGATTCTTCTAAGTTTATGTTGTGTGAATATTTAATATGTGCTAAGTGATTAGAAACAGGAAACAGATGGACATTTGGCCCAGAGATTAAACTTCATCTCTGTAATTAACTGGTTTTGATTATGACTTCTGTAGGGTATTTCTTATTTGCCAAATGACAGAGCACTCTGTTGTCATTTCTCAGGAATGTTATAGAATTGACGGTTTATTCAGTGGTTCTACTGCTTTCATCCACATACACTGAATGAACAGAACTTGACTTGAATAGAGCTTTTTTCTCCTTTTTCTTTTAATTGACATTTTCACTTTATTTTGATTTCTTCCACCCCCTTTGGGTGAGGGAAATGAAGAAAGGATTTTTCTGGTCAGACTTAGTCTGCCTTGTATTTGCTCCTTATTATAAATTAATAACATTTAGTATCAGAGACAGATTTAGAATTAGAAAATGCTTTACAGATAATGCCTTTCTTTGTATCCCCAGTGCTGAACATAGTGCCCAAGACACAGTAAGTGTTTAATAATTGCTTGTTGATTGACTGACTGACTGACTTGAGGGCCTCTCCAATTCCTTCAAGCTGTGGTTCTATGATCCAATGAAGGGAAATGAGTTTTTAAAAAGGTTGGAAGAATAAGTGGGAGCCAGATTATAGAGGGTCTTAAATGCTAAGCTAAGAAGTTTGTATTTTATTCTACAGGCAACAGAGTTTTATGAATAGGGAAGTGAGGTAGTCAGACCCCAGACCATAGGCATTTCACTTGGATAGCTAAATAAGAGCCTGTCACTTTAATAACTGGAATGAGAGAGCCTTGGGTTAGAGGAGTTTCCAAATGAGTTGCATACTTGATCAGTTTCTCCTACCTTATATATTCTTTCATTTAGTGGCAATGCCATCAAATGGAGTGATTGTGGTAATGCTTCATCCATGCTAGGAATGGAAAGGAAAAAGAAACTCAACTACAAGATTTAAAATGTCCAAAGGAGATTGATTATAAGGCTATTCTTAAAGCCAGCAGAGGAGGGAATGGGACCCTATGGGCTTCAACATCTGTATCCAGATAGGGATGATGGCTTCACATATTGGGGTCATATGGCAGTTCCAAAGATAATTTCCCAGCTTTCCTTTTTTTGTGCAAGAAAAGTCCCTTCTCAAATGTGTGTTAGAAACATTTTTTTCAGGGTTTCCAGCACGGTTATAGGTGTTACCTTGTACCTCTTCTTCAGTATCTATATGTTGGGATCTTTGAGAACAGTAATGCTTGAGAAGAATGAGAGTAGAAAAGTGGAACATTCTCTGATTTCCTCAAGGTTGGTTAATAAAGGGATATTGAGAGCCTTTTCTGTGATGCTGAGCACCTTGGGACCATTTGGGTCTAGATAGACATTTTAATTATGAAGTTATTAATAAGCAAAAGCGGGAGGGGGGGACCTAGCTGGTTTTAGAGTGGAAAGCATAAGGCAAGAGACAATTAAGATCTATAGGATACATGGCAATCTTCTAGCAAGTGTAAGGAGAATGGCCTTGGGTTATTGTCTCAAGCAATGATTCCAAGGCCTTGCAGAATTGCTTTTCTTTTCCCCCTCTAATTCTACATGTTAAATACTAGTTAAGATTCTATAAAGGTGGCAAAATAAACTTCCAGTAAACAAAAATCTTCACAAAGGTTTAAAGTCCTTATTTGAAATGTGTATATGTATGAATATATTCTATAGCAATCGATGCATTCATACCGTTGGCCACATGTAGGGGAAAGGAAGAAACATTTATATATTGCCTACGGTGTGCCAAGCACTGTGCTAAGATGCTAAGCGCTTCACAGATATTATCTCATTTGATCCTCACAAAAACCATGAGAGAGATGTGCTATTACGATGGATTTTATAGTTGAAGAAACCGAGGCTGGCAGAGGTTAAGTGAATTGCCCAGGGTCACATAGAGTTGCTAATAAGTGTCTGAGGCTGGATTTGAACTCAAGTCTTCCTGACTCCTGGCCCCAAACTCTATCCACTACCACCTAGCAGCTTGCTTAGGCAGCAGGACGTAGGTGATGAATCAGTGATGAAAATGATCATATGGGTAGGAGAATTAGAAGAGAGCAGAGCATCAGAAGACAAAAGAGGAGTAACCACAAGAAGCTGATCAACAGGAGAGAGATTAAGGGTGAGGACCGAAATCGTCATTGGATTTAATTGAGGCTGTTTTTCAGTTGGCCAAAGATTTTATCTGTTACCTCTGTGGGCCTTTGAAGTCATCCACTGCAACCTGCCTCGTCCCCTTGTGTTATTGGGAGCTCAGCATTACCCTCAAGGCAACTAGGTGGCACGGTGGTTAGAGTGTCAGGCCTGGAGTCAGGAAGACTCATCTTCCTGAATTCAAATCTGGCTTCAAACACTCATTCACTGCGTGACCCTGGGCAAGTCACTTAACCCTGTTTTTCTCAGTTTCCTCATCTGTAAAATGAGCTGAGGAAGGAAATGGCAAACCACTCCAGTGTCTCTGCCAAGAAAACCCCAACGGGATCACAATGAGTCAGATATGACTGAAAATAACTGAACGACAACAACAGCATTACTCTCAGAAAGATTTCAATTCTTCAAGATCCCAATTTCATCAGAATACATTTTGTCTCCACCAGTACAGATCACTCCGCCTTTGTGTCTTAGTATCTCTGTAAGTTGTTGGGACAGAAAGAACTCATCGCCTCATGGCCAACCTTCCAATGGTCAGCCTCTCTGCAACTTAGTTTGGCTGGCTTCCTGATGACAAAAGATACAGTCTGTCCATATTCAAAGCCTTTCCACTTCGCTAGGATCTGTCATAACTTGTAGTCTTCTGGTATAACTTTAGAGAATCTAGGGTTACTTCATACTATAGTGAGGCTTTGAAGCAGGGCAATTAGAAAAGTCTCAATTACAGTTAGGTAGAATAGTGGAGAGAGCACTCATTGAGCCTGGTGTCAGGAAGACCTGAGTTCAAATCTAACCTAAGACATTTACTAACTGTGTGACCTTGGGCAAGTCATTCAACCTCTGTTTGCCTTTGTTCCATCGTCTATAAAATGGGAATAATAATAGCATCTCACCCCCAGGGGGTGTTCTGGGGATCAAGTAAGATGATATTTATAAAATGTTTAGCTCTATGCCTGGAACACAGTGAGGAGCATATAAATGTTAGCTATTATTACTGTTATTATTATTATTTTTTGTTTGGTTCTCTGATCTCATCAGTGCAGAAAGCTCCCTTTCCAACAATTTGGATTGGCTACCAGAATTTATTCCAGAATTTATTGTCTTATACAGGTATCTGGGGGTGCAGGGAGAGATTATGTGACTTACTTGTACATGGTCACAGAGCTAGTATGTGTCAGAATCATGTCTTGAATCTGAATCTTCTGGTCTTCAAAATTTCTATTCTCTTCATAAAGGTACTATTTCCAAGTAAGCACAGGATTAAAGTTCGGAGAATAGTTGCTGGGCCTGAGATCAGGCATGTTCTTTTCAGGAATAAAAAGTCCCGCTAGGATATCACTGGGCTTGTTCTCACTGGGCCCTAAGGTGTCTTCCTTTCCCGCTTGAAGAGATTCAAAGAGAAACAAATGTCCTGCTGGAGATGAGTGGATGGGTCTACTTTTATTTGCCTGAACATGAAAAGCTTCTCAGCTGTGATTCTCAAGTGCGTGGGATCCTCTCCATCCCTCCATTGCAATCACTCAAAATAGGAAAATAATCCAAGTCCCTCCAGACTCCCTCCCCACAGCAGCAATGGGAAACAGCTGATTATTGCTTTTGAATGAGACTCCATCACTTTTCATAATAGAGGCGTTTAGATGTTCCGCTAATCAAGTGCTTCGACTGCTTGAACATCTGTAGGTGCTTTATCTTGGTTAATATGGATGTTTGAAGGAGTCTGGCTTTAGAGGAAACTTATGCCTGGGCACATTTCATTCGATGCCAGGTCGTCCAGATATGATCCCTTTCCCTGGCCCATCTTTTGTCTGTTCACTTTCCTTGGAGGCAGCTGGGCAGTAAGGGAGAAAACTTTGAGGTCTGGGCCAGAATAAGCTTGAGATGCAGTGGCTGCTTTGGACTCTTTTGAATGTGTAAAGTAGATTACAAATAATTCTAGATTCAAGAGAAATAGAGCTAATTCCTGTCTCCAATTAGGCCATCTGCTTGTTTCTAAGTTCCTAGAGAGCAGACCACATATAATATTTATATTTAGTGAGTTATAGTATTTATATTTAATAAATTTAATGATAATAATCATGATGATAGTAGTAGTGATTGGAGCAAAGGTGATAGATCTAAAAGCCATCCCATCTAGTTTTGACTGTCTATCTAATTTTCCCCAACTTTATGAAATTTAATTTCCTTGTTCACGTAAAGCCCAGAGACAGCTGGCGTTACAGCTCTATATCCTAGCTGTTCTATGTGAGATGCCAAGGACTTAGGAATACCTTGTTGATCTGATTAAAGCTGAGAACCTCTATCCTGCCCTACTCTCCAGGTAAGCCATTCCTCCACCTAGGACCTCTGCAAGGATGGAAGTACCTCAGGCTAGTTGAATACTTCAGGGGCTACTATATTTAGTAAACAGTATAGCATAGTGGATAGAATGATGGATGTGGAGTCAGAAGAGCTGGGTTCAAATCCTGCCTGAAGTTCTAAAAGAGATGATGATGAGCAAGTCATTTAACTTTCAAAGTCTCAGCTTCTTCATTTGTAAAGTGGGGATGATGATGATGATGATACTTACATCCCAGAACATGAAAAATAGTTTCGCAATCCTCTTTTTTTTTTTAAACACAATTGGGGTTAAGTGACTTGCTCAGTGTCACACAGCTAGTAAGTGTCTGAGGTCAGATTTGAACTCAGGTTCTCCTGATTCCAGGACTGGTGCTCTATCCACTGTGCCATCTAGCTGCGCCCCAGTTTTGTAATCTTTAAAGCACTTTATAAATGTGAATTATGATAATAACTTTAGTGTAGTCTAAGGTAAATTCCATTTAATAAGAGATTAAAAAGAGAAATTGCTCCTCTACCCCACCCCCTCAACACATGTCTGAATGTTTTTTTAATTATTTTTGTTTATTTAATTAAATATTTGCCAATTAAATGTAAACATTTTTAACAATCATTTTTTAAAATTTGAATTCCAAATTCTTTCCCTCCATCCCACTCCTCCCTCTTCCTTGAGAAGGCAAGCAATCTGATATAGGTTACATGTGTGGAGTCACGTAAACCATATTTTCTTATTATCCTACTTTTGCTCACTTCACTTTGCATGAGTTCATATAAGTCTTCCCAAGTTTTTCTGAAACCATCCTGCTCATCATTTCTTATAGCACAATAGTATTCCATCACAATCATATATCACAACTTGTTCAGCCATTCCCCAATTGATGCACATCCCCTCAATTTCCAATTCTTTGCCACCACAAAAAGAGCTGTTATAAATAATTTTGTACAAATAGGTCATTTCCCCTTTTCTTTGCTCTCTGGGATATAGACCTAGTAGTGATATTAATGAGTCAAAGTGTATGCACACTTTTATAGCCCTTTGGACGTAGTTCCAAATTGCCCTGTAGAATGGTAGGACTAGTTCACAACTCCACCAACAGGGCATTAGTGTCCCAATTTTTCCACATCCCAATCAGCATTTGTCATTTTCCTTTTATTTCATGTTGGCCAATCTGATAGGTGTGAGGTGGTATCTCAGAATTGTTTTAATTTGCATTTCACTAATCCATAGTGATTTAGAGCATCTTTTTTATGTGGCTGTTGGTAGCTTTGATTTCTTCTTCTGAAAACTGCCTTTTCATATTCTTTTATCATTTTTCAACTGGGCAATGACTCATTTTTATAAATTTGACTCCATTCCCTTTATATTTGAGAAATAAAGCCTTTATAAGAGAAACTTGCTGTAATTTTTTCAGTTTCCTGCTTTCCTTATAATTTTGGTTGCATTAGTTTTGTTTGTACAAAAACTTTTTTCTTTTTTTCTTTTTTTTTTTTTTTGGCAATTGGGGTTAAGTGACTTGCCCAGGGTCACACAGCTAGTAAGTGTCAAGTGTTTGGTCTGAGGCTGGATTAGAACGCAGGTCCTCCTGACTTCAGGGCCAGCGCTCTATCCACTGCACCACCTAGCTGCCCCCCACAAAACCTTTTTAATTTCATCTAATCAAAATTATCTATTTTACTTCCTGTAATCCTCTTTATCTCTTTTTTTTAATAAACATCTTCCCGTGCTCCCCTAACTTACTTTTGATATTACCTTTTATGCTTAGTAATTTGTCCATGGTCTATGCCTAGTTTCTGCCAAGTTTTCCCAACAATTTTTGTTAAATGCTGAATTCTTACCCCCAAAGCTTGGATATTTGGGTTTATCAAACACTAGATTACTATGGACATTGACTACTGTCTATTGCGTATTTAAACTATTCCCCTCATCTAATTCTCTATTTCTTAGCCAGTACCAGATTGTTTTGATGATTACTGCTTTGCAATATAATTTGAAATCTGGAATTTACAGACTGCCTTCTTAACATTTTCTCACAATGATTCTATTGACATTTTTCATCTTTTGTTCTTCCAGATGAATTTTGTTATGATTTTTTTGTAGCTCTGTGGAATAATTCTTTAGTAGTTAGATTGATTAAGTCGATTAACTTAGGTAGAATTATCGTTCTTATATTAGATTGGCCTACTCATGACTCCAACTGTTTAGAGGTCTTTATTTGTATGAAAAGTGTTTTGTAATTGGGCTCATATAATCCCTGGGTTTGTCTTGGCAAGTAGACTCCTAAGTATTTTATATTGTCTGCAGTTATTTTAAATGGAATTTATCCTTTTAATCTCTTCCTGCTAGGTTTTGTTAATAGTACATAAAAATACTGATGATTTGTGTAGGTTTATTTTATGTCCTACAACTTTGCTGAAGTTGTTCATTTTCCCAGCTAGTCTTTTAGTTGATTCTCTAGGGTTCTCTAAATATACCATCGTATCTTCTGCAGAGCAATAGTTTTGGTTTTTTATTGCCTATTTTTATTCCTTTAATTTCT